>NC_134384.1:7762500-8362500 GCF_035582795.1 Mycteria americana | reverse complement strand
TCTGCCAGAGTCACATAGGCATTGTTGCATCATAACCAACCAAGGCTTTTGCAGAGCACGAATGTCTGTTCGGCAACGAATGCAGTTCCAAGGGACAGTGAAAACCAGGTAGGGCTTTCAGGGCTGGCAGCTTTCCTGTGGGCGCAATCGCTGGATGTTTCGAATTTGGCAGCCGGGCTCTGCCAGAGTCACATAGGCATTGTTGCATCATAACCATCCAAGGCTTTTGCAGAGCACCAATGTCTCTGCGGCAGCGAATGCAGTTCCAAGGGACAGTGAAAACCAGGTAGGGCTTTCAGGGCTGGCAGCTTTCGTGTGGGCGCAATCGCTGGACGTTTCAAATTTGGCAGCCGGGCTCTGCCAGAGTCACATAGGCATTGTTGCATCATAACCATCCAAAGTTCTTGCAGATCGCGAATGTCTGTGCAGCAGCGAATGCAGTTAAAAGGGACAGTGAAAATCAGGTACAGATTTCAGTTCTGGCAGCTTTCGTGTGGGCACAATCTCTGGACGTTTCGCATTTTGTAGCCGGGCTCTGCCAGAGTCACATAGGCATTGCTGCATCATAACCAAGCAAGGCTCTTGCAGAGCGCGAATGTCTTTGCAGCAGCGAATGCAGTTCCAAGGGACAGTGAAAACCAGGTACAGATTTCATTTCTGGCAGCTTTCGTGTGGGCGCAATCGCTGGACGTTTCGAATTTGGCAGCCGGGCTCTGCCAGAGTCACATAGGCATTGTTGCATCATAACCAACCAAAGCTCCTCCAGATCGCGAATGTCTGTGCGGCAGCGAATGCAGTTCCAAGGGACAGTCAAAACCAGGTAGGGCTTTCAGGGCTGGCAGCTTTCGTGTGGGCGCAATCTCTGGACGTTTCGAATTTGGCAGCCGGGCTCTGCCAGAGTCACATAGGCATTGTTGCATCATAACCAACCAAGGCTTTTGCAGAGCACCAATGTCTGTGCGGCAGCGAATGCAGTTCCAAGGGACAGTGAAAACCAGGTCGAGCTTTCAGGCCTGGCAGCTTTCGTATGGGCGCAATCGCTGGACGTTTCGAATTTGGCAGCCGGGCTCTGCCAGAGTCACATAGGCATTGTTGCATCATAACCATCCAAACTTCTTGCAGAGCGCGAAAGTCTGCGTGGCAGCGAATGCAGTTCCAAGGGACAGTGAAAACCAGGTACAGATTTCAGTTCTGGCAGCTTTCATGTGGGCGCAATCTCTGGACGTTTCGAATTTTGTAGCCAGGCTCTGCGAGAGTCACATAGGCATTGTTGCATCATAAGCAACCAAAGCTCTTGCAGAGCGCGAATGTCTGTGTGGCAGTGAATGCAGTTCCAAGGGACAGTGAAAACCAGGTAGGGCTTTCAGGGCTGGCAGCTTTCGTGTGGGCGCAATCGCTGGACGTTTCGACTTTGGCAGCCGGGCTCTGCCAGAGTCACATAGGCATTGTTGCATCATAACCAACCAAGGCTTTTGCAGAGCACCAATGTCTCTGCGGCAGAGAATGCAGATCCAAGGGACAGTGAAAACCAGGTCGAGCTTTCAGTGCTGGCAGCTTTCGTATGGGCGCAATCGCTGGACGTTTCGAATTTGGCAGCCGGGGTCTGTCAGAGTCACATAGGTATTGTTGCATCATAACCATCCAAAGCTCTTGCAGAGCGCGAATGTCTGTGCAGCAGCAAATGCAGTTAAAAGGGACAGTGAAAATCAGGTACAGATTTCAGTTCTGGCAGCTTTCGTGTGGGCACAATCTCTGGACGTTTCGCATTTTGTAGCCGGGCTCTGCCAGAGTCACATAGGCATTGTTGCATCATAACCAACCAAAGCTCCTCCAGAGCATGAATGTCTGTGCGGCAGCGAATGCAGTTCCAAGGGACAGTGAAAACCAGGTCGAGCTTTCAGTGCTGGCAGCTTTCGTGTGGGCGCAATCGCTGGACGTTTCGAATTTGGCAGCCGGGCTCTGCCAGAGTCACATAGGCATTGTTGCATCATAACCAACCAAGGCTTTTGCAGATCATGAATGTCTGTGCGGAAGCGAATGCAGTTCCAAGGGACAGTGAAAACCAGGTTGGGCTTTCAGGGCTGGCAGCTTTCGTGTGGGCGCAATCGCTGGACGTTTCGAATTTGGGAGCCGGGCTCTGCCAGAGTCACATAGGCATTGTTGCATCATAACCAACCAAGGCTTTTGCAGAGCACGAATGTCTGTTCGGCAACGAATGCAGTTCCAAGGGACATTGAAAACCAGGTAGGGCTTTCAGGGCTGGCAGCTTTCGTGTGGGCGCAATCGCTGGATGTTTCAAATTTGGCAGCCGGGCTCTGCCAGAGTCACATAGGCATTGTTGCATCATAACCATCCAAGGCTTTTGCAGAGCACCAATGTCTCTGCGGCAGCGAATGCAGTTCCAAGGGACAGTGAAAACCAGGTAGGGCTTTCAGGGCTGGCAGCTTTCGTGTGGGCGCAATCGCTGGACGTTTCAAATTTGGCAGCCGGGCTCTGCCAGAGTCACATAGGCATTGTTGCATCATAACCATCCAAAGTTCTTGCAGATCGCGAATGTCTGTGCAGCAGCGAATGCAGTTAAAAGGGACAGTGAAAATCAGGTACAGATTTCAGTTCTGGCAGCTTTCGTGTGGGCACAATCTCTGGACGTTTCGAATTTTGTAGCCGGGCTCTGCCAGAGTCACATAGGCATTGCTGCATCATAACCAAACAAAGCTCCTCCACAGCGCGAATGTCTGTGCGGCAGTGAATGCAGTTCCAAGGGACAGTGAAAACCAGGTCGAGCTTTCAGTGCTGGCAGCTTTCGTGTGGGCGCAATCGCTGGACGTTTCGAATTTGGCATCCGGGCTCTGCCAGAGTCACATAGGCATTGTTGCATCATAACCAACCAAGGCTTTTGCAGATCGCGAATGTCTGTGTGGCAGCGAATGCAGTTCCAAGGGACAGTGAAAACCAGGTAGGGCTTTCAGGGCTGGCAGCTTTTGTGTGGGCGCAATCGCTGGACGTTTCGAATTTGGGAGCCGGGCTCTGCCAGAGTCACATAGGCATTGTTGCATCATAACCAACCAAGGCTTTTGCAGAGCGCGAATGTCTGTGTGACAGCGAATGCAGTTCCAAGGGACAGTGAAAACCAGGTAGGGCTTTCAGGGCTGGCAGCTTTCGTGTGGGCGCAATCGCTGGATGTTTCAAATTTGGCAGCCGGGCTCTGCCAGAGTCACATAGGCATTGTTGTATCATAAGCATCCAAGGCTTTTGCAGAGCACCAATGTCTCTGCGGCAGAGAATGCAGTTCCAAGGGACAGTGAAAACCAGGAAGGGCTTTCAGGGCTGGCAGCTTTCCTGTGGGCGCAATCGCTGGACGTTTCGACTTTGGCAGCCGGGCTCTGCTAGAGTCACATAGGCATTGTTGCATCATAACCAACCAAAGCTCTTGCAGAGCGCGAATGTCTGTGTGGCAGCGAATGCAGTTCCAAGGGACAGTGAAAACCAGCTAGGGCTTTCAGGGCTGGCAGCTTTCGTGTGGGCGCAATCGCTGGACGTTTCGACTTTGGCAGCCGGGCTCTGCCAGAGTCACATAGGCATTGTTGCATCATAACCAACCAAGGCTTTTGCAGAGCACGAATGTCTGTGTGGCAGCGAATGCAGTTCCAAGGGACAGTGAAAACCAGGTACAGATTTCAGTTCTCGCAGCTTTCGTGTGGGCACAATCTCTGGACGTTTCGCATTTTGTAGCCGGGCTCTGCCAGAGTCACATAGGCATTGCTGCATCATAACCAACCAAGGCTTTTGCAGAGCGCGAATGTCTGTGTGGCAGCGAATGCAGTTCCAAGGGACAGTGAAAACCAGGTAGGGCTTTCAGGGCTGGCAGCTTTCGTGTGGGCGCAATCGCTGGACGTTTCGAATTTGGGAGCCGGGCTCTGCCAGAGTCACATAGGCATTGTTGCATCATAACCAACCAAGGCTTTTGCAGAGCGCGAATGTCTGTGTGACAGCGAATGCAGTTCCAAGGGACAGTGAAAACCAGGTAGGGCTTTCAGGGCTGGCAGCTTTCCTGTGGGCGCAATCGCTGGATGATTCAAATTTGGCAGCCGGGCTCTGCCAGAGTCACATAGGCATTGTTGCATCATAACCATCCAAAGCTCTTGCAGATCGCGAATGTCTGTGCAGCAGCGAATGCACTTAAAAGGGACAGTGAAAATCAGGTACAGGTTTCAGTTCTGGCAGCTTTCGTGTGGGCACAATATCTGGACGTTTCGCATTTTGTAGCCGGGCTCTGCCAGAGTCACATAGGCATTGTTGCATCATAACCAACCAAAGCTCCTCCACAGCGCGAATGTCTGTGCGGCAGCGAATGCAGTTCCAAGGGACAGTGAAAACCAGGTCGAGCTTTCAGTGCAGGCAGCTTTCGTGTGGGCGCAATCGCTGGACGTTTCGAATTTGGCAGCCGGGCTCTGCCAGAGTCACATAGGCATTGTTGCATCATAACCAACCAAGGCTTTTGCAGAGCACGAATCTCTGTTCGGCAGCGAATGCAGTTCCAAGGGACAGTGAAAACCAGGTAGGCCTTTCGGGCTGGCAGCTTTCGTGTGGGCGCAATCGCTGGACGTTTCGAATTTGGCAGCCGGGCTCTGCCAGAGTCACATAGGCATTGTTGCATCATAACCATCCAAACCTCTTGCAGAGCGCGAAAGTCTGCGTGGCAGCGAATGCAGTTCCAAGGGACAGTGAAAACCAGGTACAGATTTCAGTTCTGGCAGCTTTCATGTGGGCGCAATCTCTGGACGTTTCGAATTTTGTAGCCAGGCTCTGCGAGAGTCACATAGGCATTGTTGCATCATAAGCAACCAAAGCTCTTGCAGAGCGCGAATGTCTGTGTGGCAGCGAATGCAGTTCCAAGGGACAGTGAAAACCAGGTAGGGCTTTCAGGGCTGGCAGCTTTCGTGTGGGCGCAATCGCTGGACGTTTCGACTTTGGCAGCCGGGCTCTGCCAGAGTCACATAGGCATTGTTGCATCATAACCAACCAAGGCTTTTGCAGATCATGAATGTCTGTGCGGAAGCGAATGCAGTTCCAAGGGACAGTGAAAACCAGGTTGGGCTTTCAGGGCTGGCAGCTTTCGTGTGGGCGCAATCGCTGGACGTTTCGAATTTGGGAGCCGGGCTCTGCCAGAGTCACATAGGCATTGTTGCATCATAACCAACCAAGGCTTTTGCAGAGCACGAATGTCTGTTCGGCAACGAATGCAGTTCCAAGGGACAGTGAAAACCAGGTAGGGCTTTCAGGGCTGGCAGCTTTCCTGTGGGCGCAATCGCTGGATGTTTCGAATTTGGCAGCCGGGCTCTGCCAGAGTCACATAGGCATTGTTGCATCATAACCATCCAAGGCTTTTGCAGAGCACCAATGTCTCTGCGGCAGCGAATGCAGTTCCAAGGGACAGTGAAAACCAGGTAGGGCTTTCAGGGCTGGCAGCTTTCGTGTGGGCGCAATCGCTGGACGTTTCAAATTTGGCAGCCGGGCTCTGCCAGAGTCACATAGGCATTGTTGCATCATAACCATCCAAAGTTCTTGCAGATCGCGAATGTCTGTGCAGCAGCGAATGCAGTTAAAAGGGACAGTGAAAATCAGGTACAGATTTCAGTTCTGGCAGCTTTCGTGTGGGCACAATCTCTGGACGTTTCGCATTTTGTAGCCGGGCTCTGCCAGAGTCACATAGGCATTGCTGCATCATAACCAAGCAAGGCTCTTGCAGAGCGCGAATGTCTTTGCAGCAGCGAATGCAGTTCCAAGGGACAGTGAAAACCAGGTACAGATTTCATTTCTGGCAGCTTTCGTGTGGGCGCAATCGCTGGACGTTTCGAATTTGGCAGCCGGGCTCTGCCAGAGTCACATAGGCATTGTTGCATCATAACCAACCAAAGCTCCTCCAGATCGCGAATGTCTGTGCGGCAGCGAATGCAGTTCCAAGGGACAGTCAAAACCAGGTAGGGCTTTCAGGGCTGGCAGCTTTCGTGTGGGCGCAATCGCTGGACGTTTCGAATTTGGCAGCCGGGCTCTGCCAGAGTCACATAGGCATTGTTACATCATAACCAACCAAGGCTTTTGCAGAGCGCGAATGTCTGTGCAGCAGCGAATGCAGTTCCAAGGGACAGTGAAAACCAGGTAGGGCTTTCAGGGCTGGCAGCTTTCGTGTGGGCGCAATCGCTGGACGTTTCGAATTTGGCAGCCGGGCTCTGCCAGAGTCACATAGGCATTGTTGCATCATAACCATCCAAACCTCTTGCAGAGCGCGAAAGTCTGCGTGGCAGCGAATGCAGTTCCAAGGGACAGTGAAAACCAGGTACAGATTTCAGTTCTGGCAGCTTTCATGTGGGCGCAATCTCTGGACGTTTCGAATTTTGTAGCCAGGCTCTGCGAGAGTCACATAGGCATTGTTGCATCATAAGCAACCAAAGCTCTTGCAGAGCGCGAATGTCTGTGTGGCAGCGAATGCAGTTCCAAGGGACAGTGAAAACCAGGTAGGGCTTTCAGGGCTGGCAGCTTTCGTGTGGGCGCAATCGCTGGACGTTTCGACTTTGGCAGCCGGGCTCTGCCAGAGTCACATAGGCATTGTTGCATCATAACCAACCAAGGCTTTTGCAGAGCACCAATGTCTCTGCGGCAGAGAATGCAGATCCAAGGGACAGTGAAAACCAGGTCGAGCTTTCAGTGCTGGCAGCTTTCGTATGGGCGCAATCGCTGGACGTTTCGAATTTGGCAGCCGGGGTCTGTCAGAGTCACATAGGCATTGTTGCATCATAACCATCCAAAGCTCTTGCAGAGCGCGAATGTCTGTGCAGCAGCAAATGCAGTTAAAAGGGACAGTGAAAATCAGGTACAGATTTCAGTTCTGGCAGCTTTCGTGTGGGCACAATCTCTGGACGTTTCGCATTTTGTAGCCGGGCTCTGCCAGAGTCACATAGGCATTGTTGCATCATAACCAACCAAAGCTCCTCCAGAGCACGAATGTCTGTGCGGCAGCGAATGCAGTTCCAAGGGACAGTGAAAACCAGGTCGAGCTTTCAGTGCTGGCAGCTTTCGTGTGGGCGCAATCGCTGGACGTTTCGAATTTGGCAGCCGGGCTCTGCCAGAGTCACATAGGCATTGTTGCATCATAACCAACCAAGGCTTTTGCAGATCATGAATGTCTGTGCGGAAGCGAATGCAGTTCCAAGGGACAGTGAAAACCAGGTTGGGCTTTCAGGGCTGGCAGCTTTCGTGTGGGCGCAATCGCTGGACGTTTCGAATTTGGGAGCCGGGCTCTGCCAGAGTCACATAGGCATTGTTGCATCATAACCAACCAAGGCTTTTGCAGAGCACGAATGTCTGTTCGGCAACGAATGCAGTTCCAAGGGACAGTGAAAACCAGGTAGGGCTTTCAGGGCTGGCAGCTTTCGTGTGGGCGCAATCGCTGGATGTTTCAAATTTGGCAGCCGGGCTCTGCCAGAGTCACATAGGCATTGTTGCATCATAACCATCCAAGGCTTTTGCAGAGCACCAATGTCTCTGCGGCAGCGAATGCAGTTCCAAGGGACAGTGAAAACCAGGTAGGGCTTTCAGGGCTGGCAGCTTTCGTGTGGGCGCAATCGCTGGACGTTTCAAATTTGGCAGCCGGGCTCTGCCAGAGTCACATAGGCATTGTTGCATCATAACCATCCAAAGTTCTTGCAGATCGCGAATGTCTGTGCAGCAGCGAATGCAGTTAAAAGGGACAGTGAAAATCAGGTACAGATTTCAGTTCTGGCAGCTTTCGTGTGGGCACAATCTCTGGACGTTTCAAATTTTGTAGCCGGGCTCTGCCAGAGTCACATAGGCATTGCTGCATCATAACCAACCAAAGCTCCTCCACAGCGCGAATGTCTGTGCGGCAGTGAATGCAGTTCCAAGGGACAGTGAAAACCAGGTCGAGCTTTCAGTGCTGGCAGCTTTCGTGTGGGCGCAATCGCTGGACGTTTCGAATTTGGCATCCGGGCTCTGCCAGAGTCACATAGGCATTGTTGCATCATAACCAACCAAGGCTTTTGCAGATCGCGAATGTCTGTGTGGCAGCGAATGCAGTTCCAAGGGACAGTGAAAACCAGGTAGGGCTTTCAGGGCTGGCAGCTTTTGTGTGGGCGCAATCGCTGGACGTTTCGAATTTGGGAGCCGGGCTCTGCCAGAGTCACATAGGCATTGTTGCATCATAACCAACCAAGGCTTTTGCAGAGCGCGAATGTCTGTGTGACAGCGAATGCAGTTCCAAGGGACAGTGAAAACCAGGTAGGGCTTTCAGGGCTGGCAGCTTTCGTGTGGGCGCAATCGCTGGATGTTTCAAATTTGGCAGCCGGGCTCTGCCAGAGTCACATAGGCATTGTTGTATCATAAGCATCCAAGGCTTTTGCAGAGCACCAATGTCTCTGCGGCAGAGAATGCAGTTCCAAGGGACAGTGAAAACCAGGTAGGGCTTTCAGGGCTGGCAGCTTTCGTGTGGGCGCAATCGCTGGACGTTTCGACTTTGGCAGCCGGGCTCTGCTAGAGTCACATAGGCATTGTTGCATCATAACCAACCAAAGCTCTTGCAGAGCGCGAATGTCTGTGTGGCAGCGAATGCAGTTCCAAGGGACAGTGAAAACCAGCTAGGGCTTTCAGGGCTGGCAGCTTTCGTGTGGGCGCAATCGCTGGACATTTCGAATTTGGCAGCCGGGATCTGCCAGAGTCACAGAGGCATTGTTGCATCATAACCAACCAAGGCTTTTGCAGAGCACGAATGTCTGTGTGGCAGCGAATGCAGTTCCAAGGGACAGTGAAAACCAGGTACAGATTTCAGTTCTCGCAGCTTTCGTGTGGGCACAATCTCTGGACGTTTCGCATTTTGTAGCCGGGCTCTGCCAGAGTCACATAGGCATTGCTGCATCATAACCAACCAAGGCTTTTGCAGAGCGCGAATGTCTGTGTGGCAGCGAATGCAGTTCCAAGGGACAGTGAAAACCAGGTAGGGCTTTCAGGGCTGGCAGCTTTCGTGTGGGCGCAATCGCTGGACGTTTCGAATTTGGGAGCCGGGCTCTGCCAGAGTCACATAGTCATTGTTGCATCATAACCAACCAAGGCTTTTGCAGAGCGCGAATGTCTGTGTGACAGCGAATGCAGTTCCAAGGGACAGTGAAAACCAGGTAGGGCTTTCAGGGCTGGCAGCTTTCCTGTGGGCGCAATCGCTGGATGATTCAAATTTGGCAGCCGGGCTCTGCCAGAGTCACATAGGCATTGTTGTATCATAAGCATCCAAGGCTTTTGCAGAGCACCAATGTCTCTGCGGCAGAGAATGCAGTTCCAAGGGACAGTGAAAACAAGGCAGGGCTTTCAGGGCTGGCAGCTTTCGTGTGGGCGCAATCGCTGGACGTTTCAAATTTGGCAACCGGGCTCTGCCAGAGTCACATAGGCATTGTTGCATCATAACCATCCAAAGCTCTTGCAGATCGCGAATGTCTGTGCAGCAGCGAATGCACTTAAAAGGGACAGTGAAAATCAGGTACAGGTTTCAGTTCTGGCAGCTTTCGTGTGGGCACAATATCTGGACGTTTCGCATTTTGTAGCCGGGCTCTGCCAGAGTCACATAGGCATTGTTGCATCATAACCATCCAAACCTCTTGCAGAGCGCGAAAGTCTGCGTGGCAGCGAATGCAGTTCCAAGGGACAGTGAAAACCAGGTACAGATTTCAGTTCTGGCAGCTTTCATGTGGGCGCAATCTCTGGACGTTTCGAATTTTGTAGCCAGGCTCTGCGAGAGTCACATAGGCATTGTTGCATCATAAGCAACCAAAGCTCTTGCAGAGCGCGAATGTCTGTGTGGCAGCGAATGCAGTTCCAAGGGACAGTGAAAACCAGGTAGGGCTTTCAGGGCTGGCAGCTTTCGTGTGGGCGCAATCGCTGGACGTTTCGAATTTGGGAGCCGGGCTCTGCCAGAGTCACATAGGCATTGTTGCATCATAACCAACCAAGGCTTTTGCAGAGCACGAATGTCTGTTCGGCAACGAATGCAGTTCCAAGGGACAGTGAAAACCAGGTAGGGCTTTCAGGGCTGGCAGCTTTCCTGTGGGCGCAATCGCTGGATGTTTCGAATTTGGCAGCCGGGCTCTGCCAGAGTCACATAGGCATTGTTGCATCATAACCATCCAAGGCTTTTGCAGAGCACCAATGTCTCTGCGGCAGCGAATGCAGTTCCAAGGGACAGTGAAAACCAGGTAGGGCTTTCAGGGCTGGCAGCTTTCGTGTGGGCGCAATCGCTGGACGTTTCAAATTTGGCAGCCGGGCTCTGCCAGAGTCACATAGGCATTGTTGCATCATAACCATCCAAAGTTCTTGCAGATCGCGAATGTCTGTGCAGCAGCGAATGCGGTTAAAAGGGACAGTGAAAATCAGGTACAGATTTCAGTTCTGGCAGCTTTCGTGTGGGCACAATCTCTGGACGTTTCGCATTTTGTAGCCGGGCTCTGCCAGAGTCACATAGGCATTGCTGCATCATAACCAACCAAAGCTCTTGCAGAGCGCGAATGTCTGTGTGGCAGCGAATGCAGTTCCAAGGGACAGTGAAAACCAGGTCGAGCTTTCAGTGCTGGCAGCTTTCGTGTGGGCGCAATTGCTGGACGTTTCGAATTTGGCAGGCGGGCTCTGCCAGAGTCACATAGGCATTGTTGCATCATAACCAACCAAGGCTTTTGCAGAGCGCGAATGTCTGTGTGGCAGCGAATGCAGTTCCAAGGGACAGTGAAAACCAGGTAGGGCTTTCAGGGCTGGCAGCTTTCGTGTGGGCGCAATCGCTGGACGTTTCGAATTTGGCAGCCGGGCTCTGCCAGAGTCACATAGGCATTGTTGCATCATAACCAACCAAGGCTTTTGCAGAGCGCGAATGTCTGTGTGACAGCGAATGCAGTTCCAAGGGACAGTGAAAACCAGGTAGGGCTTTCAGGGCTGGCAGCTTTCCTGTGGGCGCAATCGCTGGATGATTCAAATTTGGCAGCCGGGCTCTGCCAGAGTCACATAGGCATTGTTGTATCATAAGCATCCAAGGCTTTTGCAGAGCACCAATGTCTCTGCGGCAGAGAATGCAGTTCCAAGGGACAGTGAAAACAAGGCAGGGCTTTGAGGGCTGGCAGCTTTCGTGTGGGCGCAATCGCTGGACGTTTCGACTTTGGCAGCCGGGCTCTGCTAGAGTCACATAGGCATTGTTGCATCATAACCAACCAAAGCTCTTGCAGAGCGCGAATGTCTGTGTCGCAGCGAATGCAGTTCCAAGGGACAGTGGAAACCAGGTAGGGCTTTCAGGGCTGGCAGCTTTCCTGTGGGCGCAATGGCTGGACGTTTCGAATTTGGGAGCCGGGCTCTGCCAGAGTCACATAGGCATTGTTGCATCATAACCATCCAAAGCTCCTCCAGAGCGCGAATGTCTGTGCGGCAGCGAATGCAGTTCCAAGGGACAGTGAAAACCAGGTCGAGCTTTCAGTGCTGGCAGCTTTCGTGTGGGCGCAATCGCTGGACATTTCAAATTTGGCAGCCGGGATTTGCCAGAGTCACATAGGCATTGTTGCATCATAACCATCCAAGGCTTTTGCAGAGCACCAATGTCTCTGCGGCAGCGAATGCAGTTCCAAGTGACAGTGAAAACCAGGTAGGGCTTTCAGGGCTGGCAGCTTTCGTGTGGGCGCAATCGCTGGACCTTTCGACTTTGGCAGCCGGGCTCTGCCAGAGTCACATAGGCATTGTTGCATCATAACCAACCAAAGCTCTTGCAGAGCGCGAATGTCTGTGTGGCAGCGAATGCAGTTCCAAGGGACAGTGAAAACCAGGTAGGCCTTTCGGGCTGGCAGCTTTTGTGTGGGCGCAATGGCTGGACGTTTCGAATTTGGCAGCCGGGCTCTGCCAGAGTCACATAGGCATTGTTGCATCATAACCAAGCAAGGCTCTTGCAGAGCGCGAATGTCTTTGCAGCAGCGAATGCAGTTCCAAGGGACAGTGAAAACCAGGTACAGATTTCATTTCTGGCAGCTTTCGTGTGGGCGCAATCGCTGGACGTTTCGAATTTGGCAGCCGGGCTCTGCCAGAGTCACATAGGCATTGTTGCATCATAACCAACCAAAGCTCCTCCAGATCGCGAATGTCTGTGCGGCAG
The DNA here is from genome assembly GCF_035582795.1 of Mycteria americana. Classification (NCBI taxonomy): domain Eukaryota; kingdom Metazoa; phylum Chordata; class Aves; order Ciconiiformes; family Ciconiidae; genus Mycteria; species Mycteria americana. Next base: position 8,350,322 of record NC_134384.1, on the reverse strand, counting down.
CGAATGCAGTTCCAAGGGACAGTGAAAACCAGGTAGGGCTTTCAGGGCTGGCAGCTTTCGTGTGGGCGCAATGGCTGGACGTTTCGAATTTGGCAGCCGGGCTCTGCCAGAGTCACATAGGCATTGTTGCATCATAACCAACCAAGGCTTTTGCAGAGCACCAATGTCTGTGTGGCAGCGAATGCAGTTCCAAGGGACAGTGAAAACCAGGTCGAGCTTTCAGGCCTGGCAGCTTTCGTATGGGCGCAATCGCTGGACGTTTCGAATTTGGCAGCCGGGCTCTGCCAGAGTCACATAGGCATTGTTACATCATAACCAACCAAGGCTTTTGCAGAGCGCGAATGTCTGTGCAGCAGCGAATGCAGTTCCAAGGGACAGTGAAAACCAGGTAGGGCTTTCAGGGCTGGCAGCTTTCGTGTGGGCGCAATCGCTGGACGTTTCGAATTTGGCAGCCGGGCTCTGCCAGAGTCACATAGGCATTGTTGCATCATAACCATCCAAACCTCTTGCAGAGCGCGAAAGTCTGCGTGGCAGCGAATGCAGTTCCAAGGGACAGTGAAAACCAGGTACAGATTTCAGTTCTGGCAGCTTTCATGTGGGCGCAATCTCTGGACGTTTCGAATTTTGTAGCCAGGCTCTGCGAGAGTCACATAGGCATTGTTGCATCATAAGCAACCAAAGCTCTTGCAGAGCGCGAATGTCTGTGTGGCAGCGAATGCAGTTCCAAGGGACAGTGAAAACCAGGTAGGGCTTTCAGGGCTGGCAGCTTTCGTGTGGGCGCAATCGCTGGACGTTTCGACTTTGGCAGCCGGGCTCTGCCAGAGTCACATAGGCATTGTTGCATCATAACCAACCAAGGCTTTTGCAGAGCACCAATGTCTCTGCGGCAGAGAATGCAGATCCAAGGGACAGTGAAAACCAGGTAGCGCTTTCAGTGCTGGCAGCTTTCGTATGGGCGCAATCGCTGGACGTTTCGAATTTGGCAGCCGGGGTCTGTCAGAGTCACATAGGCATTGTTGCATCATAACCATCCAAAGCTCCTCCACAGCGCGAATGTCTGTGCAGCAGCAAATGCAGTTAAAAGGGACAGTGAAAATCAGGTACAGATTTCAGTTCTGGCAGCTTTCGTGTGGGCACAATCTCTGGACGTTTCGCATTTTGTAGCCGGGCTCTGCCAGAGTCACATAGGCATTGTTGCATCATAACCAACCAAAGCTCCTCCAGAGCACGAATGTCTGTGCGGCAGCGAATGCAGTTCCAAGGGACAGTGAAAACCAGGTCGAGCTTTCAGTGCTGGCAGCTTTCGTGTGGGCGCAATCGCTGGACGTTTCGAATTTGGCAGCCGGGCTCTGCCAGAGTCACATAGGCATTGTTGCATCATAACCAACCAAGGCTTTTGCAGATCATGAATGTCTGTGCGGAAGCGAATGCAGTTCCAAGGGACAGTGAAAACCAGGTTGGGCTTTCAGGGCTGGCAGCTTTCGTGTGGGCGCAATCGCTGGACGTTTCGAATTTGGGAGCCGGGCTCTGCCAGAGTCACATAGGCATTGTTGCATCATAACCAACCAAGGCTTTTGCAGAGCACGAATGTCTGTTCGGCAACGAATGCAGTTCCAAGGGACAGTGAAAACCAGGTAGGGCTTTCAGGGCTGGCAGCTTTCGTGTGGGCGCAATCGCTGGATGTTTCAAATTTGGCAGCCGGGCTCTGCCAGAGTCACATAGGCATTGTTGCATCATAACCATCCAAGGCTTTTGCAGAGCACCAATGTCTCTGCGGCAGCGAATGCAGTTCCAAGGGACAGTGAAAACCAGGTAGGGCTTTCAGGGCTGGCAGCTTTCGTGTGGGCGCAATCGCTGGACGTTTCAAATTTGGCAGCCGGGCTCTGCCAGAGTCACATAGGCATTGTTGCATCATAACCATCCAAAGTTCTTGCAGATCGCGAATGTCTGTGCAGCAGCGAATGCAGTTAAAAGGGACAGTGAAAATCAGGTACAGATTTCAGTTCTGGCAGCTTTCGTGTGGGCACAATCTCTGGACGTTTCGAATTTTGTAGCCGGGCTCTGCCAGAGTCACATAGGCATTGCTGCATCATAACCAACCAAAGCTCCTCCACAGCGCGAATGTCTGTGCGGCAGTGAATGCAGTTCCAAGGGACAGTGAAAACCAGGTCGAGCTTTCAGTGCTGGCAGCTTTCGTGTGGGCGCAATCGCTGGACGTTTCGAATTTGGCATCCGGGCTCTGCCAGAGTCACATAGCCATTGTTGCATCATAACCAACCAAGGCTTTTGCAGATCGCGAATGTCTGTGTGGCAGCGAATGCAGTTCCAAGGGACAGTGAAAACCAGGTAGGGCTTTCAGGGCTGGCAGCTTTTGTGTGGGCGCAATCGCTGGACGTTTCGAATTTGGGAGCCGGGCTCTGCCAGAGTCACATAGGCATTGTTGCATCATAACCAACCAAGGCTTTTGCAGAGCGCGAATGTCTGTGTGACAGCGAATGCAGTTCCAAGGGACAGTGAAAACCAGGTAGGGCTTTCAGGGCTGGCAGCTTTCGTGTGGGCGCAATCGCTGGATGTTTCAAATTTGGCAGCCGGGCTCTGCCAGAGTCACATAGGCATTGTTGTATCATAAGCATCCAAGGCTTTTGCAGAGCACCAATGTCTCTGCGGCAGAGAATGCAGTTCCAAGGGACAGTGAAAACCAGGAAGGGCTTTCAGGGCTGGCAGCTTTCGTGTGGGCGCAATCGCTGGATGTTTCGACTTTGGCAGCCGGGCTCTGCTAGAGTCACATAGGCATTGTTGCATCATAACCAACCAAAGCTCTTGCAGAGCGCGAATGTCTGTGTGGCAGCGAATGCAGTTCCAAGGGACAGTGGAAACCAGGTAGGGCTTTCAGGGCTGGCAGCTTTCGTGTGGGCGCAGTGGCTGGACGTTTCGAATTTGGCAGCCGGGCTCTGCCAGAGTCACATAGGCATTGTTGCATCATAACCATCCAAAGCTCCTCCAGAGCGCGAATGTCAGTGCGGCAGCGAATGCAGTTCCAAGGGACAGTGAAAACCAGGTCGAGCTTTCAGTGCTGGCAGCTTTCGTATGGGCGCAATCGCTGGACGTTTCGAATTTGGCAGCCGGGGTCTGTCAGAGTCACATAGGCATTGTTGCATCATAACCAACCAAAGGTCTTGCAGAGCGCGAATGTCTGTGCGGCAGCGAATGCAGTTCCAAGGGACAGTGAAAACCAGGTAGGGCTTTCAGGGCTGGCAGCTTTCATGTGGGCGCAATCGCTGGATGTTTCAAATTTGGCAGCCAGGCTCTGCCAGAGTCACATAGGCATTGTTGCATCATAACCAACCAAAGCTCCTCCAGATCGCGAATGTCTGTGCGGCAGGGAATGCAGTTCCAAGGGACAGTGAAAACCAGGTCGAGCTTTCAGTGCTGGCAGCTTTCGTGTGGGCGCAATCGCTGGACGTTTCGAATTTGGCAGCCGGGCTCTGCCAGAGTCACGAATAGGCATTGTTACATCATAACCAACCAAGGCTTTTGCAGAGAGCGAATGTCTGTGTGGCAGCGAATGCAGTTCCAAGGGACAGTGAAAACCAGGTCGAGCTTTCAGTGCTGGCAGCTTTCGTGTGGGCGCAATCGCTGGACGTTTCGAATTTGGCAGCCGGGCTCTGCCAGAGTCACATAGGCATTGTTGCATCATAACCAACCAAGGCTTTTGCAGAGCATGAATGTCTGTGCGGAAGCGAATGCAGTTCCAAGGGACAGTGAAATCCAGGTCGAGCTTTCAGGGCTGGCAGCTTTCGTGTGGGCGCAATCGCTGGACGTTTCGAATTTGGGAGCCGGGCTCTGCCAGAGTCACATAGGCATTGTTACATCATAACCAACCAAGGCTTTTGCAGAGCGCGAATGTCTCTGCGGCAGCGAATGCAGTTCCAAGGGACAGTGAAAACCAGGTAGGGCTTTCAGGGCTGGCAGCTTTCGTGTGGGCGCAATCGCTGGACGTTTCAAATTTGGCAGCCGGGCTCTGCCAGAGTCACATAGGCATTGTTGCATCATAACCATCCAAAGTTCTTGCAGATCGCGAATGTCTGTGCAGCAGCGAATGCAGTTAAAAGGGACAGTGAAAATCAGGTACAGATTTCAGTTCTGGCAGCTTTCGTGTGGGCACAATCTCTGGACGTTTCGAATTTTGTAGCCGGGCTCTGCCAGAGTCACATAGGCATTGTTGCATCATAACCAACCAAAGCTCCTCCACAGCGCGAATGTCTGTGCGGCAGAGAATGCAGTTCCAAGGGACAGTGAAAACCAGGTCGAGCTTTCAGTGCTGGCAGCTTTCATGTGGGCGCAATCGCTGGACGTTTCGAATTTGGCAGCCGGGCTCTGCCAGAGTCACATAGGCATTGTTGCATCATAACCAACCAAGGCTTTTGCAGAGCGCGAATGTCTGTGTGACAGCGAATGCAGTTCCAAGGGACAGTGAAAACCAGGTAGGGCTTTCAGGGCTGGCAGCTTTCGTGTGGGTGCAATCGCTGGATGTTTCAAATTTGGCAGCCGGGCTCTGCCAGAGTCACATAGGCATTTTTGTATCATAAGCATCCAAGGCTTTTGCAGAGCACCAATGTCTCTGCGGCAGAGAATGCAGTTCCAAGGGACAGTGAAAACCAGGAAGGGCTTTCAGGGCTGGCAGCTTTCGTGTGGGCACAATCTCTGGACGTTTCGAATTTTGTAGCCGGGCTCTGCCAGAGTCACATAGGCATTGCTGCATCATAACCAACCAAAGCTCCTCCACAGCGCGAATGTCTGTGCGGCAGTGAATGCAGTTCCAAGGGACAGTGAAAACCAGGTCGAGCTTTCAGTGCTGGCAGCTTTCGTGTGGGCGCAATCGCTGGACGTTTCGAATTTGGCATCCGGGCTCTGCCAGAGTCACATAGGCATTGTTGCATCATAACCAACCAAGGCTTTTGCAGATCGCGAATGTCTGTGTGGCAGCGAATGCAGTTCCAAGGGACAGTGAAAACCAGGTAGGGCTTTCAGGGCTGGCAGCTTTTGTGTGGGCGCAATCGCTGGACGTTTCGAATTTGGGAGCCGGGCTCTGCCAGAGTCACATAGGCATTGTTGCATCATAACCATCCAAGGCTTTTGCAGAGCGCGAATGTCTGTGTGACAGCGAATGCAGTTCCAAGGGACAGTGAAAACCAGGTAGGGCTTTCAGGGCTGGCAGCTTTCGTGTGGGCGCAATCGCTGGACGTTTCAAATTTGGCAGCCGGGCTCTGCCAGAGTCACATAGGCATTGTTGCATCATAACCATCCAAAGTTCTTGCAGATCGCGAATGTCTGTGCAGCAGCGAATGCAGTTAAAAGGGACAGTGAAAATCAGGTACAGATTTCAGTTCTGGCAGCTTTCGTGTGGGCACAATCTCTGGACGTTTCGCATTTTGTAGCCGGGCTCTGCCAGAGTCACATAGGCATTGCTGCATCATAACCAACCAAAGCTCTTGCAGAGCGCGAATGTCTGTGTGGCAGCGAATGCAGTTCCAAGGGACAGTGAAAACCAGGTCGAGCTTTCAGTGCTGGCAGCTTTCGTGTGGGCGCAATTGCTGGACGTTTCGAATTTGGCAGGCGGGCTCTGCCAGAGTCACATAGGCATTGTTGCATCATAACCAACCAAGGCTTTTGCAGAGCGCGAATGTCTGTGTGGCAGCGAATGCAGTTCCAAGGGACAGTGAAAACCAGGTAGGGCTTTCAGGGCTGGCAGCTTTCGTGTGGGCGCAATCGCTGGACGTTTCGAATTTGGCAGCCGGGCTCTGCCAGAGTCACATAGGCATTGTTGCATCATAACCAACCAAAGCTCTTGCAGAGCGCGAATGTCTGTGTCGCAGCGAATGCAGTTCCAAGGGACAGTGGAAACCAGGTAGGGCTTTCAGGGCTGGCAGCTTTCCTGTGGGCGCAATGGCTGGACGTTTCGAATTTGGGAGCCGGGCTCTGCCAGAGTCACATAGGCATTGTTGCATCATAACCATCCAAAGCTCCTCCAGAGCGCGAATGTCTGTGCGGCAGCGAATGCAGTTCCAAGGGACAGTGAAAACCAGGTCGAGCTTTCAGTGCTGGCAGCTTTCGTGTGGGCGCAATCACTGGACATTTCAAATTTGGCAGCCGGGATTTGCCAGAGTCACATAGGCATTGTTGCATCATAACCATCCAAGGCTTTTGCAGAGCACCAATGTCTCTGCGGCAGCGAATGCAGTTCCAAGTGACAGTGAAAACCAGGTAGGGCTTTCAGGGCTGGCAGCTTTCGTGTGGGCGCAATCGCTGGACCTTTCGACTTTGGCAGCCGGGCTCTGCCAGAGTCACATAGGCATTGTTGCATCATAACCAACCAAAGCTCTTGCAGAGCGCGAATGTCTGTGTGGCAGCGAATGCAGTTCCAAGGGACAGTGAAAACCAGGTAGGCCTTTCGGGCTGGCAGCTTTTGTGTGGGCGCAATGGCTGGACGTTTCGAATTTGGCAGCCGGGCTCTGCCAGAGTCACATAGGCATTGTTGCATCATAACCAAGCAAGGCTCTTGCAGAGCGCGAATGTCTTTGCAGCAGCGAATGCAGTTCCAAGGGACAGTGAAAACCAGGTACAGATTTCATTTCTGGCAGCTTTCGTGTGGGCGCAATCGCTGGACGTTTCGAATTTGGCAGCCGGGCTCTGCCAGAGTCACATAGGCATTGTTGCATCATAACCAACCAAGGCTTTTGCAGAGCACCAATGTCTGTGTGGCAGCGAATGCAGTTCCAAGGGACAGTGAAAACCAGGTCGAGCTTTCAGGCCTGGCAGCTTTCGTATGGGCGCAATCGCTGGACGTTTCGAATTTGGCAGCCGGGCTCTGCCAGAGTCACATAGGCATTGTTACATCATAACCAACCAAGGCTTTTGCAGAGCGCGAATGTCTGTGCAGCAGCGAATGCAGTTCCAAGGGACAGTGAAAACCAGGTAGGGCTTTCAGGGCTGGCAGCTTTCGTGTGGGCGCAATCGCTGGACGTTTCGAATTTGGCAGCCGGGCTCTGCCAGAGTCACATAGGCATTGTTGCATCATAACCATCCAAACCTCTTGCAGAGCGCGAAAGTCTGCGTGGCAGCGAATGCAGTTCCAAGGGACAGTGAAAACCAGGTACAGATTTCAGTTCTGGCAGCTTTCATGTGGGCGCAATCTCTGGACGTTTCGAATTTTGTAGCCAGGCTCTGCGAGAGTCACATAGGCATTGTTGCATCATAAGCAACCAAAGCTCTTGCAGAGCGCGAATGTCTGTGTGGCAGCGAATGCAGTTCCAAGGGACAGTGAAAACCAGGTAGGGCTTTCAGGGCTGGCAGCTTTCGTGTGGGCGCAATCGCTGGACGTTTCGACTTTGGCAGCCGGGCTCTGCCAGAGTCACATAGGCATTGTTGCATCATAACCAACCAAGGCTTTTGCAGAGCACCAATGTCTCTGCGGCAGCGAATGCAGTTCCAAGGGACAGTGAAAACCAGGTCGAGCTTTCAGTGCTGGCAGCTTTCGTATGGGCGCAATCGCTGGACGTTTCGAATTTGGCAGCCGGGGTCTGTCAGAGTCACATAGGCATTGTTGCATCATAACCATCCAAAGCTCTTGCAGAGCGCGAATGTCTGTGCAGCAGCAAATGCAGTTAAAAGGGACAGTGAAAATCAGGTACAGATTTCAGTTCTGGCAGCTTTCGTGTGGGCACAATCTCTGGACGTTTCGCATTTTGTAGCCGGGCTCTGCCAGAGTCACATAGGCATTGTTGCATCATAACCAACCAAAGCTCCTCCAGAGCACGAATGTCTGTGCGGCAGCGAATGCAGTTCCAAGGGACAGTGAAAACCAGGTCGAGCTTTCAGTGCTGGCAGCTTTCGTGTGGGCGCAATCGCTGGACGTTTCGAATTTGGCAGCCGGGCTCTGCCAGAGTCACATAGGCATTGTTGCATCATAACCAACCAAGGCTTTTGCAGATCATGAATGTCTGTGCGGAAGCGAATGCAGTTCCAAGGGACAGTGAAAACCAGGTTGGGCTTTCAGGGCTGGCAGCTTTCGTGTGGGCGCAATCGCTGGACGTTTCGAATTTGGGAGCCGGGCTCTGCCAGAGTCACATAGGCATTGTTGCATCATAACCAACCAAGGCTTTTGCAGAGCACGAATGTCTGTTCGGCAACGAATGCAGTTCCAAGGGACAGTGAAAACCAGGTAGGGCTTTCAGGGCTGGCAGCTTTCCTGTGGGCGCAATCGCTGGATGTTTCGAATTTGGCAGCCGGGCTCTGCCAGAGTCACATAGGCATTGTTGCATCATAACCATCCAAGGCTTTTGCAGAGCACCAATGTCTCTGCGGCAGCGAATGCAGTTCCAAGGGACAGTGAAAACCAGGTAGGGCTTTCAGGGCTGGCAGCTTTCGTGTGGGCGCAATCGCTGGACGTTTCAAATTTGGCAGCCGGGCTCTGCCAGAGTCACATAGGCATTGTTGCATCATAACCATCCAAAGTTCTTGCAGATCGCGAATGTCTGTGCAGCAGCGAATGCAGTTAAAAGGGACAGTGAAAATCAGGTACAGATTTCAGTTCTGGCAGCTTTCGTGTGGGCACAATCTCTGGACGTTTCGAATTTTGTAGCCGGGCTCTGCCAGAGTCACATAGGCATTGCTGCATCATAACCAACCAAAGCTCCTCCACAGCGCGAATGTCTGTGCGGCAGTGAATGCAGTTCCAAGGGACAGTGAAAACCAGGTCGAGCTTTCAGTGCTGGCAGCTTTCGTGTGGGCGCAATCGCTGGACGTTTCGAATTTGGCATCCGGGCTCTGCCAGAGTCACATAGGCATTGTTGCATCATAACCAACCAAGGCTTTTGCAGATCGCGAATGTCTGTGTGGCAGCGAATGCAGTTCCAAGGGACAGTGAAAACCAGGTAGGGCTTTCAGGGCTGGCAGCTTTTGTGTGGGCGCAATCGCTGGACGTTTCGAATTTGGGAGCCGGGCTCTGCCAGAGTCACATAGGCATTGTTGCATCATAACCAACCAAGGCTTTTGCAGAGCGCGAATGTCTGTGTGACAGCGAATGCAGTTCCAAGGGACAGTGAAAACCAGGTAGGGCTTTCAGGGCTGGCAGCTTTCGTGTGGGCGCAATCGCTGGATGTTTCAAATTTGGCAGCCGGGCTCTGCCAGAGTCACATAGGCATTGTTGTATCATAAGCATCCAAGGCTTTTGCAGAGCACCAATGTCTCTGCGGCAGAGAATGCAGTTCCAAGGGACAGTGAAAACCAGGAAGGGCTTTCAGGGCTGGCAGCTTTCGTGTGGGCGCAATCGCTGGACGTTTCGACTTTGGCAGCCGGGCTCTGCTAGAGTCACATAGGCATTGTTGCATCATAACCAACCAAAGCTCTTGCAGAGCGCGAATGTCTGTTTGGCAGCGAATGCAGTTCCAAGGGACAGTGGAAACCAGGTAGGGCTTTCAGGGCTGGCAGCTTTCGTGTGGGCGCAGTGGCTGGACGTTTCGAATTTGGCAGCCGGGCTCTGCCAGAGTCACATAGGCATTGTTGCATCATAACCAACCAAGGCTTTTGCAGAGCACCAATGTCTCTGCGGCAGCGAATGCAGTTCCAAGGGACAGTGAAAACCAGGTCGAGCTTTCAGTGCTGGCAGCTTTCGTATGGGCGCAATCGCTGGACGTTTCGAATTTGGCAGCCGGGGTCTGTCAGAGTCACATAGGCATTGTTGCATCATAACCATCCAAAGCTCTTGCAGAGCGCGAATGTCTGTGCAGCAGCAAATGCAGTTAAAAGGGACAGTGAAAATCAGGTACAGATTTCATTTCTGGCAGCTTTCGTGTGGGCGCAATCGCTGGACGTTTCGAATTTGGCAGCCGGGCTCTGCCAGAGTCACATAGGCATTGTTGCATCATAACCAACCAAAGCTTCTCCAGATCGCGAATGCCTGTGCGGCAGCGAATGCAGTTCCAAGGGACAGTGAAAACCAGGTAGGGCTTTCAGGGCTGGCAGCTTTCGTGTGGGCGCAATGGCTGGACGTTTCGAATTTGGCAGCCGGGCTCTGCCAGAGTCACATAGGCATTGTTGCATCATAACCAACCAAGGCTTTTGCAGAGCACCAATGTCTGTGTGGCAGCGAATGCAGTTCCAAGGGACAGTGAAAACCAGGTCGAGCTTTCAGGCCTGGCAGCTTTCGTATGGGCGCAATCGCTGGACGTTTCGAATTTGGCAGCCGGGCTCTGCCAGAGTCACATAGGCATTGTTACATCATAACCAACCAAGGCTTTTGCAGAGCGCGAATGTCTGTGCAGCAGCGAATGCAGTTCCAAGGGACAGTGAAAACCAGGTAGGGCTTTCAGGGCTGGCAGCTTTCGTGTGGGCGCAATCGCTGGACGTTTCGAATTTGGCAGCCGGGCTCTGCCAGAGTCACATAGGCATTGTTGCATCATAACCATCCAAACCTCTTGCAGAGCGCGAAAGTCTGCGTGGCAGCGAATGCAGTTCCAAGGGACAGTGAAAACCAGGTACAGATTTCAGTTCTGGCAGCTTTCATGTGGGCGCAATCTCTGGACGTTTCGAATTTTGTAGCCAGGCTCTGCGAGAGTCACATAGGCATTGTTGCATCATAAGCAACCAAAGCTCTTGCAGAGCGCGAATGTCTGTGTGGCAGCGAATGCAGTTCCAAGGGACAGTGAAAACCAGGTAGGGCTTTCAGGGCTGGCAGCTTTCGTGTGGGCGCAATCGCTGGACGTTTCGACTTTGGCAGCCGGGCTCTGCCAGAGTCACATAGGCATTGTTGCATCATAACCAACCAAGGCTTTTGCAGAGCACCAATGTCTCTGCGGCAGCGAATGCAGTTCCAAGGGACAGTGAAAACCAGGTCGAGCTTTCAGTGCTGGCAGCTTTCGTATGGGCGCAATCGCTGGACGTTTCGAATTTGGCAGCCGGGGTCTGTCAGAGTCACATAGGCATTGTTGCATCATAACCATCCAAAGCTCTTGCAGAGCGCGAATGTCTGTGCAGCAGCAAATGCAGTTAAAAGGGACAGTGAAAATCAGGTACAGATTTCAGTTCTGGCAGCTTTCGTGTGGGCACAATCTCTGGACGTTTCGCATTTTGTAGCCGGGCTCTGCCAGAGTCACATAGGCATTGTTGCATCATAACCAACCAAAGCTCCTCCAGAGCACGAATGTCTGTGCGGCAGCGAATGCAGTTCCAAGGGACAGTGAAAACCAGGTCGAGCTTTCAGTGCTGGCAGCTTTCGTGTGGGCGCAATCGCTGGACGTTTCGAATTTGGCAGCCGGGCTCTGCCAGAGTCACATAGGCATTGTTGCATCATAACCAACCAAGGCTTTTGCAGATCATGAATGTCTGTGCGGAAGCGAATGCAGTTCCAAGGGACAGTGAAAACCAGGTTGGGCTTTCAGGGCTGGCAGCTTTCGTGTGGGCGCAATCGCTGGACGTTTCGAATTTGGGAGCCGGGCTCTGCCAGAGTCACATAGGCATTGTTGCATCATAACCAACCAAGGCTTTTGCAGAGCACGAATGTCTGTTCGGCAACGAATGCAGTTCCAAGGGACAGTGAAAACCAGGTAGGGCTTTCAGGGCTGGCAGCTTTCCTGTGGGCGCAATCGCTGGATGTTTCGAATTTGGCAGCCGGGCTCTGCCAGAGTCACATAGGCATTGTTGCATCATAACCATCCAAGGCTTTTGCAGAGCACCAATGTCTCTGCGGCAGCGAATGCAGTTCCAAGGGACAGTGAAAACCAGGTAGGGCTTTCAGGGCTGGCAGCTTTCGTGTGGGCGCAATCGCTGGACGTTTCAAATTTGGCAGCCGGGCTCTGCCAGAGTCACATAGGCATTGTTGCATCATAACCATCCAAAGTTCTTGCAGATCGCGAATGTCTGTGCAGCAGCGAATGCAGTTAAAAGGGACAGTGAAAATCAGGTACAGATTTCAGTTCTGGCAGCTTTCGTGTGGGCACAATCTCTGGACGTTTCGAATTTTGTAGCCGGGCTCTGCCAGAGTCACATAGGCATTGCTGCATCATAACCAACCAAAGCTCCTCCACAGCGCGAATGTCTGTGCGGCAGTGAATGCAGTTCCAAGGGACAGTGAAAACCAGGTCGAGCTTTCAGTGCTGGCAGCTTTCGTGTGGGCGCAATCGCTGGACGTTTCGAATTTGGCATCCGGGCTCTGCCAGAGTCACATAGGCATTGTTGCATCATAACCAACCAAGGCTTTTGCAGATCGCGAATGTCTGTGTGGCAGCGAATGCAGTTCCAAGGGACAGTGAAAACCAGGTAGGGCTTTCAGGGCTGGCAGCTTTTGTGTGGGCGCAATCGCTGGACGTTTCGAATTTGGGAGCCGGGCTCTGCCAGAGTCACATAGGCATTGTTGCATCATAACCAACCAAGGATTTTGCAGAGCGCGAATGTCTGTGTGACAGCGAATGCAGTTCCAAGGGACAGTGAAAACCAGGTAGGGCTTTCAGGGCTGGCAGCTTTCGTGTGGGCGCAATCGCTGGATGTTTCAAATTTGGCAGCCGGGCTCTGCCAGAGTCACATAGGCATTGTTGTATCATAAGCATCCAAGGCTTTTGCAGAGCACCAATGTCTCTGCGGCAGAGAATGCAGTTCCAAGGGACAGTGAAAACCAGGAAGGGCTTTCAGGGCTGGCAGCTTTCCTGTGGGCGCAATCGCTGGACGTTTCGACTTTGGCAGCCGGGCTCTGCTAGAGTCACATAGGCATTGTTGCATCATAACCAACCAAAGCTCTTGCAGAGCGCGAATGTCTGTGTGGCAGCGAATGCAGTTCCAAGGGACAGTGGAAACCAGGTAGGGCTTTCAGGGCTGGCAGCTTTCGTGTGGGCGCAGTGGCTGGACGTTTCGAATTTGGCAGCCGGGCTCTGCCAGAGTCACATAGGCATTGTTGCATCATAACCAACCAAGGCTTTTGCAGAGCACCAATGTCTCTGCGGCAGCGAATGCAGTTCCAAGGGACAGTGAAAATCAGGTCGAGCTTTCAGTGCTGGCAGCTTTCGTATGGGCGCAATCGCTGGACGTTTCGAATTTGGCAGCCGGGGTCTGTCAGAGTCACATAGGCATTGTTGCATCATAACCATCCAAAGCTCTTGCAGAGCGCGAATGTCTGTGCAGCAGCAAATGCAGTTAAAAGGGACAGTGAAAATCAGGTACAGATTTCAGTTCTGGCAGCTTTCGTGTGGGCACAATCTCTGGACGTTTCGCATTTTGTAGCCGGGCTCTGCCAGAGTCACATAGGCATTGTTGCATCATAACCAACCAAAGCTCCTCCAGAGCACGAATGTCTGTGCGGCAGCGAATGCAGTTCCAAGGGACAGTGAAAACCAGGTCGAGCTTTCAGTGCTGGCAGCTTTCGTGTGGGCGCAATCGCTGGACGTTTCGAATTTGGCAGCCGGGCTCTGCCAGAGTCACATAGGCATTGTTGCATCATAACCAACCAAGGCTTTTGCAGATCATGAATGTCTGTGCGGAAGCGAATGCAGTTCCAAGGGACAGTGAAAACCAGGTTGGGCTTTCAGGGCTGGCAGCTTTCGTGTGGGCGCAATCGCTGGACGTTTCGAATTTGGGAGCCGGGCTCTGCCAGAGTCACATAGGCATTGTTGCATCATAACCAACCAAGGCTTTTGCAGAGCACGAATGTCTGTTCGGCAACGAATGCAGTTCCAAGGGACAGTGAAAACCAGGTAGGGCTTTCAGGGCTGGCAGCTTTCCTGTGGGCGCAATCGCTGGATGTTTCGAATTTGGCAGCCGGGCTCTGCCAGAGTCACAAAGGCATTGTTGCATCATAACCATCCAAGGCTTTTGCAGAGCACCAATGTCTCTGCGGCAGCGAATGCAGTTCCAAGGGACAGTGAAAACCAGGTAGGGCTTTCAGGGCTGGCAGCTTTCGTGTGGGCGCAATCGCTGGACGTTTCAAATTTGGCAGCCGGGCTCTGCCAGAGTCACATAGGCATTGTTGCATCATAACCATCCAAAGTTCTTGCAGATCGCGAATGTCTGTGCAGCAGCGAATGCAGTTAAAAGGGACAGTGAAAATCAGGTACAGATTTCAGTTCTGGCAGCTTTCGTGTGGGCACAATCTCTGGACGTTTCGAATTTTGTAGCCGGGCTCTGCCAGAGTCACATAGGCATTGCTGCATCATAACCAACCAAAGCTCCTCCACAGCGCAAATGTCTGTGCGGCAGTGAATGCAGTTCCAAGGGACAGTGAAAACCAGGTCGAGCTTTCAGTGCTGGCAGCTTTCCTGTGGGCGCAATCGCTGGACGTTTCGAATTTGGCATCCGGGCTCTGCCAGAGTCACATAGGCATTGTTGCATCATAACCAACCAAGGCTTTTGCAGATCGCGAATGTCTGTGTGGCAGCGAATGCAGTTCCAAGGGACAGTGAAAACCAGGTAGGGCTTTCAGGGCTGGCAGCTTTTGTGTGGGCGCAATCGCTGGACGTTTCGAATTTGGGAGCCGGGCTCTGCCAGAGTCACATAGGCATTGTTGCATCATAACCAACCAAGGCTTTTGCAGAGCGCGAATGTCTGTGTGACAGCGAATGCAGTTCCAAGGGACAGTGAAAACCAGGTAGGGCTTTCAGGGCTGGCAGCTTTCGTGTGGGCGCAATCGCTGGATGTTTCAAATTTGGCAGCCGGGCTCTGCCAGAGTCACATAGGCATTGTTGTATCATAAGCATCCAAGGCTTTTGCAGAGCACCAATGTCTCTGCGGCAGAGAATGCAGTTCCAAGGGACAGTGAAAACCAGGAAGGGCTTTCAGGGCTGGCAGCTTTCGTGTGGGCGCAATCGCTGGACGTTTCGACTTTGGCAGCCGGGCTCTGCTAGAGTCACATAGGCATTGTTGCATCATAACCAACCAAAGCTCTTGCAGAGCGCGAATGTCTGTGTGGCAGCGAATGCAGTTCCAAGGGACAGTGGAAACCAGGTAGGGCTTTCAGGGCTGGCAGCTTTCGTGTGGGCGCAGTGGCTGGACGTTTCGAATTTGGCAGCCGGGCTCTGCCAGAGTCACATAGGCATTGTTGCATCATAACCATCCAAAGCTCCTCCAGAGCGCGAATGTCTGTGCGGCAGCGAATGCAGTTCCAAGGGACAGTGAAAACCAGGTCGAGCTTTCAGTGCTGGCAGCTTTCGTATGGGCGCAATCGCTGGACGTTTCGAATTTGGCAGACGGGGTCTGTCAGAGTCACATAGGCATTGTTGCATCATAACCAACCAAAGGTCTTGCAGAGCGCGAATGTCTGTGCGGCAGCGAATGCAGTTCCAAGGGACAGTGAAAACCAGGTAGGGCTTTCAGGGCTGGCAGCTTTCATGTGGGCGCAATCGCTGGATGTTTCAAATTTGGCAGCCGGGCTCTGCCAGAGTCACATAGGCATTGTTGCATCATAACCAACCAAAGCTCCTCCAGATCGCGAATGTCTGTGTGGCAGCGAATGCAGTTCCAAGGGACAGTGAAAACCAGGTCGAGCTTTCAGTGCTGGCAGCTTTCGTGTGGGCGCAATTGCTGGACGTTTCGAATTTGGCAGGCGGGCTCTGCCAGAGTCACATAGGCATTGTTGCATCATAACCAACCAAGGCTTTTGCAGAGCGCGAATGTCTGTGTGGCAGCGAATGCAGTTCCAAGGGACAGTGAAAACCAGGTAGGGCTTTCAGGGCTGGCAGCTTTCGTGTGAGCGCAATCGCTGGACGTTTCGAATTTGGCAGCCGGGCTCTGCCAGAGTCACATAGGCATTGTTGCATCATAACCAACCAAGGCTTTTGCAGAGCGCGAATGTCTGTGTGACAGCGAATGCAGTTCCAAGGGACAGTGAAAACCAGGTAGGGCTTTCAGGGCTGGCAGCTTTCCTGTGGGCGCAATCGCTGGATGATTCAAATTTGGCAGCCGGGCTCTGCCAGAGTCACATAGGCATTGTTGTATCATAAGCATCCAAGGCTTTTGCAGAGCACCAATGTCTCTGCGGCAGAGAATGCAGTTCCAAGGGACAGTGAAAACAAGGCAGGGCTTTGAGAGCTGGCAGCTTTCGTGTGGGCGCAATCGCTGGACGTTTCGACTTTGGCAGCCGGGCTCTGCTAGAGTCACATAGGCATTGTTGCATCATAACCAACCAAAGCTCTTGCAGAGCGCGAATGTCTGTGTCGCGGCGAATGCAGTTCCAAGGGACAGTGGAAACCAGGTAGGGCTTTCAGGGCTGGCAGCTTTCCTGTGGGCGCAATGGCTGGACGTTTCGAATTTGGGAGCCGGGCTCTGCCAGAGTCACATAGGCATTGTTGCATCATAACCATCCAAAGATCCTCCAGAGCGCGAATGTCTGTGCGGCAGCGAATGCAGTTCCAAGGGACAGTGAAAACCAGGTCGAGCTTTCAGTCCTGGCAGCTTTCGTGTGGGCGCAATCGCTGGACATTTCAAATTTGGCAGCCGGGATTTGCCAGAGTCACATAGGCATTGTTGCATCATAACCATCCAAGGCTTTTGCAGAGCACCAATGTCTCTGCGGCAGCGAATGCAGTTCCAAGTGACAGTGAAAACCAGGTAGGGCTTTCAGGGCTGGCAGCTTTCGTGTGGGCGCAATCGCTGGACCTTTCGACTTTGGCAGCCGGGCTCTGCCAGAGTCACATAGGCATTGTTGCATCATAACCAACCAAAGCTCTTGCAGAGCGCGAATGTCTGTGTGGCAGCGAATGCAGTTCCAAGGGACAGTGAAAACCAGGTAGGCCTTTCGGGCTGGCAGCTTTTGTGTGGGCGCAATGGCTGGACGTTTCGAATTTGGCAGCCGGGCTCTGCCAGAGTCACATAGGCATTGTTGCATCATAACCAAGCAAGGCTCTTGCAGAGCGCGAATGTCTTTGCAGCAGCGAATGCAGTTCCAAGGGACAGTGAAAACCAGGTACAGATTTCATTTCTGGCAGCTTTCGTGTGGGCGCAATCGCTGGACGTTTCGAATTTGGCAGCCGGGCTCTGCCAGAGTCACATAGGCATTGTTGCATCATAACCAACCAAAGCTCCTCCAGATCGCGAATGTCTGTGCGGCAGCGAATGCAGTTCCAAGGGACAGTGAAAACCAGGTAGGGCTTTCAGGGCTGGCAGCTTTCGTGTGGGCGCAATGGCTGGACGTTTCGAATTTGGCAGCCGGGCTCTGCCAGAGTCACATAGGCATTGTTGCATCATAACCAACCAAGGCTTTTGCAGAGCACCAATGTCTGTGTGGCAGCGAATGCAGTTCCAAGGGACAGTGAAAACCAGGTCGAGCTTTCAGGCCTGGCAGCTTTCGTATGGGCGCAATCGCTGGACGTTTCGAATTTGGCAGCCGGGCTCTGCCAGAGTCACATAGGCATTGTTACATCATAACCAACCAAGGCTTTTGCAGAGCGCGAATGTCTGTGCAGCAGCGAATGCAGTTCCAAGGGACAGTGAAAACCAGGTAGGGCTTTCAGGGCTGGCAGCTTTCGTGTGGGCGCAATGGCTGGACGTTTCGAATTTGGCAGCCGGGGTCTGTCAGAGTCACATAGGCATTGTTGCATCATAACCATCCAAAGCTCTTGCAGAGCTCGAATGTCTGTGCAGCAGCAAATGCAGTTAAAAGGGACAGTGAAAATCAGGTACAGATTTCAGTTCTGGCAGCTTTCGTGTGGGCACAATCTCTGGACGTTTCGCATTTTGTAGCCGGGCTCTGCCAGAGTCACATAGGCATTGTTGCATCATAACCAACCAAAGCTCCTCCAGAGCACGAATGTCTGTGCGGCAGCGAATGCAGTTCCAAGGGACAGTGAAAACCAGGTCGAGCTTTCAGTGCTGGCAGCTTTCGTGTGGGCGCAATCGCTGGACGTTTCGAATTTGGCAGCCGGGGTCTGTCAGAGTCACATAGGCATTGTTGCATCATAACCAACCAAGGCTTTTGCAGATCATGAATGTCTGTGCGGAAGCGAATGCAGTTCCAAGGGACAGTGAAAACCAGGTTGGGCTTTCAGGGCTGGCAGCTTTCGTGTGGGCGCAATCGCTGGACGTTTCGAATTTGGGAGCCGGGCTCTGCCAGAGTCACATAGGCATTGTTGCATCATAACCAACCAAGGCTTTTGCAGAGCACGAATGTCTGTTCGGCAACGAATGCAGTTCCAAGGGACAGTGAAAACCAGGTAGGGCTTTCAGGGCTGGCAGCTTTCCTGTGGGAGCAATCGCTGGATGTTTCGAATTTGGCAGCCGGGCTCTGCCAGAGTCACATAGGCATTGTTGCATCATAACCATCCAAGGCTTTTGCAGAGCACCAATGTCTCTGCGGCAGCGAATGCAGTTCCAAGGGACAGTGAAAACCAGGTAGGGCTTTCAGGGCTGGCAGCTTTCGTGTGGGCGCAATCGCTGGACGTTTCAAATTTGGCAGCCGGGCTCTGCCAGAGTCACATAGGCATTGTTGCATCATAACCATCCAAAGTTCTTGCAGATCGCGAATGTCTGTGCAGCAGCGAATGCAGTTAAAAGGGACAGTGAAAATCAGGTACAGATTTCAGTTCTGGCAGCTTTCGTGTGGGCACAATCTCTGGACGTTTCGAATTTTGTAGCCGGGCTCTGCCAGAGTCACATAGGCATTGCTGCATCATAACCAACCAAAGCTCCTCCACAGCGCGAATGTCTGTGCGGCAGTGAATGCAGTTCCAAGGGACAGTGAAAACCAGGTCGAGCTTTCAGTGCTGGCAGCTTTCGTGTGGGCGCAATCGCTGGACGTTTCGAATTTGGCATCCGGGCTCTGCCAGAGTCACATAGGCATTGTTGCATCATAACCAACCAAGGCTTTTGCAGATCGCGAATGTCTGTGTGGCAGCGAATGCAGTTCCAAGGGACAGTGAAAACCAGGTAGGGCTTTCAGGGCTGGCAGCTTTTGTGTGGGCGCAATCGCTGGACGTTTCGAATTTGGGAGCCGGGCTCTGCCAGAGTCACATAGGCATTGTTGCATCATAACCAACCAAGGCTTTTGCAGAGCGCGAATGTTTGTGTGACAGCGAATGCAGTTCCAAGGGACAGTGAAAACCAGGTAGGGCTTTCAGGGCTGGCAGCTTTCGTGTGGGCGCAATCGCTGGATGTTTCAAATTTGGCAGCCGGGCTCTGCCAGAGTCACATAGGCATTGTTGCATCATAACCAACCAAGGCTTTTGCAGAGCACGAATGTCTGTTCGGCAACGAATGCAGTTCCAAGGGACAGTGAAAACCAGGTAGGGCTTTCAGGGCTGGCAGCTTTCGTGTGGGCGCAATCGCTGGACGTTTCGACTTTGGCAGCCGGGCTCTGCCAGAGTCACATAGGCATTGTTGCATCATAACCAACCAAGGCTTTTGCAGAGCACCAATGTCTCTGCGGCAGCGAATGCAGTTCCAAGGGACAGTGAAAACCAGGTCGAGCTTTCAGTGCTGGCAGCTTTCGTATGGGCGCAATCGCTGGACGTTTCGAATTTGGCAGCCGGGGTCTGTCAGAGTCACATAGGCATTGTTGCATCATAACCATCCAAAGCTCTTGCAGAGCTCGAATGTCTGTGCAGCGGCAAATGCAGTTAAAAGGGACAGTGAAAATCAGGTACAGATTTCAGTTCTGGCAGCTTTCGTGTGGGCACAATCTCTGGACGTTTCGCATTTTGTAGCCGGGCTCTGCCAGAGTCACATAGGCATTGTTGCATCATAACCAACCAAAGCTCCTCCAGAGCACGAATGTCTGTGCGGCAGCGAATGCAGTTCCAAGGGACAGTGAAAACCAGGTCGAGCTTTCAGTGCTGGCAGCTTTCGTGTGGGCGCAATCGCTGGACGTTTCGAATTTGGCAGCCGGGCTCTGCCAGAGTCACATAGGCATTGTTGCATCATAACCAACCAAGGCTTTTGCAGATCATGAATGTCTGTGCGGAAGCGAATGCAGTTCCAAGGGACAGTGAAAACCAGGTTGGGCTTTCAGGGCTGGCAGCTTTCGTGTGGGCGCAATCGCTGGACGTTTCGAATTTGGGAGCCGGGCTCTGCCAGAGTCACATAGGCATTGTTGCATCATAACCAACCAAGGCTTTTGCAGAGCACGAATGTCTGTTCGGCAACGAATGCAGTTCCAAGGGACAGTGAAAACCAGGTAGGGCTTTCAGGGCTGGCAGCTTTCCTGTGGGCGCAATCGCTGGATGTTTCGAATTTGGCAGCCGGGCTCTGCCAGAGTCACATAGGCATTGTTGCATCATAACCATCCAAGGCTTTTGCAGAGCACCAATGTCTCTGCGGCAGCGAATGCAGTTCCAAGGGACAGTGAAAACCAGGTAGGGCTTTCAGGGCTGGCAGCTTTCGTGTGGGCGCAATCGCTGGACGTTTCAAATTTGGCAGCCGGGCTCTGCCAGAGTCACATAGGCATTGTTGCATCATAACCATCCAAAGTTCTTGCAGATCGCGAATGTCTGTGCAGCAGCGAATGCAGTTAAAAGGGACAGTGAAAATCAGGTACAGATTTCAGTTCTGGCAGCTTTCGTGTGGGCACAATCTCTGGACGTTTCGAATTTTGTAGCCGGGCTCTGCCAGAGTCACATAGGCATTGCTGCATCATAACCAACCAAAGCTCCTCCACAGCGCGAATGTCTGTGCGGCAGTGAATGCAGTTCCAAGGGACAGTGAAAACCAGGTCGAGCTTTCAGTGCTGGCAGCTTTCGTGTGGGCGCAATCGCTGGACGTTTCGAATTTGGCATCCGGGCTCTGCCAGAGTCACATAGGCATTGTTGCATCATAACCAACCAAGGCTTTTGCAGATCGCGAATGTCTGTGTGGCAGCGAATGCAGTTCCAAGGGACAGTGAAAACCAGGTAGGGCTTTCAGGGCTGGCAGCTTTTGTGTGGGCGCAATCGCTGGACGTTTCGAATTTGGGAGCCGGGCTCTGCCAGAGTCACATAGGCATTGTTGCATCATAACCAACCAAGGCTTTTGCAGAGCGCGAATGTTTGTGTGACAGCGAATGCAGTTCCAAGGGACAGTGAAAACCAGGTAGGGCTTTCAGGGCTGGCAGCTTTCGTGTGGGCGCAATCGCTGGATGTTTCAAATTTGGCAGCCGGGCTCTGCCAGAGTCACATAGGCATTGTTGCATCATAACCAACCAAGGCTTTTGCAGAGCACGAATGTCTGTTCGGCAACGAATGCAGTTCCAAGGGACAGTGAAAACCAGGTAGGGCTTTCAGGGCTGGCAGCTTTCGTGTGGGCGCAATCGCTGGACGTTTCGACTTTGGCAGCCGGGCTCTGCCAGAGTCACATAGGCATTGTTGCATCATAACCAACCAAGGCTTTTGCAGAGCACCAATGTCTCTGCGGCAGCGAATGCAGTTCCAAGGGACAGTGAAAACCAGGTCGAGCTTTCAGTGCTGGCAGCTTTCGTATGGGCGCAATCGCTGGACGTTTCGAATTTGGCAGCCGGGGTCTGTCAGAGTCACATAGGCATTGTTGCATCATAACCATCCAAAGCTCTTGCAGAGCTCGAATGTCTGTGCAGCAGCAAATGCAGTTAAAAGGGACAGTGAAAATCAGGTACAGATTTCAGTTCTGGCAGCTTTCGTGAGGGCACAATCTCTGGACGTTTCGCATTTTGTAGCCGGGCTCTGCCAGAGTCACATAGGCATTGTTGCATCATAACCAACCAAAGCTCCTCCAGAGCACGAATGTCTGTGCGGCAGCGAATGCAGTTCCAAGGGACAGTGAAAACCAGGTCGAGCTTTCAGTGCTGGCAGCTTTCGTGTGGGCGCAATCGCTGGACGTTTCGAATTTGGCAGCCGGGCTCTGCCAGAGTCACATAGGCATTGTTGCATCATAACCAACCAAGGCTTTTGCAGATCATGAATGTCTGTGCGGAAGCGAATGCAGTTCCAAGGGACAGTGAAAACCAGGTTGGGCTTTCAGGGCTGGCAGCTTTCGTGTGGGCGCAATCGCTGGACGTTTCGAATTTGGGAGCCGGGCTCTGCCAGAGTCACATAGGCATTGTTGCATCATAACCAACCAAGGCTTTTGCAGAGCACGAATGTCTGTTCGGCAACGAATGCAGTTCCAAGGGACAGTGAAAACCAGGTAGGGCTTTCAGGGCTGGCAGCTTTCCTGTGGGCGCAATCGCTGGATGTTTCGAATTTGGCAGCCGGGCTCTGCCAGAGTCACATAGGCATTGTTGCATCATAACCATCCAAGGCTTTTGCAGAGCACCAATGTCTCTGCGGCAGCGAATGCAGTTCCAAGGGACAGTGAAAACCAGGTAGGGCTTTCAGGGCTGGCAGCTTTCGTGTGGGCGCAATCGCTGGACGTTTCAAATTTGGCAGCCGGGCTCTGCCAGAGTCACATAGGCATTGTTGCATCATAACCATCCAAAGTTCTTGCAGATCGCGAATGTCTGTGCAGCAGCGAATGCAGTTAAAAGGGACAGTGAAAATCAGGTACAGATTTCAGTTCTGGCAGCTTTCGTGTGGGCACAATCTCTGGACGTTTCGCATTTTGTAGCCGGGCTCTGCCAGAGTCACATAGGCATTGCTGCATCATAACCAACCAAAGCTCCTCCACAGCGCGAATGTCTGTGCGGCAGTGAATGCAGTTCCAAGGGACAGTGAAAACCAGGTCGAGCTTTCAGTGCTGGCAGCTTTCGTGTGGGCGCAATCGCTGGACGTTTCGAATTTGGCATCCGGGCTCTGCCAGAGTCACATAGGCATTGTTGCATCATAACCAACCAAGGCTTTTGCAGATCGCGAATGTCTGTGTGGCAGCGAATGCAGTTCCAAGGGACAGTGAAAACCAGGTAGGGCTTTCAGGGCTGGCAGCTTTTGTGTGGGCGCAATCGCTGGACGTTTCGAATTTGGGAGCCGGGCTCTGCCAGAGTCACATAGGCATTGTTGCATCATAACCAACCAAGGCTTTTGCAGAGCGCGAATGTTTGTGTGACAGCGAATGCAGTTCCAAGGGACAGTGAAAACCAGGTAGGGCTTTCAGGGCTGGCAGCTTTCGTGTGGGCGCAATCGCTGGATGTTTCAAATTTGGCAGCCGGGCTCTGCCAGAGTCACATAGGCATTGTTGTATCATAAGCATCCAAGGCTTTTGCAGAGCACCAATGTCTCTGCGGCAGAGAATGCAGTTCCAAGGGACAGTGAAAACCAGGAAGGGCTTTCAGGGCTGGCAGCTTTCGTGTGGGCGCAATCGCTGGACGTTTCGACTTTGGCAGCCGGGCTCTGCTAGAGTCACATAGGCATTGTTGCATCATAACCAACCAAAGCTCTTGCAGAGCGCGAATGTCTGTGTGGCAGCGAATGCAGTTCCAAGGGACAGTGGAAACCAGGTAGGGCTTTCAGGGCTGGCAGCTTTCGTGTGGGCGCAGTGGCTGGACGTTTCGAATTTGGCAGCCGGGCTCTGCCAGAGTCACATAGGCATTGTTGCATCATAACCATCCAAAGCTCCTCCAGAGCGCGAATGTCTGTGCGGCAGCGAATGCAGTTCCAAGGGACAGTGAAAACCAGGTCGAGCTTTCAGTGCTGGCAGCTTTCGTATGGGCGCAATCGCTGGACGTTTCGAATTTGGCAGCCGGGGTCTGTCAGAGTCACATAGGCATTGTTGCATCATAACCAACCAAAGGTCTTGCAGAGCGCGAATGTCTGTGCGGCAGCGAATGCAGTTCCAAGGGACAGTGAAAACCAGGTAGGGCTTTCAGGGCTGGCAGCTTTCATGTGGGCGCAATCGCTGGATGTTTCAAATTTGGCAGCCGGGCTCTGCCAGAGTCACATAGGCATTGTTGCATCATAACCAACCAAAGCTCCTCCAGATCGCGAATGTCTGTGCGGCAGGGAATGCAGTTCCAAGGGACAGTGAAAACCAGGTCGAGCTTTCAGTGCTGGCAGCTTTCGTGTGGGCGCAATCGCTGGACGTTTCGAATTTGGCAGCCGGGCTCTGCCAGAGTCACGAATAGGCATTGTTACATCATAACCAACCAAGGCTTTTGCAGAGAGCGAATGTCTGTGTGGCAGCGAATGCAGTTCCAAGGGACAGTGAAAACCAGGTCGAGCTTTCAGTGCTGGCAGCTTTCGTGTGGGCGCAATCGCTGGACGTTTCGAATTTGGCAGCCGGGCTCTGCCAGAGTCACATAGGCATTGTTGCATCATAACCAACCAAGGCTTTTGCAGAGCATGAATGTCTGTGCGGAAGCGAATGCAGTTCCAAGGGACAGTGAAATCCAGGTCGAGCTTTCAGGGCTGGCAGCTTTCGTGTGGGCGCAATCGCTGGACGTTTCGAATTTGGGAGCCGGGCTCTGCCAGAGTCACATAGGCATTGTTACATCATAACCAACCAAGGCTTTTGCAGAGCGCGAATGTCTCTGCGGCAGCGAATGCAGTTCCAAGGGACAGTGAAAACCAGGTAGGGCTTTCAGGGCTGGCAGCTTTCGTGTGGGCGCAATCGCTGGACGTTTCAAATTTGGCAGCCGGGCTCTGCCAGAGTCACATAGGCATTGTTGCATCATAACCATCCAAAGTTCTTGCAGATCGCGAATGTCTGTGCAGCAGCGAATGCAGTTAAAAGGGACAGTGAAAATCAGGTACAGATTTCAGTTCTGGCAGCTTTCGTGTGGGCACAATCTCTGGACGTTTCGAATTTTGTAGCCGGGCTCTGCCAGAGTCACATAGGCATTGTTGCATCATAACCAACCAAAGCTCCTCCACAGCGCGAATGTCTGTGCGGCAGCGAATGCAGTTCCAAGGGACAGTGAAAACCAGGTCGAGCTTTCAGTGCTGGCAGCTTTCATGTGGGCGCAATCGCTGGATGTTTCGAATTTGGCAGCCGGGCTCTGCCAGAGTCACATAGGCATTGTTGCATCATAACCAACCAAGGCTTTTGCAGAGCGCGAATGTCTGTGTGACAGCGAATGCAGTTCCAAGGGACAGTGAAAACCAGGTAGGGCTTTCAGGGCTGGCAGCTTTCGTGTGGGTGCAATCGCTGGATGTTTCAAATTTGGCAGCCGGGCTCTGCCAGAGTCACATAGGCATTTTTGTATCATAAGCATCCAAGGCTTTTGCAGAGCACCAATGTCTCTGCGGCAGAGAATGCAGTTCCAAGGGACAGTGAAAACCAGGAAGGGCTTTCAGGGCTGGCAGCTTTCGTGTGGGCACAATCTCTGGACGTTTCGAATTTTGTAGCCGGGCTCTGCCAGAGTCACATAGGCATTGCTGCATCATAACCAACCAAAGCTCCTCCACAGCGCGAATGTCTGTGCGGCAGTGAATGCAGTTCCAAGGGACAGTGAAAACCAGGTCGAGCTTTCAGTGCTGGCAGCTTTCGTGTGGGCGCAATCGCTGGACGTTTCGAATTTGGCATCCGGGCTCTGCCAGAGTCACATAGGCATTGTTGCATCATAACCAACCAAGGCTTTTGCAGATCGCGAATGTCTGTGTGGCAGCGAATGCAGTTCCAAGGGACAGTGAAAACCAGGTAGGGCTTTCAGGGCTGGCAGCTTTTGTGTGGGCGCAATCGCTGGACGTTTCGAATTTGGGAGCCGGGCTCTGCCAGAGTCACATAGGCATTGTTGCATCATAACCAACCAAGGCTTTTGCAGAGCGCGAATGTCTGTGTGACAGCGAATGCAGTTCCAAGGGACAGTGAAAACCAGGTAGGGCTTTCAGGGCTGGCAGCTTTCGTGTGGGCGCAATCGCTGGATGTTTCAAATTTGGCAGCCGGGCTCTGCCAGAGTCACATAGGCATTGTTGTATCATAAGCATCCAAGGCTTTTGCAGAGCACCAATGTCTCTGCGGCAGCGAATGCAGTTCCAAGGGACAGTGAAAACCAGGAAGGGCTTTCAGGGCTGGCAGCTTTCGTGTGGGCACAATCTCTGGACGTTTCGAATTTTGTAGCCGGGCTCTGCCAGAGTCACATAGGCATTGTTGCATCATAACCATCCAAAGCTCCTCCAGAGCGCGAATGTCTGTGCGGCAGCGAATGCAGTTCCAAGGGACAGTGAAAACCAGGTCGAGCTTTCAGTGCTGGCAGTTTTCGTGTGGGCGCAATCGCTGGACATTTCAAATGTGGCAGCCGGGCTCTGCCATGGTCACATAGGCATTGTTGCATCATAACCAACCAAGGCTTTTGCAGAGCGCGAATGTCTGTGCGGCGGCGAATGCAGTTCCAAGGGACAGTGAAAACCAGGTAGGGCTTTCAGGGCTGGCAGCTTTCGTGTGGGCGCAATCGCTGGACGTTTCGACTTTGGCAGCCGGGCTCTGCCAGAGTCACATAGGCATTGTTGCATCATAACCAAGTAAGGCTCTTGCAGAGCGCGAATATCTGTGCAGCAGCGAATGCAGTTCCAAGGGACAGTGAAAACCAGGTAGGGCTTTCAGGGCTGGCAGCTTTCCTGTGGGCGTAATCGCTGGACGTTTCGAATTTGGCAGCCGGGATTTGCCAGAGTCACATAGGCATTGTTGCATTATAACCATCCAAGGTTTTTGCAGAGCACCAATATCTCTGCGGCAGCGAATGCAGTTCCAAGTGACAGTGAAAACCAGGTAGGGCTTTCAGGGCTGGCAGCTTTCGTGTGGGCGCAATGGCTGGACGTTTCGACTTTGGCAGCCGGGCTCTGCCAGAGTCACATAGGCATTGTTGCATCATAACCAACCAAAGCTCTTGCAGAGCACGAATGTCTGTGTGGCAGCGAATGCAGTTCCAAGGGACAGTGAAAACCAGGTAGGGCTTTCAGGGCTGGCAGCTTTCGTGTGGGCGCAATCGCTGGACGTTTCGAATTTGGCAGCCGGGCTCTGCCAGAGTCACATAGGCATTGTTGCATCATAACCAACCAAGGCTTTTGCAGAGCACCAATGTCTCTGCGGCAGCGAATGCAGTTCCAAGGGACAGTGAAAACCAGGTCGAGCTTTCAGTGCTGGCAGCTTTCGTATGGGCGCAATCGCTGGACGTTTCGAATTTGGCAGCCGGGGTCTGTCAGAGTCACATAGGCATTGTTGCATCATAACCAACCAAAGGTCTTGCAGAGCGCGAATGTCTGTGCGGCAGCGAATGCAGTTCCAAGGGACAGTGAAAACCAGGTAGGGCTTTCAGGGCTGGCAGCTTTCGTGTGGGCGCAATGGCTGGACGTTTCGACTTTGGCAGCCGGGCTCTGCCAGAGTCACATAGGCATTGTTGCATCATAACCAACCAAAGCTCTTGCAGAGCACGAATGTCTGTGTGGCAGCGAATGCAGTTCCAAGGGACAGTGAAAACCAGGTAGGGCTTTCAGGGCTGGCAGCTTTCGTGTGGGCGCAATCGCTGGACGTTTCGAATTTGGCAGCCGGGCTCTGCCAGAGTCACATAGGCATTGTTGCATCATAACCAACCAAGGCTTTTGCAGAGAACCAATGTCTCTGCGGCAGCGAATGCAGTTCCAAGGGACAGTGAAAACCAGGTCGAGCTTTCAGTGCTGGCAGCTTTCGTATGGGCGCAATCGCTGGACGTTTCGAATTTGGCAGCCGGGGTCTGCCAGAGTCACATAGGCATTGTTGCATCATAACCAACCAAAGGTCTTGCAGAGCGCGAATGTCTGTGCGGCAGCGAATGCAGTTCCAAGGGACAGTGAAAACCAGGTAGGGCTTTCAGGGCTGGCAGCTTTCATGTGGGCGCAATCGCTGGATGTTTCAAATTTGGCAGCCGGGCTCTGCCAGAGTCACATAGGCATTGTTGCATCATAACCAACCAAAGCTCCTCCAGATCGCGAATGTCTGTGCGGCAGGGAATGCAGTTCCAAGGGACAGTGAAAACCAGGTCGAGCTTTCAGTGCTGGCAGCTTTCGTGTGGGCGCAATCGCTGGACGTTTCGAATTTGGCAGCCGGGCTCTGCCAGAGTCACGAATAGGCATTGTTACATCATAACCAACCAAGGCTTTTGCAGAGAGCGAATGTCTGTGTGGCAGCGAATGCAGTTCCAAGGGACAGTGAAAACCAGGTCGAGCTTTCAGTGCTGGCAGCTTTCGTGTGGGCGCAATCGCTGGACGTTTCGAATTTGGCAGCCGGGCTCTGCCAGAGTCACATAGGCATTGTTGCATCATAACCAACCAAGGCTTTTGCAGAGCATGAATGTCTGTGCGGAAGCGAATGCAGTTCCAAGGGACAGTGAAATCCAGGTCGAGCTTTCAGGGCTGGCAGCTTTCGTGTGGGCGCAATCGCTGGACGTTTCGAATTTGGGAGCCGGGCTCTGCCAGAGTCACATAGGCATTGTTACATCATAACCAACCAAGGCTTTTGCAGATCGCGAATGTCTGTGTGGCAGCGAATGCAGTTCCAAGGGACAGTGAAAATCAGGTACAGATTTCAGTTCTGGCAGCTTTCGTGTGGGCACAATCTCTGGACGTTTCGAATTTTGTAGCCGGGCTCTGCCAGAGTCACATAGGCATTTTTGTATCATAAGCATCCAAGGCTTTTGCAGAGCACCAATGTCTCTGCGGCAGAGAATGCAGTTCCAAGGGACAGTGAAAACCAGGAAGGGCTTTCAGGGCTGGCAGCTTTCGTGTGGGCGCAATCGCTGGACGTTTCGACTTTGGCAGCCGGGCTCTGCTAGAGTCACATAGGCATTGTTGCATCATAACCAACCAAAGCTCTTGCAGAGCGCGAATGTCTGTGTGGCAGCGAATGCAGTTCCAAGGGACAGTGGAAACCAGGTAGGGCTTTCAGGGCTGGCAGCTTTCGTGTGGGCGCAGTGGCTGGACGTTTCGAATTTGGCAGCCGGGCTCTGCCAGAGTCACATAGGCATTGTTGCATCATAACCATCCAAAGCTCCTCCAGAGCGCGAATGTCTGTGCGGCAGCGAATGCAGTTCCAAGGGACAGTGAAAACCAGGTCGAGCTTTCAGTGCTGGCAGTTTTCGTGTGGGCGCAATCGCTGGACATTTCAAATTTGGCAGCCGGGCTCTGCCATGGTCACATAGGCATTGTTGCATCATAACCAACCAAGGCTTTTGCAGAGCGCCAATGTCTGTGCGGCAGCGAATGCAGTTCCAAGGGACAGTGAAAACCAGGTAGGGCTTTCAGGGCTGGCAGCTTTCATGTGGGCGCAATCGCTGGATGTTTCAAATTTGGCAGCCGGGCTCTGCCAGAGTCACATAGGCATTGTTGCATCATAACCAACCAAAGCTCCTCCAGATCGCGAATGTCTGTGCGGCAGGGAATGCAGTTCCAAGGGACAGTGAAAACCAGGTCGAGCTTTCAGTGCTGGCAGCTTTCGTGTGGGCGCAATCGCTGGACGTTTCGAATTTGGCAGCCGGGCTCTGCCAGAGTCACGAATAGGCATTGTTACATCATAACCAACCAAGGCTTTTGCAGAGAGCGAATGTCTGTGTGGCAGCGAATGCAGTTCCAAGGGACAGTGAAAACCAGGTCGAGCTTTCAGTGCTGGCAGCTTTCGTGTGGGCGCAATCGCTGGACGTTTCGAATTTGGCAGCCGGGCTCTGCCAGAGTCACATAGGCATTGTTGCATCATAACCAACCAAGGCTTTTGCAGAGCATGAATGTCTGTGCGGAAGCGAATGCAGTTCCAAGGGACAGTGAAATCCAGGTCGAGCTTTCAGGGCTGGCAGCTTTCGTGTGGGCGCAATCGCTGGACGTTTCGAATTTGGGAGCCGGGCTCTGCCAGAGTCACATAGGCATTGTTACATCATAACCAACCAAGGCTTTTGCAGAGCGCGAATGTCTCTGCGGCAGCGAATGCAGTTCCAAGGGACAGTGAAAACCAGGTAGGGCTTTCAGGGCTGGCAGCTTTCGTGTGGGCGCAATCGCTGGACGTTTCAAATTTGGCAGCCGGGCTCTGCCAGAGTCACATAGGCATTGTTGCATCATAACCATCCAAAGTTCTTGCAGATCGCGAATGTCTGTGCAGCAGCGAATGCAGTTAAAAGGGACAGTGAAAATCAGGTACAGATTTCAGTTCTGGCAGCTTTCGTGTGGGCACAATCTCTGGACGTTTCGAATTTTGTAGCCGGGCTCTGCCAGAGTCACATAGGCATTGTTGCATCATAACCAACCAAAGCTCCTCCACAGCGCGAATGTCTGTGCGGCAGCGAATGCAGTTCCAAGGGACAGTGAAAACCAGGTCGAGCTTTCAGTGCTGGCAGCTTTCATGTGGGCGCAATCGCTGGACGTTTCGAATTTGGCAGCCGGGCTCTGCCAGAGTCACATAGGCATTGTTGCATCATAACCAACCAAGGCTTTTGCAGAGCGCGAATGTCTGTGTGACAGCGAATGCAGTTCCAAGGGACAGTGAAAACCAGGTAGGGCTTTCAGGGCTGGCAGCTTTCGTGTGGGTGCAATCGCTGGATGTTTCAAATTTGGCAGCCGGGCTCTGCCAGAGTCACATAGGCATTTTTGTATCATAAGCATCCAAGGCTTTTGCAGAGCACCAATGTCTCTGCGGCAGAGAATGCAGTTCCAAGGGACAGTGAAAACCAGGAAGGGCTTTCAGGGCTGGCAGCTTTCGTGTGGGCACAATCTATGGACGTTTCGAATTTTGTAGCCGGGCTCTGCCAGAGTCACATAGGCATTGCTGCATCATAACCAACCAAAGCTCCTCCACAGCGCGAATGTCTGTGCGGCAGTGAATGCAGTTCCAAGGGACAGTGAAAACCAGGTCGAGCTTTCAGTGCTGGCAGCTTTCGTGTGGGCGCAATCGCTGGACGTTTCGAATTTGGCATCCGGGCTCTGCCAGAGTCACATAGGCATTGTTGCATCATAACCAACCAAGGCTTTTGCAGATCGCGAATGTCTGTGTGGCAGCGAATGCAGTTCCAAGGGACAGTGAAAACCAGGTAGGGCTTTCAGGGCTGGCAGCTTTTGTGTGGGCGCAATCGCTGGACGTTTCGAATTTGGGAGCCGGGCTCTGCCAGAGTCACATAGGCATTGTTGCATCATAACCAACCAAGGCTTTTGCAGAGCGCGAATGTCTGTGTGACAGCGAATGCAGTTCCAAGGGACAGTGAAAACCAGGTAGGGCTTTCAGGGCTGGCAGCTTTCATGTGGGCGCAATCGCTGGATGTTTCAAATTTGGCAGCCGGGCTCTGCCAGAGTCACATAGGCATTGTTGTATCATAAGCATCCAAGGCTTTTGCAGAGCACCAATGTCTCTGCGGCAGAGAATGCAGTTCCAAGGGACAGTGAAAACCAGGAAGGGCTTTCAGGGCTGGCAGCTTTCGTGTGGGCGCAATCGCTGGACGTTTCGACTTTGGCAGCCGGGCTCTGCTAGAGTCACATAGGCATTGTTGCATCATAACCAACCAAAGCTCTTGCAGAGCGCGAATGTCTGTGTGGCAGCGAATGCAGTTCCAAGGGACAGTGGAAACCAGGTAGGGCTTTCAGGGCTGGCAGCTTTCGTGTGGGCGCAGTGGCTGGACGTTTCGAATTTGGCAGCCGGGCTCTGCCAGAGTCACATAGGCATTGTTGCATCATAACCATCCAAAGCTCCTCCAGAGCGCGAATGTCTGTGCGGCAGCGAATGCAGTTCCAAGGGACAGTGAAAACCAGGTCGAGCTTTCAGTGCTGGCAGTTTTCGTGTGGGCGCAATCGCTGGACATTTCAAATGTGGCAGCCGGGCTCTGCCATGGTCACATAGGCATTGTTGCATCATAACCAACCAAGGCTTTTGCAGAGCGCGAATGTCTGTGCGGCGGCGAATGCAGTTCCAAGGGACAGTGAAAACCAGGTAGGGCTTTCAGGGCTGGCAGCTTTCGTGTGGGCGCAATCGCTGGACGTTTCGACTTTGGCAGCCGGGCTCTGCCAGAGTCACATAGGCATTGTTGCATCATAACCAAGTAAGGCTCTTGCAGAGCGCGAATATCTGTGCAGCAGCGAATGCAGTTCCAAGGGACAGTGAAAACCAGGTAGGGCTTTCAGGGCTGGCAGCTTTCCTGTGGGCGTAATCGCTGGACGTTTCGAATTTGGCAGCCGGGATTTGCCAGAGTCACATAGGCATTGTTGCATTATAACCATCCAAGGTTTTTGCAGAGCACCAATGTCTCTGCGGCAGCGAATGCAGTTCCAAGTGACAGTGAAAACCAGGTAGGGCTTTCAGGGCTGGCAGCTTTCGTGTGGGCGCAATGGCTGGACGTTTCGACTTTGGCAGCCGGGCTCTGCCAGAGTCACATAGGCATTGTTGCATCATAACCAACCAAAGCTCTTGCAGAGCACGAATGTCTGTGTGGCAGCGAATGCAGTTCCAAGGGACAGTGAAAACCAGGTAGGGCTTTCAGGGCTGGCAGCTTTCGTGTGGGCGCAATCGCTGGACGTTTCGAATTTGGCAGCCGGGCTCTGCCAGAGTCACATAGGCATTGTTGCATCATAACCAACCAAGGCTTTTGCAGAGCACCAATGTCTCTGCGGCAGCGAATGCAGTTCCAAGGGACAGTGAAAACCAGGTCGAGCTTTCAGTGCTGGCAGCTTTCGTATGGGCGCAATCGCTGGACGTTTCGAATTTGGCAGCCGGGGTCTGTCAGAGTCACATAGGCATTGTTGCATCATAACCAACCAAAGGTCTTGCAGAGCGCGAATGTCTGTGCGGCAGCGAATGCAGTTCCAAGGGACAGTGAAAACCAGGTAGGGCTTTCAGGGCTGGCAGCTTTCATGTGGGCGCAATCGCTGGATGTTTCAAATTTGGCAGCCGGGCTCTGCCAGAGTCACATAGGCATTGTTGCATCATAACCAACCAAAGCTCCTCCAGATCGCGAATGTCTGTGCGGCAGGGAATGCAGTTCCAAGGGACAGTGAAAACCAGGTCGAGCTTTCAGTGCTGGCAGCTTTCGTGTGGGCGCAATCGCTGGACGTTTCGAATTTGGCAGCCGGGCTCTGCCAGAGTCACAAATAGGCATTGTTACATCATAACCAACCAAGGCTTTTGCAGAGAGCGAATGTCTGTGTGGCAGCGAATGCAGTTCCAAGGGACAGTGAAAACCAGGTCGAGCTTTCAGTGCTGGCAGCTTTCGTGTGGGCGCAATCGCTGGACGTTTCGAATTTGGCAGCCGGGCTCTGCCAGAGTCACATAGGCATTGTTGCATCATAACCAACCAAGGCTTTTGCAGAGCATGAATGTCTGTGCGGAAGCGAATGCAGTTCCAAGGGACAGTGAAATCCAGGTCGAGCTTTCAGGGCTGGCAGCTTTCGTGTGGGCGCAATCGCTGGACGTTTCGAATTTGGGAGCCGGGCTCTGCCAGAGTCACATAGGCATTGTTACATCATAACCAACCAAGGCTTTTGCAGAGCGCGAATGTCTGTGTGGCAGCGAATGCAGTTCCAAGGGACAGTGAAAACCAGGTAGGGCTTTCAGGGCTGGCAGCTTTCCTGTGGGCGCAATCGCTGGATGTTTCGAATTTGGCAGCCGGGCTCTGCGAGAGTCACATAGGCATTGTTGCATCATAACCAACCAAAGCTCCTCCAGATCGCGAATGTCTGTGCGGCAGCGAATGCAGTTCCAAGGGACAGTGAAAACCAGGTCGAGCTTTCAGTGCTGGCAGCTTTCATGTGGGCGCAATCGCTGGACGTTTCGAATTTGGCAGCCGGGCTCTGCCAGAGTCACATAGGCATTGTTCCATCATAACCAACCAAGGCTTTTGCAGAGCGCGAATGTCTGTGTGACAGCGAATGCAGTTCCAAGGGACAGTGAAAACCAGGTAGGGCTTTCAGGGCTGGCAGCTTTCGTGTGGGTGCAATCGCTGGATGTTTCAAATTTGGCAGCCGGGCTCTGCCAGAGTCACATAGGCATTTTTGTATCATAAGCATCCAAGGCTTTTGCAGAGCACCAATGTCTCTGCGGCAGAGAATGCAGTTCCAAGGGACAGTGAAAACCAGGAAGGGCTTTCAGGGCTGGCAGCTTTCGTGTGGGCGCAATCGCTGGACGTTTCGACTTTGGCAGCCGGGCTCTGCTAGAGTCACATAGGCATTGTTGCATCATAACCAACCAAAGCTCTTGCAGAGCGCGAATGTATGTGTGGCAGCGAATGCAGTTCCAAGGGACAGTGGAAACCAGGTAGGGCTTTCAGGGCTGGCAGCTTTCGTGTGGGCGCAGTGGCTGGACGTTTCGAATTTGGCAGCCGGGCTCTGCCAGAGTCACATAGGCATTGTTGCATCATAACCATCCAAAGCTCCTCCAGAGCGCGAATGTCTGTGCGGCAGCGAATGCAGTTCCAAGGGACAGTGAAAACCAGGTCGAGCTTTCAGTGCTGGCAGTTTTCGTGTGGGCGCAATCGCTGGACATTTCAAATGTGGCAGCCGGGCTCTGCCATGGTCACATAGGCATTGTTGCATCATAACCAACCAAGGCTTTTGCAGAGCGCGAATGTCTGTGCGGCGGCGAATGCAGTTCCAAGGGACAGTGAAAACCAGGTAGGGCTTTCAGGGCTGGCAGCTTTCGTGTGGGCGCAATCGCTGGACGTTTCGACTTTGGCAGCCGGGCTCTGCCAGAGTCACATAGGCATTGTTGCATCATAACCAAGTAAGGCTCTTGCAGAGCGCGAATATCTGTGCAGCAGCGAATGCAGTTCCAAGGGACAGTGAAAACCAGGTAGGGCTTTCAGGGCTGGCAGCTTTCCTGTGGGCGTAATCGCTGGACGTTTCGAATTTGGCAGCCGGGATTTGCCAGAGTCACATAGGCATTGTTGCATTATAACCATCCAAGGTTTTTGCAGAGCACCAATGTCTCTGCAGCAGCGAATGCAGTTCCAAGGGACAGTGAAAACCAGGTAGGGCTTTCAGGGCTGGCAGCTTTCGTGTGGGCGCAATGGCTGGACGTTTCGACTTTGGCAGCCGGGCTCTGCCAGAGTCACATAGGCATTGTTGCATCATAACCAACCAAAGCTCTTGCAGAGCACGTATGTCTGTGTGGCAGCGAATGCAGTTCCAAGGGACAGTGAAAACCAGGTAGGGCTTTCAGGGCTGGCAGCTTTCGTGTGGGCGCAATCGCTGGACGTTTCGAATTTGGCAGCCGGGCTCTGCCAGAGTCACATAGGCATTGTTGCATCATAACCAACCAAGGCTTTTGCAGAGCACCAATGTCTCTGCGGCAGCGAATGCAGTTCCAAGGGACAGTGAAAACCAGGTCGAGCTTTCAGTGCTGGCAGCTTTCGTATGGGCGCAATCGCTGGACGTTTCGAATTTGGCAGCCGGGGTCTGTCAGAGTCACATAGGCATTGTTGCATCATAACCAACCAAAGGTCTTGCAGAGCGCGAATGTCTGTGCGGCAGCGAATGCAGTTCCAAGGGACAGTGAAAACCAGGTAGGGCTTTCAGGGCTGGCAGCTTTCATGTGGGCGCAATCGCTGGATGTTTCAAATTTGGCAGCCGGGCTCTGCCAGAGTCACATAGGCATTGTTGCATCATAACCAACCAAAGCTCCTCCAGATCGCGAATGTCTGTGCGGCAGGGAATGCAGTTCCAAGGGACAGTGAAAACCAGGTCGAGCTTTCAGTGCTGGCAGCTTTCGTGTGGGCGCAATCGCTGGACGTTTCGAATTTGGCAGCCGGGCTCTGCCAGAGTCACGAATAGGCATTGTTACATCATAACCAACCAAGGCTTTTGCAGAGAGCGAATGTCTGTGTGGCAGCGAATGCAGTTCCAAGGGACAGTGAAAACCAGGTCGAGCTTTCAGTGCTGGCAGCTTTCGTGTGGGCGCAATCGCTGGACGTTTCGAATTTGGCAGCCGGGCTCTGCCAGAGTCACATAGGCATTGTTGCATCATAACCAACCAAGGCTTTTGCAGAGCATGAATGTCTGTGCGGAAGCGAATGCAGTTCCAAGGGACAGTGAAATCCAGGTCGAGCTTTCAGGGCTGGCAGCTTTCGTGTGGGCGCAATCGCTGGACGTTTCGAATTTGGGAGCCGGGCTCTGCCAGAGTCACATAGGCATTGTTACATCATAACCAACCAAGGCTTTTGCAGAGCGCGAATGTCTGTGTGGCAGCGAATGCAGTTCCAAGGGACAGTGAAAACCAGGTAGGGCTTTCAGGGCTGGCAGCTTTCCTGTGGGCGCAATCGCTGGATGTTTCGAATTTGGCAGCCGGGCTCTGCGAGAGTCACATAGGCATTGTTGCATCATAACCAACCAAAGCTCCTCCAGATCGCGAATGTCTGTGCGGCAGCGAATGCAGTTCCAAGGGACAGTGAAAACCAGGTCGAGCTTTCAGTGCTGGCAGCTTTCGTGTGGGCGCAATCGCTGGACGTTTCGAATTTGGCAGCCGGGCTCTGCCAGAGTCACATAGGCATTGTTACATCATAACCAACCAAGGCTTCTGCAGAGCGCGAATGTCTGTGCAGCAGAGAATGCAGTTCCAAGGGACAGTGAAAACCAGGTAGGGCTTTCAGGGCTGGCAGCTTTCGTGTGGGCGCAATCGCTGGACGTTTCGAATTTGGGAGCCGGGCTCTGCCAGAGTCACATAGGCATTGTTACATCATAACCAACCAAGGCTTTTGCAGAGCGCGAATGTCTGTGCGGCAGCGAATGCAGTTCCAAGGGACAGTGAAAACCAGGTAGGGCTTTCAGGGCTGGCAGCTTTCGTGTGGGCGCAATCGCTGGACGTTTCGAATTTGGCAGCCGGGCTCTGCCAGAGTCACATAGGCATTGTTGCATCATAACCAACCAAGGCTTTTGCAGAGCGCGAATGTCTGTGTGGCAGCGAATGCAGTTCCAAGGGACAGTGAAAACCAGGTAGGGCTTTCAGGGCTGGCAGCTTTCGTGTGGGTGCAATCGCTGGATGTTTCAAATTTGGCAGCCGGGCTCTGCCAGAGTCACATAGGCATTTTTGTATCATAAGCATCCAAGGCTTTTGCAGAGCACCAATGTCTCTGCGGCAGAGAATGCAGTTCCAAGGGACAGTGAAAACCAGGAAGGGCTTTCAGGGCTGGCAGCTTTCGTGTGGGCGCAATCGCTGGACGTTTCGACTTTGGCAGCCGGGCTCTGCTAGAGTCACATAGGCATTGTTGCATCATAACCAACCAAAGCTCTTGCAGAGCGCGAATGTCTGTGTGGCAGCGAATGCAGTTCCAAGGGACAGTGGAAACCAGGTAGGGCTTTCAGGGCTGGCAGCTTTCGTGTGGGCGCAGTGGCTGGACGTTTCGAATTTGGCAGCCGGGCTCTGCCAGAGTCACATAGGCATTGTTGCATCATAACCATCCAAAGCTCCTCCAGAGCGCGAATGTCTGTGCGGCAGCGAATGCAGTTCCAAGGGACAGTGAAAACCAGGTCGAGCTTTCAGTGCTGGCAGTTTTCGTGTGGGCGCAATCGCTGGACATTTCAAATTTGGCAGCCGGGCTCTGCCATGGTCACATAGGCATTGTTGCATCATAACCAACCAAGGCTTTTGCAGAGCGCGAATGTCTGTGCGGCAGCGAATGCAGTTCCAAGGGACAGTGAAAACCAGGTAGGGCTTTCAGGGCTGGCAGCTTTCGTGTGGGCGCAATCGCTGGACGTTTCGACTTTGGCAGCCGGGCTCTGCCAGAGTCACATAGGCATTGTTACATCATAACCAAGTAAGGCTCTTGCAGAGCGCGAATATCTGTGCAGCAGCGAATGCAGTTCCAAGGGACAGTGAAAACCAGGTAGGGCTTTCAGGGCTGGCAGCTTTCCTGTGGGCGTAATCGCTGGACGTTTCGAATTTGGCAGCCGGGATTTGCCAGAGTCACATAGGCATTGTTGCATCATAACCATCCAAGGTTTTTGCAGAGCACCAATGTCTCTGCGGCAGCAAATGCAGTTCCAAGTGACAGTGAAAACCAGGTAGGGCTTTCAGGGGTGGCAGCTTTCGTATGGGCGCAATCGCTGGACGTTTCGCATTTCGTAGCCGGGCTCTGCCAGAGTCACATAGGCATTGTTGCATCATAACCAATCAAAGCTCTTGCAGAGCGCGAATGTCTGTGTGGCAGCGAATGCAGTTCCAAGGGACAGTGAAAACCAGGTAGGGCTTTCAGGGCTGGCAGCTTTCGTGTGGGCGCAATCGCTGGACGTTTCGAATTTGGCAGCCGGGCTCTGCCAGAGTCACATAGGCATTGTTGCATCATAACCAACCAAGGCTTTTGCAGAGCACCAATGTCTCTGCGGCAGCGAATGCAGTTCCAAGGGACAGTGAAAACCAGGTCGAGCTTTCAGTGCTGGCAGCTTTCGTATGGGCGCAATCGCTGGACGTTTCGAATTTGGCAGCCGGGGTCTGTCAGAGTCACATAGGCATTGTTGCATCATAACCAACCAAAGCTCTTGCAGAGCGCGAATGTCTGTGCGGCAGCGAATGCAGTTCCAAGGGACAGTGAAAACCAGGTAGGGCTTTCAGGGCTGGCAGCTTTCGTGTGGGCGCAATCGCTGGATGTTTCAAATTTGGCAGCCGGGCTCTGCCAGAGGCACATAGGCATTGTTGCATCATAACCAACCAAAGCTCCTCCAGATCGCGAATGTCTGTGCGGCAGGGAATGCAGTTCCAAGGGACAGTGAAAACCAGGTCGAGCTTTCAGTGCTGGCAGCTTTCGTGTGGGCGCAATCGCTGGACGTTTCGAATTTGGCAGCCGGGCTCTGCCAGAGTCACATAGGCATTGTTGTATCATAACCAACCAAGGCTTTTGCAGAGAGCGAATGTCTGTGTGGCAGCGAATGCAGTTCCAAGGGACAGTGAAAACCAGGTCGAGCTTTCAGTGCTGGCAGCTTTCCTGTGGGCGCAATCGCTGGATGTTTCGAATTTGGCAGCCGGGCTCTGCGAGAGTCACATAGGCATTGTGCATCATAACCAACCAAAGCTCCTCCAGATCGCGAATGTCTGTGCGGCAGCGAATGCAGTTCCAAGGGACAGTGAAAACCAGGTCGAGCTTTCAGTGCTGGCAGCTTTCGTGTGGGCGCAATCGCTGGACGTTTCGAATTTGGCAGCCGGGCTCTGCCAGAGTCACATAGGCATTGTTACATCATAACCAACCAAGGCTTCTGCAGAGCGCGAATGTCTGTGCGGCAGCGAATGCAGTTCCAAGGGACAGTGAAAACCAGGTAGGGCTTTCAGGGCTGGCAGCTTTCGTGTGGGCGCAATCGCTGGACGTTTCGAATTTGGGAGCCGGGCTCTGCCAGAGTCACATAGGCATTGTTACATCATAACCAACCAAGGCTTTTGCAGAGCGCGAATGTCTGTGCGGCAGCGAATGCAGTTCCAAGGGACAGTGAAAACCAGGTAGGGCTTTCAGGGCTGGCAGCTTTCGTGTGGGCGCAATCGCTGGACGTTTCAAATTTGGCAGCCGGGCTCTGCCAGAGTCACATAGGCATTGTTGCATCATAACCATCCAAACCTCTTGCAGAGCGCGAAAGTCTGCGTGGCAGCGAATGCAGTTAAAAGGGACAGTGAAAATAAGGTACAGATTTCAGTTCTGGCAGCTTTCATGTGGGCGCAATCTCTGGACGTTTCGAATTTTGTAGCCAGGCTCTGCCAGAGTCACATAGGCATTGTTGCATCATAAGCAACCAAAGCTCTTGCAGAGCGCGAATGTCTGTGCGGCAGCGAATGCAGTTCCAAGGGACAGTGAAAACCAGGTAGGGCTTTCAGCGCTGGCAGCTTTTGTGTGGGTGCAATCGCTGGACGTTTCAAATTTGGCAGCCGGGCTCTGCCAGAGTCACATAGGCATTGTTGCATCATAACCATCCAAAGCTCTTGCAGAGCGCGAATGTCTGTGCGGCAGCGAATGCAGTTAAAAGGGACTTTGAAAATCAGGTACAGATTTCAGTTCTGGCAGCTTTCGTGTGGGCACAATCTCTGGACGTTTCGCATTTCGTAGCCGGGCTCTGCCAGAGTCACATAGGCATTGTTGCATCATAACCAACCAAAGCTCCTCCAGAGCGCGAATGTCTGTGTGGCAGCGAATGCAGTTCCAAGCGACAGTGAAAACCAGGTCGAGCTTTCAGTGCTGGCAGCTTTCGTGTGGGCGCAATCACTGGACGTTTCGAATTTGGCAGCCGGGCTCTGCCAGAGTCACATAGGCATTGTTGCATCATAACCATCCAAAGTTCTTGCAGATCGCGAATGTCTGTGCAGCAGCGAATGCAGTTAAAAGGGACAGTGAAAATCAGGTACAGATTTCAGTTCTGGCAGCTTTCATGTAGGCACAATCTCTGGACGTTTCGAATTTTGTAGCCGGGCTCTGCCAGAGTCACATAGGCATTGTTGCATCATAACCAAGCAAGGCTCTTGCAGAGCGCGAATGTCTTTGCAGCAGCGAATGCAGTTCCCAGGGACAGTGAAAACCAGGTAGGGCTTTCAGGGCTGCCAGCTTTCCTGTGGGCGTAATCGCTGGGTTTCAAATTTGGCAGCCGGGATCTGCCAGGGTCACATAGGCATTGTTGCATCATAACCATCCAAGGCTTTTGCAGAGCACCAATGTCTCTGCGGCAGCGAATGCAGTTCCAAGCGACAGTGAAAACCAGGTAGCGCTTTCAGGGCTGGCAGCTTTCGTGTGGGCGCAATGGCTGGACGTTTCGAATTTGGCAGCCGGGCTCTGCCAGAGTCACATAGGCATTGTTGCATCATAACCATCCAAAGCTCCTCCAGAGCGCGAATGTCTGTGCGGCAGCGAATGCAGTTAAAAGGGACAGTGACAATCAGGTACAGTTCTGGCAGCTTTCGTGTGGGCACAATCTCTGGACGTTTCGAATTTGGCAGCCGGGCTCTGCCAGAGTCACATAGGCATTGTTGCATCATAACCAACCAAGGCTTTTGCAGAGCGCGAATGTCTGTACGGCAGCGAATGCAGTTCCAAGGGACAGTGAAAACCAGGTAGGGCTTTCAGGGCTGGCAGCTTTCGTGTGGGCGCAATCGCTGGACGTTTCGAATTTGGGAGCCGGGCTCTGCCAGAGTCACATAGGCATTGTTACATCATAACCAACCAAGGCTTTTGTAGAGCACCAATGTCTCTGCGGCAGCGAATGCAGTTCCAAGGGACAGTGAAAACCAGGTAGGCCTTTCAGTGCTGGAAGCTTTCGTATGGGCGCAATCGCTGGACGTTTCGAATTTGGCAGCCGGGGTCTGCCAGGGTCACATAGGCATTGTTGCATCATAACCAACCAAAGCTCCTGCAGAGCGCGAATGTCTGTGCGGCAGCGAATGCAGTTCCAAGGGACAGTGAAAACCAGGTAGGGCTTTCAGGGCTGGCAGCTTTCCTGTGGGCGCAATCACTGGATGTTTCGAATTTGGCAGCCGGGCTCTGCCAGAGTCACATAGGCATTGTTGTATCATAACCATCCAAGGATTTTGCAGAGCACCAATGTCTCTGCGGCAGAGAATGCAGTTCCAAGGGACAGTGAAAACCAGGTAGGGCTTTCAGGGCTGGCAGCCTTCGTGTGGGCAGAATCGCTGGATGTTTCAAATTTGGCAGCCGGGCTCTGCCAGAGTCACATAGGCATTGTTGCATCATAACCATCCAAAGCTCTTGCAGATCGCGAATGTCTGTGCAGCAGCGAATGCAGTTAAAAGGGACAGTGAAAATCAGGTACAGATTTCAGTTCTGGCAGCTTTCGTGTGGGCACAATCTCTGGACGTTTCGACTTTTGTAGCCGGGCTCTGCCAGACTCACATAGGCATTGTTGCATCATAACCATCCAAAGCTCCTCCAGAGCGCGAATGTCTGTGCGGCAGCGAATGCAGTTCCAAGGGACAGTGAAAACCAGGTCGAGCTTTCAGTGCTGGCAGCTTTCGTGTGGGCGCAATCGCTGGAAGTTTCGAATTTGGCAGCCGGGCTCTGCCAGAGTCACATAGGCATTGTTGCATCATAACCAACCAAGGCTTTTGCAGAGCACGAATCTCTGTTCGGAAGCGAATGCAGTTCCAAGGGACAGTGAAAACCAGGTAGGCCTTTCAGGCCTGGCAGCTTTCGTGTGGGCGCAATCGCTGGACGTTTCGAATTTGGCAGCCAGGCTCTGCCAGAGTCATATAGGCATTGTTGCATCATAACCAAGCAAGGCTCTTGCAGAGCGCGAATGTCTTTGCAGCAGCGAATGCAGTTCCAAGGGACAGTGAAAACCAGGTAGGGCTTTCAGGGCTGGCAGCTTTCGTGTGGGCGCAATCGCTGGACGTTTCGAATTTGGCAGCCGGGCTCTGCCAGAGTCACATAGGCATTGTTGCATCATAACCATCCAAACCTCTTGCAGAGCGCGAAAGTCTGCGTGGCAGCGAATGCAGTTCCAAGGGACAGTGAAAACCAGGTACAGATTTCAGTTCTGGCAGCTTTCATGTGGGCGCAATCTCTGGACGTTTTGAATTTTGTAGCCAGGCTCTGCGAGAGTCACATAGGCATTGTTGCATCATAAGCAACCAAAGCTCTTGCAGAGCGCGAATGTCTGTGCGGCAGCGAATGCAGTTCCAAGGGACAGTGAAAACCAGGTAGGGCTTTCAGGGCTGGCAGCTTTCCTGTGGGCGCAATCGCTGGACGTTTCGAATTTGGCAGCCGGGGTCTGTCAGAGTCACATAGGCATTGTTGCATCATAACCAACCGAAGCTCTTGCAGAGCGCGAATGTCTGTGTGGCAGCGAATGCAGTTCCAAGGGACAGTGAAAACCAGGTAGGGCTTTCAGGGCTGGCAGCTTTCCTGTGGGCGTAATCGCTGGATGTTTCGAATTTGGCAGCCGGGCTCTGCCAGACTCACATAGGCATTGTTGTATCATAACCATCCAAGGATTTTGCAGAGCACCAATGTCTCTGCGGCAGAGAATGCAGTTCCAAGGGACAGTGAAAACCAGGTAGGGCTTTCAGGGCTGGCAGCCTTCGTGTGGGCAGAATCGCTGGACGTTTCAAATTTGGCAGCCGGGCTCTGCCAGAGTCACATAGGCATTGTTGCATCATAACCATCCAAAGCTCTTGCAGATCGCGAATGTCTGTGCAGCAGCGAATGCAGTTAAAAGGGACAGTGAAAATCAGGTACAGATTTCAGTTCTGGCAGCTTTCGTGTGGGCACAATCTCTGGACGTTTCGAATTTTGTAGCCGGGCTCTGCCAGAGTCACATAGGCATTGTTGCATCATAACCATCCAAAGCTCCTCCAGAGCGCGAATGTCTGTGCGGCAGCGAATGCAGGTCCAAGGGACAGTGAAAACCAGGTCGAGCTTTCAGTGCTGGCAGCTTTCGTGTGGGCGCAATCGCTGGAAGTTTCGAATTTGGCAGCCGGGCTCTGCCAGAGTCACATAGGCATTGTTGCATCATAACCAACCAAGGCTTTTGCAGAGCACGAATCTCTGTTCGGAAGCGAATGCAGTTCCAAGGGACAGTGAAAACCAGGTAGGCCTTTCAGGCCTGGCAGCTTTCGTGTGGGCGCAATCGCTGGACGTTTCGAATTTGGCAGCCGGGCTCTGCCAGAGTCATATAGGCATTGTTGCATCATAACCAAGCAAGGCTCTTGCAGAGCGCGAATGTCTTTGCAGCAGCGAATGCAGTTCCAAGGGACAGTGAAAACCAGGTAGGGCTTTCAGGGCTGGCAGCTTTCCTGTGGGCGCAATCGCTGGACGTTTCGAATTTGGCAGCCGGGCTCTGCCAGAGTCACATAGGCATTGTTGCATCATAACCATCCAAACCTCTTGCAGAGCGCGAAAGTCTGCGTGGCAGCGAATGCAGTTCCAAGGGACAGTGAAAACCAGGTACAGATTTCAGTTCTGGCAGCTTTCATGTGGGCGCAATCTCTGGACGTTTCGAATTTTGTAGCCAGGCTCTGCCAGAGTCACATAGGCATTGTTGCATCATAAGCAACCAAAGCTCTTGCAGAGCGCGAATGTCAGTGCGGCAGCGAATGCAGTTCCAAGGGACAGTGAAAACCAGGTAGGGCTTTCAGTGCTGGCAGCTTTCCTGTGGGCGCAATCGCTGGACGTTTCGAATTTGGCAGCCAGGGTCTGTCAGAGTCACATAGGCATTGTTGCATCATAACCAACCAAAGCTCTTGCAGAGCGCGAATGTCTGTGTGGCAGCGAATGCAGTTCCAAGGGACAGTGAAAACCAGGTAGGGCTTTCAGGGCTGGCAGCTTTCCTGTGGGCGTAATCGCTGGACGTTTCGAATATGGCAGCCGGGATCTGCCAGGGTCACATAGGCATTGTTGCATCATAACCATCCAA
This sequence comes from Mycteria americana, assembly GCF_035582795.1. NCBI lineage: Eukaryota > Metazoa > Chordata > Aves > Ciconiiformes > Ciconiidae > Mycteria > Mycteria americana. The sequence continues at coordinate 8,306,211 of NC_134384.1, read as the reverse complement.
GGCTTTTGCAGAGCACCAATGTCTCTGCGGCAGCGAATGCAGTTCCAAGCGACAGTGAAAACCAGGTAGGGCTTTCAGGGCTGGCAGCTTTCGTGTGGGCGCAATCGCTGGACGTTTCGACTTTGGCAGCCGGGCTCTGCCAGAGTCACATAGGCATTGTTGCATCATAACCAACCAAAGCTCTTGCAGAGCGCGAATGTCTGTGCGGCAGCGAATGCAGTTCCAAGGGACAGTGAAAACCAGGTACAGATTTCAGTTCTGGCAGCTTTCGTGTGGGCACAATCTCTGGACGTTTCGCATTTTGTAGCCGGGCTCTGCCAGAGTCACATAGGCATTGTTGCATCATAACCAACCAAAGATCCTCCAGAGCGCGAATGTCTGTGTGGCAGCGAATGCAGTTCCAAGGGACAGTGAAAACCAGGTCGAGCTTTCAGTGCTGGCAGCTTTCGTGTGGGCGCAATCGCTGGACGTTTCGAATTTGGCAGCCGGGCTCTGCCAGAGTCACATAGGCATTGTTGCATCATAACCAACCAAGGCTTTTGCAGAGCATGAATGTCTGTGCGGAAGCGAATGCAGTTCCAAGGGACAGTGAAAACCAGGTCGAGCTTTCAGAGCTGGCAGCTTTCGTGTGGGCGCAATCGCTGGACGTTTCGAATTTGGGAGCCGGGCTCTGCCAGAGTCACATAGGCATTGTTACATCATAACCAACCAAGGCTTTTGCAGAGCGCGAATGTCTGTGTGGCAGCGAATGCAGTTCCAAGGGACAGTGAAAACGAGGTACAGATTTCAGTTCTGGCAGCTTTCATGTGGGCGCAATCGCTGGATGTTTCGAATTTGGCAGCCGGGCTCTGCCAGAGTCACATAGGAATTGTTGCATCATAACCAACCAAAGCTCCTCCAGATCGCGAATGTCTGTGCGGCAGCGAATGCAGTTCCAAGGGACAGTGAAAACCAGGTCGAGCTTTCAGTTCTGGCAGCTTTCGTGTGGGCGCAATCGCTGGAAGTTTCGAATTTGGCAGCCGGGCTCTGCCAGAGTCACATAGGCATTGTTGCATCATAACCAACCAAGGCTTTTGCAGAGCACGAATCTCTGTTCGGCAGCGAATGCAGTTCCAAGGGACAGTGAAAACCAGGTAGGGCTTTCAGGGCTGGCAGCTTTCGTGTGGGCGCAGTCGCTGGACGTTTCAAATTTGGCAGCCGGGCTGTGCCAGAGTCATATAGACATTGTTGCATCATAACCAAGCAAGGCTCTTGCAGAGCGCGAATGTCTTTGCAGCAGCGAATGCAGTTCCAAGGGACAGTGAAAACCAGGTAGGGCTTTCAGGGCTGGCAGCTTTCGTGTGGGCGCAATCGCTGGACGTTTCGAATTTGGCAGCCGGGCTCTGCCAGAGTCACATAGGCATTGTTGCATCATAACCATCCAAACCTCTTGCAGAGCGCGAAAGTCTGCGTGGCAGCGAATGCAGTTCCAAGGGACAGTGAAAACCAGGTACAGATTTCAGTTCTGGCAGCTTTCATGTGGGCGCAGTCTCTGGACGTTTTGAATTTTGTAGCCAGGCTCTGCGAGAGTCACATAGGCATTGTTGCATCATAAGCAACCAAAGCTCTTGCAGAGCACCAATGTCTCTGCGGCAGCGAATGCAGTTCCAAGCGACAGTGAAAACCAGGTAGGGCTTTCAGGGCTGGCAGCTTTCGTGTGGGCGCAATGGCTGGACGTTTCGAATTTGGCAGCCGGGCTCTGCCAGAGTCACATAGGCATTGTTGCATCATAACCATCCAAAGCTCTTGCAGAGCGCGAATGTCTGTGCAGCAGCGAATGCAGTTAAAAGGGACAGTGAAAATCAGGTACAGTTCTGGCAGCTTTCGTGTGGGCACAATCTCTGGACGTTTCGAATTTGGCAGCCGGGCTCTACCAGAGTCACATAGGCATTGTTGCATCATAACCAAACAAGGCTTTTGCAGAGCGCGAATGTCTGTGCGGCAGCGAATGCAGTTCCAAGGGACAGTGAAAACCAGGTCGAGCTTTCCATGCTGGCAGCTTTCGTGTGGGCGCAATCGCTGGACGTTTCGAATTTGGCATCCGGGCTCTGCCAGAGTCACATAGGCATTGTTGCATCATAAGCAACCAAGGCTTTTGCAGAGCGAGAATGTCTGTGAGGCAGCGAATGCAGTTCCAAGGGACAGTGAAAACCAGGTAGGGCTTTCAGGGCTGGCAGCTTTCCTGTGGGCGCAATCGCTGGATGTTTCGAATTTGGCAGCCGGGATCTGCCAGAGTCACATAGGCATTGTTGCATCATAAGCAACCAAAGCTCTTGCAGAGCGCGAATGTCTGTGCGGCAGCGAATGCAGTTCCAAGGGACAGTGAAAACCAGGTAGGGCTTTCAGTGCTGGCAGCTTTCATGTGGGCGCAATCGCTGGACGTTTCGAATTTGGCAGCCGGGCTCTGCCAGAGTCACATAGGCATTGTTGCATCATAACCATCCAAAGCTCTTGCACAGGGCGAATGTCTGTGCGGCAGCGAATGCAGTTCCAAGGGACAGTGAAAACCAGGTAGGGCTTTCAGGGCTGGCAGCTTTCCTGTGGGCGCAATCGCTGGATGTTTCGAATTTGGCAGCCGGCTCTGCCAGAGTCACATAGGCATTGTTGTATCATAACCATCCAAGGCTTTTGCAGAGCACTAATGTCTTTGCAGCAGCGAATGCAGTTCCAAGGGACAGTGAAAACCAGGTAGGGCTTTCAGGGCTGGCAGCTTTCGTGTGGGCGCAATCGCTGGACGTTTCGAATTTGGCAGCCGGGCTCTGCCAGAGTCACATAGGCATTGTTGCATCATAACAATCCAAACCTCTTGCAGAGCGCGAAAGTCTGCGTGGCAGCGAATGCAGTTCCAAGGGACAGTGAAAACCAGGTACAGATTTCACTTCTGGCAGCTTTCATGTGGGCGCAATCTCTGGACGTTTCGAATTTTGTAGCCAGGCTCTGCCAGAGTCACATAGGCATTGTTGCATCATAAGCAACCAAAGCTCTTGCAGAGCGCGAATGTCTGTGCGGAAGCGAATGCAGTTCCAAGGGACAGTGAAAACCAGGTAGGGCTTTCAGGGCTGGCAGCTTTTGTGTGTGCGCAATCGCTGGACGTTTCAAATTTGGCAGCCGGGCTCTGCCAGAGTCACATAGGCATTGTTGCATCATAACCATCCAAAGCTCTTGCAGAGCGCGAATGTCTGTGCGGCAGCGAATGCAGTTAAAAGGGACATTGAAAATCAGGTACAGATTTCAGTTCTGGCAGCTTTCGTGTGGGCACAATCTCTGGACGTTTCGCATTTCGTAGCCGGGCTCTGCCAGAGTCACATAGGCATTGTTGCATCATAACCAAGCAAGGCTCTTGCAGAGCGCGAATGTCTTTGCAGCAGCGAATGCAGTTCCAAGGGACAGTGAAAACCAGGTAGGGCTTTCAGGGCTGCCAGCTTTCCTGTGGGCGTAATCGCTGGGTTTCAAATTTGGCAGCCGGGATCTGCCAGGGTCACATAGGCATTGTTGCATCATAACCATCCAAGGCTTTTGCAGAGCACCAATGTCTCTGCGGCAGCGAATGCAGTTCCAAGCGACAGTGAAAACCAGGTAGCGCTTTCAGGGCTGGCAGCTTTCGTGTGGGCGCAATGGCTGGACGTTTCGAATTTGGCAGCCGGGCTCTGCCAGAGTCACATAGGCATTGTTGCATCATAACCATCCAAAGCTCTTGCAGAGCGCGAATGTCTGTGCAGCAGCGAATGCAGTTAAAAGGGACAGTGAAAATCAGGTACAGTTCTGGCAGCTTTCGTGTGGGCACAATCTCTGGATGTTTCGAATTTGGCAGCCGGGCTCTGCCAGAGTCACATAGGCATTGTTGCATCATAACCAACCAAGGCTTTTGCAGAGCGCGAATGTCTGAGCGGCAGCGAATGCAGTTCCAAGGGACAGTGAAAACCAGGTCGAGCTTTCCATGCTGGCAGCTTTCGTGTGGGCGCAATCGCTGGAAGTTTCGAATTTGGCATCCGGGCTCTGCCAGAGTCACATAGGCATTGTTGCATCATAAGAAACCAAGGCTTTTGCAGAGCGAGAATGTCTGTGAGGCAGCGAATGCAGTTCCAAGGGACAGTGAAAACCAGGTAGGGCTTTCAGGGCTGGCAGCTTTCCTGTGGGCGCAATCGCTGGATGTTTCGAATTTGGCAGCCGGGATCTGCCAGAGTCACATAGGCATTGTTGCATCATAACCATCCAAGTCTTTTGCAGAGCACCAATGTCTCTGCGGCAGAGAATGAAGTTCCAAGGGACAGTGAAAACCAGGTAGGGCTTTCAGGGCTGCCAGCTTTCCTGTGGGCGTAATCGCTGGGTTTCAAATTTGGCAGCCGGGATCTGCCAGGGTCACATAGGCATTGTTGCATCATAACCATCCAAGGCTTTTGCAGAGCACCAATGTCTCTGCGGCAGCGAATGCAGTTCCAAGCGACAGTGAAAACCAGGTAGGGCTTTCAGGGCTGGCAGCTTTCGTGTGGGCGCAATGGCTGGACGTTTCGAATTTGGCAGCCGGGCTCTGCCAGAGTCACATAGGCATTGTTGCATCATAACCATCCAAAGCTCTTGCAGAGCGCGAATGTCTGTGCAGCAGCGAATGCAGTTAAAAGGGACAGTGAAAATCAGGTACAGTTCTGGCAGCTTTCGTGTGGGCACAATCTCTGGACGTTTCGAATTTGGCAGCCGGGCTCTACCAGAGTCACATAGGCATTGTTGCATCATAACCAAACAAGGCTTTTGCAGAGCGCGAATGTCTGTGCGGCAGCGAATGCAGTTCCAAGGGACAGTGAAAACCAGGTCGAGCTTTCCATGCTGGCAGCTTTCGTGTGGGCGCAATCGCTGGACGTTTCGAATTTGGCATCCGGGCTCTGCCAGAGTCACATAGGCATTGTTGCATCATAAGCAACCAAGGCTTTTGCAGAGCGAGAATGTCTGTGAGGCAGCGAATGCAGTTCCAAGGGACAGTGAAAACCAGGTAGGGCTTTCAGGGCTGGCAGCTTTCCTGTGGGCGCAATCGCTGGATGTTTCGAATTTGGCAGCCGGGATCTGCCAGAGTCACATAGGCATTGTTGCATCATAACCATCCAAGTCTTTTGCAGAGCACGAATGTCTCTGCGGCAGAGAATGAAGTTCCAAGGGACAGTGAAAACCAGGTAGGGCTTTCAGGGCTGGCAGCTTTCGTGTGGGCGCAATCGCTGGACGTTTCGAATTTGGCAGCCGGGCTCTGCCAGAGTCACATAGGCATTGTTGCATCATAACCATCCAAAGCTCTTGCAGATCGCGAATGTCTGTGCGGCAGCGAATGCAGTTAAAAGGGACAGTGAAAATCAGGTACAGATTTCAGTTCTGGCAGCTTTCGTGTGGGCACAATCTCTGGACGTTTCGCATTTTGTAGCCGGGCTCTGCCAGAGTCACATAGGCATTGTTGCATGATAACCAACCAAAGCTCCTCCAGAGCGCGAATGTCTGTGCGGCAGCAAATGCAGTTCCAAGGGACAGTGAAAACCAGGTCGAGCTTTCAGTGCTGGCATTATTCGTGTGGGCGCAATCGCTGGACGTTTCGAATTTGGCAGCCGGGCTCTGCCAGAGTCACATAGGCATTGTTGCATCATAACCATCCAAACCTCTTGCAGAGCGCGAAAGTCTGCGTGGCAGCGAATGCAGTTCCAAGGGACAGTGAGAACCAGGTAGGGCTTTCAGTGCTGGCAGCTTTCCCGTGGGCGCAATCGCTGGACGTTTCGAATTTGGCAGCCGGGGTCTGTCAGAGTCACATAGGCATTGTTGCATCATAACCAACCAAAGCTCTTGCAGAGCGCGAATGTCTGTGTGGCAGCGAATGCAGTTCCAAGGGACAGTGAAAACCAGGTAGGGCTTTCAGGGCTGGCAGCTTTCCCGTGGGCGTAATCGCTGGATGTTTCGAATTTGGCAGCCGGGATCTGCCAGGGTCACATAGGCATTGTTGCATCATAACCATCCAAGGCTTTTGCAGAGCACCAATGTCTCTGCGGCAGCGAATGCAGTTCCAAGGGACAGTGAAAACCAGGTAGGGCTTTCAGGGCTGGCAGCTTTCGTGTGGGCGCAATCGCTGGACGTTTCGACTTTGGCAGCCGGGCTCTGCCAGAGTCACATAGGCATTGTTGCATCATAACCAATCAAAGCTCTTGCAGAGCGCGAATGTCTGTGCGGCAGCGAATGCAGTTCCAAGGGACAGTGAAAACCAGGTAGGGCTTTCAGGGCTGGCAGCTTTTGTGTGGGCGCAATCGCTGGACGTTTCAAATTTGGCAGCCGGGCTCTGCCAGAGTCACATAGGCATTGTTGCATCATAACCATCCAAAGCTCTTGCAGAGCGCGAATGTCTGTGCGGCAGCGAATGCAGTTAAAAGGGACAGTGAAAATCAGGTACAGATTTCAGTTCTGGCAGCTTTCGTGTGGGCACAATCTCTGGATATTTCGCATTTTGTAGCCGGGCTCTGCCAGAGTCACATAGGCATTGTTGCATCATAACCAACCAAAGCTCCTCCAGAGCGCGAATGTCTGTGTGGCAGCGAATGCAGTTCCAAGGGACAGTGAAAACCAGGTCGAGCTTTCAGTGCTGGCAGCTTTCGTGTGGGTGCAATCGCTGGACGTTTCGAATTTGGCAGCCGGGCTCTGCCAGAGTCACATAGGCATTGTTGCATCATAACCAACCAAGGCTTTTGCAGAGCATGAATGTCTGTGCGGAAGCGAATGCAGTTCCAAGGGACAGTGAAATCCAGGTCGAGCTTTCAGGGCCGGCAGCTTTCGTGTGGGCGCAATCGCTGGACGTTTCGACTTTGGCAGCCGGGCTCTGCCAGAGTCACATAGGCATTGTTACATCATAACCAAGTAAGGCTCTTGCAGAGCGCGAATGTCTGTGCAGCAGCGAATGCAGTTCCAAGGGACAGTGAAAACCAGGTAGGGCTTTCAGGGCTGGCAGCTTTCCTGTGGGCGCAATCGCTGGACGTTTCGAATTTGGCAGCCGGGCTCTGCCAGAGTCACATAGGCATTGTTGCATCATAACCAACCAAAGCTCATCCAGATCGCGAATGTCTCTGCGGCAGCGAATGCAGTTCCAAGGGACAGTGAAAACCAGGTAGAGCTTTCAGTGCTGGCAGCTTTCGTGTGGGCGCAATCGCTGGACGTTTCAAATTTGGCAGCCGGGCTCTGCCAGAGTCACATAGGCATTGTTGCATCATAACAATCCAAACCTCTTGCAGATCGCGAATGTCTGTGCGGCAGCGAATGCAGTTAAAAGGGACAGTGAAAATCAGGTACAGATTTCAGTTCTGGCAGCTTTCGTGTGGGCGCAATCTCTGGACGTTTCGCATTTTGTAGCCGGGCTCTGCCAGAGTCACATAGGCATTGTTGCATCATAACCATACAAAGCTCCTCCAGAGCGCGAATGTCTGTGCGGCAGCGAATGCAGTTCCAAGGGACAGTGAAAACCAGGTCGACCTTTCAGTGCTGGCAGCTTTCGTGTGGGCGCAATCGCTGGACGTTTCGAATTTGGCAGCCGGGCTGTGCCAGAGTCACATAGGCATTGCTGCATCATAACCAACCAAGGCTTTTATAGAGCACGAATCTCTGTTCGGCAGCGAATGCAGTTCCAAGGGACAGTGAAAACCAGGTAGGGCTTTCAGGGCTGGCAGCTTTCCTGTGGGCGCAATTGCTGGACGTTTCGAATTTGGCAGCCGGGCTCTGCCAGAGTCATATAGGCATTGTTGCATCATAACCAAGCAAGGCTCTTGCAGAGCACGAATGTCTTTGCAGCAGCGAATGCAGTTCCAAGGGACAGTGAAAACCAGGTAGGGCTTTCAGGGCTGGCAGCTTTCGTGTGGGCGCAATCGCTGGACGTTTCGAATTTGGCAGCCGGGCTCTGCCAGAGTCACATAGGCATTGTTGCATCATAACCATACAAACCTCTTGCAGAGCGCGAAAGTCTGCGTGGCAGCGAATGCAGTTCCAAGGGACAGTCAAAACCAGGTACAGATTTCAGTTCTGGCAGCTTTCGTGTGGGCACAATCTCTGGACGTTTCGAATTTTGTAGCCGGGCTCTGCCAGAGTCACATAGGCATTGTTGCATCATAACCATCCAAAGCTCTTGCAGAGCGCGAATGTCTTTCCGGCAGCGAATGCAGTTCCAAGGGACAGTGAAAACCAGGTCGAGCTTTCAGTGCTGGCAGCTTTCGTGTGGGCGCAATTGCTGGAAGTTTCGAATTTGGCAGCCGGGCTCTGCCAGAGTCACATAGGCATTGTTGCATCATAACCAACCAAGGCTTTTGCAGAGCACGAATCTCTGTTCGGCAGCGAATGCAGTTCCAAGGGACAGTGAAAACCAGGTAGGCCTTTCAGGCCTGGCAGCTTTCGTGTGGGCGCAATCGCTGGACGTTTCGAATTTGGCAGCCAGGCTCTGCCAGAGTCATATAGGCATTGTTGCATCATAACCAACCAAGGCTGTTGCAGAGCGCGAATGTCTGTGTGGCAGCGAATGCAGTTCCAAGGGACAGTGAAAACGAGGTACAGATTTCAGTTCTGGCAGCTTTCATGTGGGCGCAATCGCTGGATGTTTCGAATTTGGCAGCCGGGCTGTGCCAGAGTCACATAGGCATTTTTGCATCATAACCAACCAAAGCTCCTCCAGATCGCGAATGTCTGTGCGGCAGGGAATGCAGTTCCAAGGGACAGTGAAAACCAGGTCGAGCTTTCAGTGCTGGCAGCTTTCGTGTGGGCGCAATGGCTGGACGTTTCGAATTTGGCAGCCGGGCTCTGCCAGAGTCACATAGGCATTGTTACATCATAACCAACCAAGGCTTTTGCAGAGCGCGAATGTCTGTGCGGCAGCGAATGCAGTTCCAAGGGACAGTGAAAACCAGGTAGGGCTTTCAGGGCTGGCAGCTTTCCTGTGGGCGCAATCGCTGGATGTTTCGAATTTGGCAGCCGGGCTCTGCCAGAGTCACATAGGCATTGTTGCATCATAACCATCCAAGGCTTTTGCAGAGCACCAATGTCTCTGCGGCAGCGAATGCAGTTCCAAGGGACAGTGAAAACCAGGTAGGGCTTTCAGGGCTGGCAGCTTTCGTGTGGGCGCAATCGCTGGACGTTTCAAATTTGGCAGCCGGGCTCTGCCAGAGTCACATAGGCATTGTTGCATCATAACCATCGAAAGTTCTTGCAGATCGCGAATGTCTGTGCAGCAGCGAATGCAGTTAAAAGGGACAGAGAAAATCAGGTGCAGATTTCAGTTCTGGCAGCTTTCGTGTGGGCGCAATCGCTGGACGTTTCGAATTTGGCAGCCGGGCTCTGCCAGAGTCACATAGGCATTGTTGCATGATAACCAACCAAGGCTTTTGCAGAGCATGAATGTCTGTGCGGAAGCGAATGCACTTCCAAGGGACAGTGAAAACCAGGTAGGGCTTTCAGGGCTGGCAGCTTTCGTGTGGGCGCAATCGCTGGATGTTTCGAATTTGGCAGCCGGGCTCTGCCAGAGTCACATAGGAATTGTTGCATCATAACCATCCAAGGCTTTTGCAGAGCACCAATGTCTCTGCGGCAGAGAATGCAGTTCCAAGGGACAGTGAAAACCAGGTAGGGCTTTCAGGGCTGGCAGCTTTCTTGTGGACGCTATCGCTGGACGTTTCGAATTTGGCAGCCGGGCTCTGCCAGAGTCACATAGGCATTGTTGCATCATAACCAACCAAGGCTTTTGCAGAGCGCGAATGTCTGTGCGGAAGCGAATGCAGTTAAAAGGGACAGTGAAAACCAGGTAGGGCTTTCAGGGCTGGCAGCTTTCGTGTGGGCGCAATCGCTGGATGTTTCGAATTTGGCAGCCGGGCTCTGCCAGAGTCACATAGGAATTGTTGCATCATAACCATCCAAGGCTTTTGCAGAGCACCAATGTCTCTGCAGCAGCGAATGCAGTTCCAAGGGACAGTGAAAACCAGGTAGGGCTTTCAGGGCTGGCAGCTTTCGTGTGGGCGCAATCGCTGGACCTTTCGACTTTGGCAGCCGGGCTCTGCCAGAGTGGACGCTTTTTGTGTGTGCTGGACGTTTCAAATTTGGCAGCCGGGCTCTGCCAGAGTCACATAGGCATTGTTGCATCATAACCATCCAAAGCTCTTGCAGAGCGCGAATGTCTGTGCGGCAGCGAATGCAGTTAAAAGGGACAGTGAAAATCAGGTACAGATTTCAGTTCTGGCAGCTTTCGTGTGGGCACAATCTCTGGACGTTTCGCATTTCGTAGCCGGGCTCTGCCAGAGTCACATAGGCATTGTTGCATCATAACCAACCAAAGCTCCTCCAGAGCGCGAATGTCTGTGTGGCAGCGAATGCAGTTCCAAGGGACAGTGAAAACCAGGTCGAGCTTTCAGTGCTGGCAGCTTTCGTGTGGGCGCAATCGCTGGACGTTTCGAATTTGGCAGGTGGGCTCTGCCAGAGTCACATAGGCATTGTTGCATCATAACCAACCAAGGCTTTTGCAGAGCATGAATGTCTGTGCGGCAGCGAATGCAGTTCCAAGGGACAGTGAAAACCAGGTAGGGCTTTCAGTGCTGGCAGCTTTCCTGTGGGCGCAATCGCTGGATGTTTCGAATTTGGCAGCCGGGCTCTGCCAGAGTCACATAGGCATTGTTACATCATAACCAACCAAGGCTTTTGCAGAGCACTAATGTCTTTGCAGCAGCGAATGCAGTTCCAAGGGACAGTGAAAACCAGGTAGGGCTTTCAGGGCTGGCAGCTTTCGTGTGGGCGCAATCGCTGGACGTTTCAAATTTGGCAGCCGGGCTCTGCCAGAGTCACATAGGCATTGTTGCATCATAACCATCCAAAGTTCTTGCAGATCGCGAATGTCTGTGCAGCAGCGAATGCAGTTAAAAGGGACAGTGAAAACCAGGTAGGGCTTTCAGTTCTGGCAGCTTTCATGTGGGCAGAATCTCTGGACGTTTCGAATTTTGTAGCCGGGCTCTGCCAGAGTCACATAGGCATTGCTGCATCATAACCAACCAAAGCTCCTCCAGAGCGCGAATGTCTGTGCGGCAGCAAATGCAGTTCCAAGGGACAGTGAAAACCAGGTAGGGCTTTCAGGGCTGGCAGCTTTCATGTGGGCGCAATCGCTGGACGTTTCGACTTTGGCAGCCGGGCTCTGCCAGAGTCACATAGGCATTGTTGCATCATAACCAACCAAGGCTTTTGCAGAGCACGAATCTCTGTTCGGCAGCGAATGCAGTTCCAAGGGACAGTGAAAACCAGGTAGGCCTTTCAGGGCTGGCAGCTTTCGTGTGGGCGCAATCGCTGGACGTTTCGAATTTGGCAGCCGGGCTCTGCCAGAGTCATATAGGCATTGTTGCATCATAACCAAGCAAGGCTCTTGCAGAACGCGAATGTCTTTGCAGCAGCGAATGCAGTTCCAAGGGACAGTGAAAACCAGGTAGGGCTTTCAGGGCTGGCAGCTTTCGTGTGGGCGCAATCGCTGGACGTTTCGAATTTGGCAGCCGGGCTCTGCCAGAGTCACATAGGCATTGTTGCATCATAACCATCCAAACCTCTTGCAGAGCACGAAAGTCTGCGTGGCAGCGAATGCAGTTCCAAGGGACAGTGAAAACCAGGTAGGGCTTTCAGGGCTGGCAGCTTTCCTGTGGGCGTAATCGCTGGACGTTTCGAATTTGGCAGCCGGGCTCTGCCAGAGTCACATAGGTATTGTTACATCATAACCAACCAAGGCTTTTGTAGAGCACCAATGTCTCTGCGGCAGCGAATGCAGTTCCAAGGGACAGTGAAAACCACGTCGAGCTTTCAGTGCTGGAAGCTTTCGTATGGGCGCAATCGCTGGACGTTTCGAATTTGGCAGCCGGGGTATGCCAGGGTCACATAGGCATTGTTGCATCATAACCAACCAAAGCTCTTGCAGAGCGCGAATGTCTGTGCGGCAGCGAATGCAGTTCCAAGGGACAGTGAAAACCAGGTAGGGCTTTCAGGGCTGGCAGCTTTCCTGTGGGCGCAACCGCTGGATGTTTCGAATTTGGCAGCCGGGCTCTGCCAGAGTCACATAGGCATTGTTGTATCATAACCATCCAAGGCTTTTGCAGAGCACCAATGTCTCTGCGGCAGAGAATGCAGTTCCAAGGGACAGTGAAAACCAGGTAGGGCTTTCAGGGCTGGCAGCCTTCGTGTGGGCAGAATCGCTGGACGTTTCAAATTTGGCAGCCGGGCTCTGCCAGAGTCACATAGGCATTGTTGCATCATAACCATCCAAAGCTCTTGCAGATCGCGAATGTCTGTGCAGCAGCGAATGCAGTTAAAAGGGACAGTGAAAATCAGGTACAGATTTCAGTTCTGGCAGCTTTCGTGTGGGCACAATCTTTGGACGTTTCGAATTTTGTAGCCGGGCTCTGCCAGAGTCACATAGGCATTGTTGCATCATAACCATCCAAAGCTCTTGCAGAGCGCGAATGTCTGTGCGGCAGCGAATGCAGTTCCAAGGGACAGTGAAAACCAGGTCGAGCTTTCAGTGCTGGCAGCTTTCGTGTGTGCGCAATTGCTGGAAGTTTCGAATTTGACAGCCGGGCTCTGCCAGAGTCACATAGGCATTGTTGCATCATAACCAACCAAGGCTTTTGCAGAGCACCAATGTCTCTGCGGCAGCGAATGCAGTTCCAAGGGACAGTGAAAACCAGGTAGGGCTTTCAGGCCTGGCAGCTTTCGTGTGGGCGCAATCGCTGGACGTTTCGAATTTGGCAGCCAGGCTCTGCCAGAGTCATATAGGCATTGTTGCATCATAACCAACCAAGGCTGTTGCAGAGCGCGAATGTCTGTGTGGCAGCGAATGCAGTTCCAAGGGACAGTGAAAACGAGGTACAGATTTCAGTTCTGGCAGCTTTCATGTGGGCGCAATCGCTGGATGTTTCGAATTTGGCAGCCGGGCTCTGCCAGAGTCACATAGGCATTTTTGCATCATAACCAACCAAAGCTCCTCCAGATCGCGAATGTCTGTGCGGCAGGGAATGCAGTTCCAAGGGACAGTGAAAACCAGGTCGAGCTTTCAGTGCTGGCAGCTTTCGTGTGGGCGCAATGGCTGGACGTTTCGAATTTGGCAGCCGGGCTCTGCCAGAGTCACATAGGCATTGTTACATCATAACCAACCAAGGCTTTTGCAGAGCGCGAATGTCTGTGCGGCAGCGAATGCAGTTCCAAGGGACAGTGAAAACCAGGTAGGGCTTTCAGGGCTGGCAGCTTTCCTGTGGGCGCAATCGCTGGATGTTTCGAATTTGGCAGCCGGGCTCTGCCAGAGTCACATAGGAATTGTTGCATCATAACCATCCAAGGCTTTTGCAGAGCACCAATGTCTCTGCGGCAGAGAATGCAGTTCCAAGGGACAGTGAAAACCAGGTAGGGCTTTCAGGGCTGGCAGCTTTCTTGTGGGCGCTATCGCTGGACGTTTCGAATTTGGCAGCCGGGCTCTGCCAGAGTCACATAGGCATTGTTGCATCATAACCAACCAAGGCTTTTGCAGAGCGCGAATGTCTGTGCGGAAGCGAATGCAGTTAAAAGGGACAGTGAAAACCAGGTAGGGCTTTCAGGGCTGGCAGCTTTCCTGTGGGCGCAATCGCTGGATGTTTCGAATTTGGCAGCCGGGCTCTGCCAGAGTCACATAGGAATTGTTGCATCATAACCATCCAAGGCTTTTGCAGAGCACCAATGTCTCTGCGGCAGAGAATGCAGTTCCAAGGGACAGTGAAAACCAGGTAGGGCTTTCAGGGCTGGCAGCTTTCTTGTGGGCGCTATCGCTGGACGTTTCGAATTTGGCAGCCGGGCTCTGCCAGAGTCACATAGGCATTGTTGCATCATAACCATCCAAGGCTTTTGCAGAGCACCAATGTCTCTGCAGCAGCGAATGCAGTTCCAAGGGACAGTGAAAACCAGGTAGGGCTTTCAGGGCTGGCAGCTTTCGTGTGGGCGCAATCGCTGGACGTTTCGACTTTGGCAGCAGGGCTCTGCCAGAGTGGACGCTTTTTGTGTGTGCTGGACGTTTCAAATTTGGCAGCCGGGCTCTGCCAGAGTCACATAGGCATTGTTGCATCATAACCATCCAAAGCTCTTGCAGAGCGCGAATGTCTGTGCGGCAGCGAATGCAGTTAAAAGGGACAGTGAAAATCAGGTACAGATTTCAGTTCTGGCAGCTTTCGTGTGGGCACAATCTCTGGACGTTTCGCATTTCGTAGCCGGGCTCTGCCAGAGTCACATAGGCATTGTTGCATCATAACCAACCAAAGCTCCTCCAGAGCGCGAATGTCTGTGTGGCAGCGAATGCAGTTCCAAGGGACAGTGAAAACCAGGTCGAGCTTTCAGTGCTGGCAGCTTTCGTGTGGGCGCAATCGCTGGACGTTTCGAATTTGGCAGGCGGGCTCTGCCAGAGTCACATAGGCATTGTTGCATCATAACCAACCAAGGCTTTTGCAGAGCATGAATGTCTGTGCGGCAGCGAATGCAGTTCCAAGGGACAGTGAAAACCAGGTAGGGCTTTTAGTGCTGGCAGCTTTCCTGTGGGCGCAATCGCTTGATGTTTCGAATTTGGCAGCCGGGCTCTGCCAGAGTCACATAGGCATTGTTACATCATAACCAACCAAGGCTTTTGCACAGGGCGAATGTCTGTGCGGCAGCGAATGCAGTTCCAAGGGACAGTGAAAACCAGGTAGGGCTTTCAGGGCTGGCAGCTTTCGTGTGGGCGCAATCGCTGGATGTTTCGAATTTGGCAGCCGGGCTCTGCCAGAGTCACATAGGCATTGTTGTATCATAACCATCCAAGGCTTTTGCAGAGCACTAATGTCTTTGCAGCAGCGAATGCAGTTCCAAGGGACAGTGAAAACCAGGTAGGGCTTTCAGGGCTGGCAGCTTTCGTGTGGGCGCAATCGCTGGACGTTTCAAATTTGGCAGCCGGGCTCTGCCAGAGTCACATAGGCATTGTTGCATCATAACCATCCAAAGTTCTTGCAGATCGCGAATGTCTGTGCAGCAGCGAAT
Organism: Mycteria americana; assembly: GCF_035582795.1. Taxonomy (NCBI): domain Eukaryota; kingdom Metazoa; phylum Chordata; class Aves; order Ciconiiformes; family Ciconiidae; genus Mycteria; species Mycteria americana. The sequence goes on along the minus strand of NC_134384.1, from coordinate 8,291,133 downwards.
GCAGTTAAAAGGGACAGTGAAAACCAGGTAGGGCTTTCAGTTCTGGCAGCTTTCATGTGGGCAGAATCTCTGGACGTTTCGAATTTTGTAGCCGGGCTCTGCCAGAGTCACATAGGCATTGCTGCATCATAACCAACCAAAGCTCCTCCAGAGCGCGAATGTCTGTGCGGCAGCAAATGCAGTTCCAAGGGACAGTGAAAACCAGGTAGGGCTTTCAGGGCTGGCAGCTTTCATGTGGGCGCAATCGCTGGACGTTTCGACTTTGGCAGCCGGGCTCTGCCAGAGTCACATAGGCATTGTTGCATCATAACCATCCAAGGCTTTTGCAGAGCACCAATGTCTCTGCGGCAGCGAATGCAGTTCCAAGGGACAGTGAAAACCAGGTAGGGCTTTCAGGGCTGGCAGCTTTCGTGTGGGCGCAATCGCTGGACGTTTCGACTTTGGCAGCTGGGCTCTACCAGATTCACATAGGCATTGTTGCATCATAACCAAGCAAAGCTCTTGCAGAGCGCGAATGTCTGTGCGGCATCGAATGCAGTTCCAAGGGACAGTGAAAACCAGGTAGGGCTTTTTGGGCGCATTCGCTGGACGTTTCGAATTTGGCAGCCGGGCTCTGCCAGAGTCACATAGGCATTGTTGCATCATAACAATCCAAACCTCTTGCAGAGCGCGAAAGTCTGCGTGGCAGCGAATGCAGTTCCAAGGGACAGTGAAAACCAGGTACAGATTTCACTTCTGGCAGCTTTCATGTGGGCGCAATCTCTGGACGTTTCGAATTTTGTAGCCAGGCTCTGCCAGAGTCACATAGGCATTGTTGCATCATAAGCAACCAAAGCTCTTGCAGAGCGCGAATGTCTGTGCGGCAGCGAATGCAGTTCCAAGGGACAGTGAAAACCAGGTAGGGCTTTCAGTGCTGGCAGCTTTCATGTGGGCGCAATCGCTGGACGTTTCGAATTTGGCAGCCGGGCTCTGCCAGAGTCACATAGGCATTGTTGCATCATAACCAACCAAGGCTTTAGCAGACCATGAATGTCTGTGCGGAAGCGAATGCAGTTCCAAGGGACAGTGAAAACCAGGTAGGGCTTTCAGGGCTGGCAGCTTTCGTGTGCGCGCAATCGCTGGATGTTTCGAATTTGGCAGCCGGGCTCTGCCAGAGTCACATAGGAATTGTTGCATCATAACCAACCAAGGCTTTTGCAGAGCACCAATGTCTCTGCGGCAGAGAATGCAGTTCCAAGGGACAGTGAAAACCAGGTAGGGCTTTCAGGGCTGGCAGCTTTCATGTGGGCGCAATCGCTGGACGTTTCGACTTTGGCAGCCGGGCTCTGCCAGAGTCACATAGGCATTGTTGCATCATAACCAAGCAAGGCTCTTGCAGAGCGCGAATGTCTTTGCAGCAGCGAATGCAGTTCCAAGGGACAGTGAAAACCAGGTAGGGCTTTCAGGGCTGGCAGCTTTCCTGTGGGCGTAATCGCTGGACGTTTCGAATTTGGCAGCCGGGATCTGCCAGGGTCACATAGGCATTGTTGCATCATAACCATCCAAGGCTTTTGCAGAGCACCAATGTCTCTGCGGCAGCGAATGAAGTTCCAAGGGACAGTGAAAACCAGGTAGCGCTTTCAGGGCTGGCAGCTTTCGTGTGGGCGCAATGGCTGGACGTTTCGAATTTGGCAGCCGGGCTCTGCCAGAGTCACATAGGCATTGTTGCATCATAACCATCCAAAGCTCTTGCAGAGTGCGAATGTCTGTGCAGCAGCGAATGCAGTTAAAAGGGACAGTGAAAATCAGGTACAGATTTCAGTTCTGGCAGCTTTCGTGTGGGCACAATCTCTGGACGTTTCGCATTTTGTAGCCGGGCTCTGCCAGAGTCACATAGGCATTGTTGCATCATAACCAACCAAAGCTCTTGCAGAGCGCGAATGTCTGTGCGGCAGCGAATGCAGTTCCAAGGGACAGTGAAAACCAGGTCGAGCTTTCAGTGCTGGCAGCTTTCGTGTGGGCGCAATCGCGAGACGTTTCGAATTTGGAATCCGGGCTCTGCCAGAGTCACATAGGCATTGTTGCATCATAAGCAACCAAGGCTTTTGCAGAGCGACAATGTCTGTGCGGCAGTGAATGCAGTTCCAAGGGACAGTGAAAACCAGGTAGGGCTTTCAGGGCTGGCAGCTTTCGTGTGGGCGCAATCGCTGGATGTTTCGAATTTGGCAGCCGGGCTCTGCCAGAGTCACATAGGCATTGTTGCATCATAACCATCCAAGTCTTTTGCAGAGCACCAATGTCTCTGCGGCAGAGAATGCAGTTCCAAGGGACAGTGAAAACCAGGTAGGGCTTTCAGGGCTGGCAGCTTTCGTGTGGGCGCAATCGCTGGACGTTTCGAATTTGGCAGCCGGGCTCTGCCAGAGTCACATAGGCATTGTTGCATCATAACCATCCAAAGCTCTTGCAGATCGCGAATGTCTGTGCAGCAGCAAATGCAGTTAAAAGGGACAGTGAAAATCAGGTACAGATTTCAGTTCTGGCAGCTTTCATGTGGGCGCAATCTCTGGACCTTTCGAATTTTATAGCCAGGCTCTGCCAGAGTCACATAGGCATTGTTGCATCATAACCAACCGAAGCTCTTGCAGAGCGCGAATGTCTGTGCGGCAGCGAATGCAGTTCCAAGGGACAGTGAAAACCAGGTAGGGCTTTCAGTGCTGGCAGCTTTCCTGTGGGCGCAATCGCTGGACGTTTCGAATTTGGCAGCCGGGGTCTGTCAGAGTCACATAGGCATTGTTGCATCATAACCAACCAAAGCTCTTGCAGAGCGCGAATGTCTGTGTGGCAGCGAATGCAGTTCCAAGGGACAGTGAAAACCAGGTAGGGCTTTCAGGGCTGGCAGCTTTCCTGTGGGCGTAATCGCTGGACGTTTCGAATTTGGCAGCCGGGATCTGCCAGGGTCACATAGGCATTGTTGCATCATAACCATCCAAGGCTTTTGCAGAGCACCAATGTCTCTGCGGCAGCGAATGCAGTTCCAAGGGACAGTGAAAACCAGGTAGCACTTTCAGGGCTGGCAGCTTTCGTGTGGGCGCAATGGCTGGACGTTTCGAATTTGGCAGCCGGGCTCTGCCAGAGTCACATAGGCATTGTTGCATCATAACCATCCAAAGCTCTTGCAGAGCGCGAATGTCTGTGCAGCAGCGAATGCAGTTAAAAGGGACAGTGAAAATCAGGTACAGTTCTGGCAGCTTTCGTATGGGCACAATCTCTGGACGTTTCGAATTTTGTAGCCGGGCTCTGCCAGAGTCACATAGGCATTGTTGCATCATAACCAACCAAAGCTCCTCCAGAGCGTGAATGTCTGTGCGGCAGCGAATGCAGTTCCAAGGGACAGTGAAAACCAGGTCGAGCTTTCAGTGCTGGCAGCTTTCATGTGGGCGCAGTCACTGGACGTTTCGAATTTGGCAACCGGGCTCTGCCAGAGTCACATAGGCATTGTTGCATCATAACCAACCAAGGCTTTTGCAGAGCGCGAATGTCTGTGCGGCAGCGAATGCAGTTCCAAGGGACAGTGAAAACCAGGTACAGATTTCAGTTCTGGCAGCTTTCGTGTGGGCACAATCTCTGGACGTTTCGCATTTTGTAGCCGGGCTCTGCCAGAGTCACATAGGCATTGTTGCATCATAACCAACCAAAGATCCTCCAGAGCGCGAATGTCTGTGTGGCAGCGAATGCAGTTCCAAGGGACAGTGAAAACCAGGTCGAGCTTTCAGTGCTGGCAGCTTTCGTGTGGGCGCAATGGCTGGACGTTTCGAATTTGGCAGCCGGGCTCTGCCAGAGTCACATAGGCATTGTTGCATCATAACCAACCAAGGCTTTTGCAGAGCATGAATGTCTGTGCGGAAGCGGATGCAGTTCCAAGGGACAGTGAAAACCAGGTCGAGCTTTCAGAGCTGGCAGCTTTCGTGTGGGCGCAATCGCTGGACGTTTCGAATTTGGGAGCCGGGCTCTGCCAGAGTCACATAGGCATTGTTACATCATAACCAACCAAGGCTTTTGCAGAGCACGAATATCTGTGTGGCAGCGAATGCAGTTCCAAGGGACAGTGAAAACCAGGTAGGGCTTTCAGTGCTGGCAGCTTTCCTGTGGGCGCAATCGCTGGATGTTTCGAATTTGGCAGCCGGGCTCTGCCAGAGTCACATAGGCATTGTTGCATCATAACCAACCAAAGCTCCTCCAGATCGCGAATGTCTGTGCGGCAGGGAATGCAGTTCCAAGGGACAGTGAAAACCAGGTAGGGCTTTCAGGGCTGGCAGCCTTCGTGTGGGCAGAATCGCTGGACGTTTCAAATTTGGCAGCCGGGCTCTGCCAGAGTCACATAGGCATTGTTGCATCATAACAATCCAAAGCTCTTGCAGATCGCGAATGTCTGTGCAGCAGCGAATGCAGTTAAAAGGGACAGTGAAAATCAGGTACAGATTTCAGTTCTGGCAGCTTTCGTGTGGGCACAATCTCTGGGCGTTTCGAATTTTGTATCCGGGCTCTGCCAGAGTCACATAGGCATTGTTGCATCATAACCATCCAAAGCTCCTCCAGAGCGCGAATGTCTGTGCGGCAGCGAATGCAGTTCCAAGGGACAGTGAAAACCAGGTCGAGCTTTCAGTGCTGGCAGTATTCGTGTGGGCGCAATCGCTGGAAGTTTCGAATTTGGCAGCCGGGCTCTGCCAGAGTCACATAGGCATTGTTGCATCATAACCAACCAAGGCTTTTGCAGAGCACGAATCTCTGTTCGGCAGCGAATGCAGTTCCAAGGGACAGTGAAAACCAGGTAGGGCTTTAAGGCCTGGCAGCTTTCGTGTGGGCGCAATCGCTGGACGTTTCGAATTTGGCAGCCGGGCTCTGCCAGAGTCATATAGGCATTGTTGCATCATAACTAAGCAAGGCTCTTGCAGAGCGCGAATGTCTTTGCAGCAGCGAATGCAGTTCCAAGGGACAGTGAAAACCAGGTAGGGCTTTCAGGGCTGGCAGCTTTCGTGTGGGCGCAATCGCTGGACGTTTCGAATTTGGCAGCCGGGCTCTGCCAGAGTCACATAGGCATTGTTGCATCATAACCATCCAAACCTCTTGCAGAGCGCGAAAGTCTGCGTGGCAGCGAATGCAGTTCCAAGGGACAGTGAAAACCAGGTACAGATTTCAGTTCTGGCAGCTTTCATGTGGGCGCAATCTCTGGACCTTTCGAATTTTGTAGCCAGGCTCTGCCAGAGTCACATAGGCATTGTTGCATCATAAGCAACCAAAGCTCTTGCAGAGCGCGAATGTCTGTGCGGCAGCGAATGCAGTTCCAAGGGACAGTGAAAACCAGGTACAGATTTCAGTTCTGGCAGCTTTCGTGTGGGCACAATCTCTGGACGTTTCGCATTTTGTAGCCGGGCTCTGCCAGAGTCACATAGGCATTGTTGCATCATAACCAACCAAAGATCCTCCAGAGCGCGAATGTCTGTGTGGCAGCGAATGCAGTTCCAAGGGACAGTGAAAACCAGGTCGAGCTTTCAGTGCTGGCAGCTTTCGCGTGGGCGCAATCGCTGGACGTTTCGAATTTGGCAGCCGGGCTCTGCCAGAGTCACATAGGCATTGTTACATCATAACCAACCAAGGCTGTTGCAGAGCGCGAATGTCTGTGTGGCAGCGAATGCAGTTCCAAGGGACAGTGAAAACCAGGTACAGATTTCAGTTCTGGCAGCTTTCGTGTGGGCGCAATCGCTGGATGTTTCGAATTTGGCAGCCGGGCTCTGCCAGAGTCACATAGGCATTGTTGCATCATAACCAACCAAAGCTCCTCCAGATCGCGAATGTCTGTGCGGCAGGGAATGCAGTTCCAAGGGACAGTGAAAACCAGGTCGAGCTTTCAGTGCTGGCAGCTTTCGTGTGGGCGCAATGGCTGGACGTTTCGAATTTGGCAGCCGGGCTCTGCCAGAGTCACATAGGCATTGTTACATCATAACCAACCAAGGCTTTTGCAGAGCGCGAATGTCTGTGCGGCAGCGAATGCAGTTCCAAGGGACAGTGAAAACCAGGTAGGGCTTTCAGGGCTGGCAGCTTTCGTGTGGGCGCAATCGCTGGACGTTTCGAATTTGGCAGCCGGGCTCTGCCAGAGTCACATAGGCATTGTTGCATCATAACCAACCAAAGCTCTTGCAGAGCGCGAATGTCTGTGCGGCAGCGAATGCAGTTCCAAGGGACAGTGAAAACCAGGTACAGATTTCAGTTCTGGCAGCTTTCGTGTGGGCACAATCTCTGGACGTTTCGCATTTTGTAGCCGGGCTCTGCCAGAGTCACATAGGCATTGTTGCATCATAACCAACCAAAGATCCTCCAGAGCGCGAATGTCTGTGTGGCAGCGAATGCAGTTCCAAGGGACAGTGAAAACCAGGTCGAGCTTTCAGTGCTGGCAGCTTTCGTGTGGGCGCAATCGCTGGACGTTTCGAATTTGGCAGCCGGGCTCTGCCAGAGTCACATAGGCATTGTTGCATCATAACCAACCAAGGCTTTTGCAGAGCGCGAATGTCTATGCGGAAGCGGATGCAGTTCCAAGGGACAGTGAAAACCAGGTCGAGCTTTCAGAGCTGGCAGCTTTCGTGTGGGCGCAATCGCTGGACGTTTCGAATTTGGGAGCCGGGCTCTGCCAGAGTCACATAGGCATTGTTACATCATAACCAACCAAGGCTTTTGCAGAGCACGAATATCTGTGTGGCAGCGAATGCAGTTCCAAGGGACAGTGAAAACCAGGTACAGATTTCAGTTCTGGCAGCTTTCATGTGGGCGCAATCGCTGGATGTTTCGAATTTGGCAGCCGGGCTCTGCCAGAGTCACATAGGCATTGTTGCATCATAACCAACCAAAGCTCCTCCAGATCGCGAATGTCTGTGCGGCAGGGAATGCAGTTAAAAGGGACAGTGAAAACCAGGTAGGGCTTTCAGGGCTGGCAGCCTTCGTGTGGGCAGAATCGCTGGACGTTTCAAATTTGGCAGCCGGGCTCTGCCAGAGTCACATAGGCATTGTTGCATCATAACCATCCAAAGCTCTTGCAGATCGCGAATGTCTGTGCAGCAGCGAATGCAGTTAAAAGGGACAGTGAAAATCAGGTACAGATTTCAGTTCTGGCAGCTTTCGTGTGGGCACAATCTCTGGGCGTTTCGAATTTTGTATCCGGGCTCTGCCAGAGTCACATAGGCATTGTTGCATCATAACCATCCAAAGCTCCTCCAGAGCGCGAATGTCTGTGCGGCAGAGAATGCAGTTCCAAGGGACAGTGAAAACCAGGTCGAGCTTTCAGTGCTGGCAGTATTCGTGTGGGCGCAATCGCTGGAAGTTTCGAATTTGGCAGCCGGGCTCTGCCAGAGTCACATAGGAATTGTTGCATCATAACCAGCCAAGGCTTTTGCAGAGCACGAATCTCTGTTCGGCAGCGAATGCAGTTCCAAGGGACAGTGAAAACCAGGTAGGGCTTTCAGGCCTGGCAGCTTTCGTGTGGGCGCAATCGCTGGACGTTTCGAATTTGGCAGCCGGGCTCTGCCAGAGTCATATAGGCATTGTTGCATCATAACTAAGCAAGGCTCTTGCAGAGCGCGAATGTCTTTGCAGCAGCGAATGCAGTTCCAAGGGACAGTGAAAACCAGGTAGGGCTTTCAGGGCTGGCAGCTTTCGTGTGGGCGCAATCGCTGGACGTTTCGAATTTGGCAGCCGGGCTCTGCAGGAGTCACATAGGCATTGTTGCATCATAACCATCCAAACCTCTTGCAGAGCGCGAAAGTCTGCGTGGCAGCGAATGCAGTTCCAAGGGACAGTGAAAACCAGGTACAGATTTCAGTTCTGGCAGCTTTCATGTGGGCGCAATCTCTGGACCTTTCGAATTTTGTAGCCAGGCTCTGCCAGAGTCACATAGGCATTGTTGCATCATAAGCAACCAAAGCTCTTGCAGAGCGCGAATGTCTGTGCGGCAGGGAATGCAGTTCCAAGGGACAGTGAAAACCAGGTCGAGCTTTCAGTGCTGGCAGCTTTCGTGTGGGCGCAATCGCTGGACGTTTCGAATTTGGCAGCCGGGCTCTGCCAGAGTCACATAGGCATTGTTACATCATAACCAACCAAGGCTTTTGCAGAGCGCGAATGTCTGTGCGGCAGCGAATGCAGTTCCAAGGGACAGTGAAAACCAGGTAGGGCTTTCAGGGCTGGCAGCTTTCGTGTGGGCGCAATCGCTGGACGTTTCGAATTTGGCAGCCGGGCTCTGCCAGAGTCACATAGGCATTGTTGCATCATAACCAACCAAAGCTCTTGCAGAGCGCGAATGTCTGTGCGGCAGCGAATGCAGTTCCAAGGGACAGTGAAAACCAGGTACAGATTTCAGTTCTGGCAGCTTTCGTGTGGGCACAATCTCTGGACGTTTCGCATTTTGTAGCCGGGCTCTGCCAGAGTCACATAGGCATTGTTGCATCATAACCAACCAAAGATCCTCCAGAGCGCGAATGTCTGTGTGGCAGCGAATGCAGTTCCAAGGGACAGTGAAAACCAGGTCGAGCTTTCAGTGCTGGCAGCTTTCGTGTGGGCGCAATCGCTGGACGTTTCGAATTTGGCAGCCGGGCTCTGCCAGAGTCACATAGGCATTGTTGCATCATAACCAACCAAGGCTTTTGCAGAGCGCGAATGTCTATGCGGAAGCGGATGCAGTTCCAAGGGACAGTGAAAACCAGGTCGAGCTTTCAGAGCTGGCAGCTTTCGTGTGGGCGCAATCGCTGGACGTTTCGAATTTGGGAGCCGGGCTCTGCCAGAGTCACATAGGCATTGTTACATCATAACCAACCAAGGCTTTTGCAGAGCACGAATATCTGTGTGGCAGCGAATGCAGTTCCAAGGGACAGTGAAAACCAGGTACAGATTTCAGTTCTGGCAGCTTTCATGTGGGCGCAATCGCTGGATGTTTCGAATTTGGCAGCCGGGCTCTGCCAGAGTCACATAGGCATTGTTGCATCATAACCAACCAAAGCTCCTCCAGATCGCGAATGTCTGTGCGGCAGGGAATGCAGTTAAAAGGGACAGTGAAAACCAGGTAGGGCTTTCAGGGCTGGCAGCCTTCGTGTGGGCAGAATCGCTGGACGTTTCAAATTTGGCAGCCGGGCTCTGCCAGAGTCACATAGGCATTGTTGCATCATAACCATCCAAAGCTCTTGCAGATCGCGAATGTCTGTGCAGCAGCGAATGCAGTTAAAAGGGACAGTGAAAATCAGGTACAGATTTCAGTTCTGGCAGCTTTCGTGTGGGCACAATCTCTGGGCGTTTCGAATTTTGTATCCGGGCTCTGCCAGAGTCACATAGGCATTGTTGCATCATAACCATCCAAAGCTCCTCCAGAGCGCGAATGTCTGTGCGGCAGAGAATGCAGTTCCAAGGGACAGTGAAAACCAGGTAGGGCTTTCAGTGCTGGCAGTATTCGTGTGGGCGCAATCGCTGGAAGTTTCGAATTTGGCAGCCGGGCTCTGCCAGAGTCACATAGGCATTGTTGCATCATAACCAACCAAGGCTTTTGCAGAGCACGAATCTCTGTTCGGCAGCGAATGCAGTTCCAAGGGACAGTGAAAACCAGGTAGGGCTTTCAGGCCTGGCAGCTTTCGTGTGGGCGCAATCGCTGGACGTTTCGAATTTGGCAGCCGGGCTCTGCCAGAGTCATATAGGCATTGTTGCATCATAACTAAGCAAGGCTCTTGCAGAGCGCGAATGTCTTTGCAGCAGCGAATGCAGTTCCAAGGGACAGTGAAAACCAGGTAGGGCTTTCAGGGCTGGCAGCTTTCGTGTGGGCGCAATCGCTGGACGTTTCGAATTTGGCAGCCGGGCTCTGCAGGAGTCACATAGGCATTGTTGCATCATAACCATCCAAACCTCTTGCAGAGCGCGAAAGTCTGCGTGGCAGCGAATGCAGTTCCAAGGGACAGTGAAAACCAGGTACAGATTTCAGTTCTGGCAGCTTTCATGTGGGCGCAATCTCTGGACCTTTCGAATTTTGTAGCCAGGCTCTGCCAGAGTCACATAGGCATTGTTGCATCATAAGCAACCAAAGCTCTTGCAGAGCGCGAATGTCTGTGCGGCAGCGAATGCAGTTCCAAGGGACAGTGAAAACCAGGTACAGATTTCAGTTCTGGCAGCTTTCGTGTGGGCACAATCTCTGGACGTTTCGCATTTTGTAGCCGGGCTCTGCCAGAGTCACATAGGCATTTTTGCATCATAACCAACCAAAGATCCTCCAGAGCGCGAATGTCTGTGTGGCAGCGAATGCAGTTCCAAGGGACAGTGAAAACCAGGTCGAGCTTTCAGTGCTGGCAGCTTTCGCGTGGGCGCAATCGCTGGACGTTTCGAATTTGGCAGCCGGGCTCTGCCAGAGTCACATAGGCATTGTTACATCATAACCAACCAAGGCTGTTGCAGAGCGCGAATGTCTGTGTGGCAGCGAATGCAGTTCCAAGGGACAGTGAAAACCAGGTACAGATTTCAGTTCTGGCAGCTTTCGTGTGGGCGCAATCGCTGGATGTTTCGAATTTGGCAGCCGGGCTCTGCCAGAGTCACATAGGCATTGTTGCATCATAACCAACCAAAGCTCCTCCAGATCGCGAATGTCTGTGCGGCAGGGAATGCAGTTCCAAGGGACAGTGAAAACCAGGTTGAGCTTTCAGTGCTGGCAGCTTTCGTGTGGGCGCAATGGCTGGACGTTTCGAATTTGGCAGCCGGGCTCTGCCAGAGTCACATAGGCATTGTTACATCATAACCAACCAAGGCTTTTGCAGAGCGCGAATGTCTGTGCGGCAGCGAATGCAGTTCCAAGGGACAGTGAAAACCAGGTAGGGCTTTCAGGGCTGGCAGCTTTCGTGTGGGCGCAATCGCTGGACGTTTCGAATTTGGGAGCCGGGCTCTGCCAGAGTCACATAGGCATTGTTACATCATAACCAACCAAGGCTTTTGCAGAGCGCGAATGTCTGTGCGGCAGGGAATGCAGTTCCAAGGGACAGTGAAAACCAGGTAGGGCTTTCAGGGCTGGCAGCTTTCCTGTGGGCGCAATCGCTGGATGTTTCGAATTTGGCAGCCGGGCTCTGCCAGAGTCACATAGGCATTGTTGCATCATAACCTACCAAAGCTCCTCCAGAGCGCGAATGTCTGTGTGGCAGCGAATGCAGTTCCAAGGGACAGTGAAAACCAGGTAGGGCTTTCAGGGCTGGCAGCTTTCGTGTGGGCGCAATCGCTGGACGTTTCGAATTTGGCAGGCGGGCTCTGCCAGAGTCACATAGGCATTGTTGCATCATAACCATCCAAACCTCTTGCAGAGCGCGAAAGTCTGCGTGGCAGCGAATGCAGTTCCAAGGGACAGTGAAAACCAGGTACAGATTTCAGTTCTGGCAGCTTTCATGTGGGCGCAATCTCTGGACCTTTCGAATTTTGTAGCCAGGCTCTGCCAGAGTCACATAGGCATTGTTGCATCATAAGCAACCAAAGCTCTTGCAGAGCGCGAATGTCTGTGCGGCAGCGAATGCAGTTCCAAGGGACAGTGAAAACCAGGTAGGGCTTTCAGGGCTGGCAGCTTTCGTGTGGGTGCAATCGCTGGACGTTTCGACTTTGGCAGCCGGGCTCTGCCAGAGTCACATAGGCATTGTTGCATCATAACCAACCAAAGCTCTTGCAGAGCGCGAATGTCTGTGCGGCAGCGAATGCAGTTCCAAGGGACAGTGAAAACCAGGTACAGATTTCAGTTCTGGCAGCTTTCGTGTGGGCACAATCTCTGGACGTTTCGCATTTTGTAGCCGGGCTCTGCCAGAGTCACATAGGCATTGTTGCATCATAACCAACCAAAGATCCTCCACAGCGCGAATGTCTGTGTGGCAGCGAATGCAGTTCCAAGGGACAGTGAAAACCAGGTCGAGCTTTCAGTGCTGGCAGCTTTCGTGTGGGCGCAATCGCTGGACGTTTCGAATTTGGCAGCCGGGCTCTGCCAGAGTCACATAGGCATTGTTGCATCATAACCAACCAAGGCTTTTGCAGAGCATGAATGTCTGTTCGGAAGCGGATGCAGTTCCAAGGGACAGTGAAAACCAGGTCGAGCTTTCAGAGCTGGCAGCTTTCGTGTGGGCGCAATCGCTGGACGTTTCGAATTTGGGAGCCGGGCTCTGCCAGAGTCACATAGGCATTGTTACATCATAACCAACCAAGGCTTTTGCAGAGCACGAATATCTGTGTGGCAGCGAATGCAGTTCCAAGGGACAGTGAAAACCAGGTACAGATTTCAGTTCTGGCAGCTTTCATGTGGGCGCAATCGCTGGATGTTTCGAATTTGGCAGCCGGGCTCTGCCAGAGTCACATAGGCATTGTTGCATCATAACCAACCAAAGCTCCTCCAGATCGCGAATGTCTGTGCGGCAGGGAATGCAGTTCCAAGGGACAGTGAAAACCAGGTAGGGCTTTCAGGGCTGGCAGCCTTCGTGTGGGCAGAATCGCTGGACGTTTCAAATTTGGCAGCCGGGCTCTGCCAGAGTCACATAGGCATTGTTGCATCATAACCATCCAAAGCTCTTGCAGATCGCGAATGTCTGTGCAGCAGCGAATGCAGTTAAAAGGGACAGTGAAAATCAGGTACAGATTTCAGTTCTGGCAGCTTTCGTGTGGGCACAATCTCTGGGCGTTTCGAATTTTGTATCCGTGCTCTGCCAGAGTCACATAGGCATTGTTGCATCATAACCATCCAAAGCTCCTCCAGAGCGCGAATGTCTGTGCGGCAGCGAATGCAGTTCCAAGGGACAGTGAAAACCAGGTCGAGCTTTCAGTGCTGGCAGCTTTCGTGTGGGCGCAATCGCTGGACGTTTCGAATTTGGCAGCCGGGCTCTGCCAGAGTCACATAGGCATTGTTACATCATAACCAACCAAGGCTTCTGCAGAGCGCGAATGTCTGTGCGGCAGCGAATGCAGTTCCAAGGGACAGTGAAAACCAGGTAGGGCTTTCAGGGCTGGCAGCTTTCGTGTGGGCGCAAACGCTGGACGTTTCGAATTTGGGAGCCGGGCTCTGCCAGAGTCACATAGGCATTGTTACATCATAACCAACCAAGGCTTTTGTAGAGCACGAATCTCTGTTCGGCAGCGAATGCAGTTCCAAGGGACAGTGAAAACCAGGTAGGGCTTTCAGGGCTGGCAGCTTTCGTGTGGGCGCAATCTCTGGACGTTTCGCATTTTGTAGCCGGGCTCTGCCAGAGTCACATAGGCATTGTTGCATCATAACCATACAAAGCTCCTCCAGAGCGCGAATGTCTGTGCGGCAGCGAATGCAGTTCCAAGGGACAGTGAAAACCAGCTAGAGCTTTCAGTGCTGGCAGCTTTCGTGTGGGCGCAATCGCTGGACGTTTCGAATTTGGCAGCCGGGCTCTGCCAGAGTCACATAGGCATTGTTGCATCATAACCATCCAAAGTTCTTGCAGATCGCGAATGTCTGTGCAGCAGCGAATGCAGTTAAAAGGGACAGTGAAAATCAGGTACAGATTTCAGTTCTGGCAGCTTTCATGTGGGCACAATCTCTGGACGTTTCGAATTTTGTAGCCGGGCTCTGCCAGAGTCACATAGGCATTGTTGCATCATAACCAAGCAAGGCTCTTGGAGAGCGCGAATGTCTGTGCGGCAGCGAATGCAGTTCCAAGGGACAGTGAAAACCAGGTAGGGCTTTCAGGGCTGCCAGCTTTCCTGTGGGCGTAATCGCTGGGTTTCGAATTTGGCAGCCGGGATCTGCCAGGGTCACATAGGCATTGTTGCATCATAACCATCCAAGGCTTTTGCAGAGCACCAATGTCTCTGCGGCAGCGAATGCAGTTCCAAGGGACAGTGAAAACCAGGTAGGGCTTTCAGTGCTGGCAGCTTTCCTGTGGGCGCAATCGCTGGACGTTTCGAATTTGGCAGCCGGGCTCTGCCAGAGTCACATAGGCATTGTTGCATCATAACCAACCAAAGCTCTTGCAGAGCGCGAATGTCTGTGCGGCAGCGAATGCAGTTCCAAGGGACAGTGAAAACCAGGTACAGATTTCAGTTCTGGCAGCTTTCGTGTGGGCACAATCTCTGGACGTTTCGCATTTTGTAGCCGGGCTCTGCCAGAGTCACATAGGCATTGTTGCATCATAACCAACCAAAGATCCTCCAGAGCGCGAATGTCTGTGCGGCAGCGAATGCAGTTCCAAGGGACAGTGAAAACCAGGTCGAGCATTCAGTGCTGGCAGCTTTCGCGTGGGCGCAATCGCTGGACGTTTCGAATTTGGCAGCCGGGCTCTGCCAGAGTCACATAGGCATTGTTACATCATAAACAACCAAGGCTGTTGCAGAGCGCGAATGTCTGTGTGGCAGCGAATGCAGTTCCAAGGGACAGTGAAAACCAGGTAGGGCTTTCAGGGCTGGCAGCTTTCCTGTGGGCGCAATCGCTGGACGTTTCGAATTTGGCAGCCGGGCTCTGCGAGAGTCACATAGGCATTGTTGCATCATAACCAACCAAAGCTCATCCAGATCGCGAATGTCTCTGCGGCAGCGAATGCAGTTCCAAGGGACAGTGAAAACCAGGTCGAGCTTTCAGTGCTGGCAGCTTTCGTGTGGGCGCAATCGCTGGACGTTTCGAATTTGGCAGCCGGGCTCTGCCAGGGTCACATAGGCATTGTTGCATCATAACCAACCAAAGCTCTTGCAGATCGCGAATGTCTGTGCGGCAGCGAATGCAGTTCCAAGGGACAGTGAAAACCAGGTAGGGCTTTCAGGGCTGGCAGCTTTCCTGTGGGCGCAATCGCTGGATGTTTCGAATTTGGCAGCCGGGCTCTGCCAGAGTCACATAGGCATTGTTGTATCATAACCATCCAAGGCTTTTGCAGAGCACCAATGTCTCTGCGGCAGAGAATGCAGTTCCAAGGGACAGTGAAAACCAGGTAGGGCTTTCAGGGCTGGCAGCCTTCGTGTGGGCAGAATCGCTGGACGTTTCAAATTTGGCAGCCGGGCTCTGCCAGAGTCACATAGGCATTGTTGCATCATAACCATCCAAAGCTCTTGCAGATCGCGAATGTCTGTGCAGCAGCGAATGCAGTTAAAAGGGACAGTGAAAATCAGGTACAGATTTCAGTTCTGGCAGCTTTCGTGTGGGCACAATCTCTGGACGTTTCGAATTTTGTAGCCGGGCTCTGCCAGAGTCACATAGGCATTGTTGCATCATAACCATCCAAAGCTCTTGCAGAGCGCGAATGTCTGTGCGGCAGCGAATGCAGTTCCAAGGGACAGTGAAAACCAGGTCGAGCTTTCAGTGCTGGCAGCTTTCGTGTGGGCGCAATTGCTGGAAGTTTCGAATTTGGCAGCCGGGCTCTGCCAGAGTCACATAGGCATTGTTGCATCATAACCAACCAAGGCTTTTGCAGAGCACGAATCTCTGTTCGGCAGCGAATGCAGTTCCAAGGGACAGTGAAAACCAGGTAGGCCTTTCAGGCCTGGCAGCTTTCGTGTGGGCGCAATCGCTGGACGTTTCGAATTTGGCAGCCAGGCTCTGCCAGAGTCATATAGGCATTGTTGCATCATAACCAACCAAGGCTGTTGCAGAGCGCGAATGTCTCTGTGGCAGCGAATGCAGTTCCAAGGGACAGTGAAAACGAGGTACAGATTTCAGTTCTGGCAGCTTTCATGTGGGCGCAATCGCTGGATGTTTCGAATTTGGCAGCCGGGCTCTGCCAGAGTCACATAGGCATTTTTGCATCATAACCAACCAAAGCTCCTCCAGATCGCGAATGTCTGTGCGGCAGGGAATGCAGTTCCAAGGGACAGTGAAAACCAGGTCGAGCTTTCAGTGCTGGCAGCTTTCGTGTGGGCGCAATGGCTGGACGTTTCGAATTTGGCAGCCGGGCTCTGCCAGAGTCACATAGGCATTGTTACATCATAACCAACCAAGGCTTTTGCAGAGCGCGAATGTCTGTGCGGCAGCGAATGCAGTTCCAAGGGACAGTGAAAACCAGGTAGGGCTTTCAGGGCTGGCAGCTTTCCTGTGGGCGCAATCGCTGGATGTTTCGAATTTGGCAGCCGGGCTCTGCCAGAGTCACATAGGCATTGTTGCATCATAACCATCCAAGGCTTTTGCAGAGCACCAATGTCTCTGCGGCAGCGAATGCAGTTCCAAGGGACAGTGAAAACCAGGTAGGGCTTTCAGGGCTGGCAGCTTTCGTGTGGGCGCAATCGCTGGACGTTTCAAATTTGGCAGCCGGGCTCTGCCAGAGTCACATAGGCATTGTTGCATCATAACCATCGAAAGTTCTTGCAGATCGCGAATGTCTGTGCAGCAGCGAATGCAGTTAAAAGGGACAGAGAAAATCAGGTGCAGATTTCAGTTCTGGCAGCTTTCGTGTGGGCGCAATCGCTGGACGTTTCGAATTTGGCAGCCGGGCTCTGCCAGAGTCACATAGGCATTGTTGCATCATAACCAACCAAGGCTTTTGCAGAGCATGAATGTCTGTGCGGAAGCGAATGCAGTTCCAAGGGACAGTGAAAACCAGGTAGGGCTTTCAGGGCTGGCAGCTTTCTTGTGGACGCTATCGCTGGACGTTTCGAATTTGGCAGCCGGGCTCTGCCAGAGTCACATAGGCATTGTTGCATCATAACCAACCAAGGCTTTTGCAGAGCGCGAATGTCTGTGCGGAAGCGAATGCAGTTAAAAGGGACAGTGAAAACCAGGTAGGGCTTTCAGGGCTGGCAGCTTTCGTGTGGGCGCAATCGCTGGATGTTTCGAATTTGGCAGCCGGGCTCTGCCAGAGTCACATAGGAATTGTTGCATCATAACCATCCAAGGCTTTTGCAGAGCACCAATGTCTCTGCAGCAGCAATGCAGTTCCAAGGGACAGTGAAAACCAGGTAGGGCTTTCAGGGCTGGCAGCTTTCGTGTGGGCGCAATCGCTGGACGTTTCGACTTTGGCAGCCGGGCTCTGCCAGAGTGGACGCTTTTTGTGTGTGCTGGAAGTTTCAAATTTGGCAGCCGGGCTCTGCCAGAGTCACATAGGCATTGTTGCATCATAACCATCCAAAGCTCTTGCAGAGCGCGAATGTCTGTGCGGCAGCGAATGCAGTTAAAAGGGACAGTGAAAATCAGGTACAGATTTCAGTTCTGGCAGCTTTCGTGTGGGCACAATCTCTGGACGTTTCGCATTTCGTAGCCGGGCTCTGCCAGAGTCACATAGGCATTGTTGCATCATAACCAACCAAAGCTCCTCCAGAGCGCGAATGTCTGTGTGGCAGCGAATGCAGTTCCAAGGGACAGTGAAAACCAGGTCGAGCTTTCAGTGCTGGCAGCTTTCGTGTGGGCGCAATCGCTGGACGTTTCGAATTTGGCAGGCGGGCTCTGCCAGAGTCACATAGGCATTGTTGCATCATAACCAACCAAGGCTTTTGCAGAGCATGAATGTCTGTGCGGCAGCGAATGCAGTTCCAAGGGACAGTGAAAACCAGGTAGGGCTTTCAGTGCTGGCAGCTTTCCTGTGGGCGCAATCGCTGGATGTTTCGAATTTGGCAGCCGGGCTCTGCCAGAGTCACATAGGCATTGTTACATCATAACCAACCAAGGCTTTTGCAGAGCACTAATGTCTTTGCAGCAGCGAATGCAGTTCCAAGGGACAGTGAAAACCAGGTAGGGCTTTCAGGGCTGGCAGCTTTCGTGTGGGCGCAATCGCTGGACGTTTCAAATTTGGCAGCCGTGCTCTGCCAGAGTCACATAGGCATTGTTGCATCATAACCATCCAAAGTTCTTGCAGATCGCGAATGTCTGTGCAGCAGCGAATGCAGTTAAAAGGGACAGTGAAAACCAGGTAGGGCTTTCAGTTCTGGCAGCTTTCATGTGGGCAGAATCTCTGGACGTTTCGAATTTTGTAGCCGGGCTCTGCCAGAGTCACATAGGCATTGCTGCATCATAACCAACCAAAGCTCCTCCAGAGCGCGAATGTCTGTGCGGCAGCAAATGCAGTTCCAAGGGACAGTGAAAACCAGGTAGGGCTTTCAGGGCTGGCAGCTTTCATGTGGGCGCAATCGCTGGACGTTTCGACTTTGGCAGCCGGGCTCTGCCAGAGTCACATAGGCATTGTTGCATCATAACCAACCAAGGCTTTTGCAGAGCACGAATCTCTGTTCGGCAGCGAATGCAGTTCCAAGGGACAGTGAAAACCAGGTAGGCCTTTCAGGGCTGGCAGCTTTCGTGTGGGCGCAATCGCTGGACGTTTCAAATTTGGCAGCCGGGCTCTGCCAGAGTCATATAGGCATTGTTGCATCATAACCAAGCAAGGCTCTTGCAGAGCGCGAATGTCTTTGCAGCAGCGAATGCAGTTCCAAGGGACAGTGAAAACCAGGTAGGGCTTTCAGGGCTGGCAGCTTTCGTGTGGGCGCAATCGCTGGACGTTTCGAATTTGGCAGCCGGGCTCTGCCAGAGTCACATAGGCATTGTTGCATCATAACCATCCAAACCTCTTGCAGAGCACGAAAGTCTGCGTGGCAGCGAATGCAGTTCCAAGGGACAGTGAAAACCTGGTAGGGCTTTCAGGGCTGGCAGCTTTCCTGTGGGCGTAATCGCTGGACGTTTCGAATTTGGCAGCCGGGCTCTGCCAGAGTCACATAGGTATTGTTACATCATAACCAACCAAGGCTTTTGTAGAGCACCAATGTCTCTGCGGCAGCGAATGCAGTTCCAAGGGACAGTGAAAACCACGTCGAGCTTTCAGTGCTGGAAGCTTTCGTATGGGCGCAATCGCTGGACGTTTCGAATTTGGCAGCCGGGGTATGCCAGGGTCACATAGGCATTGTTGCATCATAACCAACCAAAGCTCTTGCAGAGCGCGAATGTCTGTGCGGCAGCGAATGCAGTTCCAAGGGACAGTGAAAACCAGGTAGGGCTTTCAGGGCTGGCAGCTTTCCTGTGGGCGCAACCGCTGGATGTTTCGAATTTGGCAGCCGGGCTCTGCCAGAGTCACATAGGCATTGTTGTATCATAACCATCCAAGACTTTTGCAGAGCACCAATGTCTCTGCAGCAGAGAATGCAGTTCCAAGGGACAGTGAAAACCAGGTAGGGCTTTCAGGGCTGGCAGCCTTCGTGTGGGCAGAATCGCTGGACGTTTCAAATTTGGCAGCCGGGCTCTGCCAGAGTCACATAGGCATTGTTGCATCATAACCATCCAAAGCTCTTGCAGATCGCGAATGTCTGTGCAGCAGCGAATGCAGTTAAAAGGGACAGTGAAAATCAGGTACAGATTTCAGTTCTGGCAGCTTTCGTGTGGGCACAATCTTTGGACGTTTCGAATTTTGTAGCCGGGCTCTGCCAGAGTCACATAGGCATTGTTGCATCATAAGCATCCAAAGCTCTTGCAGAGCGCGAATGTCTGTGCGGCAGCGAATGCAGTTCCAAGGGACAGTGAAAACCAGGTCGAGCTTTCAGTGCTGGCAGCTTTCGTGTGTGCGCAATTGCTGGAAGTTTCGAATTTGGCAGCCGGGCTCTGCCAGAGTCACATAGGCATTGTTGCATCATAACCAACCAAGGCTTTTGCAGAGCACGAATCTCTGTTCGGCAGCGAATGCAGTTCCAAGGGACAGTGAAAACCAGGTAGGCCTTTCAGGCCTGGCAGCTTTCGTGTGGGCGCAATCGCTGGACGTTTCGAATTTGGCAGCCAGGCTCTGCCAGAGTCATATAGGCATTGTTGCATCATAACCAACCAAGGCTGTTGCAGAGCGCGAATGTCTGTGTGGCAGCGAATGCAGTTCCAAGGGACAGTGAAAACGAGGTACAGATTTCAGTTCTGGCAGCTTTCATGTGGGCGCAATCGCTGGATGTTTCGAATTTGGCAGCCGGGCTCTGCCAGAGTCACATAGGCATTTTTGCATCATAACCAACCAAAGCTCCTCCAGATCGCGAATGTCTGTGCGGCAGGGAATGCAGTTCCAAGGGACAGTGAAAACCAGGTCGAGCTTTCAGTGCTGGCAGCTTTCGTGTGGGCGCAATGGCTGGACGTTTCGAATTTGGCAGCCGGGCTCTGCCAGAGTCACATAGGCATTGTTACATCATAACCAACCAAGGCTTTTGCAGAGCGCGAATGTCTGTGCGGCAGCGAATGCAGTTCCAAGGGACAGTGAAAACCAGGTAGGGCTTTCAGGGCTGGCAGCTTTCCTGTGGGCGCAATCGCTGGATGTTTCGAATTTGGCAGCCGGGCTCTGCCAGAGTCACATAGGTATTGTTGCATCATAACCATCCAAGGCTTTTGCAGAGCACCAATGTCTCTGCGGCAGAGAATGCAGTTCCAAGGGACAGTGAAAACCAGGTAGGGCTTTCAGGGCTGGCAGCTTTCTTGTGGGCGCTATCGCTGGACGTTTCGAATTTGGCAGCCGGGCTCTGCCAGAGTCACATAGGCATTGTTGCATCATAACCAACCAAGGCTTTTGCAGAGCGCGAATGTCTGTGCGGAAGCGAATGCAGTTAAAAGGGACAGTGAAAACCAGGTAGGGCTTTCAGGGCTGGCTGCTTTCCTGTGGGCGCAATCGCTGGATGTTTCGAATTTGGCAGCCGGGCTCTGCCAGAGTCACATAGGAATTGTTGCATCATAACCATCCAAGGCTTTTGCAGAGCACCAATGTCTCTGCGGCAGAGAATGCAGTTCCAAGGGACAGTGAAAACCAGGTAGGGCTTTCAGGGCTGGCAGCTTTCTTGTGGGCGCTATCGCTGGACGTTTCGAATTTGGCAGCCGGGCTCTGCCAGAGTCACATAGGCATTGTTGCATCATAACCAACCAAGGCTTTTGCAGAGCGCGAATGTCTGTGCGGAAGCGAATGCAGTTAAAAGGGACAGTGAAAACCAGGTAGGGCTTTCAGGGCTGGCAGCTTTCGTGTGGGCGCAATCGCTGGATGTTTCGAATTTGGCAGCCGGGCTCTGCCAGAGTCACATAGGAATTGTTGCATCATAACCATCCAAGGCTTTTGCAGAGCACCAATGTCTCTGCAGCAGCGAATGCAGTTCCAAGGGACAGTGAAAACCAGGTAGGGCTTTCAGGGCTGGCAGCTTTCGTGTGGGCGCAATCGCTGGACGTTTCGACTTTGGCAGCCGGGCTCTGCCAGAGTGGACGCTTTTTGTGTGTGCTGGACGTTTCAAATTTGGCAGCCGGGCTCTGCCAGAGTCACATAGGCATTGTTGCATCATAACCATCCAAAGCTCTTGCAGAGCGCGAATGTCTGTGCGGCAGCGAATGCAGTTAAAAGGGACAGTGAAAATCAGGTACAGATTTCAGTTCTGGCAGCTTTCGTGTGGGCACAATCTCTGGACGTTTCGCATTTCGTAGCCGGGCTCTGCCAGAGTCACATAGGCATTGTTGCATCATAACCAACCAAAGCTCCTCCAGAGCGCGAATGTCTGTGTGGCAGCGAATGCAGTTCCAAGGGACAGTGAAAACCAGGTCGAGCTTTCAGTGCTGGCAGCTTTCGTGTGGGCGCAATCGCTGGACGTTTCGAATTTGGCAGGCGGGCTCTGCCAGAGTCACATAGGCATTGTTGCATCATAACCAACCAAGGCTTTTGCAGAGCATGAATGTCTGTGCGGCAGCGAATGCAGTTCCAAGGGACAGTGAAAACCAGGTAGGGCTTTCAGTGCTGGCAGCTTTCCTGTGGGCGCAATCGCTTGATGTTTCGAATTTGGCAGCCGGGCTCTGCCAGAGTCACATAGGCATTGTTACATCATAACCAACCAAGGCTTTTGCACAGGGCGAATGTCTGTGCGGCAGCGAATGCAGTTCCAAGGGACAGTGAAAACCAGGTAGGGCTTTCAGGGCTGGCAGCTTTCGTGTGGGCGCAATCGCTGGATGTTTCGAATTTGGCAGCCGGGCTCTGCCAGAGTCACATAGGCATTGTTGTATCATAACCATCCAAGGCTTTTGCAGAGCACTAATGTCTTTGCAGCAGCGAATGCAGTTCCAAGGGACAGTGAAAACCAGGTAGGGCTTTCAGGGCTGGCAGCTTT
The DNA here is from genome assembly GCF_035582795.1 of Mycteria americana. Taxonomy (NCBI): domain Eukaryota; kingdom Metazoa; phylum Chordata; class Aves; order Ciconiiformes; family Ciconiidae; genus Mycteria; species Mycteria americana. The sequence continues at coordinate 8,269,101 of NC_134384.1, read as the reverse complement.
CGTGTGGGCGCAATCGCTGGACGTTTCAAATTTGGCAGCCGGGCTCTGCCAGAGTCACATAGGCATTGTTGCATCATAACCATCCAAAGTTCTTGCAGATCGCGAATGTCTGTGCAGCAGCGAATGCAGTTAAAAGGGACAGTGAAAACCAGGTAGGGCTTTCAGTTCTGGCAGCTTTCATGTGGGCAGAATCTCTGGACGTTTCGAATTTTGTAGCCGGGCTCTGCCAGAGTCACATAGGCATTGCTGCATCATAACCAACCAAAGCTCCTCCAGAGCGCGAATGTCTGTGCGGCAGCAAATGCAGTTCCAAGGGACAGTGAAAACCAGGTAGGGCTTTCAGGGCTGGCAGCTTTCATGTGGGCGCAATCGCTGGACGTTTCGACTTTGGCAGCCGGGCTCTGCCAGAGTCACATAGGCATTGTTGCATCATAACCATCCAAGGCTTTTGCAGAGCACCAATGTCTCTGCGGCAGCGAATGCAGTTCCAAGGGACAGTGAAAACCAGGTAGGGCTTTCAGGGCTGGCAGCTTTCGTGTGGGCGCAATCGCTGGACGTTTCGACTTTGGCAGCTGGGCTCTGCCAGAGTCACATAGGCATTGTTGCATCATAACCAAGCAAAGCTCTTGCAGAGCGCGAATGTCTGTGCGGCATCGAATGCAGTTCCAAGGGACAGTGAAAACCAGGTAGGGCTTTTTGGGCGCATTCGCTGGACGTTTCGAATTTGGCAGCCGGGCTCTGCCAGAGTCACATAGGCATTGTTGCATCATAACCAACCAAGGCTTTTCCAGAGCATGAATGTCTGTGCGGAAGCGAATGCAGTTAAAAGGGACAGTGAAAACCAGGTAGGGCTTTCAGGGCTGGCAGCTTTCGTGTGGGCGCAATCGCTGGATGTTTCGAATTTGGCAGCCGGGCTCTGCCAGAGTCACATAGGAATTGTTGCATCATAACCATCCAAGGATTTGCAGAGCACCAATGTCTCTGCGGCAGCGAATGCAGTTCCAAGGGACAGTGAAAACCAGGTAGGGCTTTCAGGGCTGGCAGCTTTCGTGTGGGCGCAATCGCTGGACGTTTCGACTTTGGCAGCCGGGCTCTGCCAGAGTGGGCGCTTTTTGTGTGTGCTGGACGTTTCAAATTTGGCAGCCGGGCTCTGCCAGAGTCACATAGGCATTGTTGCATCATAACCATCCAAAGCTCTTGCAGAGCGCGAATGTCTGTGCGGCAGCGAATGCAGTTAAAAGGGACAGTGAAAATCAGGTACAGATTTCAGTTCTGGCAGCTTTCGTGTGGGCGCAATCTCTGGACGTTTCGCATTTTGTAGCCGGGCTCTGCCAGAGTCACATAGGCATTGTTGCATCATAACCAACCAAAGCTCCTCCAGAGCGCGAATGTCTGTGTGGCAGCGAATGCAGTTCCAAGGGACAGTGAAAACCAGGTCGAGCTTTCAGTGCTGGCAGCTTTCGTGTGGGCGCAATCGCTGGACGTTTCGAATTTGGCAGGCGGGCTCTGCCAGAGTCACATAGGAATTGTTGCATCATAACCAACCAAGGCTTTTGCAGAGCATGAATGTCTGTGCGGCAGCGAATGCAGTTCCAAGGGACAGTGAAAACCAGGTAGGGCTTTCAGTGCTGGCAGCTTTCCTGTGGGCGCAATCGCTGGATGTTTCGAATTTGGCAGCCGGGCTCTGCCAGAGTCACATAGGCATTGTTACATCATAACCAACCAAGGCTTTTGCACAGGGCCAATGTCTGTGCGGCAGCGAATGCAGTTCCAAGGGACAGTGAAAACCAGGTAGGGCTTTCAGGGCTGGCAGCTTTCGTGTGGGCGCAATCGCTGGATGTTTCGAATTTGGCAGCCGGGCTCTGCCAGAGTCACATAGGCATTGTTGTAACATAACCATCCAAGGCTTTTGCAGAGCACTAATGTCTTTGCAGCAGCGAATGCAGTTCCAAGGGACAGTGAAAACCAGGTAGGGCTTTCAGGGCTGGCAGCTTTCGTGTGGGCACAATCGCTGGACGTTTCGAATTTGGCAGCCGGGCTCTGCCAGAGTCATACGCATTGTTGCATCATAACAATCCAAACCTCTTGCAGAGCGCGAAAGTCTGCGTGGCAGCGAATGCAGTTCCAAGGGACAGTGAAAACCAGGTACAGATTTCACTTCTGGCAGCTTTCATGTGGGCGCAATCTCTGGACGTTTCGAATTTTGTAGCCAGGCTCTGCCAGAGTCACATAGGCATTGTTGCATCATAAGCAACCAAAGCTCTTGCAGAGCGCGAATGTCTGTGCGGCAGCGAATGCAGTTCCAAGGGACAGTGAAAACCAGGTAGGGCTTTCAGTGCTGGCAGCTTTCGTGTGGGCGCAATCGCTGGACGTTTCGAATTTGGCAGCCGGGCTCTGCCAGAGTCACATAGGCATTGTTGCATCATAACCAACCAAGGCTTTAGCAGACCATGAATGTCTGTGCGGAAGCGAATGCAGTTCCAAGGGACAGTGAAAACCAGGTAGGGCTTTCAGGGCTGGCAGCTTTCGTGTGGGCGCAATCGCTGGATGTTTCGAATTTGGCAGCCGGGCTCTGCCAGAGTCACATAGGAATTGTTGCATCATAACCAACCAAGGCTTTTGCAGAGCACCAATGTCTCTGCGGCAGAGAATGCAGTTCCAAGGGACAGTGAAAACCAGGTAGGGCTTTCAGGGCTGGCAGCTTTCATGTGGGCGCAATCGCTGGACGTTTCGACTTTGGCAGCCGGGCTCTGCCAGAGTCACATAGGCATTGTTGCATCATAACCAAGCAAGGCTCTTGCAGAGCGCGAATGTCTTTGCAGCAGCGAATGCAGTTCCAAGGGACAGTGAAAACCAGGTAGGGCTTTCAGGGCTGGCAGCTTTCCTGTGGGCGTAATCGCTGGACGTTTCGAATTTGGCAGCCGGGATCTGCCAGGGTCACATAGGCATTGTTGCATCATAACCATCCAAGGCTTTTGCAGAGCACCAATGTCTCTGCGGCAGCGAATGAAGTTCCAAGGGACAGTGAAAACCAGGTAGCGCTTTCAGGGCTGGCAGCTTTCGTGTGGGCGCAATGGCTGGACGTTTCGAATTTGGCAGCCGGGCTCTGCCAGAGTCACATAGGCCTTGTTGCATCATAACCATCCAAAGCTCTTGCAGAGTGCGAATGTCTGTGCAGCAGCGAATGCAGTTAAAAGGGACAGTGAAAATCAGGTACAGATTTCAGTTCTGGCAGCTTTCGTGTGGGCACAATCTCTGGACGTTTCGCATTTTGTAGCCGGGCTCTGCCAGAGTCACATAGGCATTGTTGCATCATAACCAACCAAAGCTCTTGCAGAGCGCGAATGTCTGTGCGGCAGCGAATGCAGTTCCAAGGGACAGTGAAAACCAGGTCGAGCTTTCAGTGCTGGCAGCTTTCGTGTGGGCGCAATCGCTAGACGTTTCGAATTTGGAATCCGGGCTCTGCCAGAGTCACATAGGCATTGTTGCATCATAAGCAACCAAGGCTTTTGCAGAGCGACAATGTCTGTGCGGCAGTGAATGCAGTTCCAAGGGACAGTGAAAACCAGGTAGGGCTTTCAGGGCTGGCAGCTTTCGTGTGGGCGCAATCGCTGGATGTTTCGAATTTGGCAGCCGGGCTCTGCCAGAGTCACATAGGCATTGTTGCATCATAACCATCCAAGTCTTTTGCAGAGCACCAATGTCTCTGCGGCAGAGAATGCAGTTCCAAGGGACAGTGAAAACCAGGTAGGGCTTTCAGGGCTGGCAGCTTTCGTGTGGGCGCAATCGCTGGACGTTTCGAATTTGGCAGCCGGGCTCTGCCAGAGTCACATAGGCATTGTTGCATCATAACCATCCAAAGCTCTTGCAGATCGCGAATGTCTGTGCAGCAGCGAATGCAGTTAAAAGGGACAGTGAAAATCAGGTACAGATTTCAGTTCTGGCAGCTTTCATGTGGGCGCAATCTCTGGACCTTTCGAATTTTATAGCCAGGCTCTGCCAGAGTCACATAGGCATTGTTGCATCATAACCAACCGAAGCTCTTGCAGAGCGCGAATGTCTGTGCGGCAGCGAATGCAGTTCCAAGGGACAGTGAAAACCAGGTAGGGCTTTCAGTGCTGGCAGCTTTCCTGTGGGCGCAATCGCTGGACGTTTCGAATTTGGCAGCCGGGGTCTGTCAGAGTCACATAGGCATTGTTGCATCATAACCAACCAAAGCTCTTGCAGAGCGCGAATGTCTGTGTGGCAGCGAATGCAGTTCCAAGGGACAGTGAAAACCAGGTAGCACTTTCAGGGCTGGCAGCTTTCGTGTGGGCGCAATGGCTGGACGTTTCGAATTTGGCAGCCGGGCTCTGCCAGAGTCACATAGGCATTGTTGCATCATAACCATCCAAAGCTCTTGCAGAGCGCGAATGTCTGTGCAGCAGCGAATGCAGTTAAAAGGGACAGTGAAAATCAGGTACAGTTCTGGCAGCTTTCGTATGGGCACAATCTCTGGACGTTTCGAATTTTGTAGCCGGGCTCTGCCAGAGTCACATAGGCATTGTTGCATCATAACCAACCAAAGCTCCTCCAGAGCGTGAATGTCTGTGCGGCAGCGAATGCAGTTCCAAGGGACAGTGAAAACCAGGTCGAGCTTTCAGTGCTGGCAGCTTTCGTGTGGGCGCAATCACTGGACGTTTCGAATTTGGCAGCCGGGCTCTGCCAGAGTCACATAGGCCTTGTTGCATCATAACCATCCAAAGCTCTTGCAGAGTGCGAATGTCTGTGCAGCAGCGAATGCAGTTAAAAGGGACAGTGAAAATCAGGTACAGATTTCAGTTCTGGCAGCTTTCGTGTGGGCACAATCTCTGGACGTTTCGCATTTTGTAGCCGGGCTCTGCCAGAGTCACATAGGCATTGTTGCATCATAACCAACCAAAGCTCTTGCAGAGCGCGAATGTCTGTGCGGCAGCGAATGCAGTTCCAAGGGACAGTGAAAACCAGGTCGAGCTTTCAGTGCTGGCAGCTTTCGTGTGGGCGCAATCGCTAGACGTTTCGAATTTGGAATCCGGGCTCTGCCAGAGTCACATAGGCATTGTTGCATCATAAGCAACCAAGGCTTTTGCAGAGCGACAATGTCTGTGCGGCAGTGAATGCAGTTCCAAGGGACAGTGAAAACCAGGTAGGGCTTTCAGGGCTGGCAGCTTTCGTGTGGGCGCAATCGCTGGATGTTTCGAATTTGGCAGCCGGGCTCTGCCAGAGTCACATAGGCATTGTTGCATCATAACCATCCAAGTCTTTTGCAGAGCACCAATGTCTCTGCGGCAGAGAATGCAGTTCCAAGGGACAGTGAAAACCAGGTAGGGCTTTCAGGGCTGGCAGCTTTCGTGTGGGCGCAATCGCTGGACGTTTCGAATTTGGCAGCCGGGCTCTGCCAGAGTCACATAGGCATTGTTGCATCATAACCATCCAAAGCTCTTGCAGATGGCGAATGTCTGTGCAGCAGCGAATGCAGTTAAAAGGGACAGTGAAAATCAGGTACAGATTTCAGTTCTGGCAGCTTTCATGTGGGCGCAATCTCTGGACCTTTCGAATTTTATAGCCAGGCTCTGCCAGAGTCACATAGGCATTGTTGCATCATAACCAACCGAAGCTCTTGCAGAGCGCGAATGTCTGTGCGGCAGCGAATGCAGTTCCAAGGGACAGTGAAAACCAGGTAGGGCTTTCAGTGCTGGCAGCTTTCCTGTGGGCGCAATCGCTGGACGTTTCGAATTTGGCAGCCGGGGTCTGTCAGAGTCACATAGGCATTGTTGCATCATAACCAACCAAAGCTCTTGCAGAGCGCGAATGTCTGTGTGGCAGCGAATGCAGTTCCAAGGGACAGTGAAAACCAGGTAGCACTTTCAGGGCTGGCAGCTTTCGTGTGGGCGCAATGGCTGGACGTTTCGAATTTGGCAGCCGGGCTCTGCCAGAGTCACATAGGCATTGTTGCATCATAACCATCCAAAGCTCTTGCAGAGCGCGAATGTCTGTGCAGCAGCGAATGCAGTTAAAAGGGACAGTGAAAATCAGGTACAGTTCTGGCAGCTTTCGTATGGGCACAATCTCTGGACGTTTCGAATTTTGTAGCCGGGCTCTGCCAGAGTCACATAGGCATTGTTGCATCATAACCAACCAAAGCTCCTCCAGAGCGTGAATGTCTGTGCGGCAGCGAATGCAGTTCCAAGGGACAGTGAAAACCAGGTCGAGCTTTCAGTGCTGGCAGCTTTCGTGTGGGCGCAATCACTGGACGTTTCGAATTTGGCAGCCGGGCTCTGCCAGAGTCACATAGGCATTGTTGCATCATAACCAACCAAGGCTTTTGCAGAGCGCGAATGTCTGTGCGGCAGCGAATGCAGTTCCAAGGGACAGTGAAAACCAGGTAGGGCTTTCAGGGCTGGCAGCTTTCGTGTGGGCGCAATCGCTGGACGTTTCGAATTTGGGAGCCGGGCTCTGCAAGCGTCACATAGGCATTGTTACATCATAACCAACCAAGGCTTTTGCAGAGCACCAATGTCTCTGCGGCAGCGAATGCAGTTCCAAGGGACAGTGAAAACCAGGTCGAGCTTTCAGTGCTGGCAGCTTTCGTATGGGCGCAATCGCTGGACGTTTGGAATTTGGCAGCCGGGGTCTGCCAGGGTCACATAGGCATTGTTGCATCATAACCAACCAAAACTCTTGCAGAGCGCGAATGTCTGTGCGGCAGCGAATGCAGTTCCAAGGGACAGTGAAAACCAGGTAGGGCTTTCAGGGCTGGCAGCTTTCGTGTGGGCGCAATCGCTGGACGTTTCAAATTTGGCAGCCGGGCTCTGCCAGAGTCACATAGGCATTGTTGCATCATAACCATCCAAAGCTCTTGCAGAGCGCGAATGTCTGTGCAGCAGCGAATGCAGTTAAAAGGGACAGTGAAAATCAGGTACAGATTTCAGTTCTGGCAGCTTTCGTGTGGGCACACTCTCTGGACGTTTCGCATTTTGTAGCCGGGCTCTGCCAGAGTCACATAGGCATTGTTGCATCATAACCAACCAAAGCTCCTCCAGATCGCGAATGTCTGTGTGGCAGCGAATGCAGTTCCAAGGGACAGTGAAAACCAGGTCGAGCTTTCAGTGCTGGCAGCTTTCGTGTGGGCGCAATCGCTGGACGTTTCGAATTTGGCAGGCGGGCTCTGCCAGAGTCACATAGGAATTGTTGCATCATAACCAACCAAGGCTTTTGCAGAGCATGAATGTCTGTGCGGCAGCGAATGCAGTTCCAAGGGACAGTGAAAACCAGGTAGGGCTTTCAGTGCTGGCAGCTTTCCTGTGGGCGCAATCGCTGGATGTTTCGAATTTGGCAGCCGGGCTCTGCCAGAGTCACATAGGCATTGTTACATCATAACCAACCAAGGCTTTTGCACAGGGCGAATGTCTGTGCGGCAGCGAATGCAGTTCCAAGGGACAGTGAAAACCAGGTAGGGCTTTCAGGGCTGGCAGCTTTCGTGTGGGCGCAATCGCTGGATGTTTCGAATTTGGCAGCCGGGCTCTGCCAGAGTCACATAGGCATTGTTGTAACATAACCATCCAAGGCTTTTGCAGAGCACTAATGTCTTTGCAGCAGCGAATGCAGTTCCAAGGGACAGTGAAAACCAGGTAGGGCTTTCAGGGCTGGCAGCTTTCGCGTGGGCACAATCGCTGGACGTTTCGAATTTGGCAGCCGGGCTCTGCCAGAGTCACATACGCATTCTTGCATCATAACAATCCAAACCACTTGCAGAGCGCGAAAGTCTGCGTGGCAGCGAATGCAGTTCCAAGGGACAGTGAAAACCAGGTACAGATTTCAGTTCTGGCAGCTTTCATGTGGGCAGAATCTCTGGACGTTTCGAATTTTGTAGCCAGGCTCTGCCAGAGTCACATAGGCATTGTTGCATCATAAGCAACCAAAGCTCTTGCAGAGCGCGAATGTCTGTGCGGCAGCGAATGCAGTTCCAAGGGACAGTGAAAACCAGGTAGGGCTTTCAGTGCTGGCAGCTTTCGTGTGGGCGCAATCGCTGGACGTTTCGAATTTGGCAGCCGGGCTCTGCCAGAGTCACATAGGCATTGTTGCATCATAACCAACCAAGGCTTTTGCAGAGCATGAATGTCTGTGCGGAAGCGAATGCAGTTCCAAGGGACAGTGCAAACCAGGTAGGGCTTTCAGGGCTGGCAGCTTTCGTGTGCGCGCAATCGCTGGATGTTTCGAATTTGGCAGCCGGGCTCTGCCAGAGTCACATAGGAATTGTTGCATCATAACCAAGCAAGGCTCTTGCAGAGCACCAATGTCTCTGCGGCAGAGAATGCAGTTCCAAGGGACAGTGAAAACCAGGTAGGGCTTTCAGGGCTGGCAGCTTTCGTGTGGGCGCAATCGCTGGACGTTTCAAATTTGGCAGCCGGGCTCTGCCAGAGTCACATAGGCATTGTTGCATCATAACCATCCAAAGCTCTTGCAGAGCGCGAATGTCTGTGCGGCAGCGAATGCAGTTAAAAGGGACAGTGAAAATCAGGTACAGATTTCAGTTCTGGCAGCTTTCGTGTGGGCACAATCTCTGGACGTTTCGCATTTTGTAGCCGGGCTCTGCCAGAGTCACATAGGCATTGCTGCAACATAACCAACCAAAGCTCCTCCAGAGCGCGAATGTCTGTGCGGCAGCGAATGCAGTTCCAAGGGACAGTGAAAACCAGGTAGGGCTTTCAGGTCTGGCAGCTTTCGTGTGGGCGCAATCGCTGGACGTTTTGAATTTGGCTGCCGGGATCTGCCAGAGTCACATAGGCATTGTTGCATCATAACCAACCAAGGTTTTTGCAGAGCGCGAATGTCTGTGCGGCAGCGAATGCAGTTCCAAGGGACAGTGAAAACCAGGTAGGGCTTTCAGGGCTGGCAGCTTTCGTGTGGGCGCAATCGCTGGACGTTTCGAATTTGGGAGCCGGGCTCTGCAAGCGTCACATAGGCATTTTTACATCATAACCAACCAAGGCTTTTGCAGAGCACCAATGTCTCTGCGGCAGCAAATGCAGTTCCAAGGGACAGTGAAAACCAGGTCGAGCTTTCAGTGCTGGCAGCTTTCGTATGGGCGCAATCGCTGGACGTTTCGATTTTGGCAGCCGGGGTCTGCCAGGGTCACATAGGCATTGTTGCATCATAACCAACCAAAACTCTTGCAGAGCGCGAATGTCTGTGCGGCAGCGAATGCAGTTCCAAGGGACAGTGAAAACCAGGTAGGGCTTTCAGGGCTGGCAGCTTTCCTGTGGGCGCAATCGCTGGACGTTTCAAATTTGGCAGCCGGGCTCTGCCAGAGTCACATAGGCATTGTTGCATCATAACCATCCAAAGCTCTTGCAGAGTGCGAATGTCTGTGCAGCAGCGAATGCAGTTAAAAGGGACAGTGAAAATCAGGTACAGATTTCAGTTCTGGCAGCTTTCGTGTGGGCACAATCTCTGGACGTTTCGCATTTTGTAGCCGGGCTCTGCCAGAGTCACATAGGCATTGTTGCATCATAACCAACCAAAGCTCTTGCAGAGCGCGAATGTCTGTGCGGCAGCGAATGCAGTTCCAAGGGACAGTGAAAACCAGGTCGAGCTTTCAGTGCTGGCAGCTTTCGTGTGGGCGCAATCGCTAGACGTTTCGAATTTGGCATCCGGGCTCTGCCAGAGTCACATAGGCATTGTTGCATCATAAGCAACCAAGGCTTTTGCAGAGCGCGAATGTCTGTGAGGCAGTGAATGCAGTTCCAAGGGACAGTGAAAACCAGGTAGGGCTTTCAGGGCTGGCAGCTTTCGTGTGGGCGCAATCGCTGGATGTTTCGAATTTGGCAGCCGGGCTCTGCCAGAGTCACATAGGCATTGTTGCATCATAACCATCCAAGTCTTTTGCAGAGCACCAATGTCTCTGCGGCAGAGAATGCAGTTCCAAGGGACAGTGAAAACCAGGTAGGGCTTTCAGGGCTGGCAGCTTTCGTGTTGGCGCAATCGCTGGACGTTTCGAATTTGGCAGCCGGGCTCTGCCAGAGTCACATAGGCATTGTTGCATCATAACCATCCAAAGCTCTTGCAGATCGCGAATGTCTGTGCAGCAGCGAATGCAGTTAAAAGGGACAGTGAAAATCAGGTACAGATTTCAGTTCTGGCAGCTTTCATGTAGGCGCAATCTCTGGACCTTTCGAATTTTATAGCCAGGCTCTGCCAGAGTCACATAGGCATTGTTGCATCATAACCAACCGAAGCTCTTGCAGAGCGCGAATGTCTGTGCGGCAGCGAATGCAGTTCCAAGGGACAGTGAAAACCAGGTAGGGCTTTCAGTGCTGGCAGCTTTCCTGTGGGTGCAATCGCTGGACGTTTCGAATTTGGCAGCCGGGGTCTGCCAGGGTCACATAGGCATTGTTGCATCATAACCATCCAAGGCTTTTGCAGAGCACCAATGTCTCTGCGGCAGCGAATGCAGTTCCAAGGGACAGTGAAAACCAGGTAGCACTTTCAGGGCTGGCAGCTTTCGTGTGGGCGCAATGGCTGGACGTTTCGAATTTGGCAGCCGGGCTCTGCCAGAGTCACATAGGCATTGTTGCATCATAACCATCCAAAGCTCTTGCAGAGCGCGAATGTCTGTGCAGCAGCGAATGCAGTTAAAAGGGACAGTGAAAATCAGGTACAGTTCTGGAAGCTTTCGTGTGGGCACAATCTCTGGACGTTTTGAATTTTGTAGCCGGGCTCTGCCAGAGTCACATAGGCATTGTTGCATCATAACCAACCAAAGCTCCTCCAGAGCGTGAATGTCTGTGCGGCAGCGAATGCAGTTCCAAGGGACAGTGAAAACCAGGTCGAGCTTTCAGTGCTGGCAGCTTTCGTGTGGGCGCAATCGCTGGACGTTTCGAATTTGGGAGCCGGGCTCTGCAAGCGTCACATAGGCATTGTTACATCATAACCAACCAAGGCTTTTGCAGAGCACCAATGTCTCTGCGGCAGCGAATGCAGTTCCAAGGGACAGTGAAAACCAGGTCGAGCTTTCAGTGCTGGCAGCTTTCGTATGGGCGCAATCGCTGGACATTTGGAATTTGGCAGCCGGGGTCTGCCAGGGTCACATAGGCATTGTTGCATCATAACCAACCAAAACTCTTGCAGAGCGCGAATGTCTGTGCGGCAGCGAATGCAGTTCCAAGGGACAGTGAAAACCAGGTAGGGCTTTCAGGGCTGGCAGCTTTTGTGTGGGCGCAATCGCTGGACGTTTCAAATTTGGCAGCCGGGCTCTGCCAGAGTCACATAGGCATCGTTGCATCATAAGCAACCAAAGCTCTTGCAGAGCGCGAATGTCTGTGCGGCAGCGAATGCAGTTCCAAGGGACAGTGAAAACCAGGTAGGGCTTTCAGGGCTGGCAGCTTTCGTGTGGGCGCAATCGCTGGACGTTTCGACTTTGGCAGCCGGGCTCTGCCAGAGTCACATAGGCATTGTTGCATCATAACCAACCAAAGCTCTTGCAGAGCGCGAATGTCTGTGCGGCAGCGAATGCAGTTCCAAGGGACAGTGAAAACCAGGTACAGATTTCAGTTCTGGCAGCTTTCGTGTGGGCACAATCTCTGGACGTTTCGCATTTTGTAGCGGGGCTCTGCCAGAGTCACATAGGCATTGTTGCATCATAACCAACCAAAGATCCTCCAGAGCGCGAATGTCTGTGTGGCAGCGACTGCAGTTCCAAGGGACAGTGAAAACCAGGTCGAGCTTTCAGTGCTGGCAGCTTTCGCGTGGGCGCAATCGCTGGACGTTTCGAATTTGGCAGCCGGGCTCTGCCAGAGTCACATAGGCATTGTTACATCATAACCAACCAAGGCTGTTGCAGAGCGCGAATGTCTGTGTGGCAGCGAATGCAGTTCCAAGGGACAGTGAAAACCAGGTACAGATTTCAGTTCTGGCAGCTTTCGTGTGGGCGCAATCGCTGGATGTTTCGAATTTGGCAGCCGGGCTCTGCCAGAGTCACATAGGCATTGTTGCATCATAACCAACCAAAGCTCCTCCAGATCGCGAATGTCTGTGCGGCAGGGAATGCAGTTCCAAGGGACAGTGAAAACCAGGTCGAGCTTTCAGTGCTGGCAGCTTTCGTGTGGGCGCAATGGCTGGACGTTTCGAATTTGGCAGCCGGGCTCTGCCAGAGTCACATAGGCATTGTTACATCATAACCAACCAAGGCTTTTGCAGAGCGCGAATGTCTGTGCGGCAGCGAATGCAGTTCCAAGGGACAGTGAAAACCAGGTAGGGCTTTCAGGGCTGGCAGCTTTCGTGTGGGCGCAATCGCTGGACGTTTCGAATTTGGGAGCCGGGCTCTGCCAGAGTCACATAGGCATTGTTACATCATAACCAACCAAGGCTTTTGCAAAGCGCGAATGTCTGTACGGCAGCGAATGCAGTTCCAAGGGACAGTGAATACCAGATAGGGCTTTCAGGGCTGGCAGCTTTCCTGTGGGCGCAATCGCTGGATGTTTCGAATTTGGCAGCCGGGCTCTGCCAGAGTCACATAGGCATTGTTGCATCATAACCTACCAAAGCTCCTCCAGAGCGCGAATGTCTGTGCGGCAGCGAATGCAGTTCCAAGGGACAGTGAAAACCAGGTCGAGCTTTCAGAGCTGGCAGCTTTCGTGTGGGCGCAATCGCTGGACGTTTCGACTTTGGCAGCCGGGCTCTGCCAGAGTCACATAGGCATTGTTACATCATAACCAACCAAGGCTTTTGCAGAGCGCGAATGTCTGTGTGGCAGCGAATGCAGTTCCAAGGGACAGTGAAAACCAGGTACAGATTTCAGTTCTGGCAGCTTTCATGTGGGCGCAATCGCTGGATGTTTCGAATTTGGCAGCCGGGCTCTGCCAGAGTCACATAGGCATTTTTGCATCATAACCAACAAAAGCTCCTCCAGATCGCGAATGTCTGTGCGGCAGGGAATGCAGTTCCAAGGGACAGTGAAAACCAGGTAGGGCTTTCAGGGCTGGCAGCTTTCGTGTGGGCGCAATCGCTGGACGTTTCGACTTTGGCAGCCGGGCTCTGCCAGAGTCACATAGGCATTGTTGCATCATAACCAACCAAAGCTCTTGCAGAGCGCGAATGTCTGTGCGGCAGCGAATGCAGTTCCAAGGGACAGTGAAAACCAGGTACAGATTTCAGTTCTGGCAGCTTTCGTGTGGGCACAATCTCTGGACGTTTCGCATTTTGTAGCCGGGCTCTGCCAGAGTCACATAGGCATTGTTGCATCATAACCAACCAAAGATCCTCCAGAGCGCGAATGTCTGTGTGGCAGCGAATGCAGTTCCAAGGGACAGTGAAAACCAGGTCGAGCTTTCAGTGCTGGCAGCTTTCGCGTGGGCGCAATCGCTGGACGTTTCGAATTTGGCAGCCGGGCTCTGCCAGAGTCACATAGGCATTGTTACATCATAACCAACCAAGGCTGTTGCAGAGCGCGAATGTCTGTGTGGCAGCGAATGCAGTTCCAAGGGACAGTGAAAACGAGGTACAGATTTCAGTTCTGGCAGCTTTCATGTGGGCGCAATCGCTGGATGTTTCGAATTTGGCAGCCGGGCTCTGCCAGAGTCACATAGGCATTTTTGCATCATAACCAACCAAAGCTCCTCCAGATCGCGAATGTCTGTGCTGCAGGGAATGCAGTTCCAAGGGACAGTGAAAACCAGGTCGAGCTTTCAGTGCTGGCAGCTTTCGTGTGGGCGCAATGGCTGGACGTTTCGAATTTGGCAGCCGGGCTCTGCCAGAGTCACATAGGCATTGTTACATCATAACCAACCAAGGCTTTTGCAGAGCGCGAATGTCTGTGCGGCAGCGAATGCAGTTCCAAGGGACAGTGAAAACCAGGTAGGGCTTTCAGGGCTGGCAGCTTTCCTGTGGGCGCAATCTCTGGACCTTTCGAATTTTCAGCCGGGCTCTGCCAGAGTCACATAGGCATTGTTGCATCATAACCATCCAAGGCTTTTGCAGAGCACCAATGTCTCTGCGGCAGAGAATGCAGTTCCAAGGGACAGTGAAAACCAGGTAGGGCTTTCAGGGCTGGCAGCTTTCGTGTGGGCGCTATCGCTGGACGTTTCGAATTTGGCAGCCGGGCTCTGCCAGAGTCACATAGGCATTGTTGCATCATAACCAACCAAGGCTTTTGCAGAGCGCGAATGTCTGTGCGGAAGCGAATGCAGTTAAAAGGGACAGTGAAAACCAGGTAGGGCTTTCAGGGCTGGCAGCTTTCGTGTGGGCGCAATCGCTGGATGTTTCGAATTTGGCAGCCGGGCTCTGCCAGAGTCACATAGAAATTGTTGCATCATAACCATCCAAGGCTTTTGCAGAGCACCAATGTCTCTGCAGCAGCGAATGCAGTTCCAAGGGACAGTGAAAACCAGGTAGGGCTTTCAGGGCTGGCAGCTTTCGTGTGGGCGCAATCGCTGGACGTTTCGACTTTGGCAGCCGGGCTCTGCCAGAGTGGACGCTTTTTGTGTGTGCTGGACGTTTCAAATTTGGCAGCCGGGCTCTGCCAGAGTCACATAGGAATTGTTGCATCATAACCATCCAAAGCTCTTGCAGAGCGCGAATGTCTGTGCGGCAGCGAATGCAGTTAAAAGGGACAGTGAAAATCAGGTACAGATTTCAGTTCTGGCAGCTTTCGTGTGGGCACAATCTCTGGACGTTTCGCATTTCGTAGCTGGGCTCTGCCAGAGTCACATAGGCATTGTTGCATCATAACCAACCAAAGCTCCTCCAGAGCGCGAATGTCTGTGTGGCAGCGAATGCAGTTCCAAGGGACAGTGAAAACCAGGTCGAGCTTTCAGTGCTGGCAGCTTTCGTGTGGGCGCAATCGCTGGACGTTTCGAATTTGGCAGGCGGGCTCTGCCAGAGTCACATAGGCATTGTTGCATCATAACCAACCAAGGCTTTTGCAGAGCATGAATGTCTGTGCGGCAGCGAATGCAGTTCCAAGGGACAGTGAAAACCAGGTAGGGCTTTCAGTGCTGGCAGCTTTCCTTTGGGCGCAATCGCTGGATGTTTCGAATTTGGCAGCCGGGCTCTGCCAGAGTCACATAGGCATTGTACATCATAACCAACCAAGGCTTTTGCACAGGGCGAATGTCTGTGCGGCAGCGAATGCAGTTCCAAGGGACAGTGAAAACCAGGTAGGGCTTTCAGGGCTGGCAGCTTTCGTGTGGGCGCAATCGCTGGATGTTTCGAATTTGGCAGCCGGGCTCTGCCAGAGTCACATAGGCATTGTTGTATCATAACCATCCAAGGCTTTTGCAGAGCACTAATGTCTTTGCAGCAGCGAATGCAGTTCCAAGGGACAGTGAAAACCAGGTAGGGCTTTCAGGGCTGGCAGCTTTCGTGTGGGCGCAATCGCTGGACGTTTCAAATTTGGCAGCCGGGCTCTGCCAGAGTCACATATGCATTGTTGCATCATAACCATCCAAAGTTCTTGCAGATCGCGAATGTCTGTGCAGCAGCGAATGCAGTTAAAAGGGACAGTGAAAACCAGGTAGGGCTTTCAGGGCTGGCAGCTTTCATGTGGGCAGAATCTCTGGACGTTTCGAATTTTGTAGCCGGGCTCTGCCAGAGTCACATAGGCATTGTTGCATCATAACCAACCAAAGCTCCTCCAGAGCGCGAATGTCTGTGCGGCAGCAAATGCAGTTCCAAGGGACAGTGAAAACCAGGTAGGGCTTTCAGGGCTGGCAGCTTTCATGTGGGCGCAATCGCTGGACGTTTCGACTTTGGCAGCCGGGCTCTGCCAGAGTCATATAGGCA
Organism: Mycteria americana; assembly: GCF_035582795.1. Lineage (NCBI taxonomy): Eukaryota > Metazoa > Chordata > Aves > Ciconiiformes > Ciconiidae > Mycteria > Mycteria americana. The sequence continues at coordinate 8,253,303 of NC_134384.1, read as the reverse complement.
TTGTTGCATCATAATCAAGCAAGGCTCTTGCAGAGCGCGAATGTCTTTGCAGCAGCGAATGCAGTTCCAAGGGACAGTGAAAACCAGGTAGGGCTTTCAGGGCTGGCAGCTTTCGTGTGGGCGCAATCGCTGGACGTTTCGAATTTGGCAGCCGGGCTCTGCCAGAGTCACATAGGCATTGTTGCATCATAACCATCCAAACCTCTTGCAGAGCACGAAAGTCTGCGTGGCAGCGAATGCAGTTCCAAGGGACAGTGAAAACCAGGTAGGGCTTTCAGGGCTGGCAGCTTTCCTGTGGGCGTAATCGCTGGACGTTTCGAATTTGGCAGCCGGGATCTGCCAGGGTCACATAGGCATTGTTGCATCATAACCATCCAAGGCTTTTGCAGAGCACCAATGTCTCTGCGGCAGCGAATGCAGTTCCAAGGGACAGTGAAAACCAGGTAGGGCTTTCAGGGCTGGCAGCTTTCGTGTGGGCGCAATCGCTGGACGTTTCGACTTTGGCAGCTGGGCTCTGCCAGAGTCACATAGGCATTGTTGCATCATAACCAAGCAAAGCTCTTGCAGAGCGCGAATGTCTGTGCGGCAGCGAATGCAGTTCCAAGGGACAGTGAAAACCAGGTAGGGCTTTCAGGGCTGGCAGCTTTCGTGTGGGCGCAATCGCTGGATGTTTCGAATTTGGCAGCCGGGCTCTGCCAGAGTCACATAGGAATTGTTGCATCGTAACCATCCAAGGATTTGCAGAGCACCAATGTCTCTGCGGCAGCGAATGCAGTTCCAAGGGACAGTGAAAACCAGGTAGGGCTTTCAGGGCTGGCAGCTTTCGTGTGGGCGCAATCGCTGGACGTTTCGACTTTGGCAGCCGGGCTCTGCCAGAGTGGGCGCTTTTTGTGTGTGCTGGACGTTTCAAATTTGGCAGCCGGGCTCTGCCAGAGTCACATAGGCATTGTTGCATCATAACCATCCAAAGCTCTTGCAGAGCGCGAATGTCTGTGCGGCAGCGAATGCAGTTAAAAGGGACAGTGAAAATCAGGTACAGATTTCAGTTCTGGCAGCTTTCGTGTGGGCACAATCTCTGGACGTTTCGCATTTTGTAGCCGGGCTCTGCCAGAGTCACATAGGCATTGTTGCATCATAACCAACCAAAGCTCCTCCAGAGCGCGAATGTCTGTGTGGCAGCGAATGCAGTTCCAAGGGACAGTGAAAACCAGGTCGAGCTTTCAGTGCTGGCAGCTTTCGTGTGGGCGCAATCGCTGGACGTTTCGAATTTGGCAGGCGGGCTCTGCCAGAGTCACATAGGAATTGTTGCATCATAACCAACCAAGGCTTTTGCAGAGCATGAATGTCTGTGCGGCAGCGAATGCAGTTCCAAGGGACAGTGAAAACCAGGTAGGGCTTTCAGTGCTGGCAGCTTTCCTGTGGGCGCAATCGCTGGATGTTTCGAATTTGGCAGCCGGGCTCTGCCAGAGTCACATAGGCATTGTTACATCATAACCAACCAAGGCTTTTGCACAGGGCGAATGTCTGTGCGGCAGCAAATGCAGTTCCAAGGGACAGTGAAAACCAGGTAGGGCTTTCAGGGCTGGCAGCTTTCGTGTGGGCGCAATCGCTGGATGTTTCGAATTTGGCAGCCGGGCTCTGCCAGAGTCACATAGGCATTGTTGTATCATAACCATCCAAGGCTTTTGCAGAGCACTAATGTCTTTGCAGCAGCGAATGCAGTTCCAAGGGACAGTGAAAACCAGGTAGGGCTTTCAGGGCTGGCAGCTTTCGTGTGGGCACAATCGCTGGACGTTTCGAATTTGGCAGCCGGGCTCTGCCAGAGTCACATACGCATTGTTGCATCATAACAATCCAAACCTCTTGCAGAGCGCGAAAGTCTGCGTGGCAGCGAATGCAGTTCCAAGGGACAGTGAAAACCAGGTACAGATTTCACTTCTGGCAGCTTTCATGTGGGCGCAATCTCTGGACGTTTCGCATTTTGTAGCCGGGCTCTGCCAGAGTCACATAGGCATTGCTGCATCATAACCAACCAAAGCTCCTCCAGAGCGCGAATGTCTGTGCGGCAGCGAATGCAGTTCCAAGGGACAGTGAAAACCAGGTAGGGCTTTCAGGGCTGGCAGCTTTCATGTGGGCGCAATCGCTGGACGTTTCGACTTTGGCAGCCGGGCTCTGCCAGAGTCACATAGGCATTGTTGCATCATAACCAAGCAAGGCTCTTGCAGAGCGCGAATGTCTTTGCAGCAGCGAATGCAGTTCCAAGGGACAGTGAAAACCAGGTAGGGCTTTCAGGGCTGGCAGCTTTCCTGTGGGCGCAATCGCTGGACGTTTCGAATTTGGCAGCCGGGGTCTGTCAGAGTCACATAGGCATTGTTGCATCATAACCAACCAAAGCTCTTGCAGAGCGCGACTGTCTGTGTGGCAGCGAATGCAGTTCCAAGGGACAGTGAAAACCAGGTAGGGCTTTCAGGGCTGGCAGCTTTCCTGTGGGCGTAATCGCTGGACGTTTCGAATTTGGCAGCCGGGATCTGCCAGGGTCACATAGGCATTGTTGCATCATAACCATCCAAGGCTTTTGCAGAGCACCAATGTCTCTGCGGCAGCGAATGCAGTTCCAAGGGACAGTGAAAACCAGGTAGCACTTTCAGGGCTGGCAGCTTTCGTGTGGGCGCAATGGCTGGACGTTTCGAATTTGGCAGCCGGGCTCTGCCAGAGTCACATAGGCATTGTTGCATCATAACCATCCAAAGCTCTTGCAGAGCGCGAATGTCTGTGCAGCAGCGAATGCAGTTAAAAGGGACAGTGAAAATCAGGTACAGTTCTGGCAGCTTTCGTGTGGGCACAATCTCTGGACGTTTCGAATTTTGTAGCCGGGCTCTGCCAGAGTCACATAGGCATTGTTGCATCATAACCAACCAAAGCTCCTCCAGAGCGTGAATGTCTGTGCGGCAGCGAATGCAGTTCCAAGGGACAGTGAAAACCAGGTCGAGCTTTCAGTGCTGGCAGCTTTCGTGTGGGCGCAATCACTGGACGTTTCGAATTTGGCAGCCGGGCTCTGCCAGAGTCACATAGGCATTGTTGCATCATAACCAACCAAGGCTTTTGCAGAGCGCGAATGTCTGTGCGGCAGCGAATGCAGTTCCAAGGGACAGTGAAAACCAGGTAGGGCTTTCAGGGCTGGCAGCTTTCGTGTGGGCGCAATCGCTGGACGTTTCGAATTTGGGAGCCGGGCTCTGCAAGCGTCACATAGGCATTGTTACATCATAACCAACCAAGGCTTTTGCAGAGCACCAATGTCTCTGCAGCAGCGAATGCAGTTCCAAGGGACAGTGAAAACCAGGTCGAGCTTTCAGTGCTGGCAGCTTTCGTATGGGCGCAATCGCTGGACGTTTGGAATTTGGCAGCCGGGGTCTGCCAGGGTCACATAGGCATTGTTGCATCATAACCATCCAAGGCTTTTGCAGAGCGCGAATGTCTGTGCGGCAGCGAATGCAGTTCCAAGGGACAGTGAAAACCAGGTAGGGCTTTCAGGGCTGGCAGCTTTCGTGTGGGCGCAATCGCTGGACGTTTCGAATTTGGCAGCCGGGCTCTGCCAGAGTCACATAGGCATTGTTGCATCATAACCATCCAAAGCTCTTGCAGAGCGCGAATGTCTGTGCAGCAGCGAATGCAGTTAAAAGGGACAGTGAAAATCAGGTACAGATTTCAGTTCTGGCAGCTTTCGTGTGGGCACAATCTCTGGACGTTTCGCATTTTGTAGCCGGGCTCTGCCAGAGTCACATAGGCATTGTTGCATCATAACCAACCAAAGCTCCTCCAGATCGCGAATGTCTGTGCGGCAGCGAATGCAGTTCCAAGGGACAGTGAAAACCAGGTCGAGCTTTCAGTGCTGGCAGCTTTCGTGTGGGCGCAATCGCTGGACGTTTCGAATTTGGCATCCGGGCTCTGCCAGAGTCACGTAGGCATTGTTGCATCATAAGCAACCAAGGCTTTTGCAGAGCGAGAATGTCTGTGCGGCAGCGAATGCAATTCCAAGGGACAGTGAAAACCAGGTAGGGCTTTCAGGGCTGGCAGCTTTGCTTTGGGCGCAATCGCTGGATGTTTCGAATTTGGCAGCCGGGCTCTGCCAGAGTCACATAGGCATTGTTACATCATAACCAACCAAGGCTTTTGCACAGGGCGAATGTCTGTGCGGCAGCGAATGCAGTTCCAAGGGACAGTGAAAACCAGGTAGGGCTTTCAGGGCTGGCAGCTTTCGTGTGGGCGCAATCGCTGGATGTTTCGAATTTGGCAGCCGTGCTCTGCCAGAGTCACATAGGCATTGTTGCATCATAACCATCCAAAGTTCTTGCAGATCGCGAATGTCTGTGCAGCAGCGAATGCAGATAAAAGGGACAGTGAAAACCAGGTAGGGCTTTCAGTTCTGGCAGCTTTCATGTGGGCAGAATCTCTGGACGTTTCGAATTTTGTAGCCGGGCTCTGCCAGAGTCACATAGGCATTGCTGCATCATAACCAACCAAAGCTCCTCCAGAGCGCGAATGTCTGTGCGGCAGCGAATGCAGTTCCAAGGGACAGTGAAAACCAGGTAGGGCTTTCAGGGCTGGCAGCTTTCATGTGGGCGCAATCGCTGGACGTTTCGACTTTGGCAGCCGGGCTCTGCCAGAGTCACATAGGCATTGTTGCATCATAACCAACCAAGGCTTTTGCAGAGCACGAATCTCTGTTCGGCAGCGAATGCAGTTCCAAGGGACAGTGAAAACCAGGTAGGCCTTTCAGGCCTGGCAGCTTTCGTGTGGGCGCAATCGCTGGACGTTTCGAATTTGGCAGCCGGGCTCTGCCAGAGTCATATAGGCATTGTTGCATCATAACCAAGCAAGGCTCTTGCAGAGCGCGAATGTCTTTGCAGCAGCGAATGCAGTTCCAAGGGACAGTGAAAACCAGGTAGGGCTTTCAGGGCTGGCAGCTTTCGTGTGGGCGCAATCGCTGGACGTTTCGAATTTGGCAGCCGGGCTCTGCCAGAGTCACATAGGCATTGTTGCATCATAACCATCCAAACCTCTTGCAGAGCACGAAAGTCTGCGTGGCAGCGAATGCAGTTCCAAGGGACAGTGAAAACCAGGTAGGGCTTTCAGGGCTGGCAGCTTTCCTGTGGGCGTAATCGCTGGACGTTTCGAATTTGGCAGCCGGGATCTGCCAGGGTCACATAGGCATTGTTGCATCATAACCATCCAAGGCTTTTGCAGAGCACCAATGTCTTTGCGGCAGCGAATGCAGTTCCAAGGGACAGTGAAAACCAGGTAGGGCTTTCAGGGCTGGCAGCTTTCGTGTGGGCGCAATCGCTGGACGTTTCGACTTTGGCAGCTGGGCTCTGCCAGAGTCACATAGGCATTGTTGCATCATAACCAAGCAAAGCTCTTGCAGAGCGCGAATGTCTGTGCGGCAGCGAATGCAGTTCCAAGGGACAGTGAAAACCAGGTAGGGCTTTTTGGGCGCAATCGCTGGACGTTTCGAATTTGGCAGCCGGGCTCTGCCAGAGTCACATAGGCATTGTTGCATCATAACCAACCAAGGCTTTTGCAGAGCATGAATGTCTGTGCGGAAGCGAATGCAGTTAAAAGGGACAGTGAAAACCAGGTAGGGCTTTCAGGGCTGGCAGCTTTCGTGTGGGCGCAATCGCTGGATGTTTCGAATTTGGCAGCCGGGCTCTGCCAGAGTCACATAGGAATTGTTGCATCATAACCATCCAAGGATTTGCAGAGCACCAATGTCTCTGCGGCAGCGAATGCAGTTCCAAGGGACAGTGAAAACCAGGTAGGGCTTTCAGGGCTGGCAGCTTTCGTGTGGGCGCAATCGCTGGACGTTTCGACTTTGGCAGCCGGGCTCTGCCAGAGTGGGCGCTTTTTGTGTGTGCTGGACGTTTCAAATTTGGCAGCCGGGCTCTGCCAGAGTCACATAGGCATTGTTGCATCATAACCATCCAAAGCTCTTGCAGAGCGCGAATGTCTGTGCGGCAGCGAATGCAGTTAAAAGGGACAGTGAAAATCAGGTACAGATTTCAGTTCTGGCAGCTTTCGTGTGGGCACAATCTCTGGACGTTTCGCATTTTGTAGCCGGGCTCTGCCAGAGTCACATAGGCATTGTTGCATCATAACCAAGCAAAGCTCCTCCAGAGCGCGAATGTCTGTGTGGCAGCGAATGCAGTTCCAAGGGACAGTGAAAACCAGGTCGAGCTTTCAGTGCTGGCAGCTTTCGTGTGGGCGCAATCGCTGGACGTTTCGAATTTGGCAGGCGGGCTCTGCCAGAGTCACATAGGAATTGTTGCATCATAACCAACCAAGGCTTTTGCAGAGCATGAATGTCTGTGCGGCAGCGAATGCAGTTCCAAGGGACAGTGAAAACCAGGTAGGGCTTTCAGTGCTGGCAGCTTTCCTGTGGGCGCAATCGCTGGATGTTTCGAATTTTGCAGCCGGGCTCTGCCAGAGTCACATAGGCATTGTTACATCATAACCAACCAAGGCTTTTGCACAGGGCGAATGTCTGTGCGGCAGCGAATGCAGTTCCAAGGGACAGTGAAAACCAGGTAGGGCTTTCAGGGCTGGCAGCTTTCGTGTGGGCGCAATCGCTGGATGTTTCGAATTTGGCAGCCGGGCTCTGCCAGAGTCACATAGGCATTGTTGTAACATAACCATCCAAGGCTTTTGCAGAGCACTAATGTCTTTGCAGCAGCGAATGCAGTTCCAAGGGACAGTGAAAACCAGGTAGGGCTTTCAGGGCTGGCAGCTTTCGTGTGGGCACAATCGCTGGACGTTTCGAATTTGGCAGCCGGGCTCTGCCAGAGTCACATACGCATTCTTGCATCATAACAATCCAAACCTCTTGCAGAGCGCGAAAGTCTGCGTGGCAGCGAATGCAGTTCCAAGGGACAGTGAAAACCAGGTACAGATTTCAGTTCTGGCAGCTTTCATGTGGGCGCAATCTCTGGACGTTTCGAATTTTGTAGCCAGGCTCTGCCAGAGTCACATAGGCATTGTTGCATCATAAGCAACCAAAGCTCTTGCAGAGCGCGAATGTCTGTGCGGCAGCGAATGCAGTTCCAAGGGACAGTGAAAACCAGGTAGGGCTTTCAGTGCTGGCAGCTTTCGTGTGGGCGCAATCGCTGGACGTTTCGAATTTGGCAGCCGGGCTCTGCCAGAGTCACATAGGCATTGTTGCATCATAACCAACCAAGGCTTTTGCAGAGCATGAATGTCTGTGCGGAAGCGAATGCAGTTCCAAGGGACAGTGAAAACCAGGTAGGGCTTTCAGGGCTGGCAGCTTTCGTGTGCGCGCAATCGCTGGATGTTTCGAATTTGGCAGCCGGGCTCTGCCAGAGTCACATAGGAATTGTTGCATCATAACCAAACAAGGCTTTTGCAGAGCACCAATGTCTCTGCGGCAGAGAATGCAGTTCCAAGGGACAGTGAAAACCAGGTAGGGCTTTCAGGGCTGGCAGCTTTCGTGTGGGCGCAATCGCTGGACGTTTCAAATTTGGCAGCCGGGCTCTGCCAGAGTCACATAGGCATTGTTGAGTCATAACCATCCAAAGCTCTTGCAGAGCGCGAATGTCTGTGCGGCAGCGAATGCAGTTAAAAGGGACAGTGAAAATCAGGTATAGATTTCAGTTCTGGCAGCTTTCGTGTGGGCACAATCTCTGGACGTTTCGCATTTTGTAGCCGGGCTCTGCCAGAGTCACATAGGCATTGCTGCATCATAACCAACCAAAGCTCCTCCAGAGCGCGAATGTCTGTGCGGCAGCGAATGCAGTTCCAAGGGACAGTGAAAACCAGGTAGTGCTTTCAGTGCTGGCAGCTTTCATGTGGGCGCAATCGCTGGACGTTTCGACTTTGGCAGCCGGGCTCTGCCAGAGTCACATAGGCATTGTTGCATCATAACCAAGCAAGGCTCTTGCAGAGCGCGAATGTCTTTGCAGCAGCGAATGCAGTTCCAAGGGACAGTGAAAACCAGGTAGGGCTTTCAGGGCTGGCAGCTTTCCTGTGGGCGTAATCGCTGGACATTTCGAATTTGGCAGCCGGGATCTGCCAGGGTCACATAGGCATTGTTGCATCATAACCATCCAAGGCTTTTGCAGAGCACCAATGTCTCTGCGGCAGCGAATGCAGTTCCAAGGGACAGTGAAAACCAGGTAGCGCTTTCAGGGCTGGCAGCTTTCGTGTGGGCGCAATGGCTGGACGTTTCGAATTTGGCAGCCGGGCTCTGCCAGAGTCACATAGGCATTGTTGCATCATAACCATCCAAAGCTCTTGCAGAGCGCGAATGTCTGTGCAGCAGCGAATGCAGTTAAAAGGGACAGTGAAAATCAGGTACAGTTCTGGCAGCTTTCGTGTGGGCACAATCTCTGGACGTTTCGAATTTTGTAGCCGGGCTCTGCCAGAGTCACATAGGCATTGTTGCATCATAACCAACCAAAGCTCCTCCAGAGCATGAATGTCTGTGCGGCAGCGAATGCAGTTCCAAGGGACAGTGAAAACCAGGTCGAGATTTCAGTGCTGGCAGCTTTCGTGTGGGCGCAATCGCTGGACGTTTCGAATTTGGCAGCCGGGCTCTGCCAGAGTCACATAGGCATTGTTGCATCATAACCAACCAAGGTTTTTGCAGAGCGCGAATGTCTGTGCGGCAGCGAATGCAGTTCCAAGGGACAGTGAAAACCAGGTAGGGCTTTCAGGGCTGGCAGCTTTCGTGTGGGCGCAATCGCTGGACGTTTCGAATTTGGGAGCCGGGCTCTGCAAGCGTCACATAGGCATTGTTACATCATAACCAACCAAGGCTTTTGCAGAGCACCAATGTCTCTGCGGCAGCAAATGCAGTTCCAAGGGACAGTGAAAACCAGGTCGAGCTTTCAGTGCTGGCAGCTTTCGTATGGGCGCAATCGCTGGACGTTTGGAATTTGGCAGCCGGGGTCTGCCAGGGTCACATAGGCATTGTTGCATCATAACCAACCAAAACTCTTGCAGAGCGCGAATGTCTGTGCGGCAGCGAATGCAGTTCCAAGGGACAGTGAAAACCAGGTAGGGCTTTCAGGGCTGGCAGCTTTCGTGTGGGCGCAATCGCTGGACGTTTCAAATTTGGCAGCCGGGCTCTGCCAGAGTCACATAGGCATTGTTGCATCATAACCATCCAAAGCTCTTGCAGAATGCGAATGTCTGTGCAGCAGCGAATGCAGTTAAAAGGGACAGTGAAAATCAGGTACAGATTTCAGTTCTGGCAGCTTTCGTGTGGGCACAATCTCTGGACGTTTCGCATTTTGTAGCCGGGCTCTGCCAGAGTCACATAGGCATTGTTGCATCATAACCAACCAAAGCTCTTGCAGAGCGCGAATGTCTGTGCGGCAGCGAATGCAGTTCCAAGGGACAGTGAAAACCAGGTCGAGCTTTCAGTGCTGGCAGCTTTCGTGTGGGCGCAATCGCTGGACGTTTCGAATTTGGCAGCCGGGCTCTGCCAGAGTCACATAGGCATTGTTGCATCATAAGCAACCAAGGCTTTTGCAGAGCGACAATGTCTGTGCGGCAGTGAATGCAGTTATAAGGGACAGTGAAAACCAGGTAGGGCTTTCAGGGCTGGCAGCTTTCGTGTGGGCGCAATCGCTGGATGTTTCGAATTTGGCAGACGGGCTCTGCCAGAGTCACATAGGCATTGTTGCATCATAACCATCCAAGTCTTTTGCAGAGCACCAATGTCTCTGCGGCAGAGAATGCAGTTCCAAGGGACAGTGAAAACCAGGTAGGGCTTTCAGGGCTGGCAGCTTTCGTGTGGGTGCAATCGCTGGACGTTTCGAATTTGGCAGCCGGGCTCTGCCAGAGTCACATAGGCATTGTTGCATCATAACCATCCAAAGCTCCTCCAGAGCGCGAATGTCTGTGCGGCAGCGAATGCAGTTAAAAGGGACAGTGAAAATCAGGTACAGATTTCAGTTCTGGCAGCTTTCGTGTGGGCACAATCTCTGGACGTTTCGCATTTTGTAGCCGGGCTCTGCCAGAGTCACATAGGCATTGCTGCATCATAACCAACCAAAGCTCCTCCAGAGCGCGAATGTCTGTGCGGCAGCGAATGCAGTTCCAAGGGACAGTGAAAACCAGGTAGTGCTTTCAGGGCTGGCAGCTTTCATGTGGGCGCAATCGCTGGACGTTTCGACTTTGGCAGCCGGGCTCTGCCAGAGTCACATAGGCATTGTTGCATCATAACCAAGCAAGGCTCTTGCAGAGCGCGAATGTCTTTGCAGCAGCGAATGCAGTTCCAAGGGACAGTGAAAACCAGGTAGGGCTTTCAGGGCTGGCAGCTTTCCTGTGGGCGTAATCGCTGGACATTTCGAATTTGGCAGCCGGGATCTGCCAGGGTCACATAGGCATTGTTGCATCATAACCATCCAAGGCTTTTGCAGAGCACCAATGTCTCTGCGGCAGCGAATGCAGTTCCAAGGGACAGTGAAAACCAGGTAGCGCTTTCAGGGCTGGCAGCTTTCGTGTGGGCGCAATCGCTGGACGTTTCGAATTTGGCAGCCGGGCTCTGCCAGAGTCACATAGGCATTGTTGCATCATAACCATCCAAAGCTCTTGCAGAGCGCGAATGTCTGTGCAGCAGCGAATGCAGTTAAAAGGGACAGTGAAAATCAGGTACAGTTCTGGCAGCTTTCGTGTGGGCACAATCTCTGGACGTTTCGAATTTTGTAGCCGGGCTCTGCCAGAGTCACATAGGCATTGTTGCATCATAACCAACCAAAGCTCCTCCAGAGCGTGAATGTCTGTGCGGCAGCGAATGCAGTTCCAAGGGACAGTGAAAACCAGGTCGAGATTTCAGTGCTGGCAGCTTTCGTGTGGGCGCAATCGCTGGACGTTTCGAATTTGGCAGCCGGGCTCTGCCAGAGTCACATAGGCATTGTTGCATCATAACCAACCAAGGTTTTTGCAGAGCGCGAATGTCTGTGCGGCAGCGAATGCAGTTCCAAGGGACAGTGAAAACCAGGTAGGGCTTTCAGGGCTGGCAGCTTTCGTGTGGGCGCAATCGCTGGACGTTTCGAATTTGGGAGCCGGGCTCTGCAAGCGTCACATAGGCATTGTTACATCATAACCAACCAAGGCTTTTGCAGAGCACCAATGTCTCTGCGGCAGCAAATGCAGTTCCAAGGGACAGTGAAAACCAGGTCGAGCTTTCAGTGCTGGCAGCTTTCGTATGGGCGCAATCGCTGGACGTTTCGATTTTGGCAGCCGGGGTCTGCCAGGGTCACATAGGCATTGTTGCATCATAACCAACCAAAACTCTTGCAGAGCGCGAATGTCTGTGCGGCAGCGAATGCAGTTCCAAGGGACAGTGAAAACCAGGTAGGGCTTTCAGGGCTGGCAGCTTTCGTGTGGGCGCAATCGCTGGACGTTTCAAATTTGGCAGCCGGGCTCTGCCAGAGTCACATAGGCATTGTTGCATCATAACCATCCAAAGCTCTTGCAGAATGCGAATGTCTGTGCAGCAGCGAATGCAGTTAAAAGGGACAGTGAAAATCAGGTACAGATTTCAGTTCTGGCAGCTTTCGTGTGGGCACAATCTCTGGACGTTTCGCATTTTGTAGCCGGGCTCTGCCAGAGTCACATAGGCATTGTTGCATCATAACCAACCAAAGCTCTTGCAGAGCGCGAATGTCTGTGCGGCAGCGAATGCAGTTCCAAGGGACAGTGAAAACCAGGTCGAGCTTTCAGTGCTGGCAGCTTTCGTGTGGGCGCAATCGCTGGACGTTTCGAATTTGGCAGCCGGGCTCTGCCAGAGTCACATAGGCATTGTTGCATCATAACCAACCAAGGCTTTTGCAGAGCGCGAATGTCTGTGCGGCAGCGAATGCAGTTCCAAGGGACAGTGAAAACCAGGTAGGGCTTTCAGGGCTGGCAGCTTTCGTGTGGGCGCAATCGCTGGACGTTTCGAATTTGGGAGCCGGGCTCTGCCAGAGTCACATAGGCATTGTTACATCATAACCAACCAAGGCTTTTGCAGACCGCGAATGTCTGTGCGGCAGCGAATGCAGTTCCAAGGGACAGTGAAAACCAGGTAGGGCTTTCAGGGCTGGCAGCTTTCGTGTGGGCGCAATCGCTGGATGTTTCGAATTTGGCAGCCGGGCTCTGCCAGAGTCACATAGGCATTGTTGCATCATAACCATCCAAGTCTTTTGCAGAGCACCAATGTCTCTGCGGCAGAGAATGCAGTTCCAAGGGACAGTGAAAACCAGGTAGGGCTTTCAGGGCTGGCAGCTTTCGTGTGGGCGCAATCGCTGGACGTTTCGAATTTGGCAGCCGGGCTCTGCCAGAGTCACATAGGCATTGTTGCATCATAACCATCCAAAGCTCTTGCAGATCGCGAATGTCTGTGCAGCAGCGAATGCAGTTAAAAGGGACAGTGAAAATCAGGTACAGATTTCAGTTCTGGCAGCTTTCATGTGGGCGCAATCTCTGGACCTTTCGAATTTTATAGCCAGGCTCTGCCAGAGTCACATAGGCATTGTTGCATCATAACCAACCGAAGCTCTTGCAGAGCGCGATTGTCTGTGCGGCAGCGAATGCAGTTCCAAGGGACAGTGAAAACCAGGTAGGGCTTTCAGTGCTGGCAGCTTTCCTGTGGGCGCAATCGCTGGACGTTTCGAATTTGGCAGCCGGGGTCTGTCAGAGTCACATAGGCATTGTTGCATCATAACCAACCAAAGCTCTTGCAGAGCGCGAATGTCTGTGTGGCAGCGAATGCAGTTCCAAGGGACAGTGAAAACCAGGTAAGGCTTTCAGGGCTGGCAGCTTTCCTGTGGGCGTAATCGCTGGACGTTTCGAATTTGGGAGCCGGGATCTGCCAGGGTCACATAGGCATTGTTGCATCATAACCATCCAAGGCTTTTGCAGAGCACCAATGTCTCTGCGGCAGCGAATGCAGTTCCAAGGGACAGTGAAAACCAGGTAGCACTTTCAGGGCTGGCAGCTTTCGTGTGGGCGCAATGGCTGGACGTTTCGAATTTGGCAGCCGGGCTCTGCCATAGTCACATAGGCATTGTTGCATCATAACCATCCAAAGCTCTTGCAGAGCGCGAATGTCTGTGCAGCAGCGAATGCAGTTAAAAGGGACAGTGAAAATCAGGTACAGTTCTGGCAGCTTTCGTGTGGGCACAATCTCTGGACGTTTCGAATTTTGTAGCCGGGCTCTGCCAGAGTCACATAGGCATTGTTGCATCATAACCAACCAAAGCTCCTCCAGAGCGTGAATGTCTGTGCGGCAGCGAATGCAGTTCCAAGGGACAGTGAAAACCAGGTCGAGCTTTCAGTGCTGGCAGCTTTCGTGTGGGCGCAATCACTGGACGTTTCGAATTTGGCAGCCGGGCTCTGCCAGAGTCACATAGGCATTGTTGCATCATAACCAACCAAGGCTTTTGCAGAGCGCGAATGTCTGTGCGGCAGCGAATGCAGTTCCAAGGGACAGTGAAAACCAGGTAGGGCTTTCAGGGCTGGCAGCTTTCGTGTGGGCGCAATCGCTGGACGTTTCGAATTTGGGAGCCGGGCTCTGCAAGCGTCACATAGGCATTGTTACATCATAACCAACCAAGGCTTTTGCAGAGCACCAATGTCTCTGCGGCAGCGAATGCAGTTCCAAGGGACAGTGAAAACCAGGTCGAGCTTTCAGTGCTGGCAGCTTTCGTATGGGCGCAATCGCTGGACGTTTGGAATTTGGCAGCCGGGGTCTGCCAGGTTCACATAGGCATTGTTGCATCATAACCAACCAAAACTCTTGCAGAGCGCGAATGTCTGTGCGGCAGCGAATGCAGTTCCAAGGGCCAGTGAAAACCAGGTAGGGCTTTCAGGGCTGGCAGCTTTCGTGTGGGCGCAATCGCTGGACGTTTCAAATTTGGCAGCCGGGCTCTGCCAGAGTCACATAGGCATTGTTGCATCATAACCATCCAAAGCTCTTGCAGAGCGCGAATGTCTGTGCAGCAGCGAATGCAGTTAAAAGGGACAGTGAAAATCAGGTACAGATTTCAGTTCTGGCAGCTTTCGTGTGGGCACAATCTCTGGACGTTTCGCATTTTGTAGCCGGGCTCTGCCAGAGTCACATAGGCATTGTTGCATCATAACCAACCAAAGCTCCTCCAGATCGCGAATGTCTGTGCGGCAGCGAATGCAGTTCCAAGGGACAGTGAAAACCAGGTCGAGATTTCAGTGCTGGCAGCTTTCGTGTGGGCGCAATCGCTGGACGTTTCGAATTTGGCAGCCGGGCTCTGCCAGAGTCACATAGGCATTGTTGCATCATAACCAACCAAGGTTTTTGCAGAGCGCGAATGTCTGTGCGGCAGCGAATGCAGTTCCAAGGGACAGTGAAAACCAGGTAGGGCTTTCAGGGCTGGCAGCTTTCGTGTGGGCGCAATCGCTGGACGTTTCGAATTTGGGAGCCAGGCTCTGCAAGCGTCACATAGGCATTGTTACATCATAACCAACCAAGGCTTTTGCAGAGCACCAATGTCTCTGCGGCAGCAAATGCAGTTCCAAGGGACAGTGAAAACCAGGTCGAGCTTTCAGTGCTGGCAGCTTTCGTATGGGCGCAATCGCTGGACGTTTCGATTTTGGCAGCCGGGGTCTGCCAGGGTGACATAGGCATTGTTGCATCATAACCAACCAAAACTCTTGCAGAGCGCGAATGTCTGTGCGGCAGCGAATGCAGTTCCAAGGGACAGTGAAAACCAGGTAGGGCTTTCAGGGCTGGCAGCTTTCGTGTGGGCGCAATCGCTGGACGTTTCAAATTTGGCAGCCGGGCTCTGCCAGAGTCACATAGGCATTGTTGCATCATAACCATCCAAAGCTCTTGCAGATCGCGAATGTCTGTGCAGCAGCGAATGCAGTTAAAAGGGACAGTGAAAATCAGGTACAGATTTCAGTTCTGGCAGCTTTCGTGTGGGCACAATCTCTGGACGTTTCGCATTTTGTAGCCGGGCTCTGCCAGAGTCACATAGGCATTGTTGCATCATAAGCAACCAAAGCTCTTGCAGAGCGCGAATGTCTGTGCGGCAGCGAATGCAGTTCCAAGGGACAGTGAAAACCAGGTCGAGCTTTCAGTGCTGGCAGCTTTCGTGTGGGCGCAATCACTGGACGTTTCGAATTTGGCAGCCGGGCTCTGCCAGAGTCACATAGGCATTGTTGCATCATAACCAACCAAGGCTTTTGCAGAGCGCGAATGTCTGTGCGGCAGCGAATGCAGTTCCAAGGGACAGTGAAAACCAGGTAGGGCTTTCAGGGCTGGCAGCTTTCGTGTGGGCGCAATCGCTGGATGTTTCGAATTTGGCAGCCGGGCTCTGCCAGAGTCACATAGGCATTGTTGCATCATAACCATCCAAGTCTTTTGCAGAGCACCAATGTCTCTGCGGCAGAGAATGCAGTTCCAAGGGACAGTGAAAACCAGGTAGGGCTTTCAGGGCTGGCAGCTTTCGTGTGGGCGCAATCGCTGGACGTTTCGAATTTGGCAGCCGGGCTCTGCCAGAGTCACATAGGCATTGTTGCATCATAACCATCCAAAGCTCTTGCAGATCGCGAATGTCTGTGCAGCAGCGAATGCAGTTAAAAGGGACAGTGAAAATCAGGTACAGATTTCAGTTCTGGCAGCTTTCATGTGGGCGCAATCTCTGGACGTTTCGAATTTTATAGCCAGGCTCTGCCAGAGTCACATAGGCATTGTTGCATCATAACCAACCGAAGCTCTTGCAGAGCGCGAATGTCTGTGCGGCAGCGAATGCAGTTCCAAGGGACAGTGAAAACCAGGTAGGGCTTTCAGTGCTGGCAGCTTTCCTGTGGGCGCAATCGCTGGACGTTTCGACTTTGGCAGCCGGGCTCTGCCAGAGTCACATAGGCATTGTTGCATCATAACCAACCAAAGCTCTTGCAGAGCGCGAATGTCTGTGTGGCAGCGAATGCAGTTCCAAGGGACAGTGAAAACCAGGTAGGGCTTTCAGGGCTGGCAGCTTTCCTGTGGGCGTAATCGCTGGACGTTTCGAATTTGGCAGCCGGGATCTGCCAGGGTCACATAGGCATTGTTGCATCATAACCATCCAAGGCTTTTGCAGAGCACCAATGTCTCTGCGGCAGCGAATGCAGTTCCAAGGGACAGTGAAAACCAGGTAGCACTTTCAGGGCTGGCAGCTTTCGTGTGGGCGCAATGGCTGGACGTTTCGAATTTGGGAGCCGGGCTCTGCCACACGTAGGCATTGTTGCATCATAAGCAACCAAGGCTTTTGCAGAGCGAGAATGTCTGTGCGGCAGCGAATGCAATTCCAAGGGACAGTGAAAACCAGGTAGGGCTTTCAGGGCTGGCAGCTTTGCTTTGGGCGCAATCGCTGGATGTTTCGAATTTGGCAGCCGGGCTCTGCCAGAGTCACATAGGCATTGTTGCATCATAACCATCCAAGTCTTTTGCAGAGCACCAATGTCTCTGCGGCAGAGAATGCAGATCCAAGGGACAGTGAAAACCAGGTAGGGCTTTCAGGGCTGGCAGCTTTCGTGTGGGCGCAATCGCTGGACGTTTCGAATTTGGCAGCCGGGCTCTGCCAGAGTCACATAGGCATTGTTGCATCATAACCATCCAAAGCTCTTGCAGATCGCGAATGTCTGTGCAGCAGCGAATGCAGTTAAAAGGGACAGTGAAAACCAGGTACAGATTTCAGTTCTGGCAGCTTTCGTGTGGGCACAATCTCTGGACGTTTCGCATTTTGTAGCCGGGCTCTGCCAGAGTCACATAGGCATTGTTGCATCATAACCAACCAAAGATCCTCCAGAGCGCGAATGTCTGTGTGGCAGCGAATGCAGTTCCAAGGGACAGTGAAAACCAGGTCGAGCTTTCAGTGCTGGCAGCTTTCGTGTGGGCGCAATCGCAGGACGTTTCGAATTTGGCAGCCGGGCTCTGCCAGAGTCACATAGGCATTGTTGCATCATAACCAACCAAGGCTTTTGCAGAGCATGAATGTCTGTGCGGAAGCGAATGCAGTTCCAAGGGACAGTGAAAACCAGGTCGAGCTTTCAGAGCTGGCAGCTTTCGTGTGGGCGCAATCGCTGGACGTTTCGAATTTGGGAGCCGGGCTCTGCCAGAGTCACATAGGCATTGTTACATCATAACCAACCAAGGCTTTTGCAGAGCGCGAATGTCTGTGTGGCAGCGAATGCAGTTCCAAGGGACAGTGAAAACCAGGTACAGATTTCAGTTCTGGCAGCTTTCATGTGGGCGCAATCGCTGGATGCTTCGAATTTGGCAGCCGGGCTCTGCCAGAGTCACATAGGCATTGTTGCATCATAACCAACCAAAGCTCCTCCAGATCGCGAATGTCTGTGCGGCAGGGAATGCAGTTCCAAGGGACAGTGAAAACCAGGTAGGGCTTTCAGGGCTGTCAGCCTTCGTGTGGGCAGAATCGCTGGATGTTTCAAATTTGGCAGCCGGGCTCTGCCAGAGTCACATAGGCATTGTTGCATCATAACCATCCAAAGCTCTTGCAGATCGCGAATGTCTGTGCAGCAGCGAATGCAGTTAAAAGGGACAGTGAAAATCAGGTACAGATTTCAGTTCTGGCAGCTTTCGTGTGGGCACAATCTCTGGACGTTTCGCATTTTGTAGCCGGGCTCTGCCAGAGTCACATAGGCATTGTTGCATCATAACCATCCAAAGCTCCTCCAGAGCGCGAATGTCTGTGCGGCAGCGAATGCAGTTCCAAGGGACAGTGAAAACCAGGTCGAGCTTTCAGTGCTGGCAGCTTTCGTGTGGGCGCAATCGCTGGAAGTTTCGAATTTGGCAGCCGGGCTCTGCCAGAGTCACATAGGCATTGTTGCATCATAACCAACCAAGGCTTTTGCAGAGCACGAATCTCTGTTCGGCAGCGAATGCAGTTCCAAGGGACAGTGAAAACCAGGTAGGCCTTTCAGGCCTGGCAGCTTTCGTGTGGGCGCAATCGCTGGACGTTTCGAATTTGGCAGCCGGGCTCTGCCAGAGTCATATAGGCATTGTTGCATCATAACCAAGCAAGGCTCTTGCAGAGCGCGAATGTCTGTGCGGCAGCGAATGCAGTTCCAAGGGACAGTGAAAACCAGGTAGGGCTTTCAGTGCTGGCAGCTTTCGTGTGGGCGCAATCGCTGGACGTTTCGAATTTGGCAGCCGGGCTCTGCCAGAGTCACATAGGCATTGTTGCATCATAACCAACCAAGGCTTTTGCAGAGCATGAATGTCTGTGCGGAAGCGAATGCACTTCCAAGGGACAGTGAAAACCAGGTAGGGCTTTCAGGGCTGGCAGCTTTCGTGTGCGCGCAATCGCTGGATGTTTCGAATATGGCAGCTGGGCTCTGCCAGAGTCACATAGGAATTGTTGCATCATAACCAACCAAGGCTTTTGCAGAGCACCAATGTCTCTGCGGCAGAGAATGCAGTTCCAAGGGACAGTGAAAACCAGGTAGGGCTTTCAGGGCTGGCAGCTTTCGTGTGGGCGCAATCGCTGGACGTTTCAAATTTGGCAGCCGGGCTCTGCCAGAGTCACATAGGAATTGTTGCATCATAACCATCCAAAGCTCTTGCAGAGCGCGAATGTCTGTGCGGCAGCGAATGCAGTTAAAAGGGACAGTGAAAATCAGGTACAGATTTCAGTTCTGGCAGCTTTCGTGTGGGCACAATCTCTGGACGTTTCGCATTTTGTAGCCGGGCTCTGCCAGAGTCACATAGGCATTGCTGCATCATAACCAACCAAAGCTCCTCCAGAGCGCGAATGTCTGTGCGGCAGCGAATGCAGTTCCAAGGGACAGTGAAAACCAGGTAGGGCTTTCAGGGCTGGCAGCTTTCATGTGGGCGCAATCGCTGGACGTTTCGACTTTGGCAGCCGGGCTCTGCCAGAGTCACATAGGCATTGTTGCATCATAACCAAGCAAGGCTCTTGCAGAGCGCGAATGTCTTTGCAGCAGCGAATGCAGTTCCAAGGGACAGTGAAAACCAGGTAGGGCTTTCAGGGCTGGCAGCTTTCCTCTGGGCGTAATCGCTGGACGTTTCGAATTTGGCAGCCGGGATCTGCCAGGGTCACATAGGCATTGTTGCATCATAACCATCCAAGGCTTTTGCAGAGCACCAATGTCTCTGCGGCAGCGAATGCAGTTCCAAGGGACAGTGAAAACCAGGTAGCGCTTTCAGGGCTGGCAGCTTTCGTGTGGGCGCAATGGCTGGACGTTTCGAATTTGGCAGCCGGGCTCTGCCAGAGTCACATAGGCATTGTTGCATCATAACCATCCAAAGCTCTTGCAGAGCGCGAATGTCGGTGCAGCAGCGAATGCAGTTAAAAGGGACAGTGAAAATCAGGTACAGTTCTGGCAGCTTTCGTGTGGGCACAATCTCTGGACGTTTCGAATTTTGTAGCCGGGCTCTGCCAGAGTCACATAGGCATTGTTGCATCATAACCAACCAAAGCTCCTCCAGAGCGTGAATGTCTGTGCGGCAGCGAATGCAGTTCCAAGGGACAGTGAAAACCAGGTCGAGCTTTCAGTGCTGGCAGCTTTCGTGTGGGCGCAATCGCTGGACGTTTCGAATTTGGCAGCCGGGCTCTGCCAGAGTCACATAGGCATTGTTGCATCATAACCAACCAAGGTTTTTGCAGAGCGCGAATGTCTGTGCGGCAGCGAATGCAGTTCCAAGGGACAGTGAAAACCAGGTAGGGCTTTCAGGGCTGGCAGCTTTCGTGTGGGCGCAATCGCTGGACGTTTCGAATTTGGGAGCCGGGCTCTGCAAGCGTCACATAGGCATTGTTACATCATAACCAACCAAGGCTTTTGCAGAGCACCAATGTCTCTGCGGCAGCAAATGCAGTTCCAAGGGACAGTGAAAACCAGGTCGAGCTTTCAGTGCTGGCAGCTTTCGTATGGGCGCAATCGCTGGACGTTTCGATTTTGGCAGCCGGGGTCTGCCAGGGTGACATAGGCATTGTTGCATCATAACCAACCAAAACTCTTGCAGAGCGCGAATGTCTGTGCGGCAGCGAATGCAGTTCCAAGGGACAGTGAAAACCAGGTCGAGCTTTCAGTGCTGGCAGCTTTCGTATGGGCGCAATCGCTGGACGTTTGGAATTTGGCAGCCGGGGTCTGCCAGGGTCACATAGGCATTGTTGCATCATAACCATCCAAGGCTTTTGCAGAGCGCGAATGTCTGTGCGGCAGCGAATGCAGTTCCAAGGGACAGTGAAAACCAGGTAGGGCTTTCAGGGCTGGCAGCTTTCGTGTGGGCGCAATCGCTGGACGTTTCGAATTTGGCAGCCGGGCTCTGCCAGAGTCACATAGGCATTGTTGCATCATAACCATCCAAAGCTCTTGCAGAGCGCGAATGTCTGTGCAGCAGCGAATGCAGTTAAAAGGGACAGTGAAAATCAGGTACAGATTTCAGTTCTGGCAGCTTTCGTGTGGGCACAATCTCTGGACGTTTCGCATTTTGTAGCCGGGCTCTGCCAGAGTCACATAGGCATTGTTGCATCATAACCAACCAAAGCTCCTCCAGATCGCGAATGTCTGTGCGGCAGCGAATGCAGTTCCAAGGGACAGTGAAAACCAGGTCGAGCTTTCAGTGCTGGCAGCTTTCGTGTGGGCGCAATCGCTGGACGTTTCGAATTTGGCATCCGGGCTCTGCCAGAGTCACGTAGGCATTGTTGCATCATAAGCAACCAAGGCTTTTGCAGAGCGAGAATGTCTGTGCGGCAGCGAATGCAATTCCAAGGGACAGTGAAAACCAGGTAGGGCTTTCAGGGCTGGCAGCTTTGCTTTGGGCGCAATCGCTGGATGTTTCGAATTTGGCAGCCGGGCTCTGCCAGAGTCACATAGGCATTGTTACATCATAACCAACCAAGGCTTTTGCACAGGGCGAATGTCTGTGCGGCAGCGAATGCAGTTCCAAGGGACAGTGAAAACCAGGTAGGGCTTTCAGGGCTGGCAGCTTTCGTGTGGGCGCAATCGCTGGATGTTTCGAATTTGGCAGCCGTGCTCTGCCAGAGTCACATAGGCATTGTTGCATCATAACCATCCAAAGTTCTTGCAGATCGCGAATGTCTGTGCAGCAGCGAATGCAGATAAAAGGGACAGTGAAAACCAGGTAGGGCTTTCAGTTCTGGCAGCTTTCATGTGGGCAGAATCTCTGGACGTTTCGAATTTTGTAGCCGGGCTCTGCCAGAGTCACATAGGCATTGCTGCATCATAACCAACCAAAGCTCCTCCAGAGCGCGAATGTCTGTGCGGCAGCGAATGCAGTTCCAAGGGACAGTGAAAACCAGGTAGGGCTTTCAGGGCTGGCAGCTTTCATGTGGGCGCAATCGCTGGACGTTTCGACTTTGGCAGCCGGGCTCTGCCAGAGTCACATAGGCATTGTTGCATCATAACCAACCAAGGCTTTTGCAGAGCACGAATCTCTGTTCGGCAGCGAATGCAGTTCCAAGGGACAGTGAAAACCAGGTAGGCCTTTCAGGCCTGGCAGCTTTCGTGTGGGCGCAATCGCTGGACGTTTCGAATTTGGCAGCCGGGCTCTGCCAGAGTCATATAGGCATTGTTGCATCATAACCAAGCAAGGCTCTTGCAGAGCGCGAATGTCTTTGCAGCAGCGAATGCAGTTCCAAGGGACAGTGAAAACCAGGTAGGGCTTTCAGGGCTGGCAGCTTTCGTGTGGGCGCAATCGCTGGACGTTTCGAATTTGGCAGCCGGGCTCTGCCAGAGTCACATAGGCATTGTTGCATCATAACCATCCAAACCTCTTGCAGAGCACGAAAGTCTGCGTGGCAGCGAATGCAGTTCCAAGGGACAGTGAAAACCAGGTAGGGCTTTCAGGGCTGGCAGCTTTCCTGTGGGCGTAATCGCTGGACGTTTCGAATTTGGCAGCCGGGATCTGCCAGGGTCACATAGGCATTGTTGCATCATAACCATCCAAGGCTTTTGCAGAGCACCAATGTCTTTGCGGCAGCGAATGCAGTTCCAAGGGACAGTGAAAACCAGGTAGGGCTTTCAGGGCTGGCAGCTTTCGTGTGGGCGCAATCGCTGGACGTTTCGACTTTGGCAGCTGGGCTCTGCCAGAGTCACATAGGCATTGTTGCATCATAACCAAGCAAAGCTCTTGCAGAGCGCGAATGTCTGTGCGGCAGCGAATGCAGTTCCAAGGGACAGTGAAAACCAGGTAGGGCTTTTTGGGCGCAATCGCTGGACGTTTCGAATTTGGCAGCCGGGCTCTGCCAGAGTCACATAGGCATTGTTGCATCATAACCAACCAAGGCTTTTGCAGAGCATGAATGTCTGTGCGGAAGCGAATGCAGTTAAAAGGGACAGTGAAAACCAGGTAGGGCTTTCAGGGCTGGCAGCTTTCGTGTGGGCGCAATCGCTGGATGTTTCGAATTTGGCAGCCGGGCTCTGCCAGAGTCACATAGGAATTGTTGCATCATAACCATCCAAGGATTTGCAGAGCACCAATGTCTCTGCGGCAGCGAATGCAGTTCCAAGGGACAGTGAAAACCAGGTAGGGCTTTCAGGGCTGGCAGCTTTCGTGTGGGCGCAATCGCTGGACGTTTCGACTTTGGCAGCCGGGCTCTGCCAGAGTGGGCGCTTTTTGTGTGTGCTGGACGTTTCAAATTTGGCAGCCGGGCTCTGCCAGAGTCACATAGGCATTGTTGCATCATAACCATCCAAAGCTCTTGCAGAGCGCGAATGTCTGTGCGGCAGCGAATGCAGTTAAAAGGGACAGTGAAAATCAGGTACAGATTTCAGTTCTGGCAGCTTTCGTGTGGGCACAATCTCTGGACGTTTCGCATTTTGTAGCCGGGCTCTGCCAGAGTCACATAGGCATTGTTGCATCATAACCAAGCAAAGCTCCTCCAGAGCGCGAATGTCTGTGTGGCAGCGAATGCAGTTCCAAGGGACAGTGAAAACCAGGTCGAGCTTTCAGTGCTGGCAGCTTTCGTGTGGGCGCAATCGCTGGACGTTTCGAATTTGGCAGGCGGGCTCTGCCAGAGTCACATAGGAATTGTTGCATCATAACCAACCAAGGCTTTTGCAGAGCATGAATGTCTGTGCGGCAGCGAATGCAGTTCCAAGGGACAGTGAAAACCAGGTAGGGCTTTCAGTGCTGGCAGCTTTCCTGTGGGCGCAATCGCTGGATGTTTCGAATTTTGCAGCCGGGCTCTGCCAGAGTCACATAGGCATTGTTACATCATAACCAACCAAGGCTTTTGCACAGGGCGAATGTCTGTGCGGCAGCGAATGCAGTTCCAAGGGACAGTGAAAACCAGGTAGGGCTTTCAGGGCTGGCAGCTTTCGTGTGGGCGCAATCGCTGGATGTTTCGAATTTGGCAGCCGGGCTCTGCCAGAGTCACATAGGCATTGTTGTAACATAACCATCCAAGGCTTTTGCAGAGCACTAATGTCTTTGCAGCAGCGAATGCAGTTCCAAGGGACAGTGAAAACCAGGTAGGGCTTTCAGGGCTGGCAGCTTTCGTGTGGGCACAATCGCTGGACGTTTCGAATTTGGCAGCCGGGCTCTGCCAGAGTCACATACGCATTCTTGCATCATAACAATCCAAACCTCTTGCAGAGCGCGAAAGTCTGCGTGGCAGCGAATGCAGTTCCAAGGGACAGTGAAAACCAGGTACAGATTTCAGTTCTGGCAGCTTTCATGTGGGCGCAATCTCTGGACGTTTCGAATTTTGTAGCCAGGCTCTGCCAGAGTCACATAGGCATTGTTGCATCATAAGCAACCAAAGCTCTTGCAGAGCGCGAATGTCTGTGCGGCAGCGAATGCAGTTCCAAGGGACAGTGAAAACCAGGTAGGGCTTTCAGTGCTGGCAGCTTTCGTGTGGGCGCAATCGCTGGACGTTTCGAATTTGGCAGCCGGGCTCTGCCAGAGTCACATAGGCATTGTTGCATCATAACCAACCAAGGCTTTTGCAGAGCATGAATGTCTGTGCGGAAGCGAATGCAGTTCCAAGGGACAGTGAAAACCAGGTAGGGCTTTCAGGGCTGGCAGCTTTCGTGTGCGCGCAATCGCTGGATGTTTCGAATTTGGCAGCCGGGCTCTGCCAGAGTCACATAGGAATTGTTGCATCATAACCAAACAAGGCTTTTGCAGAGCACCAATGTCTCTGCGGCAGAGAATGCAGTTCCAAGGGACAGTGAAAACCAGGTAGGGCTTTCAGGGCTGGCAGCTTTCGTGTGGGCGCAATCGCTGGACGTTTCAAATTTGGCAGCCGGGCTCTGCCAGAGTCACATAGGCATTGTTGAGTCATAACCATCCAAAGCTCTTGCAGAGCGCGAATGTCTGTGCGGCAGCGAATGCAGTTAAAAGGGACAGTGAAAATCAGGTATAGATTTCAGTTCTGGCAGCTTTCGTGTGGGCACAATCTCTGGACGTTTCGCATTTTGTAGCCGGGCTCTGCCAGAGTCACATAGGCATTGCTGCATCATAACCAACCAAAGCTCCTCCAGAGCGCGAATGTCTGTGCGGCAGCGAATGCAGTTCCAAGGGACAGTGAAAACCAGGTAGTGCTTTCAGTGCTGGCAGCTTTCATGTGGGCGCAATCGCTGGACGTTTCGACTTTGGCAGCCGGGCTCTGCCAGAGTCACATAGGCATTGTTGCATCATAACCAAGCAAGGCTCTTGCAGAGCGCGAATGTCTTTGCAGCAGCGAATGCAGTTCCAAGGGACAGTGAAAACCAGGTAGGGCTTTCAGGGCTGGCAGCTTTCCTGTGGGCGTAATCGCTGGACATTTCGAATTTGGCAGCCGGGATCTGCCAGGGTCACATAGGCATTGTTGCATCATAACCATCCAAGGCTTTTGCAGAGCACCAATGTCTCTGCGGCAGCGAATGCAGTTCCAAGGGACAGTGAAAACCAGGTAGCGCTTTCAGGGCTGGCAGCTTTCGTGTGGGCGCAATGGCTGGACGTTTCGAATTTGGCAGCCGGGCTCTGCCAGAGTCACATAGGCATTGTTGCATCATAACCATCCAAAGCTCTTGCAGAGCGCGAATGTCTGTGCAGCAGCGAATGCAGTTAAAAGGGACAGTGAAAATCAGGTACAGTTCTGGCAGCTTTCGTGTGGGCACAATCTCTGGACGTTTCGAATTTTGTAGCCGGGCTCTGCCAGAGTCACATAGGCATTGTTGCATCATAACCAACCAAAGCTCCTCCAGAGCATGAATGTCTGTGCGGCAGCGAATGCAGTTCCAAGGGACAGTGAAAACCAGGTCGAGATTTCAGTGCTGGCAGCTTTCGTGTGGGCGCAATCGCTGGACGTTTCGAATTTGGCAGCCGGGCTCTGCCAGAGTCACATAGGCATTGTTGCATCATAACCAACCAAGGTTTTTGCAGAGCGCGAATGTCTGTGCGGCAGCGAATGCAGTTCCAAGGGACAGTGAAAACCAGGTAGGGCTTTCAGGGCTGGCAGCTTTCGTGTGGGCGCAATCGCTGGACGTTTCGAATTTGGGAGCCGGGCTCTGCAAGCGTCACATAGGCATTGTTACATCATAACCAACCAAGGCTTTTGCAGAGCACCAATGTCTCTGCGGCAGCAAATGCAGTTCCAAGGGACAGTGAAAACCAGGTCGAGCTTTCAGTGCTGGCAGCTTTCGTATGGGCGCAATCGCTGGACGTTTCGATTTTGGCAGCCGGGGTCTGCCAGGGTCACATAGGCATTGTTGCATCATAACCAACCAAAACTCTTGCAGAGCGCGAATGTCTGTGCGGCAGCGAATGCAGTTCCAAGGGACAGTGAAAACCAGGTAGGGCTTTCAGGGCTGGCAGCTTTCGTGTGGGCGCAATCGCTGGACGTTTCAAATTTGGCAGCCGGGCTCTGCCAGAGTCACATAGGCATTGTTGCATCATAACCATCCAAAGCTCTTGCAGAATGCGAATGTCTGTGCAGCAGCGAATGCAGTTAAAAGGGACAGTGAAAATCAGGTACAGATTTCAGTTCTGGCAGCTTTCGTGTGGGCACAATCTCTGGACGTTTCGCATTTTGTAGCCGGGCTCTGCCAGAGTCACATAGGCATTGTTGCATCATAACCAACCAAAGCTCTTGCAGAGCGCGAATGTCTGTGCGGCAGCGAATGCAGTTCCAAGGGACAGTGAAAACCAGGTCGAGCTTTCAGTGCTGGCAGCTTTCGTGTGGGCGCAATCGCTGGACGTTTCGAATTTGGCAGCCGGGCTCTGCCAGAGTCACATAGGCATTGTTGCATCATAAGCAACCAAGGCTTTTGCAGAGCGACAATGTCTGTGCGGCAGTGAATGCAGTTATAAGGGACAGTGAAAACCAGGTAGGGCTTTCAGGGCTGGCAGCTTTCGTGTGGGCGCAATCGCTGGATGTTTCGAATTTGGCAGACGGGCTCTGCCAGAGTCACATAGGCATTGTTGCATCATAACCATCCAAGTCTTTTGCAGAGCACCAATGTCTCTGCGGCAGAGAATGCAGTTCCAAGGGACAGTGAAAACCAGGTAGGGCTTTCAGGGCTGGCAGCTTTCGTGTGGGTGCAATCGCTGGACGTTTCGAATTTGGCAGCCGGGCTCTGCCAGAGTCACATAGGCATTGTTGCATCATAACCATCCAAAGCTCTTGCAGAGCGCGAATGTCTGTGCGGCAGCGAATGCAGTTAAAAGGGACAGTGAAAATCAGGTACAGATTTCAGTTCTGGCAGCTTTCGTGTGGGCACAATCTCTGGACGTTTCGCATTTTGTAGCCGGGCTCTGCCAGAGTCACATAGGCATTGCTGCATCATAACCAACCAAAGCTCCTCCAGAGCGCGAATGTCTGTGCGGCAGCGAATGCAGTTCCAAGGGACAGTGAAAACCAGGTAGTGCTTTCAGGGCTGGCAGCTTTCATGTGGGCGCAATCGCTGGACGTTTCGACTTTGGCAGCCGGGCTCTGCCAGAGTCACATAGGCATTGTTGCATCATAACCAAGCAAGGCTCTTGCAGAGCGCGAATGTCTTTGCAGCAGCGAATGCAGTTCCAAGGGACAGTGAAAACCAGGTAGGGCTTTCAGGGCTGGCAGCTTTCCTGTGGGCGTAATCGCTGGACATTTCGAATTTGGCAGCCGGGATCTGCCAGGGTCACATAGGCATTGTTGCATCATAACCATCCAAGGCTTTTGCAGAGCACCAATGTCTCTGCGGCAGCGAATGCAGTTCCAAGGGACAGTGAAAACCAGGTAGCGCTTTCAGGGCTGGCAGCTTTCGTGTGGGCGCAATCGCTGGACGTTTCGAATTTGGCAGCCGGGCTCTGCCAGAGTCACATAGGCATTGTTGCATCATAACCATCCAAAGCTCTTGCAGAGCGCGAATGTCTGTGCAGCAGCGAATGCAGTTAAAAGGGACAGTGAAAATCAGGTACAGTTCTGGCAGCTTTCGTGTGGGCACAATCTCTGGACGTTTCGAATTTTGTAGCCGGGCTCTGCCAGAGTCACATAGGCATTGTTGCATCATAACCAACCAAAGCTCCTCCAGAGCGTGAATGTCTGTGCGGCAGCGAATGCAGTTCCAAGGGACAGTGAAAACCAGGTCGAGATTTCAGTGCTGGCAGCTTTCGTGTGGGCGCAATCGCTGGACGTTTCGAATTTGGCAGCCGGGCTCTGCCAGAGTCACATAGGCATTGTTGCATCATAACCAACCAAGGTTTTTGCAGAGCGCGAATGTCTGTGCGGCAGCGAATGCAGTTCCAAGGGACAGTGAAAACCAGGTAGGGCTTTCAGGGCTGGCAGCTTTCGTGTGGGCGCAATCGCTGGACGTTTCGAATTTGGGAGCCGGGCTCTGCAAGCGTCACATAGGCATTGTTACATCATAACCAACCAAGGCTTTTGCAGAGCACCAATGTCTCTGCGGCAGCAAATGCAGTTCCAAGGGACAGTGAAAACCAGGTCGAGCTTTCAGTGCTGGCAGCTTTCGTATGGGCGCAATCGCTGGACGTTTCGATTTTGGCAGCCGGGGTCTGCCAGGGTCACATAGGCATTGTTGCATCATAACCAACCAAAACTCTTGCAGAGCGCGAATGTCTGTGCGGCAGCGAATGCAGTTCCAAGGGACAGTGAAAATCAGGTACAGATTTCAGTTCTGGCAGCTTTCGTGTGGGCACAATCTCTGGACGTTTCGCATTTTGTAGCCGGGCTCTGCCAGAGTCACATAGGCATTGTTGCATCATAACCAACCAAAGCTCTTGCAGAGCGCGAATGTCTGTGCGGCAGCGAATGCAGTTCCAAGGGACAGTGAAAACCAGGTCGAGCTTTCAGTGCTGGCAGCTTTCGTGTGGGCGCAATCGCTGGACGTTTCGAATTTGGCAGCCGGGCTCTGCCAGAGTCACATAGGCATTGTTGCATCATAACCAACCAAGGCTTTTGCAGAGCGCGAATGTCTGTGCGGCAGCGAATGCAGTTCCAAGGGACAGTGAAAACCAGGTAGGGCTTTCAGGGCTGGCAGCTTTCGTGTGGGCGCAATCGCTGGACGTTTCGAATTTGGGAGCCGGGCTCTGCCAGAGTCACATAGGCATTGTTACATCATAACCAACCAAGGCTTTTGCAGACCGCGAATGTCTGTGCGGCAGCGAATGCAGTTCCAAGGGACAGTGAAAACCAGGTAGGGCTTTCAGGGCTGGCAGCTTTCGTGTGGGCGCAATCGCTGGATGTTTCGAATTTGGCAGCCGGGCTCTGCCAGAGTCACATAGGCATTGTTGCATCATAACCATCCAAGTCTTTTGCAGAGCACCAATGTCTCTGCGGCAGAGAATGCAGTTCCAAGGGACAGTGAAAACCAGGTAGGGCTTTCAGGGCTGGCAGCTTTCGTGTGGGCGCAATCGCTGGACGTTTCGAATTTGGCAGCCGGGCTCTGCCAGAGTCACATAGGCATTGTTGCATCATAACCATCCAAAGCTCTTGCAGATCGCGAATGTCTGTGCAGCAGCGAATGCAGTTAAAAGGGACAGTGAAAATCAGGTACAGATTTCAGTTCTGGCAGCTTTCATGTGGGCGCAATCTCTGGACCTTTCGAATTTTATAGCCAGGCTCTGCCAGAGTCACATAGGCATTGTTGCATCATAACCAACCGAAGCTCTTGCAGAGCGCGATTGTCTGTGCGGCAGCGAATGCAGTTCCAAGGGACAGTGAAAACCAGGTAGGGCTTTCAGTGCTGGCAGCTTTCCTGTGGGCGCAATCGCTGGACGTTTCGAATTTGGCAGCCGGGGTCTGTCAGAGTCACATAGGCATTGTTGCATCATAACCAACCAAAGCTCTTGCAGAGCGCGAATGTCTGTGTGGCAGCGAATGCAGTTCCAAGGGACAGTGAAAACCAGGTAAGGCTTTCAGGGCTGGCAGCTTTCCTGTGGGCGTAATCGCTGGACGTTTCGAATTTGGGAGCCGGGATCTGCCAGGGTCACATAGGCATTGTTGCATCATAACCATCCAAGGCTTTTGCAGAGCACCAATGTCTCTGCGGCAGCGAATGCAGTTCCAAGGGACAGTGAAAACCAGGTAGCACTTTCAGGGCTGGCAGCTTTCGTGTGGGCGCAATGGCTGGACGTTTCGAATTTGGCAGCCGGGCTCTGCCATAGTCACATAGGCATTGTTGCATCATAACCATCCAAAGCTCTTGCAGAGCGCGAATGTCTGTGCAGCAGCGAATGCAGTTAAAAGGGACAGTGAAAATCAGGTACAGTTCTGGCAGCTTTCGTGTGGGCACAATCTCTGGACGTTTCGAATTTTGTAGCCGGGCTCTGCCAGAGTCACATAGGCATTGTTGCATCATAACCAACCAAAGCTCCTCCAGAGCGTGAATGTCTGTGCGGCAGCGAATGCAGTTCCAAGGGACAGTGAAAACCAGGTCGAGCTTTCAGTGCTGGCAGCTTTCGTGTGGGCGCAATCACTGGACGTTTCGAATTTGGCAGCCGGGCTCTGCCAGAGTCACATAGGCATTGTTGCATCATAACCAACCAAGGCTTTTGCAGAGCGCGAATGTCTGTGCGGCAGCGAATGCAGTTCCAAGGGACAGTGAAAACCAGGTAGGGCTTTCAGGGCTGGCAGCTTTCGTGTGGGCGCAATCGCTGGACGTTTCGAATTTGGGAGCCGGGCTCTGCAAGCGTCACATAGGCATTGTTACATCATAACCAACCAAGGCTTTTGCAGAGCACCAATGTCTCTGCGGCAGCGAATGCAGTTCCAAGGGACAGTGAAAACCAGGTCGAGCTTTCAGTGCTGGCAGCTTTCGTATGGGCGCAATCGCTGGACGTTTGGAATTTGGCAGCCGGGGTCTGCCAGGGTCACATAGGCATTGTTGCATCATAACCAACCAAAACTCTTGCAGAGCGCGAATGTCTGTGCGGCAGCGAATGCAGTTCCAAGGGCCAGTGAAAACCAGGTAGGGCTTTCAGGGCTGGCAGCTTTCGTGTGGGCGCAATCGCTGGACGTTTCAAATTTGGCAGCCGGGCTCTGCCAGAGTCACATAGGCATTGTTGCATCATAACCATCCAAAGCTCTTGCAGAGCGCGAATGTCTGTGCAGCAGCGAATGCAGTTAAAAGGGACAGTGAAAATCAGGTACAGATTTCAGTTCTGGCAGCTTTCGTGTGGGCACAATCTCTGGACGTTTCGCATTTTGTAGCCGGGCTCTGCCAGAGTCACATAGGCATTGTTGCATCATAACCAACCAAAGCTCCTCCAGATCGCGAATGTCTGTGCGGCAGCGAATGCAGTTCCAAGGGACAGTGAAAACCAGGTCGAGATTTCAGTGCTGGCAGCTTTCGTGTGGGCGCAATCGCTGGACGTTTCGAATTTGGCAGCCGGGCTCTGCCAGAGTCACATAGGCATTGTTGCATCATAACCAACCAAGGTTTTTGCAGAGCGCGAATGTCTGTGCGGCAGCGAATGCAGTTCCAAGGGACAGTGAAAACCAGGTAGGGCTTTCAGGGCTGGCAGCTTTCGTGTGGGCGCAATCGCTGGACGTTTCGAATTTGGGAGCCAGGCTCTGCAAGCGTCACATAGGCATTGTTACATCATAACCAACCAAGGCTTTTGCAGAGCACCAATGTCTCTGCGGCAGCAAATGCAGTTCCAAGGGACAGTGAAAACCAGGTCGAGCTTTCAGTGCTGGCAGCTTTCGTATGGGCGCAATCGCTGGACGTTTCGATTTTGGCAGCCGGGGTCTGCCAGGGTGACATAGGCATTGTTGCATCATAACCAACCAAAACTCTTGCAGAGCGCGAATGTCTGTGCGGCAGCGAATGCAGTTCCAAGGGACAGTGAAAACCAGGTACAGATTTCAGTTCTGGCAGCTTTCGTGTGGGCACAATCGCTGGACGTTTCGAATTTGGCAGCCGGGCTCTGCCAGAGTCACATAGGCATTGTTGCATCATAACCAACCAAGGCTTTTGCAGAGCGCGAATGTCTGTGCGGCAGCGAATGCAGTTCCAAGGGACAGTGAAAACCAGGTAGGGCTTTCAGGGCTGGCAGCTTTCGTGTGGGCGCAATCGCTGGATGTTTCGAATTTGGCAGCCGGGCTCTGCCAGAGTCACATAGGCATTGTTGCATCATAACCATCCAAGTCTTTTGCAGAGCACCAATGTCTCTGCGGCAGAGAATGCAGTTCCAAGGGACAGTGAAAACCAGGTAGGGCTTTCAGGGCTGGCAGCTTTCGTGTGGGCGCAATCGCTGGACGTTTCGAATTTGGCAGCCGGGCTCTGCCAGAGTCACATAGGCATTGTTGCATCATAACCATCCAAAGCTCTTGCAGATCGCGAATGTCTGTGCAGCAGCGAATGCAGTTAAAAGGGACAGTGAAAATCAGGTACAGATTTCAGTTCTGGCAGCTTTCATGTGGGCGCAATCTCTGGACGTTTCGAATTTTATAGCCAGGCTCTGCCAGAGTCACATAGGCATTGTTGCATCATAACCAACCGAAGCTCTTGCAGAGCGCGAATGTCTGTGCGGCAGCGAATGCAGTTCCAAGGGACAGTGAAAACCAGGTAGGGCTTTCAGTGCTGGCAGCTTTCCTGTGGGCGCAATCGCTGGACGTTTCGACTTTGGCAGCCGGGCTCTGCCAGAGTCACATAGGCATTGTTGCATCATAACCAACCAAAGCTCTTGCAGAGCGCGAATGTCTGTGTGGCAGCGAATGCAGTTCCAAGGGACAGTGAAAACCAGGTAGGGCTTTCAGGGCTGGCAGCTTTCCTGTGGGCGTAATCGCTGGACGTTTCGAATTTGGCAGCCGGGATCTGCCAGGGTCACATAGGCATTGTTGCATCATAACCATCCAAGGCTTTTGCAGAGCACCAATGTCTCTGCGGCAGCGAATGCAGTTCCAAGGGACAGTGAAAACCAGGTAGCACTTTCAGGGCTGGCAGCTTTCGTGTGGGCGCAATGGCTGGACGTTTCGAATTTGGGAGCCGGGCTCTGCCACACGTAGGCATTGTTGCATCATAAGCAACCAAGGCTTTTGCAGAGCGAGAATGTCTGTGCGGCAGCGAATGCAATTCCAAGGGACAGTGAAAACCAGGTAGGGCTTTCAGGGCTGGCAGCTTTGCTTTGGGCGCAATCGCTGGATGTTTCGAATTTGGCAGCCGGGCTCTGCCAGAGTCACATAGGCATTGTTGCATCATAACCATCCAAGTCTTTTGCAGAGCACCAATGTCTCTGCGGCAGAGAATGCAGATCCAAGGGACAGTGAAAACCAGGTAGGGCTTTCAGGGCTGGCAGCTTTCGTGTGGGCGCAATCGCTGGACGTTTCGAATTTGGCAGCCGGGCTCTGCCAGAGTCACATAGGCATTGTTGCATCATAACCATCCAAAGCTCTTGCAGATCGCGAATGTCTGTGCAGCAGCGAATGCAGTTAAAAGGGACAGTGAAAACCAGGTACAGATTTCAGTTCTGGCAGCTTTCGTGTGGGCACAATCTCTGGACGTTTCGCATTTTGTAGCCGGGCTCTGCCAGAGTCACATAGGCATTGTTGCATCATAACCAACCAAAGCTCCTCCAGAGCGCGAATGTCTGTGCGGCAGCGAATGCAGTTCCAAGGGACAGTGAAAACCAGGTAGGGCTTTCAGGGCTGGCAGCTTTCATGTGGGCGCAATCGCTGGACGTTTCGACTTTGGCAGCCGGGCTCTGCCAGAGTCACATAGGCATTGTTGCATCATAACCAAGCAAGGCTCTTGCAGAGCGCGAATGTCTTTGCAGCAGCGAATGCAGTTCCAAGGGACAGTGAAAACCAGGTAGGGCTTTCAGGGCTGGCAGCTTTCCTGTGGGCGTAATCGCTGGACGTTTCGAATTTGGCAGCCGGGATCTGCCAGGGTCACATAGGCATTGTTGCATCATAACCATCCAAGGCTTTTGCAGAGCACCAATGTCTCTGCGGCAGCGAATGCAGTTCCAAGGGACAGTGAAAACCAGGTAGCGCTTTCAGGGCTGGCAGCTTTCGTGTGGGCGCAATGGCTGGACGTTTCGAATTTGGCAGCCGGGCTCTGCCAGAGTCACATAGGCATTGTTGCATCATAACCATCCAAAGCTCTTGCAGAGCGCGAATGTCGGTGCAGCAGCGAATGCAGTTAAAAGGGACAGTGAAAATCAGGTACAGTTCTGGCAGCTTTCGTGTGGGCACAATCTCTGGACGTTTCGAATTTTGTAGCCGGGCTCTGCCAGAGTCACATAGGCATTGTTGCATCATAACCAACCAAAGCTCCTCCAGAGCGTGAATGTCTGTGCGGCAGCGAATGCAGTTCCAAGGGACAGTGAAAACCAGGTCGAGCTTTCAGTGCTGGCAGCTTTCGTGTGGGCGCAATCGCTGGACGTTTCGAATTTGGCAGCCGGGCTCTGCCAGAGTCACATAGGCATTGTTGCATCATAACCAACCAAGGTTTTTGCAGAGCGCGAATGTCTGTGCGGCAGCGAATGCAGTTCCAAGGGACAGTGAAAACCAGGTAGGGCTTTCAGGGCTGGCAGCTTTCGTGTGGGCGCAATCGCTGGACGTTTCGAATTTGGGAGCCGGGCTCTGCAAGCGTCACATAGGCATTGTTACATCATAACCAACCAAGGCTTTTGCAGAGCACCAATGTCTCTGCGGCAGCAAATGCAGTTCCAAGGGACAGTGAAAACCAGGTCGAGCTTTCAGTGCTGGCAGCTTTCGTATGGGCGCAATCGCTGGACGTTTCGATTTTGGCAGCCGGGGTCTGCCAGGGTGACATAGGCATTGTTGCATCATAACCAACCAAAACTCTTGCAGAGCGCGAATGTCTGTGCGGCAGCGAATGCAGTTCCAAGGGACAGTGAAAACCAGGTCGATCTTTCAGTGCTGGCAGCTTTCGTGTGGGCGCAATCGCTAGACGTTTCGAATTTGGCATCCAGGCTCTGCCAGAGTCACATAGGCATTGTTGCATCATAAGCAACCAAGGCTTTTGCAGAGCGACAATGTCTGTGCGGCAGTGAATGCAGTTCCAAGGGACAGTGAAAACCAGGTAGGGCTTTCAGGGCTGGCAGCTTTCGTGTGGGCGCAATCGCTGGATGTTTCGAATTTGGCAGCCGGGCTCTGCCAGAGTCACATAGGCATTGTTGCATCATAACCATCCAAGTCTTTTGCAGAGCACCAATGTCTCTGCGGCAGAGAATGCAGTTCCAAGGGACAGTGAAAACCAGGTAGGGCTTTCAGGGCTGGCAGCTTTCGTGTGGGCGCAATCGCTGGACGTTTCGAATTTGGCAGCCGGGCTCTGCCAGAGTCACATAGGCATTGTTGCATCATAACCATCCAAAGCTCTTGCAGATCGCGAATGTCTGTGCAGCAGCGAATGCAGTTAAAAGGGACAGTGAAAATCAGGTACAGATTTCAGTTCTGGCAGCTTTCATGTGGGCGCAATCTCTGGACCTTTCGTATTTTATAGCCAGGCTCTGCCAGAGTCACATAGGCATTGTTGCATCATAACCAACCGAAGCTCTTGCAGAGCGCGAATGTCTGTGCGGCAGCGAATGCAGTTCCAAGGGACAGTGAAAACCAGGTAGGGCTTTCAGTGCTGGCAGCTTTCCTGTGGGCGCAATCGCTGGACGTTTCGAATTTGGCAGCCGGGGTCTGTCAGAGTCACATAGGCATTGTTGCATCATAACCAACCAAAGCTCTTGCAGAGCGCGAATATCTGTGTGGCAGCGAATGCAGTTCCAAGGGACAGTGAAAACCAGGTAGGGCTTTCAGGGCTGGCAGCTTTCCTGTGGGCGTAATCGCTGGACGTTTCGAATTTGGCAGCCGGGATCTGCCAGGGTCACATAGGCATTGTTGCATCATAACCATCCAAGGCTTTTGCAGAGCACCAATGTCTCTGCGGCAGCGAATGCAGTTCCAAGGGACAGTGAAAACCAGGTAGCACTTTCAGGGCTGGCAGCTTTCGTGTGGGCGCAATGGCTGGACGTTTTGAATTTGGCATCCGGGCTCTGCCACACGTAGGCATTGTTGCATCATAAGCAACCAAGGCTTTTGCAGAGCGAGAATGTCTGTGCGGCAGCGAATGCAATTCCAAGGGACAGTGAAAACCAGGTAGGGCTTTCAGGGCTGGCAGCTTTGCTTTGGGCGCAATCGCTGGATGTTTCGAATTTGGCAGCCGGGCTCTGCCAGAGTCACATAGGCATTGTTGCATCATAACCATCCAAGTCTTTTGCAGAGCACCAATGTCTCTGCGGCAGAGAATGCAGATCCAAGGGACAGTGAAAACCAGGTAGGGCTTTCAGGGCTGGCAGCTTTCGTGTGGGCGCAATCGCTGGACGTTTCGAATTTGGCAGCCGGGCTCTGCCAGAGTCACATAGGCATTGTTGCATCATAACCATCCAAAGCTCTTGCAGATCGCGAATGTCTGTGCAGCAGCGAATGCAGTTAAAAGGGACAGTGAAAACCAGGTACAGATTTCAGTTCTGGCAGCTTTCGTGTGGGCACAATCTCTGGACGTTTCGCATTTTGTAGCCGGGCTCTGCCAGAGTCACATAGGCATTGTTGCATCATAACCAACCAAAGATCCTCCAGAGCGCGATTGTCTGTGTGGCAGCGAATGCAGTTCCAAGGGACAGTGAAAACCAGGTCGAGCTTTCAGTGCTGGCAGCTTTCGTGTGGGCGCAATCGCTGGACGTTTCGAATTTGGCAGCCGGGCTCTGCCAGAGTCACATAGGCATTGTTGCATCATAACCAACCAAGGCTTTTGCAGAGCATGAATGTCTGTGCGGCAGCGAATGCAGTTCCAAGGGACAGAGAAAACCAGGTAGGGCTTTCAGGGCTGGCAGCTTTCGTGTGGGCGCAATCGCTGGACGTTTCGAATTTGGGAGCCGGGCTCTGCAAGCGTCACATAGGCATTGTTACATCATAACCAACCAAGGCTTTTGCAGAGCACCAATGTCTCTGCGGCAGCAAATGCAGTTCCAAGGGACAGTGAAAACCAGGTCGAGCTTTCAGTGCTGGCAGCTTTCGTATGGGCGCAATCGCTGGACGTTTCGATTTTGGCAGCCGGGGTCTGCCAGGGTGACATAGGCATTGTTGCATCATAACCAACCAAAACTCTTGCAGAGCGCGAATGTCTGTGCGGCAGCGAATGCAGTTCCAAGGGACAGTGAAAACCAGGTCGATCTTTCAGTGCTGGCAGCTTTCGTGTGGGCGCAATCGCTAGACGTTTCGAATTTGGCATCCGGGCTCTGCCAGAGTCACATAGGCATTGTTGCATCATAAGCAACCAAGGCTTTTGCAGAGCGACAATGTCTGTGCGGCAGTGAATGCAGTTCCAAGGGACAGTGAAAACCAGGTAGGGCTTTCAGGGCTGGCAGCTTTCGTGTGGGCGCAATCGCTGGATGTTTCGAATTTGGCAGCCGGGCTCTGCCAGAGTCACATAGGCATTGTTGCATCATAACCATCCAAGTCTTTTGCAGAGCACCAATGTCTCTGCGGCAGAGAATGCAGTTCCAAGGGACAGTGAAAACCAGGTAGGGCTTTCAGGGCTGGCAGCTTTCGTGTGGGCGCAATCGCTGGACGTTTCGAATTTGGCAGCCGGGCTCTGCCAGAGTCACATAGGCATTGTTGCATCATAACCATCCAAAGCTCTTGCAGATCGCGAATGTCTGTGCAGCAGCGAATGCAGTTAAAAGGGACAGTGAAAATCAGGTACAGATTTCAGTTCTGGCAGCTTTCATGTGGGCGCAATCTCTGGACCTTTCGTATTTTATAGCCAGGCTCTGTCAGAGTCACATAGGCATTGTTGCATCATAACCAACCGAAGCTCTTGCAGAGCGCGAATGTCTGTGCGGCAGCGAATGCAGTTCCAAGGGACAGTGAAAACCAGGTAGGGCTTTCAGTGCTGGCAGCTTTCCTGTGGGCGCAATCGCTGGACGTTTCGAATTTGGCAGCCGGGGTCTGTCAGAGTCACATAGGCATTGTTGCATCATAACCAACCAAAGCTCTTGCAGAGCGCGAATATCTGTGTGGCAGCGAATGCAGTTCCAAGGGACAGTGAAAACCAGGTAGGGCTTTCAGGGCTGGCAGCTTTCCTGTGGGCGTAATCGCTGGACGTTTCGAATTTGGCAGCCGGGATCTGCCAGGGTCACATAGGCATTGTTGCATCATAACCATCCAAGGCTTTTGCAGAGCACCAATGTCTCTGCGGCAGCGAATGCAGTTCCAAGGGACAGTGAAAACCAGGTAGCACTTTCAGGGCTGGCAGCTTTCGTGTGGGCGCAATGGCTGGACGTTTCGAATTTGGCATCCGGGCTCTGCCACACGTAGGCATTGTTGCATCATAAGCAACCAAGGCTTTTGCAGAGCGAGAATGTCTGTGCGGCAGCGAATGCAATTCCAAGGGACAGTGAAAACCAGGTAGGGCTTTCAGGGCTGGCAGCTTTGCTTTGGGCGCAATCGCTGGATGTTTCGAATTTGGCAGCCGGGCTCTGCCAGAGTCACATAGGCATTGTTGCATCATAACCATCCAAGTCTTTTGCAGAGCACCAATGTCTCTGCGGCAGAGAATGCAGATCCAAGGGACAGTGAAAACCAGGTAGGGCTTTCAGGGCTGGCAGCTTTCGTGTGGGCGCAATCGCTGGACGTTTCGAATTTGGCAGCCGGGCTCTGCCAGAGTCACATAGGCATTGTTGCATCATAACCATCCAAAGCTCTTGCAGATCGCGAATGTCTGTGCAGCAGCGAATGCAGTTAAAAGGGACAGTGAAAACCAGGTACAGATTTCAGTTCTGGCAGCTTTCGTGTGGGCACAATCTCTGGACGTTTCGCATTTTGTAGCCGGGCTCTGCCAGAGTCACATAGGCATTGTTGCATCATAACCAACCAAAGATCCTCCAGAGCGCGATTGTCTGTGTGGCAGCGAATGCAGTTCCAAGGGACAGTGAAAACCAGGTCGAGCTTTCAGTGCTGGCAGCTTTCGTGTGGGCGCAATCGCTGGACGTTTCGAATTTGGCAGCCGGGCTCTGCCAGAGTCACATAGGCATTGTTGCATCATAACCAACCAAGGCTTTTGCAGAGCATGAATGTCTGTGCGGAAGCGAATGCAGTTCCAAGGGACAGTGAAAACCAGGTCGAGCTTTCAGAGCTGGCAGCTTTCATGTGGGCGCAATCGCTGGACGTTTCGAATTTGGGAGCCGGGCTCTGCCAGAGTCACATAGGCATTGTTACATCATAACCAACCAAGGCTTTTGCAGAGCGCGAATGTCTGTGTGGCAGCGAATGCAGTTCCAAGGGACAGTGAAAACCAGGTACAGATTTCAGTTCTGGCAGCTTTCATGTGGGCGCAATCGCTGGATGCTTCGAATTTGGCAGCCGGGCTCTGCCAGAGTCACATAGGCATTGTTGCATCATAACCAACCAAAGCTCCTCCAGATCGCGAATGTCTGTGCGGCAGGGAATGCAGTTCCAAGGGACAGTGAAAACCAGGTAGGGCTTTCAGGGCTGTCAGCCTTCGTGTGGGCAGAATCGCTGGACGTTTCAAATTTGGCAGCCGGGCTCTGCCAGAGTCACATAGGCATTGTTGCATCATAACCATCCAAAGCTCTTGCAGATCGCGAATGTCTGTGCAGCAGCGAATGCAGTTAAAAGGGACAGTGAAAATCAGGTACAGATTTCAGTTCTGGCAGCTTTCGTGTGGGCACAATCTCTGGACCTTTCGCATTTTGTAGCCGGGCTCTGCCAGAGTCACATAGGCATTGTTGCATCATAACCATCCAAAGCTCCTCCAGAGCGCGAATGTCTGTGCGGCAGCGAATGCAGTTCCAAGGGACAGTGAAAACCAGGTCGAGCTTTCAGTGCTGGCAGCTTTCGTGTGGGCGCAATCGCTGGAAGTTTCGAATTTGGCAGCCGGGCTCTGCCAGAGTCACATAGGCATTGTTGCATCATAACCAACCAAGGCTTTTGCAGAGCACGAATCTCTGTTCGGCAGCGAATGCAGTTCCAAGGGACAGTGAAAACCAGGTAGGCCTTTCAGGCCTGGCAGCTTTCGTGTGGGCGCAATCGCTGGACGTTTCGAATTTGGCAGCCGGGCTCTGCCAGAGTCATATAGGCATTGTTGCATCATAACCAAGCAAGGCTCTTGCGGAGCGCGAATGTCTGTGCGGCAGCGAATGCAGTTCCAAGGGACAGTGAAAACCAGGTAGGGCTTTCAGTGCTGGCAGCTTTCGTGTGGGCGCAATCGCTGGACGTTTCGAATTTGGCAGCCGGGCTCTGCCAGAGTCACATAGGCATTGTTGCATCATAACCAACCAAGGCTTTTGCAGAGCATGAATGTCTGTGCGGAAGCGAATGCACTTCCAAGGGACAGTGAAAACCAGGTAGGGCTTTCAGGGCTGGCAGCTTTCGTGTGCGCGCAATCGCTGGATGTTTCGAATATGGCAGCTGGGCTCTGCCAGAGTCACATAGGAATTGTTGCATCATAACCAACCAAGGCTTTTGCAGAGCACCAATGTCTCTGCGGCAGAGAATGCAGTTCCAAGGGACAGTGAAAACCAGGTAGGGCTTTCAGGGCTGGCAGCTTTCGTGTGGGCGCAATCGCTGGACGTTTCAAATTTGGCAGCCGGGCTCTGCCAGAGTCACATAGGAATTGTTGCATCATAACCATCCAAAGCTCTTGCAGAGCGCGAATGTCTGTGCGGCAGCGAATGCAGTTAAAAGGGACAGTGAAAATCAGGTACAGATTTCAGTTCTGGCAGCTTTCGTGTGGGCACAATCTCTGGACGTTTCGCATTTTGTAGCCGGGCTCTGCCAGAGTCACATAGGCATTGCTGCATCATAACCAACCAAAGCTCCTCCAGAGCGCGAATGTCTGTGCGGCAGCGAATGCAGTTCCAAGGGACAGTGAAAACCAGGTAGGGCTTTCAGGGCTGGCAGCTTTCATGTGGGCGCAATCGCTGGACGTTTCGACTTTGGCAGCCGGGCTCTGCCAGAGTCACATAGGCATTGTTGCATCATAACCAAGCAAGGCTCTTGCAGAGCGCGAATGTCTTTGCAGCAGCGAATGCAGTTCCAAGGGACAGTGAAAACCAGGTAGGGCTTTCAGGGCTGGCAGCTTTCCTGTGGGCGTAATCGCTGGACGTTTCGAATTTGGCAGCCGGGATCTGCCAGGGTCACATAGGCATTGTTGCATCATAACCATCCAAGGCTTTTGCAGAGCACCAATGTCTCTGCGGCAGCGAATGCAGTTCCAAGGGACAGTGAAAACCAGGTAGGGCTTTCAGGGCTGGCAGCTTTCGTGTGG
The DNA here is from genome assembly GCF_035582795.1 of Mycteria americana. NCBI lineage: Eukaryota > Metazoa > Chordata > Aves > Ciconiiformes > Ciconiidae > Mycteria > Mycteria americana. The sequence continues at coordinate 8,212,548 of NC_134384.1, read as the reverse complement.
GCGCAATGGCTGGACGTTTCGAATTTGGCAGCCGGGCTCTGCCAGAGTCACATAGGCATTGTTGCATCATAACCAACCAAAGCTCTTGCAGAGCGCGAATGTCTGTGCAGCAGCGAATGCAGTTAAAAGGGACAGTGAAAATAAGGTACAGTTCTGGCAGCTTTCGTGTGGGCACAATCTCTGGACGTTTCGAATTTTGTAGCCGGGCTCTGCCAGAGTCACATAGGCATTGTTGCATCATAACCAACCAAAGCTCCTCCAGAGCGTGAATGTCTGTGCGGCAGCGAATGCAGTTCCAAGGGACAGTGAAAACCAGGTCGAGATTTCAGTGCTGGCAGCTTTCGTGTGGGCGCAATCGCTGGACGTTTCGAATTTGGCAGCCGGGCTCTGCCAGAGTCACATAGGCATTGTTGCATCATAACCAACCAAGGTTTTTGCAGAGCGCGAATGTCTGTGCGGCAGCGAATGCAGTTCCAAGGGACAGTGAAAACCAGGTAGGGCTTTCAGGGCTGGCAGCTTTCGTGTGGGCGCAATCGCTGGTCGTTTCGAATTTGGGAGCCGGGCTCTGCAAGCGTCACATAGGCATTGTTACATCATAACCAACCAAGGCTTTTGCAGAGCACCAATGTCTCTGCGGCAGCAAATGCAGTTCCAAGGGACAGTGAAAACCAGGTCGAGCTTTCAGTGCTGGCAGCTTTCGTATGGGCGCAATCGCTGGACGTTTCGATTTTGGCAGCCGGGGTCTGCCAGGGTGACATAGGCATTGTTGCATCATAACCAACCAAAACTCTTGCAGAGCGCGAATGTCTGTCCGGCAGCGAATGCAGTTCCAAGGGACAGTGAAAACCAGGTAGGGCTTTCAGGGCTGGCAGCTTTCGTGTGGGCGCAATCGCTGGACGTTTCAAATTTGGCAGCCGGGCTCTGCCAGAGTCACATAGGCATTGTTGCATCATAACCATCCAAAGCTCTTGCAGAGTGCGAATGTCTGTGCAGCAGCGAATGCAGTTAAAAGGGACAGTGAAAATCAGGTACAGATTTCAGTTCTGGCAGCTTTCGTGTGGGCACAATCTCTGGACGTTTCGCATTTTGTAGCCGGGCTCTGCCAGAGTCACATAGGCATAGTTGCATCATAACCAACCAAAGCTCTTGCAGAGCGCGAATGTCTGTGCGGCAGCGAATGCAGTTCCAAGGGACAGTGAAAACCAGGTCGATCTTTCAGTGCTGGCAGCTTTCGTGTGGGCGCAATCGCTAGACGTTTCGAATTTGGCATCCGGGCTCTGCCAGAGTCACATAGGCATTGTTGCATCATAAGCAACCAAGGCTTTTGCAGAGCGACAATGTCTGTGCGGCAGTGAATGCAGTTCCAAGGGACAGTGAAAACCAGGTAGGGCTTTCAGGGCTGGCAGCTTTCGTGTGGGCGCAATCGCTGGATGTTTCGAATTTGGCAGCCGGGCTCTGCCAGAGTCACATAGGCATTGTTGCATCATAACCATCCAAGTCTTTTGCAGAGCACCAATGTCTCTGCGGCAGAGAATGCAGTTCCAAGGGACAGTGAAAACCAGGTAGGGCTTTCAGGGCTGGCAGCTTTCGTGTGGGCGCAATCGCTGGACGTTTCGAATTTGGCAGCCGGGCTCTGCCAGAGTCACATAGGCATTGTTGCATCATAACCATCCAAAGCTCTTGCAGATCGCGAATGTCTGTGCAGCAGCGAATGCAGTTAAAAGGGACAGTGAAAATCAGGTACAGATTTCAGTTCTGGCAGCTTTCATGTGGGCGCAATCTCTGGACATTTCGAATTTTATAGCCAGGCTCTGCCAGAGTCACATAGGCATTGTTGCATCATAACCAACCGAAGCTCTTGCAGAGCGCGAATGTCTGTGCGGCAGCGAATGCAGTTCCAAGGGACAGTGAAAACCAGGTAGGGCTTTCAGTGCTGGCAGCTTTCCTGTGGGCGCAATCGCTGGACGTTTCGAATTTGGCAGCCGGGGTCTGTCAGAGTCACATAGGCATTGTTGCATCATAACCAACCAAAGCTCTTGCAGAGCGCGAATGTCTGTGTGGCAGCGAATGCAGTTCCAAGGGACAGTGAAAACCAGGTAGGGCTTTCAGGGCTGGCAGATTTCCTGTGGGCGTAATCGCTGGACGTTTCGAATTTGGCAGCCGGGATCTGCCAGGGTCACATAGGCATTGTTGCATCATAACCATCCAAGGCTTTTGCAGAGCACCAATGTCTCTGCGGCAGCGAATGCAGTTCCAAGGGACAGTGAAAACCAGGTAGCACTTTCAGGGCTGGCAGCTTTCGTGTGGGCGCAATGGCTGGACGTTTCGAATTTGGCATCCGGGCTCTGCCACACGTAGGCATTGTTGCATCATAAGCAACCAAGGCTTTTGCAGAGCGAGAATGTCTGTGCGGCAGCGAATGCAATTCCAAGGGACAGTGAAAACCAGGTAGGGCTTTCAGGGCTGGCAGCTTTGCTTTGGGCGCAATCGCTGGATGTTTCGAATTTGGCAGCCGGGCTCTGCCAGAGTCACATAGGCATTGTTGCATCATAACCATCCAAGTCTTTTGCAGAGCACCAATGTCTCTGCGGCAGAGAATGCAGATCCAAGGGACAGTGAAAACCAGGTAGGGCTTTCAGGGCTGGCAGCTTTCGTGTGGGCGCAATCGCTGGACGTTTCGAATTTGGCAGCCGGGCTCTGCCAGAGTCACATAGGCATTGTTGCATCATAACCATCCAAAGCTCTTGCAGATCGCGAATGTCTGTGCAGCAGCGAATGCAGTTAAAAGGGACAGTGAAAACCAGGTACAGATTTCAGTTCTGGCAGCTTTCGTGTGGGCACAATCTCTGGACGTTTCGCATTTTGTAGCCGGGCTCTGCCAGAGTCACATAGGCATTGTTGCATCATAACCAACCAAAGATCCTCCAGAGCGCGATTGTCTGTGTGGCAGCGAATGCAGTTCCAAGGGACAGTGAAAACCAGGTCGAGCTTTCAGTGCTGGCAGCTTTCGTGTGGGCGCAATCGCTGGACGTTTCGAATTTGGCAGCCGGGCTCTGCCAGAGTCACATAGGCATTGTTGCATCATAACCAACCAAGGCTTTTGCAGAGCATGAATGTCTGTGCGGAAGCGAATGCAGTTCCAAGGGACAGTGAAAACCAGTTCGAGCTTTCAGAGCTGGCAGCTTTCGTGTGGGCGCAATCGCTGGACGTTTCGAATTTGGGAGCCGGGCTCTGCCAGAGTCACATAGGCATTGTTACATCATAACCAACCAAGGCTTTTGCAGAGCGCGAATGTCTGTGTGGCAGCGAATGCAGTTCCAAGGGACAGTGAAAACCAGGTACAGATTTCAGTTCTGGCAGCTTTCATGTGGGCGCAATCGCTGGATGCTTCGAATTTGGCAGCCGGGCTCTGCCAGAGTCACATAGGCATTGTTGCATCATAACCAACCAAAGCTCCTCCAGATCGCGAATGTCTGTGCGGCAGGGAATGCAGTTCCAAGGGACAGTGAAAACCAGGTAGGGCTTTCAGGGCTGTCAGCCTTCGTGTGGGCAGAATCGCTGGACGTTTCAAATTTGGCAGCCGGGCTCTGCCAGAGTCACATAGGCATTGTTGCATCATAACCAACCAAGGCTTTTGCAGAGCACGAATCTCTGTTCGGCAGCGAATGCAGTTCCAAGGGACAGTGAAAACCAGGTAGGCCTTTCAGGCCTGGCAGCTTTCGTGTGGGCGCAATCGCTGGACGTTTCGAATTTGGCAGCCGGGCTCTGCCAGAGTCATATAGGCATTGTTGCATCATAACCAAGCAAGGCTCTTGCGGAGCGCGAATGTCTGTGCGGCAGCGAATGCAGTTCCAAGGGACAGTGAAAACCAGGTAGGGCTTTCAGTGCTGGCAGCTTTCGTGTGGGCGCAATCGCTGGACGTTTCGAATTTGGCAGCCGGGCTCTGCCAGAGTCACATAGGCATTGTTGCATCATAACCAACCAAGGCTTTTGCAGAGCATGAATGTCTGTGCGGAAGCGAATGCACTTCCAAGGGACAGTGAAAACCAGGTAGGGCTTTCAGGGCTGGCAGCTTTCGTGTGCGCGCAATCGCTGGATGTTTCGAATATGGCAGCTGGGCTCTGCCAGAGTCACATAGGTATTGTTGCATCATAACCAACCAAGGCTTTTGCAGAGCACCAATGTCTCTGCGGCAGAGAATGCAGTTCCAAGGGACAGTGAAAACCAGGTAGGGCTTTCAGGGCTGGCAGCTTTCGTGTGGGCGCAATCGCTGGACGTTTCAAATTTGGCAGCCGGGCTCTGCCAGAGTCACATAGGAATTGTTGCATCATAACCATCCAAAGCTCTTGCAGAGCGCGAATGTCTGTGCGGCAGCGAATGCAGTTAAAAGGGACAGTGAAAATCAGGTACAGATTTCAGTTCTGGCAGCTTTCGTGTGGGCACAATCTCTGGACGTTTCGCATTTTGTAGCCGGGCTCTGCCAGAGTCACATAGGCATTGCTGCATCATAACCAACCAAAGCTCCTCCAGAGCGCGAATGTCTGTGCGGCAGCGAATGCAGTTCCAAGGGACAGTGAAAACCAGGTAGGGCTTTCAGGGCTGGCAGCTTTCATGTGGGCGCAATCGCTGGACGTTTCGACTTTGGCAGCCGGGCTCTGCCAGAGTCACATAGGCATTGTTGCATCATAACCAAGCAAGGCTCTTGCAGAGCGCGAATGTCTTTGCAGCAGCGAATGCAGTTAAAAGGGACAGTGAAAATCAGGTAGGGCTTTCAGGGCTGGCAGCTTTCCTGTGGGCGTAATCGCTGGACGTTTCGAATTTGGCAGCCGGGATCTGCCAGGGTCACATAGGCATTGTTGCATCATAACCATCCAAGGCTTTTGCAGAGCACCAATGTCTCTGCGGCAGCGAATGCAGTTCCAAGGGACAGTGAAAACCAGGTAGCGCTTTCAGGGCTGGCAGCTTTCGTGTGGGCGCAATGGCTGGACGTTTCGAATTTGGCAGCCGGGCTCTGCCAGAGTCACATAGGCATTGTTGCATCATAACCAACCAAAGCTCTTGCAGAGCGCGAATGTCTGTGCAGCAGCGAATGCAGTTAAAAGGGACAGTGAAAATCAGGTACAGTTCTGGCAGCTTTCATGTGGGCGCAATCGCTGGACGTTTCGACTTTGGCAGCCGGGCTCTGCCAGAGTCACATAGGCATTGTTGCATCATAACCAAGCAAGGCTCTTGCAGAGCGCGAATGTCTTTGCAGCAGCGAATGCAGTTAAAAGGGACAGTGAAAATCAGGTAGGGCTTTCAGGGCTGGCAGCTTTCCTGTGGGCGTAATCGCTGGACGTTTCGAATTTGGCAGCCGGGATCTGCCAGGGTCACATAGGCATTGTTGCATCATAACCATCCAAGGCTTTTGCAGAGCACCAATGTCTCTGCGGCAGCGAATGCAGTTCCAAGGGACAGTGAAAACCAGGTAGCGCTTTCAGGGCTGGCAGCTTTCTTGTGGGCGCAATGGCTGGACGTTTCGAATTTGGCAGCCGGGCTCTGCCAGAGTCACATAGGCATTGTTGCATCATAACCAACCAAAGCTCCTCCAGAGCGTGAATGTCTGTGCGGCAGCGAATGCAGTTCCAAGGGACAGTGAAAACCAGGTCGAGATTTCAGTGCTGGCAGCTTTCGTGTGGGCGCAATCGCTGGACGTTTCGAATTTGGCAGCCGGGCTCTGCCAGAGTCACATAGGCATTGTTGCATCATAACCAACCAAGGTTTTTGCAGAGCGCGAATGTCTGTGCGGCAGCGAATGCAGTTCCAAGGGACAGTGAAAACCAGGTAGGGCTTTCAGGGCTGGCAGCTTTCGTGTGGGCGCAATCGCTGGACGTTTCGAATTTGGGAGCCGGGCTCTGCAAGCGTCACATAGGCATTGTTACATCATAACCAACAAAGGCTTTTGCAGAGCACCAATGTCTCTGCGGCAGCAAATGCAGTTCCAAGGGACAGTGAAAACCAGGTCGAGCTTTCAGTGCTGGCAGCTTTCGTATGGGCGCAATCGCTGGACGTTTCGATTTTGGCAGCCGGGGTCTGCCAGGGTGACATAGGCATTGTTGCATCATAACCAACCAAAACTCTTGCAGAGCGCGAATGTCTGTGCGGCAGCGAATGCAGTTCCAAGGGACAGTGAAAACCAGGTAGGGCTTTCAGTGCTGGCAGCTTTCGTGTGGGCGCAATCGCTGGACGTTTCAAATTTGGCAGCCGGGCTCTGCCAGAGTCACATAGGCATTGTTGCATCATAACCATCCAAAGCTCTTGCAGAGTGCGAATGTCTGTGCAGCAGCGAATGCAGTTAAAAGGGACAGTGAAAATCGGTACAGATTTCAGTTCTGGCAGCTTTCGTGTGGGCACAATCTCTGGACGTTTCGCATTTTGTAGCCGGGCTCTGCCAGAGTCACATAGGCATAGTTGCATCATAACCAACCAAAGCTCTTGCAGAGCGCGAATGTCTGTGCGGCAGCGAATGCAGTTCCAAGTGACAGTGAAAACCAGGTCGATCTTTCAGTGCTGGCAGCTTTCGTGTGGGCGCAATCGCTAGACGTTTCGAATTTGGCATCCGGGCTCTGCCAGAGTCACATAGGCATTGTTGCATCATAAGCAACCAAGGCTTTTGCAGAGCGACAATGTCTGTGCGGCAGTGAATGCAGTTCCAAGGGACAGTGAAAACCAGGTAGGGCTTTCAGGGCTGGCAGGTTTCGTGTGGGCGCAATCGCTGGATGTTTCGAATTTGGCAGCCGGGCTCTGCCAGAGTCACATAGGCATTGTTGCATCATAACCATCCAAGTCTTTTGCAGAGCACCAATGTCTCTGCGGCAGAGAATGCAGTTCCAAGGGACAGTGAAAACCAGGTAGGGCTTTCAGGGCTGGCAGCTTTCGTGTGGGCGCAATCGCTGGACGTTTCGAATTTGGCAGCCGGGCTCTGCCAGAGTCACATAGGCATTGTTGCATCATAACCATCCAAAGCTCTTGCAGATCGCGAATGTCTGTGCAGCAGCGAATGCAGTTAAAAGGGACAGTGAAAATCAGGTACAGATTTCAGTTCTGGCAGCTTTCATGTGGGCGCAATCTCTGGACCTTTCGAATTTTGTAGCCAGGCTCTGCCAGAGTCACATAGGCATTGTTGCATCATAACCAACCGAAGCTCTTGCAGAGCGCGAATGTCTGTGCGGCAGCGAATGCAGTTGCAAGGGACAGTGAAAACCAGGTAGGGCTTTCAGTGCTGGCAGCTTTCCTGTGGGCGCAATCGCTGGACGTTTCGAATTTGGCAGCCGGGGTCTGTCAGAGTCACATAGGCATTGTTGCATCATAACCAACCAAAGCTCTTGCAGAGCGCGAATGTCTGTGTGGCAGCGAATGCAGTTCCAAGGGACAGTGAAAACCAGGTAGGGCTTTCACGGCTGGCAGCTTTCCTGTGGGCGTAATCGCTGGACGTTTCGAATTTGGCAGCCGGGATCTGCCAGGGTCACATAGGCATTGTTGCATCATAACCATCCAAGGCTTTTGCAGAGCACCAATGTCTCTGCGGCAGCGAATGCAGTTCCAAGGGACAGTGAAAACCAGGTAGCACTTTCAGGGCTGGCAGCTTTCGTGTGGGCGCAATGGCTGGACGTTTCGAATTTGGCAGCCGGGCTCTGCCAGAGTCACATAGGCATTGTTGCATCATAACCATCCAAAGCTCTTGCAGATCGCGAATGTCTGTGCAGCAGCGAATGCAGTTAAAAGGGACAGTGAAAATCAGGTACAGTTCTGGCAGCTTTCGTGTGGGCACAATCTCTGGACGTTTCGAATTTTGTAGCCGGGCTCTGCCAGAGTCACATGGGCATTGTTGCATCATAACCAACCAAAGCTCCTCCAGAGCGTGAATGTCTGTGCGGCAGCGAATGCAGTTCCAAGGGACAGTGAAAACCAGGTCGAGCTTTCAGTGCTGGCAGCTTTCGTGTGGGCGCAATCACTGGACGTTTCGAATTTGGCAGCCGGGCTCTGCCAGAGTCACATAGGCATTGTTGCATCATAACCAACCAAGGCTTTTGCAGAGCGCGAATGTCTGTGTGGCAGCGAATGCAGTTCCAAGGGACAGTGAAAACCAGGTCGAGCTTTCAGTGCTGGCAGCTTTCGTGTGGGCGCAATCGCTGGACGTTTCGAATTTGGCAGCCGGGCTCTGCCAGGGTCACATAGGCATTGTTGCATCATAACCAACCAAGGCTTTTGCAGAGCATGAATGTCTGTGCGGAAGCGAATGCAGTTCCAAGGGACAGTGAAAACCAGGTCGAGCTTTTAGAGCTGGCAGCTTTCGTGTGGGCGCAATCGCTGGACGTTTCGAATTTGGGAGCCGGGCTCTGCCAGAGTCACATAGGCATTGTTACCTCATAACCAAGCAAGGCTTTTGCAGAGCGCGAATATCTGTGTGGCAGCGAATGCAGTTCCAAGGGACAGTGAAAACCAGGTACAGATTTCAGTTCTGGCAGCTTTCATGTGGGCGCAATCGCTGGATGCTTCGAATTTGGCAGCCGGGCTCTGCCAGAGTCACATAGGCATTGTTGCATCATAACCAACCAAAGCTCCTCCAGATCGCGAATGTCTGTGCGGCAGCGAATGCAGTTCCAAGGGACAGTGAAAACCAGGTAGGGCTTTCAGGGCTGTCAGCCTTCGTGTGGGCAGAATCGCTGGACGTTTCAAATTTGGCAGCCGGGCTCTGCCAGAGTCACATAGGCATTGTTGCATCATAACCATCCAAAGCTCTTGCAGATCGCGAATGTCTGTGCAGCAGCGAATGCAGTTAAAAGGGACAGTGAAAATCAGGTACAGATTTCAGTTCTGGCAGCTTTCGTGTGGGCACAATCTCTGGACGTTTCGCATTTTGTAGCCGGGCTCTGCCAGAGTCACATAGGCATTGTTGCATCATAACCATCCAAAGCTCCTCCACAGCGCGAATGTCTGTGCGGCAGCGAATGCAGTTCCAAGGGACAGTGAAAACCAGGTACAGATTTCAGTGCTAGCAGCTTTCTGTGGGCGCAATCGCTGGAAGTTTCGAATTTGGCAGCCGGGCTCTGCCAGAGTCACATAGGCATTGTTGCATCATAACCAACCAAGGCTTTTGCAGAGCACGAATCTCTGTTCGGCAGCGAATGCAGTTCCAAGGCACAGTGAAAACCAGGTAGGCCTTTCAGGCCTGGCAGCTTTCGTGTGGGCGCAATCGCTGGACGTTTCGAATTTGGCAGCCGGGCTCTGCCAGAGTCATATAGGCATTGTTGCATCATAACCAAGCAAGGCTCTTGCAGAGCGCGAATGTCTTTGCAGCAGCGAATGCAGTTCCAAGGGACAGTGAAAACCAGGTAGGGCTTTCAGGGCTGGCAGCTTTCGTGTGGGCGCAATCGCTGGACGTTTCGAAAATGGCAGCCGGGCTCTGCCAGAGTCACATAGGCATCGTTGCATCATAACCATCCAAACCTCTTGCAGAGCGCGAAAGTCTGCGTGGCAGCGAATGCAGTTCCAAGGGACAGTGAAAACCAGGTACAGATTTCAGTTCTGGCAGCTTTCATGTGGGCGCAATCTCTGGACCTTTCGAATTTTGTAGCCAGGCTCTGCCAGAGTCACATAGGCATTGTTGCATCATAACCAACCAAAGCTCCTCCAGAGCGTGAATGTCTGTGCGGCAGCGAATGCAGTTCCAAGGGACAGTGAAAACCAGGTCGAGCTTTCAGTGCTGGCAGCTTTCATGTGGGCGCAATCGCTGGACGTTTCGAATTTGGCAGCCGGGCTCTGCCAGAGTCACATAGGCATTGTTGCATCCTAACCAACCAAGGCTTTTGCAGAGCGCGAATGTCTGTGCGGCAGCGAATGCAGTTCCAAGGGACAGTGAAAACCAGGTAGGGCTTTCAGGGCTGGCAGCTTTCGTGTGGGCGAAATCGCTGGACGTTTCGAATTTGGGAGCCGGGCTCTGCAAGCGTCACATAGGCATTGTTACATAATAACCAACCAAGGCTTTTGCAGAGCACCAATGTCTCTGCGGCAGCGAATGCAGTTCCAAGGGACAGTGAAAACCAGGTCGAGCTTTCAGTGCTGGCAGCTTTCGTATGGGCGCAATCGCTGGACGTTTCGATTTTGGCAGCCGGGGTCTGCCATGGTCACATAGGCATTGTTACATCATAACCAACCAAAACTCTTGCAGAGCGCGAATGTCTGTGCGGCAGCGAATGCAGTTCCAAGGGACAGTGAAAACCAGGTAGGGCTTTCAGTGCTGGCAGCTTTCGTGTGGGCGCAATCGCTGGACGTTTCAAATTTGGCAGCCGGGCTCTGCCAGAGTCACATAGGCATTGTTGCATCATAACCATCCAAAGCTCTTGCAGAGTGCGAATGTCTGTGCAGCAGCGAATGCAGTTAAAAGGGACAGTGAAAATCAGGTACAGATTTCAGTTCTGGCAGCTTTCGTGTGGGCACAATCTCTGGACGTTTCGCATTTTGTAGCCGGGCTCTGCCAGAGTCACATAGGCATAGTTGCATCATAACCAACCAAAGCTCTTGCAGAGCGCGAATGTCTGTGCGGCAGCGAATGCAGTTCCAAGGGACAGTGAAAACCAGGTCGATCTTTCAGTGCTGGCAGCTTTCGTGTGGGCGCAATCGCTAGACGTTTCGAATTTGGCATCCGGGCTCTGCCAGAGTCACATAGGCATTGTTGCATCATAAGCAACCAAGGCTTTTGCAGAGCGACAATGTCTGTGCGGCAGTGAATGCAGTTCCAAGGGACAGTGAAAACCAGGTAGGGCTTTCAGGGCTGGCAGGTTTCGTGTGGGCGCAATCGCTGGATGTTTCGAATTTGGCAGCCGGGCTCTGCCAGAGTCACATAGGCATTGTTGCATCATAACCATCCAAGTCTTTTGCAGAGCACCAATGTCTCTGCGGCAGAGAATGCAGTTCCAAGGGACAGTGAAAACCAGGTAGGGCTTTCAGGGCTGGCAGCTTTCGTGTGGGCGCAATCACTGGACGTTTCGAATTTGGCAGCCGGGCTCTGCCAGAGTCACATAGGCATTGTTGCATCATAACCATCCAAAGCTCTTGCAGATCGCGAATGTCTGTGCAGCAGCGAATGCAGTTAAAAGGGACAGTGAAAATCAGGTACAGATTTCAGTTCTGGCAGCTTTCATGTGGGCGCAATCTCTGGACCTTTCGAATTTTGTAGCCAGGCTCTGCCAGAGTCACATAGGCATTGTTGCATCATAACCAACCGAAGCTCTTGCAGAGCGCGAATGTCTGTGCGGCAGCGAATGCAGTTGCAAGGGACAGTGAAAACCAGGTAGGGCTTTCAGTGCTGGCAGCTTTCCTGTGGGCGCAATCGCTGGACGTTTCGAATTTGGCAGCCGGGGTCTGTCAGAGTCACATAGGCATTGTTGCATCATAACCAACCAAAGCTCTTGCAGAGCGCGAATGTCTGTGTGGCAGCGAATGCAGTTCCAAGGGACAGTGAAAACCAGGTAGGGCTTTCAGGGCTGGCAGCTTTCCTGTGGGCGTAATCGCTGGACGTTTCGAATTTGGCAGCCGGGATCTGCCAGGGTCACATAGGCATTGTTGCATCATAACCATCCAAGGCTTTTGCAGAGCACCAATGTCTCTGCGGCAGCGAATGCAGTTCCAAGGGACAGTGAAAACCAGGTAGCACTTTCAGGGCTGGCAGCTTTCGTGTGGGCGCAATGGCTGGACGTTTCGAATTTGGCAGCCGGGCTCTGCCAGAGTCACATAGGCATTGTTGCATCATAACCATCCAAAGCTCTTGCAGAGCGCGAATGTCTGTGCAGCAGCGAATGCAGTTAAAAGGGACAGTGAAAATCAGGTACAGTTCTGGCAGCTTTCGTGTGGGCACAATCTCTGGACGTTTCGAATTTTGTAGCCGGGCTCTGCCAGAGTCACATGGGCATTGTTGCATCATAACCAACCAAAGCTCCTCCAGAGCGTGAATGTCTGTGCGGCAGCGAATGCAGTTCCAAGGGACAGTGAAAACCAGGTCGAGCTTTCAGTGCTGGCAGCTTTCGTGTGGGCGCAATCACTGGACGTTTCGAATTTGGCAGCCGGGCTCTGCCAGAGTCACATAGGCATTGTTGCATCATAACCAACCAAGGCTTTTGCAGAGCGCGAATGTCTGTGCGGCAGCGAATGCAGTTCCAAGGGACAGTGAAAACCAGGTCGAGCTTTCAGTGCTGTCAGCTTTCGTATGGGCGCAATCGCTGGACGTTTGGAATTTGGCAGCCGGGGTCTGCCAGGGTCACATAGGCATTGTTGCATCATAACCAACCAAAACTCTTGCAGAGCGCGAATGTCTGTGCGGCAGCGAATGCAGTTCCAAGGGACAGTGAAAACCAGGTAGGGCTTTCAGGGCTGGCAGCTTTCGTGTGGGCGCAATCGCTGGACGTTTCAAATTTGGCAGCCGGGCTCTGCCAGAGTCACATAGGCATTGTTGCATCATAACCATCCAAAGCTCTTGCAGAGCGCGAATGTCTGTGCAGCAGCGAATGCAGTTAAAAGGGACAGTGAAAATCAGGTACAGATTTCAGTTCTGGCAGCTTTCGTGTGGGCACAATCTCTGGACGTTTCGCATTTTGTAGCCGGGGTCTGCCAGAGTCACATAGGCATTATTGCATCATAACCAACCAAAGATCCTCCAGAGCGCGAATGTCTGTGTGGCAGCGAATGCAGTTCCAAGGGACAGTGAAAACCAGGTCGAGCTTTCAGTGCTGGCAGCTTTCGTATGGGCGCAATCGCTGGACGTTTGGAATTTGGCAGCCGGGGTCTGCCAGGGTCACATAGGCATTGTTGCATCATAACCAACCAAAGCTCCTCCAGATCGCGAATGTCTGTGCGGCAGCGAATGCAGTTCCAAGGGATAGTGAAAACCAGGTTGAGCTTTCAGTGCTGGCAGCTTTCGTGTGGGCGCAATCGCTGGACGTTTCGAATTTGGCATCCGGGCTCTGCCAGAGTCACGTAGGCATTGTTGCATCATAAGCAACCAAGGCTTTTGCAGAGCGAGAATGTCTGTGCGGCAGCGAATGCAATTCCAAGGGACAGTGAAAACCAGGTAGGGCTTTCAGGGCTGGCAGCTTTGCTTTGGGCGCAATCGCTGGATGTTTCGAATTTGGGAGCCGGGCTCTGCCAGAGTCACATAGGCATTGTTGCATCATAACCATCCAAGTCTTTTGCAGAGCACCAATGTCTCTGCGGCAGAGAATGCAGATCCAAGGGACAGTGAAAACCAGGTAGGGCTTTCAGTGCTGGCAGCTTTCCTGTGGGCGCAATCGCTGGACGTTTCGAATTTGGCAGCCGGGGTCTGTCAGAGTCACATAGGCATTGTTGCATCATAACCAACCAAAGCTCTTGCAGAGCGCGAATGTCTGTGTGGCAGCGAATGCAGTTCCAAGGGACAGTGAAAACCAGGTAGGGCTTTCAGGGCTGGCAGCTTTCCTGTGGGCGTAATCGCTGGACGTTTCGAATTTGGCAGCCGGGATCTGCCAGGGTCACATAGGCATTGTTGCATCATAACCATCCAAGGCTTTTGCAGAGCACCAATGTCTCTGCGGCAGCGAATGCAGTTCCAAGGGACAGTGAAAACCAGGTAGCACTTTCAGGGCTGGCAGCTTTCGTGTGGGCGCAATGGCTGGACGTTTCGAATTTGGCAGCCGGGCTCTGCCAGAGTCACATAGGCATTGTTGCATCATAACCATCCAAAGCTCTTGCAGAGCGCGAATGTCTGTGCAGCAGCGAATGCAGTTAAAAGGGACAGTGAAAATCAGGTACAGTTCTGGCAGCTTTCGTGTGGGCACAATCTCTGGACGTTTCGAATTTTGTAGCCGGGCTCTGCCAGAGTCACATGGGCATTGTTGCATCATAACCAACCAAAGCTCCTCCAGAGCGTGAATGTCTGTGCGGCAGCGAATGCAGTTCCAAGGGACAGTGAAAACCAGGTCAAGCTTTCAGTGCTGGCAGCTTTCGTGTGGGCGCAATCACTGGACGTTTCGAATTTGGCAGCCGGGCTCTGCCAGAGTCACATAGGCATTGTTGCATCATAACCAACCAAGGCTTTTGCAGAGCGCGAATGTCTGTGCGGCAGCGAATGCAGTTCCAAGGGACAGTGAAAACCAGGTCGAGCTTTCAGTGCTGGCAGCTTTCGTATGGGCGCAATCGCTGGACGTTTGGAATTTGGCAGCCGGGGTCTGCCAGGGTCACATAGGCATTGTTGCATCATAACCAACCAAAACTCTTGCAGAGCGCGAATGTCTGTGCGGCAGCGAATGCAGTTCCAAGGGACAGTGAAAACCAGGTAGGGCTTTCAGGGCTGGCAGCTTTCGTGTGGGCGCAATCGCTGGACGTTTCAAATTTGGCAGCCGGGCTCTGCCAGAGTCACATAGGCATTGTTGCATCATAACCATCCAAAGCTCTTGCAGAGCGCGAATGTCTGTGCAGCAGCGAATGCAGTTAAAAGGGACAGTGAAAATCAGGTACAGATTTCAGTTCTGGCAGCTTTCGTGTGGGCACAATCTCTGGACGTTTCGCATTTTGTAGCCGGGGTCTGCCAGAGTCACATAGGCATTATTGCATCATAACCAACCAAAGATCCTCCAGAGCGCGAATGTCTGTGTGGCAGCGAATGCAGTTCCAAGGGACAGTGAAAACCAGGTCGAGCTTTCAGTGCTGGCAGCTTTCGTATGGGCGCAATCGCTGGACGTTTGGAATTTGGCAGCCGGGGTCTGCCAGGGTCACATAGGCATTGTTGCATCATAACCAACCAAAGCTCCTCCAGATCGCGAATGTCTGTGCGGCAGCGAATGCAGTTCCAAGGGATAGTGAAAACCAGGTTGAGCTTTCAGTGCTGGCAGCTTTCGTGTGGGCGCAATCGCTGGACGTTTCGAATTTGGCATCCGGGCTCTGCCAGAGTCACGTAGGCATTGTTGCATCATAAGCAACCAAGGCTTTTGCAGAGCGAGAATGTCTGTGCGGCAGCGAATGCAATTCCAAGGGACAGTGAAAACCAGGTAGGGCTTTCAGGGCTGGCAGCTTTGCTTTGGGCGCAATCGCTGGATGTTTCGAATTTGGGAGCCGGGCTCTGCCAGAGTCACATAGGCATTGTTGCATCATAACCATCCAAGTCTTTTGCAGAGCACCAATGTCTCTGCGGCAGAGAATGCAGATCCAAGGGACAGTGAAAACCAGGTAGGGCTTTCAGGGCTGGCAGTTTTCGTGTGGGCGCAATCGCTGGACGTTTCGAATTTGGCAGCCGGGCTCTGCCAGAGTCACATAGGCATTGTTGCATCATAACCATCCAAAGCTCTTGCAGATCGCGAATGTCTGTGCAGCAGCGAATGCAGTTAAAAGGGACAGTGAAAACCAGGTACAGATTTCAGTTCTGGCAGCTTTCGTGTGGGCACAATCTCTGGACGTTTCGCATTTTGTAGCCGGGCTCTGCCAGAGTCACATAGGCATTGTTGCATCATAACCAACCAAAGATCCTCCAGAGCGCGAATGTCTGTGTGGCAGCGAATGCAGTTCCAAGGGACAGTGAAAACCAGGTCGAGCTTTCAGTGCTGGCAGCTTTCGTGTGGGCGCAATCGCTGGACGTTTCGAATTTGGCAGCCGGGCTCTGCCAGAGTCACATAGGCATTGTTGCATCATAACCAACCAAGGCTTTTGCAGAGCATGAATGTCTGTGCGGAAGCGAATGCAGTTCCAAGGGACAGTGAAAACCAGGTCGAGCTTTTAGAGCTGGCAGCTTTCGTGTGGGCGCAATCGCTGGACGTTTCGAATTTGGGAGCCGGGCTCTGCCAGAGTCACATAGGCATTGTTACCTCATAACCAAGCAAGGCTTTTGCAGAGCGCGAATATCTGTGTGGCAGCGAATGCAGTTCCAAGGGACAGTGAAAACCAGGTACAGATTTCAGTTCTGGCAGCTTTCATGTGGGCGCAATCGCTGGATGCTTCGAATTTGGCAGCCGGGCTCTGCCAGAGTCACATAGGCATTGTTGCATCATAACCAACCAAAGCTCCTCCAGATCGCGAATGTCTGTGCGGCAGGGAATGCAGTTCCAAGGGACAGTGAAAACCAGGTAGGGCTTTCAGGGCTGTCAGCCTTCGTGTGGGCAGAATCGCTGGACGTTTCAAATTTGGCAGCCGGGCTCTGCCAGAGTCACATAGGCATTGTTGCATCATAACCATCCAAAGCTCTTGCAGATCGCGAATGTCTGTGCAGCAGCGAATGCAGTTAAAAGGGACAGTGAAAATCAGGTACAGATTTCAGTTCTGGCAGCTTTCGTGTGGGCACAATCTCTGGACGTTTCGCATTTTGTAGCCGGGCTCTGCCAGAGTCACATAGGCATTGTTGCATCATAACCATCCAAAGCTCCTCCACAGCGCGAATGTCTGTGCGGCAGCGAATGCAGTTCCAAGGGACAGTGAAAACCAGGTACAGATTTCAGTGCTAGCAGCTTTCTGTGGGCGCAATCGCTGGAAGTTTCGAATTTGGCAGCCGGGCTCTGCCAGAGTCACATAGGCATTGTTGCATCATAACCAACCAAGGCTTTTGCAGAGCACGAATCTCTGTTCGGCAGCGAATGCAGTTCCAAGGCACAGTGAAAACCAGGTAGGCCTTTCAGGCCTGGCAGCTTTCGTGTGGGCGCAATCGCTGGACGTTTCGAATTTGGCAGCCGGGCTCTGCCAGAGTCATATAGGCATTGTTGCATCATAACCAAGCAAGGCTCTTGCAGAGCGCGAATGTCTTTGCAGCAGCGAATGCAGTTCCAAGGGACAGTGAAAACCAGGTAGGGCTTTCAGGGCTGGCAGCTTTCGTGTGGGCGCAATCGCTGGACGTTTCGAAAATGGCAGCCGGGCTCTGCCAGAGTCACATAGGCATCGTTGCATCATAACCATCCAAACCTCTTGCAGAGCGCGAAAGTCTGCGTGGCAGCGAATGCAGTTCCAAGGGACAGTGAAAACCAGGTACAGATTTCAGTTCTGGCAGCTTTCATGTGGGCGCAATCTCTGGACCTTTCGAATTTTGTAGCCAGGCTCTGCCAGAGTCACATAGGCATTGTTGCATCATAACCAACCAAAGCTCCTCCAGAGCGTGAATGTCTGTGCGGCAGCGAATGCAGTTCCAAGGGACAGTGAAAACCAGGTCGAGCTTTCAGTGCTGGCAGCTTTCATGTGGGCGCAATCGCTGGACGTTTCGAATTTGGCAGCCGGGCTCTGCCAGAGTCACATAGGCATTGTTGCATCCTAACCAACCAAGGCTTTTGCAGAGCGCGAATGTCTGTGCGGCAGCGAATGCAGTTCCAAGGGACAGTGAAAACCAGGTAGGGCTTTCAGGGCTGGCAGCTTTCGTGTGGGCGCAATCGCTGGACGTTTCGAATTTGGGAGCCGGGCTCTGCCAGAGTCACATAGGCATTGTTGCATCATAACCATCCAAAGCTCTTGCAGAGTGCGAATGTCTGTGCAGCAGCGAATGCAGTTAAAAGGGACAGTGAAAATCAGGTACAGATTTCAGTTCTGGCAGCTTTCGTGTGGGCACAATCTCTGGACGTTTCGCATTTTGTAGCCGGGCTCTGCCAGAGTCACATAGGCATTGTTGCATCATAACCATCCAAAGCTCCTCCAGAGCGCGAATGTCTGTGCGGCAGCGAATGCAGTTCCAAGGGACAGTGAAAACCAGGTCGAGCTTTCAGTGCTGGCAGCTTTCATGTGGGCGCAATCGCTGGAAGTTTCGAATTTGGCAGCCGGGCTCTGTCAGAGTCACATAGGCATTGTTGCATCATAACCAACCAAGGCTTTTGCAGAGCACGAATCTCTGTTCGGCAGCGAATGCAGTTCCAAGGGACAGTGAAAACCAGGTAGGCCTTTCAGGCCTGGCAGCTTTCGTGTGGGCGCAATCGCTGGACGTTTCGAATTTGGCAGCCGGGCTCTGCCAGAGTCATATAGGCATTGTTGCATCATAACCAACCAAAGCTCCTCCAGATCGCGAATGTCTGTGCGGCAGGGAATGCAGTTCCAAGGGACAGTGAAAACCAGGTAGGGCTTTCAGGGCTGTCAGCCTTCGTGTGGGCAGAATCGCTGGACGTTTCAAATTTGGCAGCCGGGCTCTGCCAGAGTCACATAGGCATTGTTGCATCATAACCATCCAAAGCTCTTGCAGATCGCGAATGTCTGTGCAGCAGCGAATGCAGTTAAAAGGGACAGTGAAAATCAGGTACAGATTTCAGTTCTGGCAGCTTTCGTGTGGGCACAATCTCTGGACGTTTCGCATTTTGTAGCCGGGCTCTGCCAGAGTCACATAGGCATTGTTGCATCATAACCAACCAAAGCTCTTGCAGAGCGCGAATGTCTGTGCGGCAGCGAATGCAGTTCCAAGGGACAGTGAAAACCAGGTAGGGCTTTCAGGGCTGGCAGCTTTCGTGTGGGCGCAATCGCTAGACGTTTCGAATTTGGCATCCGGGCTCTGCCAGAGTCACATAGGCATTGTTGCATCATAAGCAACCAAGGCTTTTGCAGAGCGACAATGTCTGTGCGGCAGTGAATGCAGTTCCAAGGGACAGTGAAAACCAGGTAGGGCTTTCAGGGCTGGCAGGTTTCGTGTGGGCGCAATCGCTGGATGTTTCGAATTTGGCAGCCGGGCTCTGCCAGAGTCACATAGGCATTGTTGCATCATAACCATCCAAGTCTTTTGCAGAGCACCAATGTCTCTGCGGCAGAGAATGCAGTTCCAAGGGACAGTGAAAACCAGGTAGGGCTTTCAGGGCTGGCAGCTTTCGTGTGGGCGCAATCGCTGGACGTTTCGAATTTGGCAGCCGGGCTCTGCCAGAGTCACATAGGCATTGTTGCATCATAACCATCCAAAGCTCTTGCAGATCGCGAATGTCTGTGCAGCAGCGAATGCAGTTAAAAGGGACAGTGAAAATCAGGTACAGATTTCAGTTCTGGCAGCTTTCATGTGGGCGCAATCTCTGGACCTTTCGAATTTTGTAGCCAGGCTCTGCCAGAGTCACATAGGCATTGTTGCATCATAACCAACCGAAGCTCTTGCAGAGCGCGAATGTCTGTGCGGCAGCGAATGCAGTTGCAAGGGACAGTGAAAACCAGGTAGGGCTTTCAGTGCTGGCAGCTTTCCTGTGGGCGCAATCGCTGGACGTTTCGAATTTGGCAGCCGGGGTCTGTCAGAGTCACATAGGCATTGTTGCATCATAACCAACCAAAGCTCTTGCAGAGCGCGAATGTCTGTGTGGCAGCGAATGCAGTTCCAAGGGACAGTGAAAACCAGGTAGGGCTTTCAGGGCTGGCAGCTTTCCTGTGGGCGTAATCGCTGGACGTTTCGAATTTGGCAGCCGGGATCTGCCAGGGTCACATAGGCATTGTTGCATCATAACCATCCAAGGCTTTTGCAGAGCACCAATGTCTCTGCGGCAGCGAATGCAGTTCCAAGGGACAGTGAAAACCAGGTAGCACTTTCAGGGCTGGCAGCTTTCGTGTGGGCGCAATGGCTGGACGTTTCGAATTTGGCAGCCGGGCTCTGCCAGAGTCACATAGGCATTGTTGCATCATAACCATCCAAAGCTCTTGCAGAGCGCGAATGTCTGTGCAGCAGCGAATGCAGTTAAAAGGGACAGTGAAAATCAGGTACAGTTCTGGCAGCTTTCGTGTGGGCACAATCTCTGGACGTTTCGAATTTTGTAGCCGGGCTCTGCCAGAGTCACATGGGCATTGTTGCATCATAACCAACCAAAGCTCCTCCAGAGCGTGAATGTCTGTGCGGCAGCGAATGCAGTTCCAAGGGACAGTGAAAACCAGGTCGAGCTTTCAGTGCTGGCAGCTTTCGTGTGGGCGCAATCACTGGACGTTTCGAATTTGGCAGCCGGGCTCTGCCACAGTCACATAGGCATTGTTGCATCATAACCAACCAAGGCTTTTGCAGAGCGCGAATGTCTGTGCGGCAGCGAATGCAGTTCCAAGGGACAGTGAAAACCAGGTCGAGCTTTCAGTGCTGGCAGCTTTCGTATGGGCGCAATCGCTGGACGTTTGGAATTTGGCAGCCGGGGTCTGCCAGGGTCACATAGGCATTGTTGCATCATAACCAACCAAAACTCTTGCAGAGCGCGAATGTCTGTGCGGCAGCGAATGCAGTTCCAAGGGACAGTGAAAACCAGGTAGGGCTTTCAGGGCTGGCAGCTTTCGTGTGGGCGCAATCGCTGGACGTTTCAAATTTGGCAGCCGGGCTCTGCCAGAGTCACATAGGCATTGTTGCATCATAACCATCCAAAGCTCTTGCAGAGCGCGAATGTCTGTGCAGCAGCGAATGCAGTTAAAAGGGACAGTGAAAATCAGGTACAGATTTCAGTTCTGGCAGCTTTCGTGTGGGCACAATCTCTGGACGTTTCGCATTTTGTAGCCGGGGTCTGCCAGAGTCACATAGGCATTATTGCATCATAACCAACCAAAGATCCTCCAGAGCGCGAATGTCTGTGTGGCAGCGAATGCAGTTCCAAGGGACAGTGAAAACCAGGTCGAGCTTTCAGTGCTGGCAGCTTTCGTATGGGCGCAATCGCTGGACGTTTGGAATTTGGCAGCCGGGGTCTGCCAGGGTCACATAGGCATTGTTGCATCATAACCAACCAAAGCTCCTCCAGATCGCGAATGTCTGTGCGGCAGCGAATGCAGTTCCAAGGGATAGTGAAAACCAGGTTGAGCTTTCAGTGCTGGCAGCTTTCGTGTGGGCGCAATCGCTGGACGTTTCGAATTTGGCAGCCGGGCTCTGCCAGAGTCATATAGGCATTGTTGCATCATAACCAACCAAAGCTCCTCCAGATCGCGAATGTCTGTGCGGCAGGGAATGCAGTTCCAAGGGACAGTGAAAACCAGGTAGGGCTTTCAGGGCTGTCAGCCTTCGTGTGGGCAGAATCGCTGGACGTTTCAAATTTGGCAGCCGGGCTCTGCCAGAGTCACATAGGCATTGTTGCATCATAACCATCCAAAGCTCTTGCAGATCGCGAATGTCTGTGCAGCAGCGAATGCAGTTAAAAGGGACAGTGAAAATCAGGTACAGATTTCAGTTCTGGCAGCTTTCGTGTGGGCACAATCTCTGGACGTTTCGCATTTTGTAGCCGGGCTCTGCCAGAGTCACATAGGCATTGTTGCATCATAACCAACCAAAGCTCTTGCAGAGCGCGAATGTCTGTGCGGCAGCGAATGCAGTTCCAAGGGACAGTGAAAACCAGGTAGGGCTTTCAGGGCTGGCAGCTTTCGTGTGGGCGCAATCGCTAGACGTTTCGAATTTGGCATCCGGGCTCTGCCAGAGTCACATAGGCATTGTTGCATCATAAGCAACCAAGGCTTTTGCAGAGCGACAATGTCTGTGCGGCAGTGAATGCAGTTCCAAGGGACAGTGAAAACCAGGTAGGGCTTTCAGGGCTGGCAGGTTTCGTGTGGGCGCAATCGCTGGATGTTTCGAATTTGGCAGCCGGGCTCTGCCAGAGTCACATAGGCATTGTTGCATCATAACCATCCAAGTCTTTTGCAGAGCACCAATGTCTCTGCGGCAGAGAATGCAGTTCCAAGGGACAGTGAAAACCAGGTAGGGCTTTCAGGGCTGGCAGCTTTCGTGTGGGCGCAATCGCTGGACGTTTCGAATTTGGCAGCCGGGCTCTGCCAGAGTCACATAGGCATTGTTGCATCATAACCATCCAAAGCTCTTGCAGATCGCGAATGTCTGTGCAGCAGCGAATGCAGTTAAAAGGGACAGTGAAAATCAGGTACAGATTTCAGTTCTGGCAGCTTTCATGTGGGCGCAATCTCTGGACCTTTCGAATTTTGTAGCCAGGCTCTGCCAGAGTCACATAGGCATTGTTGCATCATAACCAACCGAAGCTCTTGCAGAGCGCGAATGTCTGTGCGGCAGCGAATGCAGTTGCAAGGGACAGTGAAAACCAGGTAGGGCTTTCAGTGCTGGCAGCTTTCCTGTGGGCGCAATCGCTGGACGTTTCGAATTTGGCAGCCGGGGTCTGTCAGAGTCACATAGGCATTGTTGCATCATAACCAACCAAAGCTCTTGCAGAGCGCGAATGTCTGTGTGGCAGCGAATGCAGTTCCAAGGGACAGTGAAAACCAGGTAGGGCTTTCAGGGCTGGCAGCTTTCCTGTGGGCGTAATCGCTGGACGTTTCGAATTTGGCAGCCGGGATCTGCCAGGGTCACATAGGCATTGTTGCATCATAACCATCCAAGGCTTTTGCAGAGCACCAATGTCTCTGCGGCAGCGAATGCAGTTCCAAGGGACAGTGAAAACCAGGTAGCACTTTCAGGGCTGGCAGCTTTCGTGTGGGCGCAATGGCTGGACGTTTCGAATTTGGCAGCCGGGCTCTGCCAGAGTCACATAGGCATTGTTGCATCATAACCATCCAAAGCTCTTGCAGAGCGCGAATGTCTGTGCAGCAGCGAATGCAGTTAAAAGGGACAGTGAAAATCAGGTACAGTTCTGGCAGCTTTCGTGTGGGCACAATCTCTGGACGTTTCGAATTTTGTAGCCGGGCTCTGCCAGAGTCACATGGGCATTGTTGCATCATAACCAACCAAAGCTCCTCCAGAGCGTGAATGTCTGTGCGGCAGCGAATGCAGTTCCAAGGGACAGTGAAAACCAGGTCGAGCTTTCAGTGCTGGCAGCTTTCGTGTGGGCGCAATCACTGGACGTTTCGAATTTGGCAGCCGGGCTCTGCCACAGTCACATAGGCATTGTTGCATCATAACCAACCAAGGCTTTTGCAGAGCGCGAATGTCTGTGCGGCAGCGAATGCAGTTCCAAGGGACAGTGAAAACCAGGTCGAGCTTTCAGTGCTGGCAGCTTTCGTATGGGCGCAATCGCTGGACGTTTGGAATTTGGCAGCCGGGGTCTGCCAGGGTCACATAGGCATTGTTGCATCATAACCAACCAAAACTCTTGCAGAGCGCGAATGTCTGTGCGGCAGCGAATGCAGTTCCAAGGGACAGTGAAAACCAGGTAGGGCTTTCAGGGCTGGCAGCTTTCGTGTGGGCGCAATCGCTGGACGTTTCAAATTTGGCAGCCGGGCTCTGCCAGAGTCACATAGGCATTGTTGCATCATAACCATCCAAAGCTCTTGCAGAGCGCGAATGTCTGTGCAGCAGCGAATGCAGTTAAAAGGGACAGTGAAAATCAGGTACAGATTTCAGTTCTGGCAGCTTTCGTGTGGGCACAATCTCTGGACGTTTCGCATTTTGTAGCCGGGGTCTGCCAGAGTCACATAGGCATTATTGCATCATAACCAACCAAAGATCCTCCAGAGCGCGAATGTCTGTGTGGCAGCGAATGCAGTTCCAAGGGACAGTGAAAACCAGGTCGAGCTTTCAGTGCTGGCAGCTTTCGTATGGGCGCAATCGCTGGACGTTTGGAATTTGGCAGCCGGGGTCTGCCAGGGTCACATAGGCATTGTTGCATCATAACCAACCAAAGCTCCTCCAGATCGCGAATGTCTGTGCGGCAGCGAATGCAGTTCCAAGGGATAGTGAAAACCAGGTTGAGCTTTCAGTGCTGGCAGCTTTCGTGTGGGCGCAATCGCTGGACGTTTCGAATTTGGCATCCGGGCTCTGCCAGAGTCACGTAGGCATTGTTGCATCATAAGCAACCAAGGCTTTTGCAGAGCGAGAATGTCTGTGCGGCAGCGAATGCAATTCCAAGGGACAGTGAAAACCAGGTAGGGCTTTCAGGGCTGGCAGCTTTGCTTTGGGCGCAATCGCTGGATGTTTCGAATTTGGGAGCCGGGCTCTGCCAGAGTCACATAGGCATTGTTGCATCATAACCATCCAAGTCTTTTGCAGAGCACCAATGTCTCTGCGGCAGAGAATGCAGATCCAAGGGACAGTGAAAACCAGGTAGGGCTTTCAGTGCTGGCAGCTTTCCTGTGGGCGCAATCGCTGGACGTTTCGAATTTGGCAGCCGGGGTCTGTCAGAGTCACATAGGCATTGTTGCATCATAACCAACCAAAGCTCTTGCAGAGCGCGAATGTCTGTGTGGCAGCGAATGCAGTTCCAAGGGACAGTGAAAACCAGGTAGGGCTTTCAGGGCTGGCAGCTTTCCTGTGGGCGTAATCGCTGGACGTTTCGAATTTGGCAGCCGGGATCTGCCAGGGTCACATAGGCATTGTTGCATCATAACCATCCAAGGCTTTTGCAGAGCACCAATGTCTCTGCGGCAGCGAATGCAGTTCCAAGGGACAGTGAAAACCAGGTAGCACTTTCAGGGCTGGCAGCTTTCGTGTGGGCGCAATGGCTGGACGTTTCGAATTTGGCAGCCGGGCTCTGCCAGAGTCACATAGGCATTGTTGCATCATAACCATCCAAAGCTCTTGCAGAGCGCGAAAGTCTGTGCAGCAGCGAATGCAGTTAAAAGGGACAGTGAAAATCAGGTACAGTTCTGGCAGCTTTCGTGTGGGCACAATCTCTGGACGTTTCGAATTTTGTAGCCGGGCTCTGCCAGAGTCACATGGGCATTGTTGCATCATAACCAACCAAAGCTCCTCCAGAGCGTGAATGTCTGTGCGGCAGCGAATGCAGTTCCAAGGGACAGTGAAAACCAGGTCGAGCTTTCAGTGCTGGCAGCTTTCGTGTGGGCGCAATCACTGGACGTTTCGAATTTGGCAGCCGGGCTCTGCCAGAGTCACATAGGCATTGTTGCATCATAACCAACCAAGGCTTTTGCAGAGCGCGAATGTCTGTGCGGCAGCGAATGCAGTTCCAAGGGACAGTGAAAACCAGGTCGAGCTTTCAGTGCTGGCAGCTTTCGTATGGGCGCAATCGCTGGACGTTTGGAATTTGGCAGCCGGGGTCTGCCAGGGTCACATAGGCATTGTTGCATCATAACCAACCAAAACTCTTGCAGAGCGCGAATGTCTGTGCGGCAGCGAATGCAGTTCCAAGGGACAGTGAAAACCAGGTAGGGCTTTCAGGGCTGGCAGCTTTCGTGTGGGCGCAATCGCTGGACGTTTCAAATTTGGCAGCCGGGCTCTGCCAGAGTCACATAGGCATTGTTGCATCATAACCATCCAAAGCTCTTGCAGAGCGCGAATGTCTGTGCAGCAGCGAATGCAGTTAAAAGGGACAGTGAAAATCAGGTACAGATTTCAGTTCTGGCAGCTTTCGTGTGGGCACAATCTCTGGACGTTTCGCATTTTGTAGCCGGGGTCTGCCAGAGTCACATAGGCATTATTGCATCATAACCAACCAAAGATCCTCCAGAGCGCGAATGTCTGTGTGGCAGCGAATGCAGTTCCAAGGGACAGTGAAAACCAGGTCGAGCTTTCAGTGCTGGCAGCTTTCGTATGGGCGCAATCGCTGGACGTTTGGAATTTGGCAGCCGGGGTCTGCCAGGGTCACATAGGCATTGTTGCATCATAACCAACCAAAGCTCCTCCAGATCGCGAATGTCTGTGCGGCAGCGAATGCAGTTCCAAGGGATAGTGAAAACCAGGTTGAGCTTTCAGTGCTGGCAGCTTTCGTGTGGGCGCAATCGCTGGACGTTTCGAATTTGGCATCCGGGCTCTGCCAGAGTCACGTAGGCATTGTTGCATCATAAGCAACCAAGGCTTTTGCAGAGCGAGAATGTCTGTGCGGCAGCGAATGCAATTCCAAGGGACAGTGAAAACCAGGTAGGGCTTTCAGGGCTGGCAGCTTTGCTTTGGGCGCAATCGCTGGATGTTTCGAATTTGGGAGCCGGGCTCTGCCAGAGTCACATAGGCATTGTTGCATCATAACCATCCAAGTCTTTTGCAGAGCACCAATGTCTCTGCGGCAGAGAATGCAGATCCAAGGGACAGTGAAAACCAGGTAGGGCTTTCAGGGCTGTCAGCCTTCGTGTGGGCAGAATCGCTGGACGTTTCAAATTTGGCAGCCGGGCTCTGCCAGAGTCACATAGGCATTGTTGCATCATAACCATCCAAAGCTCTTGCAGATCGCGAATGTCTGTGCAGCAGCGAATGCAGTTAAAAGGGACAGTGAAAATCAGGTACAGATTTCAGTTCTGGCAGCTTTCGTGTGGGCACAATCTCTGGACGTTTCGCATTTTGTAGCCGGGCTCTGCCAGAGTCACATAGGCATTGTTGCATCATAACCATCCAAAGCTCCTCCAGAGCGCGAATGTCTGTGCGGCAGCGAATGCAGTTCCAAGGGACAGTGAAAACCAGGTACAGATTTCAGTGCTAGCAGCTTTCTGTGGGCGCAATCGCTGGAAGTTTCGAATTTGGCAGCCGGGCTCTGCCAGAGTCACATAGGCATTGTTGCATCATAACCAACCAAGGCTTTTGCAGAGCACGAATCTCTGTTCGGCAGCGAATGCAGTTCCAAGGCACAGTGAAAACCAGGTAGGCCTTTCAGGCCTGGCAGCTTTCGTGTGGGCGCAATCGCTGGACGTTTCGAATTTGGCAGCCGGGCTCTGCCAGAGTCATATAGGCATTGTTGCATCATAACCAAGCAAGGCTCTTGCAGAGCGCGAATGTCTTTGCAGCAGCGAATGCAGTTCCAAGGGACAGTGAAAACCAGGTAGGGCTTTCAGGGCTGGCAGCTTTCGTGTGGGCGCAATCGCTGGACGTTTCGAAAATGGCAGCCGGGCTCTGCCAGAGTCACATAGGCATCGTTGCATCATAACCATCCAAACCTCTTGCAGAGCGCGAAAGTCTGCGTGGCAGCGAATGCAGTTCCAAGGGACAGTGAAAACCAGGTACAGATTTCAGTTCTGGCAGCTTTCATGTGGGCGCAATCTCTGGACCTTTCGAATTTTGTAGCCAGGCTCTGCCAGAGTCACATAGGCATTGTTGCATCATAACCAACCAAAGCTCCTCCAGAGCGTGAATGTCTGTGCGGCAGCGAATGCAGTTCCAAGGGACAGTGAAAACCAGGTCGAGCTTTCAGTGCTGGCAGCTTTCATGTGGGCGCAATCGCTGGACGTTTCGAATTTGGCAGCCGGGCTCTGCCAGAGTCACATAGGCATTGTTGCATCCTAACCAACCAAGGCTTTTGCAGAGCGCGAATGTCTGTGCGGCAGCGAATGCAGTTCCAAGGGACAGTGAAAACCAGGTAGGGCTTTCAGGGCTGGCAGCTTTCGTGTGGGCGAAATCGCTGGACGTTTCGAATTTGGGAGCCGGGCTCTGCAAGCGTCACATAGGCATTGTTACATAATAACCAACCAAGGCTTTTGCAGAGCACCAATGTCTCTGCGGCAGCGAATACAGTTCCAAGGGACAGTGAAAACCAGGTCGAGCTTTCAGTGCTGGCAGCTTTCGTATGGGCGCAATCGCTGGACGTTTCGATTTTGGCAGCCGGGGTCTGCCATGGTCACATAGGCATTGTTACATCATAACCAACCAAAACTCTTGCAGAGCGCCAATGTCTGTGCGGCAGCGAATGCAGTTCCAAGGGACAGTGAAAACCAGGTAGGGCTTTCAGGGCTGGCAGCTTTCGTGTGGGCGCAATCGCTGGACGTTTCAAATTTGGCAGCCGGGCTCTGCCAGAGTCACATAGGCATTGTTGCATCATAACCATCCAAAGCTCTTGCAGAGTGCGAATGTCTGTGCAGCAGCGAATGCAGTTAAAAGGGACAGTGAAAATCAGGTACAGATTTCAGTTCTGGCAGCTTTCGTGTGGGCACAATCTCTGGACGTTTCGCATTTTGTAGCCGGGCTCTGCCAGAGTCACATAGGCATTGTTGCATCATAACCAACCAAAGCTCTTGCAGAGCGCGAATGTCTGTGCGGCAGCGAATGCAGTTCCAAGGGACAGTGAAAACCAGGTCGAGCTTTCAGTGCTGGCAGCTTTCGTGTGGGCGCAATCGCTAGACGTTTCGAATTTGGCATCCGGGCTCTGCCAGAGTCACATAGGCATTGTTGCATCATAAGCAACCAAGGCTTTTGCAGAGCGACAATGTCTGTGCGGCAGTGAATGCAGTTCCAAGGGACAGTGAAAACCAGGTAGGGCTTTCAGGGCTGGCAGCTTTCGTGTGGGCGCAATCGCTGGACGTTTCGATTTTGGCAGCCGGGGTCTGCCAGGGTCACGTAGGCATTGTTGCATCATAACCAACCAAAACTCTTGCAGAGCGCGAATGTCTGTGCGGCAGCGAATGCAGTTCCAAGGGACAGTGAAAACCAGGTAGGGCTTTCAGGGCTGGCAGCTTTCGTGTGGGCGCAATCGCTGGACGTTTCAAATTTGGCAGCCGGGCTCTGCCAGAGTCACATAGGCATTGTTGCATCATAACCATCCAAAGCTCTTGCAGAGTGCGAATGTCTGTGCAGCAGCGAATGCAGTTAAAAGGGACAGTGAAAATCAGGTACAGATTTCAGTTCTGGCAGCTTTCGTGTGGGCACAATCTCTGGACGTTTCGCATTTTGTAGCCGGGCTCTGCCAGAGTCACATAGGCATTGTTGCATCATAACCATCCAAAGCTCCTCCAGAGCGCGAATGTCTGTGCGGCAGCGAATGCAGTTCCAAGGGACAGTGAAAACCAGGTCGAGCTTTCAGTGCTGGCAGCTTTCGTGTGGGCGCAATCGCTGGAAGTTTCGAATTTGGCAGCCGGGCTCTGCCAGAGTCACATAGGCATTGTTGCATCATAACCAACCAAGGCTTTTGCAGAGCACGAATCTCTGTTCGGCAGCGAATGCAGTTCCAAGGGACAGTGAAAACCAGGTAGGCCTTTCAGGCCTGGCAGCTTTCGTGTGGGCGCAATCGCTGGACGTTTCGAATTTGGCAGCCGGGCTCTGCCAGAGTCATATAGGCATTGTTGCATCATAACCAACCAAAGCTCCTCCAGATCGCGAATGTCTGTGCGGCAGGGAATGCAGTTCCAAGGGACAGTGAAAACCAGGTAGGGCTTTCAGGGCTGTCAGCCTTCGTGTGGGCAGAATCGCTGGACGTTTCAAATTTGGCAGCCGGGCTCTGCCAGAGTCACATAGGCATTGTTGCATCATAACCATCCAAAGCTCTTGCAGATCGCAAATGTCTGTGCAGCAGCGAATGCAGTTAAAAGGGACAGTGAAAATCAGGTACAGATTTCAGTTCTGGCAGCTTTCGTGTGGGCACAATCTCTGGACGTTTCGCATTTTGTAGCCGGGCTCTGCCAGAGTCACATAGGCATTGTTGCATCATAACCATCCAAAGCTCCTCCAGAGCGCGAATGTCTGTGCGGCAGCGAATGCAGTTCCAAGGGACAGTGAAAACCAGGTACAGATTTCAGTGCTAGCAGCTTTCTGTGGGCGCAATCGCTGGAAGTTTCGAATTTGGCAGCCGGGCTCTGCCAGAGTCACATAGGCATTGTTGCATCATAACCAACCAAGGCTTTTGCAGAGCACGAATCTCTGTTCGGCAGCGAATGCAGTTCCAAGGCACAGTGAAAACCAGGTAGGCCTTTCAGGCCTGGCAGCTTTCGTGTGGGCGCAATCGCTGGACGTTTCGAATTTGGCAGCCGGGCTCTGCCAGAGTCATATAGGCATTGTTGCATCATAACCAAGCAAGGCTCTTGCAGAGCGCGAATGTCTTTGCAGCAGCGAATGCAGTTCCAAGGGACAGTGAAAACCAGGTAGGGCTTTCAGGGCTGGCAGCTTTCGTGTGGGCGCAATCGCTGGACGTTTCGAAAATGGCAGCCGGGCTCTGCCAGAGTCACATAGGCATTGTTGCATCATAACCATACAAACCTCTTGCAGAGCGCGAAAGTCTGCGTGGCAGCGAATGCAGTTCCAAGGGACAGTGAAAACCAGGTACAGATTTCAGTTCTGGCAGCTTTCATGTGGGCGCAATCTCTGGACCTTTCGAATTTTGTAGCCAGGCTCTGCCAGAGTCACATAGGCATTGTTGCATCATAAGCAACCAAAGCTCTTGCAGAGCGCGAATGTCTCTGCGGCAGCGAATGCAGTTCCAAGGGACAGTGAAAACCAGGTAGGGCTTTCAGGGCTGGCAGCTTTCCTGTGGGCGCAATCGCTGGACGTTTCGAATTTGGGAGCCGGGCTCTGCCAGAGTCACATAGGCATTGTTGCATCATAACCAACCAAAGCTCTTGCAGAGCGCGAATGTCTGTGCGGCAGCGAATGCAGTTCCAAGGGACAGTGAAAACCAGGTAGGGCTTTCAGGGCTGGCAGCTTTCCTGTGGGCGTAATCGCTGGACGTTTCGAATTTGGCAGCCGGGATCTGCCAGGGTCACATAGGCATTGTTGCATCATAACCATCCAAGGCTTTTGCAGAGCACCAATGTCTCTGCGGCAGCGAATGCAGTTCCAAGGGACAGTGAAAACCAGGTAGGGCTTTCTGGGCTGGCAGCTTTCGTGTGGGCGCAATCGCTGGACGTTTCGACTTTGGCAGCCGGGCTCTGCCAGAGTCACATAGGCATTGTTGCATCATAACCAACCAAAGCTCTTGCAGAGCGCGAATGTCTGTGCGGCAGCGAATGCAGTTCCAAGGGACAGTGAAAACCAGGTACAGATTTCAGTTCTGGCAGCTTTCGTGTGGGCGCAATCTCTGGACTTTTCGCATTTTGTAGCCGGGCTCTGCCAGAGTCACATAGGCATTGTTGCATCATAACCAACCAAAGATCCTCCAGAGCGCGAATGTCTGTGTGGCAGCAAATGCAGTTCCAAGGGACAGTGAAAACCAGGTCGAGCTTTCAGTGCTGGCAGATTTCGTGTGGGCGCAATCGCTGGACGTTTCGAATTTGGCAGCCGGGCTCTGCCAGAGTCACATAGGCATTGTTGCATCATAACCAACCAAGGCTTTTGCAGAGCATGAATGTCTGTGCGGAAGCGAATGCAGTTCCAAGGGACAGTGAAAACCAGGTCGATCTTTCAGAGCTGGCAGCTTTCGTGTGGGCGCAATCGCTGGACGTTTCGACTTTGGGAGCCGGGCTCTGCCAGAGTCACATAGGCATTGTTATATCATAACCAACCAAGGCTTTTGCAGAGCGCGAATGTCTGTGTGGCAGCGAATGCAGTTCCAAGGGACAGTGAAAACCAGGTACAGATTTCAGTTCTGGCAGCTTTTGTGTGGGCGCAATCGCTGGACGTTTCAAATTTGGCAGCCGGGCTCTGCCAGAGTCACATAGGCATTGTTGCATCATAACCATCCAAAGCTCTTGCAGAGCGCGAATGTCTGTGCAGCAGCGAATGCAGTTAAAAGGGACAGTGAAAATCAGGTACAGTTCTGGCAGCTTTCGTGTGGGCACAATCTCTGGACGTTTCGAATTTTGTAGCCGGGCTCTGCCAGAGTCACATAGGCATTGTTGCATCATAACCAACCAAAGCTCCTCCAGAGCGTGAATGTCTGTGCGGCAGCGAATGCAGTTCCAAGGGACAGTGAAAACCAGGTCGAGCTTTCAGTGCTGGCAGCTTTCGTGTGGGCGCAATCACTGGACGTTTCGAATTTGGCAGCCGGGCTCTGCCAGAGTCACATAGGCATTGTTGCATCATAACCAACCAAGGCTTTTGCAGAGCGCGAATGTCTGTGCGGCAGCGAATGCAGTTCCAAGGGACAGTGAAAACCAGGTAGGCCTTTCAGGGCTGGCAGCTTTCGTGTGGGCGCAATCGCTGGAGGTTTCGAATTTGGGAGCCGGGCTCTGCAAGCGTCACATAGGCATTGTTACATCATAACCAACCAAGGCTTTTGCAGAGCACCAATGTCTCTGCGGCAGCGAATGCAGTTCCAAGGGACAGTGAAAACCAGGTCGAGCTTTCAGTGCTGGCAGCTTTCGTATGGGCGCAATCGCTGGACGTTTCGAATTTGGCAGCCGGGGTCTGCCAGGGTCACATAGGCATTGTTGCATCATAACCAACCAAAACTCTTGCAGAGCGCGAATGTCTGTGTGGCAGCGAATGCAGTTCCAAGGGACAGTGAAAACCAGGTAGGGCTTTCAGGGCTGGCAGCTTTCGTGTGGGCGCAGTCGCTGGACGTTTCAAATTTGGCAGCCGGGCTCTGCCAGAGTCACATAGGAATTGTTGCATCATAACCATCCAAAGCTCTTGCAGAGCGCGAATGTCTGTGCAGCAGCGAATGCAGTTAAAAGGGACAGTGAAAATCAGGTACAGATTTCAGTTCTGGCAGCTTTCGTGTGGGCACAATCTCTGGACGTTTCGCATTTTGTAGCCGGGCTCTGCCAGAGTCACATAGGCATTGTTGCATCATAACCAACCAAAGCTCCTCCAGATCGCGAATGTCTGTGCGGCAGCGAATGCAGTTCCAAGGGACAGTGAAAACCAGGTTGAGCTTTCAGTGCTGGCAGCTTTCGTGTGGGCGCAATCGCTGGACGTTTCGAATTTGGCATCCGGGCTCTGCCAGAGTCACATAGGCATTGTTGCATCATAAGCAACCAAGGCTTTTGCAGAGCGAGAATGTCTGTGCGGCAGCGAATGCAATTCCAAGGGACAGTGAAAACCAGGTAGGGCTTTCAGGGCTGGCAGCTTTGCTGTGGGCGCAATCGCTGGATGTTTCGAATTTGACAGCCGGGCTCTGCCAGAGTCACATAGGCATTGTTGCATCATAACCATCCAAGTCTTTTGCAGAGCACCAATGTCTCTGCGGCAGAGAATGCAGATCCAAGGGACAGTGAAAACCAGGTAGGGCTTTCAGGGCTGGCAGCTTTCGTGTGGGCGCAATCGCTGCACGTTTCGAATTTGGCAGCCGGGCTCTGCCAGAGTCACATAGGCATTGTTGCATCATAACCATCCAAAGCTCTTGCAGATCGCGAATGTCTGTGCAGCAGCGAATGCAGTTAAAAGGGACAGTGAAAACCAGGTACAGATTTCAGTTCTGGCAGCTTTCGTGTGGGCACAATCTCTGGACGTTTCGCATTTTGTAGCCGAGCTCTGCCAGAGTCACATAGGCATTGTTGCATCATAACCAACCAAAGATCCTCCAGAGCGCGAATGTCTGTGTGGCAGCGAATGCAGTTCCAAGGGACAGTGAAAACCAGGTCGAGCTTTCAGTGCTGGCAGCTTTCGTGTGGGCGCAATCGCTGGACGTTTCGAATTTGGCAGCCGGGCTCTGCCAGAGTCACATAGGCATTGTTGCATCATAACCAACCAAGGCTTTTGCAGAGCATGAATGTCTGTGCGGAAGCGAATGCAGTTCCAAGGGACAGTGAAAACCAGGTCGAGCTTTCAGAGCTGGCAGCTTTCGTGTGGGCGCAATCGCTGGACGTTTCGAATTTGGGAGCCGGGCTCTGCCAGAGTCACATAGGCATTGTTACCTCATAACCAAGCAAGGCTTTTGCAGAGCGCGAATATCTGTGTGGCAGCGAATGCAGTTCCAAGGGACAGTGAAAACCAGGTAGGGCTTTCAGTTCTGGCAGCTTTCATGTGGGCGCAATCGCTGGATGCTTCGAATTTGGAAGCCGGGCTCTGCCAGAGTCACATAGGCATTGTTGCATCATAACCAACCAAAGCTCCTCCAGATCGCGAATGTCTGTGCGGCAGGGAATGCAGTTCCAAGGGACAGTGAAAACCAGGTAGGGCTTTCAGGGCTGTCAGCCTTCGTGTGGGCAGAATCGCTGGACGTTTCAAATTTGGCAGCCGGGCTCTGCCAGAGTCACATAGGCATTGTTGCATCATAACCATCCAAAGCTCTTGCAGAGCGCGAATGTCTGTGCAGCAGCGAATGCAGTTAAAAGGGACAGTGAAAATCAGGTACAGATTTCAGTTCTGGCAGCTTTCGTGTGGGCACAATCTCTGGACGTTTCGCATTTTGTAGCCGGGCTCTGCCAGAGTCACATAGGCATTGTTGCATCATAACCATCCAAAGCTCCTCCAGAGCGCGAATGTCTGTGCGGCAGCGAATGCAGTTCCAAGGGACAGTGAAAACCAGGTCGAGCTTTCAGTGCTGGCAGCTTTCGTGTGGGCGCAATCGCTGGAAGTTTCGAATTTGGCAGCCGGGCTCTGCCAGAGTCACATAGGCATTGTTGCATCATAACCAACCAAGGCTTTTGCAGAGCACGAATCTCTGTTCGGCAGCGAATGCAGTTCCAAGGGACAGTGAAAACCAGGTAGGCCTTTCAGGCCTGGCAGCTTTCGTGTGGGCGCAATCGCTGGACGTTTCGAATTTGGCAGCCGGGCTCTGCCAGAGTCATATAGGCATTGTTGCATCATAACCAAGCAAGGCTCTTGCAGAGCGCGAATGTCTTTGCAGCAGCGAATGCAGTTCCAAGGGACAGTGAAAACCAGGTAGGGCTTTCAGGGCTGGCAGCTTTCGTGTGGGCGCAATCGCTGGACGTTTCGAATTTGGCAGCCGGGCTCTGCCAGAGTCACATAGGTATTGTTGCATCATAACCATCCAAACCTCTTGCAGAGCGCGAAAGTCTGCGTGGCAGCGAATGCAGTTCCAAGGGACAGTGAAAACCAGGTACAGATTTCAGTTCTGGCAGCTTTCATGTGGGCGCAATCTCTGGACCTTTCGAATTTTGTAGCCAGGCTCTGCCAGAGTCACATAGGCATTGTTGCATCATAAGCAACCAAAGCTCTTGCAGAGCGCGAATGTCTCTGCGGCAGCGAATGCAGTTCCAAGGGACAGTGAAAACCAGGTAGGGCTTTCAGTGCTGGCAGCTTTCCTGTGGGCGCAATCGCTGGACGTTTCGAATTTGGCAGCCGGGGTCTGTCAGAGTCACATAGGCATTGTTGCATCATAACCAACCAAAGCTCTTGCAGAGCGCGAATGTCTGTGCGGCAGCGAATGCAGTTCCAAGGGACAGTGAAAACCAGGTAGGGCTTTCAGGGCTGGCAGCTTTCCTGTGGGCGTAATCGCTGGACGTTTCGAATTTGGCAGCCGGGATCTGCCAGGGTCACATAGGCATTGTTGCATCATAACCATCCAAGGCTTTTGCAGAGCACCAATGTCTCTGCGGCAGCGAATGCAGTTCCAAGGGACAGTGAAAACCAGGTAGGGCTTTCTGGGCTGGCAGCTTTCGTGTGGGCGCAATCGCTGGACGTTTCGACTTTGGCAGCCGGGCTCTGCCAGAGTCACATAGGCATTGTTGCATCATGACCAACCAAAGCTCTTACAGAGCGCGAATGTCTGTGCGGCAGCGAATGCAGTTCCAAGGGACAGTGAAAACCAGGTACAGATTTCAGTTCTGGCAGCTTTCGTGTGGGCACAATCTCTGGACTTTTCGCATTTTGTAGCCGGGCTCTGCCAGAGTCACATAGGCATTGTTGCATCATAACCAACCAAAGATCCTCCAGAGCGCGAATGTCTGTGTGGCAGCGAATGCAGTTCCAAGGGACAGTGAAAACCAGGTACAGATTTCAGTTCTGGCAGCTTTTGTGTGGGCGCAATCGCTGGACGTTTCAAATTTGGCAGCCGGGCTCTGCCAGAGTCACATAGGCATTGTTGCATCATAACCATCCAAAGCTCTTGCAGAGCGCGAATGTCTGTGCAGCAGCGAATGCAGTTAAAAGGGACAGTGAAAATCAGGTACATTTCTGGCAGCTTTCGTGTGGGCACAATCTCTGGACGTTTCGAATTTTGTAGCCGGACTCTGCCAGAGTCACATAGGCATTGTTGCATCATAACCAACCAAAGCTCCTCCAGAGCGTGAATGTCTGTGCGGCAGCGAATGCAGTTCCAAGGGACAGTGAAAACCAGGTCGAGCTTTCAGTGCTGGCAGCTTTCATGTGGGCGCAATCGCTGGACGTTTCGAATTTGGCAGCCGGGCTCTGCCAGAGTCACATAGGCATTGTTGCATCCTAACCAACCAAGGCTTTTGCAGAGCGCGAATGTCTGTGCGGCAGCGAATGCAGTTCCAAGGGACAGTGAAAACCAGGTAGGTCTTTCAGGGCTGGCAGCTTTCGTGTGGGCGAAATCGCTGGACGTTTCGAATTTGGGAGCCGGGCTCTGCAAGCGTCACATAGGCATTGTTACATCATAACCAACCAAGGCTTTTGCAGAGCACCAATGTCTCTGCGGCAGCGAATGCAGTTCCAAGGGACAGTGAAAACCAGGTCGAGCTTTCAGTGCTGGCAGCTTTCGTATGGGCGCAATCGCTGGACGTTTCGATTTTGGCAGCCGGGGTCTGCCATGGTCACATAGGCATTGTTACATCATAACCATCCAAAGCTCTTGCAGAGTGCGAATGTCTGTGCAGCAGCGAATGCAGTTAAAAGGGACAGTGAAAATCAGGTACAGATTTCAGTTCTGGCAGCTTTCGTGTGGGCACAATCTCTGGACGTTTCGCATTTTGTAGCCGGGCTCTGCCAGAGTCACATAGGCATTGTTGCATCATAACCAACCAAAGCTCTTGCAGAGCGCGAATGTCTGTGCGGCAGCGAATGCAGTTCCAAGGGACAGTGAAAACCAGGTCGAGCTTTCAGTGCTGGCAGCTTTCGTGTGGGCGCAATCGCTGGACGTTTCGAATTTGGCATCCGGGCTCTGCCAGAGTCACATAGGCATTGTTGCATCATAAGCAACCAAGGCTTTTGCAGAGCACCAATGTCTCTGCGGCAGAGAATGCAGTTCCAAGGGACAGTGAAAACCAGGTAGGGCTTTCAGGGCTGGCAGCTTTCGTGTGGGCGCAATCGCTGGACGTTTCGATTTTGGCAGCCGGGGTCTGCCAGGGTCACATAGGCATTGTTGCATCATAACCAACCAAAACTCTTGCAGAGCGCGAATGTCTGTGCGGCAGCGAATGCAGTTCCAAGGGACAGTGAAAACCAGGTAGGGCTTTCAGGGCTGGCAGCTTTCGTGTGGGCGCAATCGCTGGACGTTTCAAATTTGGCAGCCGGGCTCTGCCAGAGTCACATAGGCATTGTTGCATCATAACCATCCAAAGCTCTTGCAGAGTGCGAATGTCTGTGCAGCAGCGAATGCAGTTAAAAGGGACAGTGAAAATCAGGTACAGATTTCAGTTCTGGCAGCTTTCGTGTGGGCACAATCTCTGGACGTTTCGCATTTTGTAGCCGGGCTCTGCCAGAGTCACATAGGCATTGTTGCATCATAACCATCCAAAGCTCCTCCAGAGCGCGAATGTCTGTGCGGCAGCGAATGCAGTTCCAAGGGACAGTGAAAACCAGGTCGAGCTTTCAGTGCTGGCAGCTTTCGTGTGGGCGCAATCGCTGGAAGTTTCGAATTTGGCAGCCGGGCTCTGCCAGAGTCACATAGGCATTGTTGCATCATAACCAACCAAGGCTTTTGCAGAGCACGAATCTCTGTTCGGCAGCGAATGCAGTTCCAAGGGACAGTGAAAACCAGGTAGGCCTTTCAAGCCTGGCAGCTTTCGTGCGGGCGCAATCGCTGGACGTTTCGAATTTGGCAGCCGGGCTCTGCCAGAGTCATATAGGCATTGTTGCATCATAACCAACCAAAGCTCCTCCAGATCGCGAATGTCTGTGCGGCAGGGAATGCAGTTCCAAGGGACAGTGAAAACCAGGTAGGGCTTTCAGGGCTGTCAGCCTTCGTGTGGGCAGAATCGCTGGACGTTTCAAATTTGGCAGCCGGGCTCTGCCAGAGTCACATAGGCATTGTTGCATCATAACCATCCAAAGCTCTTGCAGATCGCGAATGTCTGTGCAGCAGCGAATGCAGTTAAAAGGGACAGTGAAAATCAGGTACAGATTTCAGTTCTGGCAGCTTTCGTGTGGGCACAATCTCTGGACGTTTCGCATTTTGTAGCCGGGCTCTGCCAGAGTCACATAGGCATTGTTGCATCATAACCATCCAAAGCTCCTCCAGAGCGCGAATGTCTGTGCGGCAGCGAATGCAGTTCCAAGGGACAGTGAAAACCAGGTACAGATTTCAGTGCTAGCAGCTTTCTGTGGGCGCAATCGCTGGAAGTTTCGAATTTGGCAGCCGGGCTCTGCCAGAGTCACATAGGCATTGTTGCATCATAACCAACCAAGGCTTTTGCAGAGCACGAATCTCTGTTCGGCAGCGAATGCAGTTCCAAGGCACAGTGAAAACCAGGTAGGCCTTTCAGGCCTGGCAGCTTTCGTGTGGGCGCAATCGCTGGACGTTTCGAATTTGGCAGCCGGGCTCTGCCAGAGTCATATAGGCATTGTTGCATCATAACCAAGCAAGGCTCTTGCAGAGCGCGAATGTCTTTGCAGCAGCGAATGCAGTTCCAAGGGACAGTGAAAACCAGGTAGGGCTTTCAGGGCTGGCAGCTTTCGTGTGGGCGCAATCGCTGGACGTTTCGACTTTGGCAGCCGGGCTCTGCCAGAGTCACATAGGCATTGTTGCAGCATAACCAACCAAAGCTCCTCCAGATCGCGAATGTCTGTGCGGCAGGGAATGCAGTTCCAAGGGACAGTGAAAACCAGGTAGGGCTTTCAGGGCTGTCAGCCTTCGTGTGGGCAGAATCGCTGGACGTTTCAAATTTGGCAGCCGGGCTCTGCCAGAGTCACATAGGCATTGTTGCATCATAACCATCCAAAGCTCTTGCAGAGCGCGAATGTCTGTGCAGCAGCGAATGCAGTTAAAAGGGACAGTGAAAATCAGGTACAGATTTCAGTTCTGGCAGCTTTCGTGTGGGCACAATCTCTGGACGTTTCGCATTTTGTAGCCGGGCTCTGCCAGAGTCACATAGGCATTGTTGCATCATAACCATCCAAAGCTCCTCCAGAGCGCGAATGTCTGTGCGGCAGCGAATGCAGTTCCAAGGGACAGTGAAAACCAGGTCGAGCTTTCAGTGCTGGCAGCTTTCGTGTGGGCGCAATCGCTGGAAGTTTCGAATTTGGCAGCCGGGCTCTGCCAGAGTCACATAGGCATTGTTGCATCATAACCAACCAAGGCTTTTGCAGATCACGAATCTCTGTTCGGCAGCGAATGCAGTTCCAAGGGACAGTGAAAACCAGGTAGGCCTTTCAGGCCTGGCAGCTTTCGTGTGGGCGCAATCGCTGGACGTTTCGAATTTGGCAGCCGGGCTCTGCCAGAGTCATATAGGCATTGTTGCATCATAACCAAGCAAGGCTCTTGCAGAGCGCGAATGTCTTTGCAGCAGCGAATGCAGTTCCAAGGGACAGTGAAAACCAGGTAGGGCTTTCAGGGCTGGCAGCTTTCGTGTGGGCGCAATCGCTGGACGTTTCGAATTTGGCAGCCGGGCTCTGCCAGAGTCACATAGGTATTGTTGCATCATAACCATCCAAACCTCTTGCAGAGCGCGAAAGTCTGCGTGGCAGCGAATGCAGTTCCAAGGGACAGTGAAAACCAGGTACAGATTTCAGTTCTGGCAGCTTTCATGTGGGCGCAATCTCTGGACCTTTCGAATTTTGTAGCCAGGCTCTGCCAGAGTCACATAGGCATTGTTGCATCATAAGCAACCAAAGCTCTTGCAGAGCGCGAATGTCTCTGCGGCAGCGAATGCAGTTCCAAGGGACAGTGAAAACCAGGTAGGGCTTTCAGTGCTGGCAGCTTTCCTGTGGGCGCAATCGCTGGACGTTTCGAATTTGGCAGCCGGGGTCTGTCAGAGTCACATAGGCATTGTTGTATCATAACCAACCAAAGCTCTTGCAGAGCGCGAATGTCTGTGCGGCAGCGAATGCAGTTCCAAGGGACAGTGAAAACCAGGTAGGGCTTTCAGGGCTGGCAGCTTTCCTGTGGGCGTAATCGCTGGACGTTTCGAATTTGGCAGCCGGGATCTGCCAGGGTCACATAGGCATTGTTGCATCATAACCATCCAAGGCTTTTGCAGAGCACCAATGTCTCTGCGGCAGCGAATGCAGTTCCAAGGGACAGTGAAAACCAGGTAGGGCTTTCTGGGCTGGCAGCTTTCGTGTGGGCGCAATCGCTGGACGTTTCGACTTTGGCAGCCGGGCTCTGCCAGAGTCACATAGGCATTGTTGCATCATGACCAACCAAAGCTCTTACAGAGCGCGAATGTCTGTGCGGCAGCGAATGCAGTTCCAAGGGACAGTGAAAACCAGGTACAGATTTCAGTTCTGGCAGCTTTCGTGTGGGCACAATCTCTGGACTTTTCGCATTTTGTAGCCGGGCTCTGCCAGAGTCACATAGGCATTGTTGCATCATAACCAACCAAAGATCCTCCAGAGCGCGAATGTCTGTGTGGCAGCGAATGCAGTTCCAAGGGACAGTGAAAACCAGGTACAGATTTCAGTTCTGGCAGATTTTGTGTGGGCGCAATCGCTGGACGTTTCAAATTTGGCAGCCGGGCTCTGCCAGAGTCACATAGGCATTGTTGCATCATAACCATCCAAAGCTCTTGCAGAGCGCGAATGTCTGTGCAGCAGCGAATGCAGTTAAAAGGGACAGTGAAAATCAGGTACATTTCTGGCAGCTTTCGTGTGGGCACAATCTCTGGACGTTTCGAATTCTGTAGCCGCACTCTGCCAGAGTCACATAGGCATTGTTGCATCATAACCAACCAAAGCTCCTCCAGAGCGTGAATGTCTGTGCGGCAGCGAATGCAGTTCCAAGGGACAGTGAAAACCAGGTCGAGCTTTCAGTGCTGGCAGCTTTCATGTGGGCGCAATCGCTGGACGTTTCGAATTTGGCAGCCGGGCTCTGCCAGAGTCACATAGGCATTGTTGCATCCTAACCAACCAAAGCTTTTGCAGAGCGCGAATGTCTGTGCGGCAGCGAATGCAGTTCCAAGGGACAGTGAAAACCAGGTAGGGCTTTCAGGGCTGGCAGCTTTCGTGTGGGCGAAATCGCTGGACGTTTCGAATTTGGGAGCCGGGCTCTGCAAGCGTCACATAGGCATTGTTACATCATAACCAACCAAGGCTTTTGCAGAGCACCAATGTCTCTGCGGCAGCGAATGCAGTTCCAAGGGACAGTGAAAACCAGGTCGAGCTTTCAGTGCTGGCAGCTTTCGTATGGGCGCAATCGCTGGACGTTTCGATTTTGGCAGCCGGGGTCTGCCATGGTCACATAGGCATTGTTACATCATAACCATCCAAAGCTCTTGCAGAGTGCGAATGTCTGTGCAGCAGCGAATGCAGTTAAAAGGGACAGTGAAAATCAGGTACAGATTTCAGTTCTGGCAGCTTTCGTGTGGGCACAATCTCTGGACGTTTCGCATT
The DNA here is from genome assembly GCF_035582795.1 of Mycteria americana. Lineage (NCBI taxonomy): Eukaryota > Metazoa > Chordata > Aves > Ciconiiformes > Ciconiidae > Mycteria > Mycteria americana. Next base: position 8,171,492 of record NC_134384.1, on the reverse strand, counting down.
TTGTAGCCGGGCTCTGCCAGAGTCACATAGGCATTGTTGCATCATAACCAACCAAAGCTCTTGCAGAGCGCGAATGTCTGTGCGGCAGCGAATGCAGTTCCAAGGGACAGTGAAAACCAGGTCGAGCTTTCAGTGCTGGCAGCTTTCGTGTGGGCGCAATCGCTGGACGTTTCGAATTTGGCATCCGGGCTCTGCCAGAGTCACATAGGCATTGTTGCATCATAAGCAACCAAGGCTTTTGCAGAGCGACAATATCTGTGCGGCAGTGAATGCAGTTCCAAGGGACAGTGAAAACCAGGTAGGGCTTTCAGGGCTGGCAGCTTTCCTGTGGGCGCAATCGCTGGATGTTTCGAATTTGGCAGCCGGGCTCTGCCAGAGTCACATAGGCATTGTTGCATCATAACCATCCAAGTCTTTTGCAGAGCACCAATGTCTCTGCGGCAGAGAATGCAGTTCCAAGGGACAGTGAAAACCAGGTAGGGCTTTCAGGGCTGGCAGCTTTCGTGTGGGCGCAATCGCTGGACGTTTCGATTTTGGCAGCCGGGGTCTGCCAGGGTCACATAGGCATTGTTGCATCATAACCAACCAAAACTCTTGCAGAGCGCGAATGTCTGTGCGGCAGCGAATGCAGTTCCAAGGGACAGTGAAAACCAGGTAGGGCTTTCAGGGCTGGCAGCTTTCGTGTGGGCGCAATCGCTGGACGTTTCAAATTTGGCAGCCGGGCTCTGCCAGAGTCACATAGGCATTGTTGCATCATAACCATCCAAAGCTCTTGCAGAGTGCGAATGTCTGTGCAGCAGCGAATGCAGTTAAAAGGGACAGTGAAAATCAGGTACAGATTTCAGTTCTGGCAGCTTTCGTGTGGGCACAATCTCTGGACGTTTCGCATTTTGTAGCCGGGCTCTGCCAGAGTCACATAGGCATTGTTGCATCATAACCATCCAAAGCTCCTCCAGAGCGCGAATGTCTGTGCGGCAGCGAATGCAGTTCCAAGGGACAGTGAAAACCAGGTCGAGCTTTCAGTGCTGGCAGCTTTCGTGTGGGCGCAATCGCTGGAAGTTTCGAATTTGGCAGCCGGGCTCTGCCAGAGTCACATAGGCATTGTTGCATCATAACCAACCAAGGCTTTTGCAGAGCACGAATCTCTGTTCGGCAGCGAATGCAGTTCCAAGGGACAGTGAAAACCAGGTAGGCCTTTCAAGCCTGGCAGCTTTCGTGCGGGCGCAATCGCTGGACGTTTCGAATTTGGCAGCCGGGCTCTGCCAGAGTCATATAGGCATTGTTGCATCATAACCAACCAAAGCTCCTCCAGATCGCGAATGTCTGTGCGGCAGGGAATGCAGTTCCAAGGGACAGTGAAAACCAGGTAGGGCTTTCAGGGCTGTCAGCCTTCGTGTGGGCAGAATCGCTGGACGTTTCAAATTTGGCAGCCGGGCTCTGCCAGAGTCACATAGGCATTGTTGCATCATAACCATCCAAAGCTCTTGCAGATCGCGAATGTCTGTGCAGCAGCGAATGCAGTTAAAAGGGACAGTGAAAATCAGGTACAGATTTCAGTTCTGGCAGCTTTCGTGTGGGCACAATCTCTGGACGTTTCGCATTTTGTAGCCGGGCTCTGCCAGAGTCACATAGGCATTGTTGCATCATAACCATCCAAAGCTCCTCCAGAGCGCGAATGTCTGTGCGGCAGCGAATGCAGTTCCAAGGGACAGTGAAAACCAGGTACAGATTTCAGTGCTAGCAGCTTTCTGTGGGCGCAATCGCTGGAAGTTTCGAATTTGGCAGCCGGGCTCTGCCAGAGTCACATAGGCATTGTTGCATCATAACCAACCAAGGCTTTTGCAGAGCACGAATCTCTGTTCGGCAGCGAATGCAGTTCCAAGGCACAGTGAAAACCAGGTAGGCCTTTCAGGCCTGGCAGCTTTCGTGTGGGCGCAATCGCTGGACGTTTCGAATTTGGCAGCCGGGCTCTGCCAGAGTCATATAGGCATTGTTGCATCATAACCAAGCAAGGCTCTTGCAGAGCGCGAATGTCTTTGCAGCAGCGAATGCAGTTCCAAGGGACAGTGAAAACCAGGTAGGGCTTTCAGGGCTGGCAGCTTTCGTGTGGGCGCAATCGCTGGACGTTTCGACTTTGGCAGCCGGGCTCTGCCAGAGTCACATAGGCATTGTTGCAGCATAACCAACCAAAGCTCCTCCAGATCGCGAATGTCTGTGCGGCAGGGAATGCAGTTCCAAGGGACAGTGAAAACCAGGTAGGGCTTTCAGGGCTGTCAGCCTTCGTGTGGGCAGAATCGCTGGACGTTTCAAATTTGGCAGCCGGGCTCTGCCAGAGTCACATAGGCATTGTTGCATCATAACCATCCAAAGCTCTTGCAGAGCGCGAATGTCTGTGCAGCAGCGAATGCACTTAAAAGGGACAGTGAAAATCAGGTACAGATTTCAGTTCTGGCAGCTTTCGTGTGGGCACAATCTCTGGACGTTTCGCATTTTGTAGCCGGGCTCTGCCAGAGTCACATAGGCATTGTTGCATCATAACCATCCAAAGCTCCTCCAGAGCGCGAATGTCTGTGCGGCAGCGAATGCAGTTCCAAGGGACAGTGAAAACCAGGTCGAGCTTTCAGTGCTGGCAGCTTTCGTGTGGGCGCAATCGCTGGAAGTTTCGAATTTGGCAGCCGGGCTCTGCCAGAGTCACATAGGCATTGTTGCATCATAACCAACCAAGGCTTTTGCAGATCACGAATCTCTGTTCGGCAGCGAATGCAGTTCCAAGGGACAGTGAAAACCAGGTAGGCCTTTCAGGCCTGGCAGCTTTCGTGTGGGCGCAATCGCTGGACGTTTCGAATTTGGCAGCCGGGCTCTGCCAGAGTCATATAGGCATTGTTGCATCATAACCAAGCAAGGCTCTTGCAGAGCGCGAATGTCTTTGCAGCAGCGAATGCAGTTCCAAGGGACAGTGAAAACCAGGTAGGGCTTTCAGGGCTGGCAGCTTTCGTGTGGGCGCAATCGCTGGACGTTTCGAATTTGGCAGCCGGGCTCTGCCAGAGTCACATAGGTATTGTTGCATCATAACCATCCAAACCTCTTGCAGAGCGCGAAAGTCTGCGTGGCAGCGAATGCAGTTCCAAGGGACAGTGAAAACCAGGTACAGATTTCAGTTCTGGCAGCTTTCATGTGGGCGCAATCTCTGGACCTTTCGAATTTTGTAGCCAGGCTCTGCCAGAGTCACATAGGCATTGTTGCATCATAAGCAACCAAAGCTCTTGCAGAGCGCGAATGTCTCTGCGGCAGCGAATGCAGTTCCAAGGGACAGTGAAAACCAGGTAGGGCTTTCAGTGCTGGCAGCTTTCCTGTGGGCGCAATCGCTGGACGTTTCGAATTTGGCAGCCGGGGTCTGTCAGAGTCACATAGGCATTGTTGCATCATAACCAACCAAAGCTCTTGCAGAGCGCGAATGTCTGTGCGGCAGCGAATGCAGTTCCAAGGGACAGTGAAAACCAGGTAGGGCTTTCAGGGCTGGCAGCTTTCCTGTGGGCGTAATCGCTGGACGTTTCGAATTTGGCAGCCGGGATCTGCCAGGGTCACATAGGCATTGTTGCATCATAACCATCCAAGGCTTTTGCAGAGCACCAATGTCTCTGCGGCAGCGAATGCAGTTCCAAGGGACAGTGAAAACCAGGTAGGGCTTTCTGGGCTGGCAGCTTTCGTGTGGGCGCAATCGCTGGACGTTTCGACTTTGGCAGCCGGGCTCTGCCAGAGTCACATAGGCATTGTTGCATCATGACCAACCAAAGCTCTTACAGAGCGCGAATGTCTGTGCGGCAGCGAATGCAGTTCCAAGGGACAGTGAAAACCAGGTACAGATTTCAGTTCTGGCAGCTTTCGTGTGGGCACAATCTCTGGACTTTTCGCATTTTGTAGCCGGGCTCTGCCAGAGTCACATAGGCATTGTTGCATCATAACCAACCAAAGATCCTCCAGAGCGCGAATGTCTGTGTGGCAGCGAATGCAGTTCCAAGGGACAGTGAAAACCAGGTACAGATTTCAGTTCTGGCAGCTTTTGTGTGGGCGCAATCGCTGGACGTTTCAAATTTGGCAGCCGGGCTCTGCCAGAGTCACATAGGCATTGTTGCATCATAACCATCCAAAGCTCTTGCAGAGCGCGAATGTCTGTGCAGCAGCGAATGCAGTTAAAAGGGACAGTGAAAATCAGGTACATTTCTGGCAGCTTTCGTGTGGGCACAATCTCTGGACGTTTCGAATTTTGTAGCCGGACTCTGCCAGAGTCACATAGGCATTGTTGCATCATAACCAACCAAAGCTCCTCCAGAGCGTGAATGTCTGTGCGGCAGCGAATGCAGTTCCAAGGGACAGTGAAAACCAGGTCGAGCTTTCAGTGCTGGCAGCTTTCATGTGGGCGCAATCGCTGGACGTTTCGAATTTGGCAGCCGGGCTCTGCCAGAGTCACATAGGCATTGTTGCATCCTAACCAACCAAAGCTTTTGCAGAGCGCGAATGTCTGTGCGGCAGCGAATGCAGTTCCAAGGGACAGTGAAAACCAGGTAGGGCTTTCAGGGCTGGCAGCTTTCGTGTGGGCGAAATCGCTGGACGTTTCGAATTTGGGAGCCGGGCTCTGCAAGCGTCACATAGGCATTGTTACATCATAACCAACCAAGGCTTTTGCAGAGCACCAATGTCTCTGCGGCAGCGAATGCAGTTCCAAGGGACAGTGAAAACCAGGTCGAGCTTTCAGTGCTGGCAGCTTTCGTATGGGCGCAATCGCTGGACGTTTCGATTTTGGCAGCCGGGGTCTGCCATGGTCACATAGGCATTGTTACATCATAACCATCCAAAGCTCTTGCAGAGTGCGAATGTCTGTGCAGCAGCGAATGCAGTTAAAAGGGACAGTGAAAATCAGGTACAGATTTCAGTTCTGGCAGCTTTCGTGTGGGCACAATCTCTGGACGTTTCGCATTTTGTAGCCGGGCTCTGCCAGAGTCACATAGGCATTGTTGCATCATAACCAACCAAAGCTCTTGCAGAGCGCGAATGTCTGTGCGGCAGCGAATGCAGTTCCAAGGGACAGTGAAAACCAGGTCGAGCTTTCAGTGCTGGCAGCTTTCGTGTGGGCGCAATCGCTGGACGTTTCGAATTTGGCATCCGGGCTCTGCCAGAGTCACATAGGCATTGTTGCATCATAAGCAACCAAGGCTTTTGCAGAGCGACAATATCTGTGCGGCAGTGAATGCAGTTCCAAGGGACAGTGAAAACCAGGTAGGGCTTTCAGGGCTGGCAGCTTTCCTGTGGGCGCAATCGCTGGATGTTTCGAATTTGGCAGCCGGGCTCTGCCAGAGTCACATAGGCATTGTTGCATCATAACCATCCAAGTCTTTTGCAGAGCACCAATGTCTCTGCGGCAGAGAATGCAGTTCCAAGGGACAGTGAAAACCAGGTAGGGCTTTCAGGGCTGGCAGCTTTCGTGTGGGCGCAATCGCTGGACGTTTCGATTTTGGCAGCCGGGGTCTGCCAGGGTCACATAGGCATTGTTGCATCATAACCAACCAAAACTCTTGCAGAGCGCGAATGTCTGTGCGGCAGCGAATGCAGTTCCAAGGGACAGTGAAAACCAGGTAGGGCTTTCAGGGCTGGCAGCTTTCGTGTGGGCGCAATCGCTGGACGTTTCAAATTTGGCAGCCGGGCTCTGCCAGAGTCACATAGGCATTGTTGCATCATAACCATCCAAAGCTCTTGCAGAGTGCGAATGTCTGTGCAGCAGCGAATGCAGTTAAAAGGGACAGTGAAAATCAGGTACAGATTTCAGTTCTGGCAGCTTTCGTGTGGGCACAATCTCTGGACGTTTCGCATTTTGTAGCCGGGCTCTGCCAGAGTCACATAGGCATTGTTGCATCATAACCATCCAAAGCTCCTCCAGAGCGCGAATGTCTGTGCGGCAGCGAATGCAGTTCCAAGGGACAGTGAAAACCAGGTCGAGCTTTCAGTGCTGGCAGCTTTCGTGTGGGCGCAATCGCTGGAAGTTTCGAATTTGGCAGCCGGGCTCTGCCAGAGTCACATAGGCATTGTTGCATCATAACCAACCAAGGCTTTTGCAGAGCACGAATCTCTGTTCGGCAGCGAATGCAGTTCCAAGGGACAGTGAAAACCAGGTAGGCCTTTCAAGCCTGGCAGCTTTCGTGCGGGCGCAATCGCTGGACGTTTCGAATTTGGCAGCCGGGCTCTGCCAGAGTCATATAGGCATTGTTGCATCATAACCAACCAAAGCTCCTCCAGATCGCGAATGTCTGTGCGGCAGGGAATGCAGTTCCAAGGGACAGTGAAAACCAGGTAGGGCTTTCAGGGCTGTCAGCCTTCGTGTGGGCAGAATCGCTGGACGTTTCAAATTTGGCAGCCGGGCTCTGCCAGAGTCACATAGGCATTGTTGCATCATAACCATCCAAAGCTCTTGCAGATCGCGAATGTCTGTGCAGCAGCGAATGCAGTTAAAAGGGACAGTGAAAATCAGGTACATATTTCAGTTCTGGCAGCTTTCGTGTGGGCACAATCTCTGGACGTTTCGCATTTTGTAGCCGGGCTCTGCCAGAGTCACATAGGCATTGTTGCATCATAACCATCCAAAGCTCCTCCAGAGCGCGAATGTCTGTGCGGCAGCGAATGCAGTTCCAAGGGACAGTGAAAACCAGGTACAGATTTCAGTGCTAGCAGCTTTCTGTGGGCGCAATCGCTGGAAGTTTCGAATTTGGCAGCCGGGCTCTGCCAGAGTCACATAGGCATTGTTGCATCATAACCAACCAAGGCTTTTGCAGAGCACGAATCTCTGTTCGGCAGCGAATGCAGTTCCAAGGCACAGTGAAAACCAGGTAGGCCTTTCAGGCCTGGCAGCTTTCGTGTGGGCGCAATCGCTGGACGTTTCGAATTTGGCAGCCGGGCTCTGCCAGAGTCATATAGGCATTGTTGCATCATAACCAAGCAAGGCTCTTGCAGAGCGCGAATGTCTTTGCAGCAGCGAATGCAGTTCCAAGGGACAGTGAAAACCAGGTAGGGCTTTCAGGGCTGGCAGCTTTCGTGTGGGCGCAATCGCTGGACGTTTCGACTTTGGCAGCCGGGCTCTGCCAGAGTCACATAGGCATTGTTGCAGCATAACCAACCAAAGCTCCTCCAGATCGCGAATGTCTGTGCGGCAGGGAATGCAGTTCCAAGGGACAGTGAAAACCAGGTAGGGCTTTCAGGGCTGTCAGCCTTCGTGTGGGCAGAATCGCTGGACGTTTCAAATTTGGCAGCCGGGCTCTGCCAGAGTCACATAGGCATTGTTGCATCATAACCATCCAAAGCTCTTGCAGAGCGCGAATGTCTGTGCAGCAGCGAATGCAGTTAAAAGGGACAGTGAAAATCAGGTACAGATTTCAGTTCTGGCAGCTTTCGTGTGGGCACAATCTCTGGACGTTTCGCATTTTGTAGCCGGGCTCTGCCAGAGTCACATAGGCATTGTTGCATCATAACCATCCAAAGCTCCTCCAGAGCGCGAATGTCTGTGCGGCAGCGAATGCAGTTCCAAGGGACAGTGAAAACCAGATCGAGCTTTCAGTGCTGGCAGCTTTCGTGTGGGCGCAATCGCTGGAAGTTTCGAATTTGGCAGCCGGGCTCTGCCAGAGTCACATAGGCATTGTTGCATCATAACCAACCAAGGCTTTTGCAGATCACGAATCTCTGTTCGGCAGCGAATGCAGTTCCAAGGGACAGTGAAAACCAGGTAGGCCTTTCAGGCCTGGCAGCTTTCGTGTGGGCGCAATCGCTGGACGTTTCGAATTTGGCAGCCGGGCTCTGCCAGAGTCATATAGGCATTGTTGCATCATAACCAAGCAAGGCTCTTGCAGAGCGCGAATGTCTTTGCAGCAGCGAATGCAGTTCCAAGGGACAGTGAAAACCAGGTAGGGCTTTCAGGGCTGGCAGCTTTCGTGTGGGCGCAATCGCTGGACGTTTCGAATTTGGCAGCCGGGCTCTGCCAGAGTCACAGAGGTATTGTTGCATCATAACCATCCAAACCTCTTGCAGAGCGCGAAAGTCTGCGTGGCAGCGAATGCAGTTCCAAGGGACAGTGAAAACCAGGTACAGATTTCAGTTCTGGCAGCTTTCATGTGGGCGCAATCTCTGGACCTTTCGAATTTTGTAGCCAGGCTCTGCCAGAGTCACATAGGCATTGTTGCATCATAAGCAACCAAAGCTCTTGCAGAGCGCGAATGTCTCTGCGGCAGCGAATGCAGTTCCAAGGGACAGTGAAAACCAGGTAGGGCTTTCAGTGCTGGCAGCTTTCCTGTGGGCGCAATCGCTGGACGTTTCGAATTTGGCAGCCGGGGTCTGTCAGAGTCACATAGGCATTGTTGCATCATAACCAACCAAAGCTCTTGCAGAGCGCGAATGTCTGTGCGGCAGCGAATGCAGTTCCAAGGGACAGTGAAAACCAGGTAGGGCTTTCAGGGCTGGCAGCTTTCCTGTGGGCGTAATCGCTGGACGTTTCGAATTTGGCAGCCGGGATCTGCCAGGGTCACATAGGCATTGTTGCATCATAACCATCCAAGGCTTTTGCAGAGCACCAATGTCTCTGCGGCAGCGAATGCAGTTCCAAGGGACAGTGAAAACCAGGTAGGGCTTTCTGGGCTGGCAGCTTTCGTGTGGGCGCAATCGCTGGACGTTTCGAATTTGGCAGCCGGGCTCTGCCGGAGTCACATAGGTATTGTTGCATCATAACCATCCAAACCTCTTGCAGAGCGCGAAAGTCTGCGTGGCAGCGAATGCAGTTCCAAGGGACAGTGAAAACCAGGTACAGATTTCAGTTCTGGCAGCTTTCGTGTGGGCACAATCTCTGGACTTTTCGCATTTTGTAGCCGGGCTCTGCCAGAGTCACATAGGCATTGTTGCATCATAACCAACCAAAGATCCTCCAGAGCGCGAATGTCTGTGTGGCAGCGAATGCAGTTCCAAGGGACAGTGAAAACCAGGTACAGATTTCAGTTCTGGCAGCTTTTGTGTGGGCGCAATCGCTGGACGTTTCAAATTTGGCAGCCGGGCTCTGCCAGAGTCACATAGGCATTGTTGCATCATAACCATCCAAAGCTCTTGCAGAGCGCGAATGTCTGTGCAGCAGCGAATGCAGTTAAAAGGGACAGTGAAAATCAGGTACAGTTCTGGCAGCTTTCGTGTGGGCACAATCTCTGGACGTTTCGAATTTTGTAGCCGGGCTCTGCCAGAGTCACATAGGCATTGTTGCATCATAACCAACCAAAGCTCCTCCAGAGCGTGAATGTCTGTGCGGCAGCGAATGCAGTTCCAAGGGACAGTGAAAACCAGGTCGAGCTTTCAGTGCTGGCAGCTTTCATGTGGGCGCAATCTCTGGACGTTTCGAATTTGGCAGCCGGGCTCTGCCAGAGTCACATAGGCATTGTTGCATCCTAACCAACCAAGGCTTTTGCAGAGCGCGAATGTCTGTGCGGCAGCGAATGCAGTTCCAAGGGACAGTGAAAACCAGGTAGGGCTTTCAGGGCTGGCAGCTTTCGTGTGGGCGAAATCGCTGGACGTTTCGAATTTGGGAGCCGGGCTCTGCAAGCGTCACATAGGCATTGTTACATCATAACCAACCAAGGCTTTTGCAGAGCACCAATGTCTCTGCGGCAGCGAATGCAGTTCCAAGGGACAGTGAAAACCAGGTCGAGCTTTCAGTGCTGGCAGCTTTCGTATGGGCGCAATCGCTGGACGTTTCGATTTTGGCAGCCGGGGTCTGCCATGGTCACATAGGCATTGTTACATCATAACCATCCAAAGCTCTTGCAGAGTGCGAATGTCTGTGCAGCAGCGAATGCAGTTAAAAGGGACAGTGAAAATCAGGTACAGATTTCAGTTCTGGCAGCTTTCGTGTGGGCACAATCTCTGGACGTTTCGCATTTTGTAGCCGGGCTCTGCCAGAGTCACATAGGCATTGTTGCATCATAACCAACCAAAGCTCTTGCAGAGCGCGAATGTCTGTGCGGCAGCGAATGCAGTTCCAAGGGACAGTGAAAACCAGGTCGAGCTTTCAGTGCTGGCAGCTTTCGTGTGGGCGCAATCGCTGGACGTTTCGAATTTGGCATCCGGGCTCTGCCAGAGTCACATAGGCATTGTTGCATCATAAGCAACCAAGGCTTTTGCAGAGCGACAATATCTGTGCGGCAGTGAATGCAGTTCCAAGGGACAGTGAAAACCAGGTAGGGCTTTCAGGGCTGGCAGCTTTCCTGTGGGCGCAATCGCTGGATGTTTCGAATTTGGCAGCCGGGCTCTGCCAGAGTCACATAGGCATTGTTGCATCATAACCATCCAAGTCTTTTGCAGAGCACCAATGTCTCTGCGGCAGAGAATGCAGTTCCAAGGGACAGTGAAAACCAGGTAGGGCTTTCAGGGCTGGCAGCTTTCGTGTGGGCGCAATCGCTGGACGTTTCGATTTTGGCAGCCGGGGTCTGCCAGGGTCACATAGGCATTGTTGCATCATAACCAACCAAAACTCTTGCAGAGCGCGAATGTCTGTGCGGCAGCGAATGCAGTTCCAAGGGACAGTGAAAACCAGGTAGGGCTTTCAGGGCTGGCAGCTTTCGTGTGGGCGCAATCGCTGGACGTTTCGAATTTGGGAGCCGGGCTCTGCAAGCGTCACATAGGCATTGTTACATCATAACCAACCAAGGCTTTTGCAGAGCACCAATGTCTCTGCGGCAGCGAATGCAGTTCCAAGGGACAGTGAAAACCAGGTCGAGCTTTCAGTGCTGGCAGCTTTCGTATGGGCGCAATCGCTGGACGTTTCGATTTTGGCAGCCGGGGTCTGCCATGGTCACATAGGCATTGTTACATCATAACCATCCAAAGCTCTTGCAGAGTGCGAATGTCTGTGCAGCAGCGAATGCAGTTAAAAGGGACAGTGAAAATCAGGTACAGATTTCAGTTCTGGCAGCTTTCGTGTGGGCACAATCTCTGGACGTTTCGCATTTTGTAGCCGGGCTCTGCCAGAGTCACATAGGCATTGTTGCATCATAACCAACCAAAGCTCTTGCAGAGCGCGAATGTCTGTGCGGCAGCGAATGCAGTTCCAAGGGACAGTGAAAACCAGGTCGAGCTTTCAGTGCTGGCAGCTTTCGTGTGGGCGCAATCGCTGGACGTTTCGAATTTGGCATCCGGGCTCTGCCAGAGTCACATAGGCATTGTTGCATCATAAGCAACCAAGGCTTTTGCAGAGCGACAATATCTGTGCGGCAGTGAATGCAGTTCCAAGGGACAGTGAAAACCAGGTAGGGCTTTCAGGGCTGGCAGCTTTCCTGTGGGCGCAATCGCTGGATGTTTCGAATTTGGCAGCCGGGCTCTGCCAGAGTCACATAGGCATTGTTGCATCATAACCATCCAAGTCTTTTGCAGAGCACCAATGTCTCTGCGGCAGAGAATGCAGTTCCAAGGGACAGTGAAAACCAGGTAGGGCTTTCAGGGCTGGCAGCTTTCGTGTGGGCGCAATCGCTGGACGTTTCGATTTTGGCAGCCGGGGTCTGCCAGGGTCACATAGGCATTGTTGCATCATAACCAACCAAAACTCTTGCAGAGCGCGAATGTCTGTGCGGCAGCGAATGCAGTTCCAAGGGACAGTGAAAACCAGGTAGGGCTTTCAGGGCTGGCAGCTTTCGTGTGGGCGCAATCGCTGGACGTTTCAAATTTGGCAGCCGGGCTCTGCCAGAGTCACATAGGCATTGTTGCATCATAACCATCCAAAGCTCTTGCAGAGTGCGAATGTCTGTGCAGCAGCGAATGCAGTTAAAAGGGACAGTGAAAATCAGGTACAGATTTCAGTTCTGGCAGCTTTCGTGTGGGCACAATCTCTGGACGTTTCGCATTTTGTAGCCGGGCTCTGCCAGAGTCACATAGGCATTGTTGCATCATAACCATCCAAAGCTCCTCCAGAGCGCGAATGTCTGTGCGGCAGCGAATGCAGTTCCAAGGGACAGTGAAAACCAGGTCGAGCTTTCAGTGCTGGCAGCTTTCGTGTGGGCGCAATCGCTGGAAGTTTCGAATTTGGCAGCCGGGCTCTGCCAGAGTCACATAGGCATTGTTGCATCATAACCAACCAAGGCTTTTGCAGAGCACGAATCTCTGTTCGGCAGCAAATGCAGTTCCAAGGGACAGTGAAAACCAGGTAGGCCTTTCAGGCCTGGCAGCTTTCGTGTGGGCGCAATCGCTGGACGTTTCGAATTTGGCAGCCGGGCTCTTCCAGAGTCATATAGGCATTGTTGCATCATAACCAACCAAAGCTCCTCCAGATCGCGAATGTCTGTGCGGCAGGGAATGCAGTTCCAAGGGACAGTGAAAACCAGGTAGGGCTTTCAGGGCTGTCAGCCTTCGTGTGGGCAGAATCGCTGGACGTTTCAAATTTGGCAGCCGGGCTCTGCCAGAGTCACATAGGCATTGTTGCATCATAACCATCCAAAGCTCTTGCAGATCGCGAATGTCTGTGCAGCAGCGAATGCAGTTAAAAGGGACAGTGAAAATCAGGTACAGATTTCAGTTCTGGCAGCTTTCGTGTGGGCACAATCTCTGGACGTTTCGCATTTTGTAGCCGGGCTCTGCCAGAGTCACATAGGCATTGTTGCATCATAACCATCCAAAGCTCCTCCAGAGCGCGAATGTCTGTGCGGCAGCGAATGCAGTTCCAAGGGACAGTGAAAACCAGGTACAGATTTCAGTGCTAGCAGCTTTCTGTGGGCGCAATCGCTGGAAGTTTCGAATTTGGCAGCCGGGCTCTGCCAGAGTCACATAGGCATTGTTGCATCATAACCAACCAAGGCTTTTGCAGAGCACGAATCTCTGTTCGGCAGCGACTGCAGTTCCAAGGCACAGTGAAAACCAGGTAGGCCTTTCAGGCCTGGCAGCTTTCGTGTGGGCGCAATCGCTGGACGTTTCGAATTTGGCAGCCGGGCTCTGCCAGAGTCATATAGGCATTGTTGCATCATAACCAAGCAAGGCTCTTGCAGAGCGCGAATGTCTTTGCAGCAGCGAATGCAGTTCCAAGGGACAGTGAAAACCAGGTAGGGCTTTCTGGGCTGGCAGCTTTCGTGTGGGCGCAATCGCTGGACGTTTCGACTTTGGCAGCCGGGCTCTGCCAGAGTCACATAGGCATTGTTGCATCATAACCAACCAAAGCTCTTGCAGAGCATGAATGTCTGTGCGGCAGCGAATGCAGTTCCAAGGGACAGTGAAAACCAGGTACAGATTTCAGTTCTGGCAGCTTTCGTGTGGGCACAATCTCTGGACTTTTCGCATTTTGTAGCCGGGCTCTGCCAGAGTCACATAGGCATTGTTGCATCATAACCAACCAAAGATCCTCCAGAGCGTGAATGTCTGTGTGGCAGCGAATGCAGTTCCAAGGGACAGTGAAAACGAGGTCGAGCTTTCAGTGCTGGCAGCTTTCGTGTGGGCGCAATCGCTGGACGTTTCGAATTTGGCAGCCGGGCTCTGCCAGAGTCACATAGGCATTGTTGCATCATAACCAACCAAGGCTTTTGCAGAGCATGAATGTCTGTGCGGAAGCGAATGCAGTTCCAAGGGACAGTGAAAACCAGGTCGAGCTTTCAGAGCTGGAAGCTTTCGTGTGGGCGCAATCGCTGGACGTTTCGAATTTGGGAGCCGGGCTCTGCCAGAGTCACATAGGCATTGTTACATCATAACCAACCAAGGCTTTTGCAGAGCGCGAATGTCTGTGTGGCAGCGAATGCAGTTCCAAGGGACAGTGAAAACCAGGTACAGATTTCAGTTCTGGCAGCTTTTCTGTGGGCGCAATCGCTGACGTTTCAAATTTGGCAGCCGGGCTCTGCCAGAGGCACATAGGCATTGTTGCATCATAACCATCCAAAGCTCTTGCAGCGCGCGAATGTCTGTGCAGCAGCGAATGCAGTTAAAAGGGACAGTGAAAACCAGGTAGGGCTTTCAGGGCTGGCAGCTTTCGTGTGGGCGCAATCACTGGACGTTTCGAATTTGGCAGCCGGGCTCTGCCAGAGTCACATAGGCATTGTTGCATCATAACCATCCAAAGCTCTTGCAGATCGTGAATGTCTATGCAGCAGCGAATGCAGTTAAAAGGGACAGTGAAAATCAGGTACAGATTTCAGTTCTGGCAGCTTTCATGTGGGCACAATCTCTGGACGTTTCGCATTTTGTAGCCGGGCTCTGCCAGAGTCACATAGGCATTGTTGCATGATAACCAACCAAAGCTCCTCCAGAGCGCGAATGTCTGTGCGGCAGCGAATGCAGTTCCAAGGGACAGTGAAAACCAGGTCGAGCTTTCAGTGCTAGCAGTATTCGTGTGGGCACAATCGCTGGACGTTTCGAATTTGGCAGCCGGGCTCTGCCAGAGTCACATAGGCATTGTTGCATCATAACCAAGCAAGGCTCTTGCACAGCGCGAATGTCTTTGCAGCAGCGAATGCAGTTATAAGGGACAGTGAAAACCAGGTAGGGCTTTCAGGGCTGGCAGCTTTTGTGTGGGCGCAATCGCTGGACGTTTCAAATTTGGCAGCCGGGCTCTGCCAGAGTCACATAGGAATTGTTGCATCATAACCATCCAAAGCTCTTGCAGAGCGCGAATGTCTGTGCGGCAGCGAATGCAGTTAAAAGGGACAGTGAAAATCAGGTACAGATTTCAGTTCTGGCAGCTTTCGTGTGGGCACAATCTCTGGACGTTTCGCATTTTGTAGCCGGGCTCTGCCAGAGTCACATAGGCATTGCTGCATCATAACCAACCAAAGCTCCTCCAGAGCGCGAATGTCTGTGTGGCAGCGAATGCAGTTCCAAGGGACAGTGAAAACCAGGTAGGGCTTTCAGGGCTGGCAGCTTTCCAGTGGGCGCAATCGCTGGACGTTTCGAATTTGGGAGCCGGGCTCTGCCAGAGTCACATAGGTGCATCATAACCATCCAAGGCTTTTGCAGAGCACCAATGTCTCTGCGGCAGCGAATGCAGTTCCAAGGGACAGTGAAAACCAGGTCGAGCTTTCAGTGCTGGCAGCTTTCGTATGGGCGCAATCGCTGGACGTTTCGAATTTGGCAGCCGGGCTCTGCCAGAGTCACATAGGCATTGTTGCATCATAACCATCCAAAGCTCTTGCAGAGCGCGAATGTCTGTGCGAGAGCGAATGCAGTTAAAAGGGACAGTGAAAATCAGGTACAGATTTCAGTTCTGGCAGCTTCCGTGTGGGCACAATCTCTGGACGTTTCGAATTTTGTAGCCGGGCTCTGCCAGAGTCACATAGGCATTGTTGCATCATAACCAACCAAGGCTTTTGCAGAGCGCGAATGTCTGTGCGGCAGCGAATGCAGTTCCAAGGGACAGTGAAAACCAGGTCGAGCTTTCAGTGCTGGCAGCTTTCGTGTGGGCGCAATCGCTGGACGTTTCGAATTTGGCAGCCGGGCTCTGCCAGAGTCACATACGCATTGTTGCATCATAACCAAGCAAGGCTCTTGCAGAGCACCAATGTCTCTGCGGCAGCGACTGCAGTTCCAAGGGACAGTGAAAACCAGGTAGGGCTTTCAGGGCTGGCAGCTTTCGTGTGGGCGCAATCGCTGGACGTTTCGAATTTGGCAGCCGGGCTCTGCCAGAGTCACATAGGCATTGTTGCATCATAACCATCCAAAGCTCTTGCAGAGCGCGAAAGTCTGCGTGGCAGCGAATGCAGTTAAAAGGGACAGTGAAAATCAGGTACAGATTTCAGTTCTGGCAGCTTTCGTGTGGGCACAATCTCTGGACGTTTCGCATTTTGTAGCCGGGCTCTGCCAGAGTCACATAGGCATTGTTGCATCATAACCAACCAAAGCTCCTCCAGAGCGCGAATGTCTGTGCGGCAGCGAATGCAGTTCCAAGGGACAGTGAAAACCAGGTCGAGCTTTCAGTGCTGGCAGCTTTCGTGTGGGCGCAATCGCTGGACGTTTCGAATTTGGCAGCCGGGCTCTGCCAGAGTCACATAGGCATTGTTGCATCATAACCAACCAAGGCTTTTGCAGAGCGCGAATGTCTGTGCGGCAGCGAATGCAGTTCCAAGGGACAGTGAAAACCAGGTAGGGCTTTCAGGGCTGCCAGCTTTCCTGTGGGCGCAATCGCTGAACGTTTCCAATCTGGGAGCCGGGCTCTGCCAGAGTCATATAGGCATTGTTTCATCATAACCAACCAAGGCTCTTGCAGAGCGCGAATGTCTTTGCAGCAGCGAATGCAGTTCCAAGGGACAGTGAAAACCAGGTAGGGCTTTCAGGGCTGGCAGCTTTCCTGTGGGCGTAATCGCTGGACGTTTCGAATTTGGCAGCCGGGATCTGCCAGGGTCACATAGGCATTGTTGCATCATAACCATCCAAGGCTTTTGCAGAGCACCAATGTCTCTGCGGCAGCGAATGCAGTTCCAAGGGACAGTGAAAACCAGGTAGGGCATTCAGGGCTGGCAGCTTTCCTGTGGGCGCAATCGCTGGACGTTTCGAATTTGGCAGCCGGGCTCTGCCAGAGTCACATAGGCATTGTTGCATCATAACCAACCAAAGCTCCTCCAGATCGCGAATGTCTGTGTGGCAGCGAATGCAGTTCCAAGGGACAGTGAAAACCAGGTAGGGCTTTCAGGGCTGGCAGCTTTCGTGTGGGCGCAATCGCTAGACGTTTCGAATTTGGCAGCCGGGGTCTGTCAGAGTCACATAGGCATTGTTACATCATAACCATCCAAGGCTTTTGCAGAGCACCAATGTCTGTGCGGCAGCGAATGCAGTTCCAAGGGACAGTGAAAACCAGGTAGGGCTTTCAGGGCTGGCAGCTTTCGTGTGGGCGCAATCGCTAGACGTTTCGAATTTGGCAGCCGGGCTCTGCCAGAGTCACATAGGCATTGTTGCATCATAACCAACCAAGGCTTTTGCAGAGCGCGAATGTCTCTGCGGCAGCGAATGCAGTTCCAAGGGACAGTGAAAACCAGGTCGAGCTTTCAGTGCTGGCGGCTTTCGTATGGGCGCAATCGCTGGACGTTTCGAATTTGGCAGCCGGGGTCTCTCAGAGTCACATAGGCATTGTTGCATCATAACCAACCAAAGCTCTTGCAGAGCGCGAATGTCTGTGCGGCAGCGAATGCAGTTCCAAGGGACAGTGAAAACCAGGTAGGGCTTTCAGGGCTGGCAGCCTTCGTGTGGGCGCAATCGCTGGACGTTTCAAATTTGGCAGTCGGGCTCTGCCAGAGTCACATAGGCATTGTTGCATCATAACCATCCAAAGCTCTTGCAGAGTGCGAATGTCTGTGCAGCAGCGAAAGCAGTTAAAAGGGACAGTGAAAACCAGGTACAGATTTCAGTTCTGGCAGCTTTCGTGTGGGCACAATCTCTGGACGTTTCGCATTTTGTAGCCGGGCTCTGCCAGAGTCACATAGGCATTGTTGCATCATAACCAAGCAAGGCTCTTGCAGAGCACCAATGTCTCTGCGGCAGCGACTGCAGTTCCAAGAGACAGTGAAAACCAGGTAGGGCTTTCAGGGCTGGCAGCTTTCGTGTGGGCGCAATCGCTGGACGTTTCGCATTTTGTAGCCGGGCTCTGCCAGAGTCACATAGGCATTGTTGCATCATAACCAACCAAAGCTCCTCCAGAGCGCGAATGTCTGTGCGGCAGCGAATGCAGTTCCAAGGGACAGTGAAAACCAGGTCGAGCTTTCAGTGCTGGCAGCTTTCGTGTGGGCGCAATCGCTGGACGTTTCGAATTTGGCAGCCGGGCTCTGCCAGAGTCACATAGGCATTGTTGCATCATAACCAACCAAGGCTTTTGCAGAGCGCGAATGTCTGTGCGGCAGCGAATGCAGTTCCAAGGGACAGTGAAAACCAGGTAGGGCTTTCAGGGCTGGCAGCTTTCCTGTGGGCGCAATCGCTGGACGTTTCCAATCTGGGAGCCGGGCTCTGCCAGAGTCACATAGGCATTGTTGCATCATAACCAACCAAGGCTCTTGCAGAGCGCGAATGTCTTTGCAGCAGCGAATGCAGTTCCAAGGGACAGTGAAAACCAGGTAGGGCTTTCAGGGCTGGCAGCTTTCCTGTGGGCGTAATCGCTGGACGTTTCGAATTTGGCAGCCGGGATCTGCCAGGGTCACATAGGCATTGTTGCATCATAACCATCCAAGGCTTTTGCAGAGCACCAATGTCTCTGCGGCAGCGAATGCAGTTCCAAGGGACAGTGAAAACCAGGTAGGGCTTTCAGGGCTGGCAGCTTTCCTGTGGGCGCAATCGCTGGACGTTTCGAATTTGGCAGCCGGGCTCTGCCAGAGTCACATAGGCATTGTTGCATCATAACCAACCAAAGCTCTTGCAGAGCGCGAATGTCTGTGCGGCAGCGAATGCAGTTCCAAGGGACAGTGAAAACCAGGTAGGGCTTTCAGGGCTGGCAGCTTTCGTGTGGGCGCAATCGCTAGACGTTTCGAATTTGGCAGCCGGGGTCTGTCAGAGTCACATAGGCATTGTTACATCATAACCATCCAAGGCTTTTGCAGAGCACCAATGTCTGTGCGGCAGCGAATGCAGTTCGAAGGGACAGTGAAAACCAGGTAGGGCTTTCAGGGCTGGCAGCTTTCTTATGGGCGCAATGGCTGGACGTTTCGAATTTGGCAGCCGGGCTCTGCCAGAGTCACATAGGCATTGTTGCATCATAACCAACCAAAGCTCTTGCAGAGCGCGAATGTCTGTGCAGCAGCGAATGCAGTTCCAAGGGACAGTGAAAACCAGGTAGGGCTTTCAGGGCTGGCAGCCTTCGTGTGGGCGCAATCGCTGGACGTTTCAAATTTGGCAGTCGGGCTCTGCCAGAGTCACATAGGCATTGTTGCATCATAACCATCCAAGCTCTTGCAGAGTGCGAATGTCTGTGCAGCAGCGAATGCAGTTAAAAGGGACAGTGAAAACCAGGTACAGATTTCAGTTCTGGCAGCTTTCGTGTGGGCACAATCTCTGGACGTTTCGCATTTTGTAGCCGGGCTCTGCCAGAGTCACATAGGCATTGTTGCATCATAACCATCCAAAGCTCTTGCAGAGCGCGAATGTCTGTGCGGCAGCGAATGCAGTTCCAAGGGACAGTGAAAACCAGGTCGAGCTTTCAGTGCTGGCAGCTTTCGTGTGGGCGCAATCGCTGGACGTTTCGAATTTGGCAGCCGGGCTCTGCCAGAGTCACATAGGCATTGTTACATCATAACGGACCAAAGCTCTTGCAGAGCGCGAATGTCTGTGCGGCAGCGAATGCAGTTCCAAGGGACAGTGAAAACCAGGTAGGGGTTTCAGGGCTGGCAGCTTTCGTGTGGGCGCAATTGCTGGACGTTTCGAATTTGGGAGCCGGGCTCTGCCAGAGTCACATAGGCATTGTTACATCATAACCAACCAAGGCTTTTGCTGAGCGCGAATATCTGTGTAGCAGCGAATGCAGTTCCAAGGGACAGTGAAAACCAGGTAGGGCTTTCAGGGCTGGCAGCTTTCGTGTGGGCGCAATCGCTGGACGTTTCGAATTTGGCAGCCGGGCTCTGCCAGAGTCACATAGGCATTGTTGCATCATAACCAACCAAGGCTTTTGCAGAGCGCGAATGTCTGTGCGGCAGCGAATGCAGTTCCAAGGGACAGTGAAAACCAGGTAGGGCTTTCAGGGCTGGCAGCTTTCGTGTGGGCGCAATCGCTGGACGTTTCGACTTTGGCAGCCGGGCTCTGCCAGAGTCACATAGGCATTGTTGCATCATAACCAACCAAAGCTCTTGCAGAGCGCGAATGTCTTTGCAGCAGCGAATGCAGTTCCAAGGGACAGTGAAAACCAGGTAGGGCTTTCAGGGCTGGCAGCTTTCCTGTGGGCGTAATCGCTGGACGTTTCGAATTTGGCAGCCGGGATTTCCCAGGGTCACATACGCATTGTTGCATCATAACCAACCAAAGCTCTTGTAGAGCGCGAATGTCTGTGTGGCAGCGAATGCAGTTCCAAGGGACAGTGAAAACCAGGTAGGGCTTTCAGGGCTGGCAGCTTTCCTGTGGGCGTAATCGCTGGACGTTTCGAATTTGGCAGCCGGGCTCTGCCAGAGTCACATAGGCATTGTTGCATCATAACCAACCAAGGCTTTTGCAGAGCACCAATGTCTCTGCGGCAGCGAATGCAGTTCCAAGGGACAGTGAAAACCAGGTCGAGCTTTCAGTGCTGGCAGCTTTCGTATGGGCGCAATCGCTGGACGTTTCGAATTTGGCAGCCGGGCTCTGCCAGAGTCACATAGGCATTGTTGCATCATAACCAACCAAAGCTCCTCCAGAGCGCGAATGTCTGTGCGGCAGCGAATGCAGTTCCAAGGGACAGTAAAAACCAGGTAGGGCTTTCAGGGCTGGCAGCTTTCGTGTGGGCGCAATCGCTGGACGTTTCGAATTTGGGAGCCGGGCTCTGCCAGAGTCACATAGGCATTGTTACATCATAAGCAACCAAGGCTTTTGCAGAGCGCGAATGTCTGTGCGGCAGCGAATGCAGTTCCAAGGGACAGTGAAAACCAGGTACAGATTTCAGGGCTGGCAGCTTTCCTGTGGGCGCAATCGCTGGACGTTTCAAATTTGGCAGCCGGGCTCTGCCAGAGTCACATAGGCGTGGTTGCATCATAACCATCCAAAGCTCTTGCAGAGCGCGAATGTCTGTGCAGCAGCGAATGCAGTTAAAAGGGACAGTGAAAATCAGGTACAGATTTCATTTCTGGCAGCTTTCCTGTGGGCACAATCTCTGGACGTTTCGCATTTTGTAGCCGGGCTCTGCCAGAGTCACATAGGCATTGTTGCATCATAACCAACCAAAGCTCTTGAAGAGCGCGAATGTCTGTGTGGCAGCGAATGCAGTTCCAAGGGACAGTGAAAACCAGGTCGAGCTTTCAGTGCTGGCAGCTTTCATGTGGGCGCAATCGCTGGACGTTTCGAATTTGGCAGCCGGGCTCTGCCAGAGTCACATAGGCATTGTTGCATCATAACCAACCAAGGCTTTTGCAGAGCACCAATGTCTCTGCGGCAGCGAATGCAGTTCCAAGGGACAGTGAAAACCAGGTAGGGCTTTCATGGCTGGCAGCTTTCGTATGGGCGCAATCGCTGGACGTTTTGAATTTGGCAGCCGGGCTCTGCCAGAGTCACATAGGCATTGTTGCATCATAACCAAGCAAGGCTCTTGCAGAGCGCGAATGTCTTTGCAGCAGCGAATGCAGTTCCAAGGGACAGTGAAAACCAGGTAGGGCTTTCAGGGCTGGCAGCTTTCGTGTGGGCGCAATCGCTGGACGTTTCGAATTTGGCAGGCGGGCTCTGCCCGAGTCACATAGGTATTGTTGCATCATAACCATCCAAAGCTCTTGCAGAGCGCGAAAGTCTGCGTGGCAGCGAATGCAGTTAAAAGGGACAGTGAAAATCAGGTACAGATTTCAGTTCTGGCAGCTTTCGTGTGGGCACAATCTCTGGACGTTTCGCATTTTGTAGCCGGGCTCTGCCAGAGTCACATAGGCATTGTTGCATCATAACCAACCAAGTCTCCTCCAGAGCGCGAATGTCTGTGCGGCAGCGAATGCAGTTCCAAGGGACAGTGCAAACCAGGTCGAGCTTTCAGTGCTGGCAGCTTTCGTGTGGGCGCAATCGCTGGACGTTTCGAATTTGGCAGCCGGGCTCTGCCAGAGTCACATAGGCATTGTTGCATCATAACCAACCAAGGCTTTTGCAGAGCGCGAATGTCTGTGCGGCAGCGAATGCAGTTCCAAGGGACAGTGAAAACCAGGTAGGGCTTTCAGGGCTGGCAGCTTTCCTGTGGGCGCAATCGCTGGACATTTCCAATCTGGGAGCCGGGCTCTGCCAGAGTCACATACGCATTGTTGCATCATAACCAACCAAGGCTCTTGCAGAGCGCGAATGTCTTTGCAGCAGCGAATGCAGTTCCAAGGGACAGTGAAAACCAGGTAGGGCTTTCAGGGCTGGCAGCTTTCCTGTGGGTGTAATCGCTGGACGTTTCAAATTTGGCAGCCGGGATCTGCCAGGGTCACATAGGCATTGTTGCATCATAAGCATCCAAGGCTTTTGCAGAGCACCAATGTCTCTGCGGCAGCGAATGCAGTTCCAAGGGACAGTGAAAACCAGGTAGGGCTTTCAGGGCTGGCAGCTTTCCTGTGGGCGCAATCGCTGGACGTTTCGAATTTGGCAGCCGGGCTCTGCCAGAGTCACATAGACATTGTTGCATCATAACCAACCAAAGCTCCTCCAGAGCGCGAATGTCTGTGCAGCAGCGAATGCAGTTCCAAGGGACAGTGAAAACCAGGTAGGGCTTTCAGGGCTGGCAGCTTTCGTGTGGGCGCAATCGCTGGAGGTTTCGAATTTGGCAGCCGGGCTCCGCCAGAGTCACATAGGCATTGTTGCATCATAACCAACCAAAGCTCTTGAAGAGCGCGAATGTCTGTGTGGCAGCGAATGCAGTTCCAAGGGACAGTGAAAACCAGGTAGGGCTTTCAGGGCTGGCAGCTTTCGTGTGGGCGCAATCGCTAGACGTTTCGAATTTGGCAGCCGGGGTCTCTCAGAGTCACATAGGCATTGTTGCATCATAACCAACCAAGGCTTTTGCAGAGCGCGAATGTCTCTGCGGCAGCGAATGCAGTTCCAAGGGACAGTGAAAACCAGGTAGGGCTTTCAGGGCTAGCAGCCTTCGTCTGGGCGCAATCGCTGGACGTTTCAAATTTGGCAGTCGGGCTCTGCCAGAGTCACATAGGCATTGTTGCATCATAACCATCCAAAGCTCTTGCAGAGCGCGAATGTCTGTGCGGCAGCGAATGCAGTTCCAAGGGACAGTGAAAACCAGGTCGAGCTTTCAGTGCTGGCAGCTTTCGTGTGGGCGCAATCGCTGGACGTTTCGAATTTGGCAGCCGGGCTCTGCCAGAGTCACATAGGCATTGTTACATCATAACCAACCAAGGCTTTTGTAGAGCACGAATGTCTGTGCGGCAGCGAATGCAGTTCCAAGGGACAGTGAAAACCAGGTAGGGCTTTCAGGGCTGGCAGCTTTCGTGTGGGCGCAATCGCTGGACGTTTCGAATTTGGCAGCCGGGCTCTGCCAGAGTCACATAGGCATTGTTACATCATAACCAACCATGGCTTTTGCTGAGCGCGAATATCTGTGTGGCAGCGAATGCAGTTCCAAGGGACAGTGAAAACCAGTTAGGGCTTTCAGGGCTGGCAGCTTTCCTGTGGGCGCAATCGCTGGACGTTTCCAATCTGGGAGCCGGGCTCTGCCAGAGTCACATAGGCATTGTTGCATCATAACCAACCAAGGCTCTTGCAGAGCGCGAATGTCTTTGCAGCAGCGAATGCAGTTCCAAGGGACAGTGAAAACCAGGTAGGGCTTTCAGGGCTGGCAGCTTTCCTGTGGGTGTAATCGCTGGACGTTTCGAATTTGGCAGCCGGGATCTGCCAGGGTCACATAGGCATTGTTGCATCATAACCATCCAAGGCTTTTGCAGAGCACCAATGTCTCTGCGGCAGCGAATGCAGTTCCAAGGGACAGTGAAAACCAGGTAGGGCTTTCAGGGCTGGCATCTTTCCTGTGAGCGCAATCGCTGGACGTTTCGAATTTGGCAGCCGGGCTCTGCCAGAGTCACATAGGCATTGTTGCATCATAACCAACCAAAGCTCCTCCAGAGCGCGAATGTCTGTGCAGCAGCGAATGCAGTTCCAAGGGACAGTGAAAACCAGGTAGGGCTTTCAGGGCTGGCAGCTTTCGTGTGGGCGCAATCGCTAGACGTTTCGAATTTGGCAGCCGGGGTCTGTCAGAGTCACATAGGCATTGTTACATCATAACCAACCAAGGCTTTTGCAGAGCACCAATGTCTCTGCGGCAGCGAATGCAGTTCCAAGGGACAGTGAAAACCAGGTAGGGCTTTCAGGGCTGCCATCTTTCGTATGGGCGCAATCGCTGGAGGTTTCGAATTTGGCAGCCGGGCTCCGCCAGAGTCACATAGGCATTGTTGCATCATAACCAACCAAAGCTCTTGAAGAGCGCGAATGTCTGTGTGGCAGCGAATGCAGTTCCAAGGGACAGTGAAAACCAGGTAGGGCTTTCAGGGCTGGCAGCTTTCGTGTGGGCGCAATCGCTAGACGTTTCGAATTTGGCAGCCGGGGTCTCTCAGAGTCACATAGGCATTGTTGCATCATAACCAACCAAGGCTTTTGCAGAGCGCGAATGTCTCTGCGGCAGCGAATGCAGTTCCAAGGGACAGTGAAAACCAGGTCGAGCTTTCAGTGCTCGCGGCTTTCGTATGGGTGCAATCGCTGGACGTTTCGAATTTGGCAGCCGGGGTCTGTCAGAGTCACATAGGCATTGTTGCATCATAACCAACCAAAGCTCTTGCAGAGCGCGAATGTCTGTGCGGCAGCGAATGCAGTTCCAAGGGACAGTGAAAACCAGGTAGGGCTTTCAGGGCTGGCAGCCTTCGTCTGGGCACAATCGCTGGACGTTTCAAATTTGGCAGTCGGGCTCTGCCAGAGTCACATAGGCATTGTTGCATCATAACCATCCAAAGCTCTTGCAGAGCGCGAATGTCTGTGCGGCAGCGAATGCAGTTCCAAGGGACAGTGAAAACCAGGTCGAGCTTTCAGTGCTGGCAGCTTTCGTGTGGGCGCAATCGCTGGACGTTTCGAATTTGGCAGCCGGGCTCTGCCAGAGTCACATAGGCATTGTTACATCATAACCATCCAAGGCTTTTGCAGAGCACGAATGTCTGTGCGGCAGCGAATGCAGTTCCAAGGGACAGTGAAAACCAGGTAGGGCTTTCAGGGCTGGCAGCTTTCGTGTGGGCGCAATCGCTGGACGTTTCGAATTTGGCAGCCGGGCTCTGCCAGAGTCACATAGGCATTGTTACATCATAACCAACCATGGCTTTTGCTGAGCGCGAATATCTGTGTGGCAGCGAATGCAGTTCCAAGGGACAGTGAAAACCAGGTAGGGCTTTCAGGGCTGGCAGCTTTCGTGTGGGCGCAATCGCTGGACGTTTCGAATTTGGCAGCCGGGCTCTGCCAGAGTCACATAGGCATTGTTGCATCATAACCAACCAAGGCTTTTGCAGAGCACGAATGACTGTTCGGCAGCGAATGCAGTTCCAAGGGACAGTGAAAACCAGGTAGGGCTTTCAGGGCTGGCAGCTTTCGTGTGGGCGCAATCGCTGGACGTTTCGACTTTGGCAGCCGGGCTCTGCCAGAGTCACATAGGCATTGTTGCATCATAACCAAGCAAGGCTCTTGCAGAGCGCGAATGTCTTTGCAGCAGCGAATGCAGTTCCAAGGGACAGTGAAAACCAGGTAGGGCTTTCAGGGCTGGCAGCTTTCCTGTGGGCGTAATCGCTGGACGTTTCGAATTTGGCAGCCGGGATTTGCCAGGGATAGGTATTGTTGCATCATAACCAACCAAAGCTCTTGCAGAGCGCGAATGTCTGTTTGGCAGCGAATGCAGTTCCAAGGGACAGTGAAAACCAGGTCGAGCTTTCAGTGCTGGCAGCTTTCGTGTGGGCGCAATCGCTGGACGTTTCGAATTTCGCAGCCGGGCTCTGCCAGAGTCACATAGGCATTGTTGCATCATAACCAACCAAGGCTTTTGCAGAGCACCAATGTCTCTGCGGCAGAGAATGCAGTTCCAAGGGACAGTGAAAACCAGGTCGATCTTTCAGTGCTGGCAGCTTTCGTATGGGCGCAATCGCTGGACGTTTCGAATTTGGCAGCCGGGGTCTGTCAGAGTCACATAGGCATTGTTGCATCATAACCAACCAAAGCTCTTGCAGAGCGCGAATGTCTGTGCGGCAGCGAATGCAGTTCCAAGGGACAGTGAAAACCAGGTAGGGCTTTCAGGGCTGGCAGCTTTCGTGTGGGCGCAATCGCTGGACGTTTCAAATTTGGCAGCCGGGCTCTGCCAGAGTCACATAGGCATTGTTGCATCATAACCATCCAAAGCTCTTGCAGAGCGCGAATGTCTGTGCAGCAGCGAATGCAGTTAAAAGGGACAGTGAAAATCAGGTACAGATTTCAGTGCTGGCAGCTTTCGTGTGGGCGCAATCTCTGACGTTTCGCATTTTGTAGCCGGGCTCTGCCAGAGTCACATAGGCATTGTTGCATCATAACCAACCAAAGCTCCGCCAGAGCGCGAATGTCTGTGAGGCAGCGAATGCAGTTCCAAGGGACAGTGAAAACCAGGTAGGGCTTTCAGGGCTGGCAGCTTTCGTGTGGGCGCAATCGCTGGACGTTTCGAATTTGGGAGCCGGGCTCTGCCAGAGTCACATAGGCATTGTTACATCATAAGCAACCAAGGCTTTTGCAGAGCGCGAATGTCTGTGCGGCAGCGAATGCAGTTCCAAGGGACAGTGAAAACCAGGTACAGATTTCAGGGCTGGCAGCTTTCCTGTGGGCGCAATCGCTGGATGTTTCAAATTTGGCAGCGGGCTCTGCCAGAGTCACATAGGCATGGTTGCATCATAACCATCCAAAGCTCTTGCAGAGCGCGAATGTCTGTGCAGCAGCGAATGCAGTTAAAAGGGACAGTGAAAATCAGGTACAGATTTCAGTTCTGGCAGCTTTCCTGTGGGCACAATCTCTGGACGTTTCGCATTTTGTAGCCGGGCTCTGCCAGAGTCACATAGGGATTGTTGCATCATAACCAACCAAAGCTCCTCCAGAGCGCGAATGTCTGTGCGGCAGCGAATGCAGTTCCAAGGGACAGTGAAAACCAGGTCGAGCTTTCAGTGCTGGCAGCTTTCATGTGGGCGCAATCGCTGGACGTTTCCAATCTGGGAGCCGGGCTCTGCCAGAGTCACATAGGCATTGTTACATCATAACCAACCATGGCTTTTGCTGAGCGCGAATATCTGTGTGGCAGCGAATGCAGTTCCAAGGGACAGTGAAAACCAGGTAGGGCTTTCAGGGCTGGCAGCTTTCGTGTGGGCGCAATCGCTGGACGTTTCCAATCTGGGAGCCGGGGTCTGCCAGAGTCACATAGGCATTGTTGCATCATAACCAACCAAGGCTCTTGCAGAGCGCGAATGTCTTTGCAGCAGCGAATGCAGTTCCAAGGGACAGTGAAAACCAGGTAGGGCTTTCAGGGCTGGCAGCTTTCCTGTGGGCGCAATCGCTGGACGTTTCGAATTTGGCAGCCGGGCTCTGCCAGAGTCACATAGGCATTGTTGCATCATAACCAACCAAAGCTCCTCCAGAGCGCGAATGTCTGTGCAGCAGCGAATGCAGTTCCAAGGGACAGTGAAAACCAGGTAGGGCTTTCAGGGCTGGCAGCTTTCGTGTGGGCGCAATCGCTGGACGTTTCGAATTTGGCAGCCGGGGTCTGTCAGAGTCACATAGGCATTGTTACATCATAACCAACCAAGGCTTTTGCAGAGCACCAATGTCTCTGCGGCAGCGAATGCAGTTCCAAGGGACAGTGAAAACCAGGTAGGGCTTTCAGGGCTGCCAGCTTTCGTATGGGCGCAATCGCTGGAGGTTTCGAATTTGGCAGCCGGGCTCCGCCAGAGTCACATAGGCATTGTTGCATCATAACCAACCAAAGCTCTTGAAGAGCGCGAATGTCTGTGTGGCAGCGAATGCAGTTCCAAGGGACAGTGAAAACCAGGTAGGGCTTTCAGGGCTGGCAGCTTTCGTGTGGGCGCAATCGCTAGACGTTTCGAATTTGGCAGCCGGGGTCTCTCAGAATCACATAGGCATTGTTGCATCATAACCAACCAAGGCTTTTGCAGAGCGCGAATGTCTCTGCGGCAGCGAATGCAGTTCCAAGGGACAGTGAAAACCAGGTCGAGCTTTCAGTGCTGGCGGCTTTCGTATGGGTGCAATCGCTGGACGTTTCGAATTTGGCAGCCGGGGTCTGTCAGAGTCACATAGGCATTGTTGCATCATAACCAACCAAAGCTCTTGCAGAGCGCGAATGTCTGTGCGGCAGCGAATGCAGTTCCAAGGGACAGTGAAAACCAGGTAGGGCTTTCAGGGCTGGCAGCCTTCGTCTGGGCACAATCGCTGGACGTTTCAAATTTGGCAGTCGGGCTCTGCCAGAGTCACATAGGCATTGTTGCATCATAACCATCCAAAGCTCTTGCAGAGCGCGAATGTCTGTGCGGCAGCGAATGCAGTTCCAAGGGACAGTGAAAACCAGGTCGAGCTTTCAGTGCTGGCAGCTTTCGTGTGGGCGCAATCGCTGGACGTTTCGAATTTGGCAGCCGGGCTCTGCCAGAGTCACATAGGCATTGTTACATCATAACCATCCAAGGCTTTTGCAGAGCACGAATGTCTGTGCGGCAGCGAATGCAGTTCCAAGGGACAGTGAAAACCAGGTAGGGCTTTCAGGGCTGGCAGCTTTCGTGTGGGCGCAATCGCTGGACGTTTCGAATTTGGCAGCCGGGCTCTGCCAGAGTCACATAGGCATTGTTACATCATAACCAACCATGGCTTTTGCTGAGCGCGAATATCTGTGTGGCAGCGAATGCAGTTCCAAGGGACAGTGAAAACCAGGTAGGGCTTTCAGGGCTGGCAGCTTTCGTGTGGGCGCAATCGCTGGACGTTTCGAATTTGGCAGCCGGGCACTGCCAGAGTCACATAGGCATTGTTGCATCATAACCAACCAAGGCTTTTGCAGAGCACGAATGACTGTTCGGCAGCGAATGCAGTTCCAAGGGACAGTGAAAACCAGGTAGGGCTTTCAGGGCTGGCAGCTTTCGTGTGGGCGCAATCGCTGGACGTTTCGACTTTGGCAGCCGGGCTCTGCCAGAGTCACATAGGCATTGTTGCATCATAACCAAGCAAGGCTCTTGCAGAGCGCGAATGTCTTTGCAGCAGCGAATGCAGTTCCAAGGGACAGTGAAAACCAGGTAGGGCTTTCAGGGCTGGCAGCTTTCCTGTGGGCGTAATCGCTGGACGTTTCGAATTTGGCAGCCGGGATTTGCCAGGGATAGGTATTGTTGCATCATAACCAACCAAAGCTCTTGCAGAGCGCGAATGTCTGTGTGGCAGCGAATGCAGTTCCAAGGGACAGTGAAAACCAGGTAGGGCTTTCAGGGCTGGCAGCTTTCCTGTGGGCGTAATCGCTGGACGTTTCGAATTTCGCAGCCGGGCTCTGCCAGAGTCACATAGGCATTGTTGCATCATAACCAACCAAGGCTTTTGCAGAGCACCAATGTCTCTGCGGCAGAGAATGCAGTTCCAAGGGACAGTGAAAACCAGGTCGATCTTTCAGTGCTGGCAGCTTTCGTATGGGCGCAATCGCTGGACGTTTCGAATTTGGCAGCCGGGGTCTGTCAGAGTCACATAGGCATTGTTGCATCATAACCAACCAAAGCTCTTGCAGAGCGCGAATGTCTGTGCGGCAGCGAATGCAGTTCCAAGGGACAGTGAAAACCAGGTAGGGCTTTCAGGGCTGGCAGCTTTCGTGTGGGCGCAATCGCTGGACGTTTCAAATTTGGCAGCCGGGCTCTGCCAGAGTCACATAGGCATTGTTGCATCATAACCATCCAAAGCTCTTGCAGAGCGCGAATGTCTGTGCAGCAGCGAATGCAGTTAAAAGGGACAGTGAAAATCAGGTACAGATTTCAGTTCTGGCAGCTTTCGTGTGGGCACAATCTCTGACGTTTCGCATTTTGTAGCCGGGCTCTGCCAGAGTCACATAGGCATTGTTGCATCATAACCAACCAAAGCTCCTCCAGAGCGCGAATGTCTGTGAGGCAGCGAATGCAGTTCCAAGGGACAGTGAAAACCAGGTAGGGCTTTCAGGGCTGGCAGCTTTCGTGTGGGCGCAATCGCTGGACGTTTCGAATTTGGGAGCCGGGCTCTGCCAGAGTCACATAGGCATTGTTACATCATAAGCAACCAAGGCTTTTGCAGAGCGCGAATGTCTGTGCGGCAGCGAATGCAGTTCCAAGGGACAGTGAAAACCAGGTACAGATTTCAGGGCTGGCAGATTTCCTGTGGGCGCAATCGCTGGATGTTTCAAATTTGGCAGCGGGCTCTGCCAGAGTCACATAGGCATGGTTGCATCATAACCATCCAAAGCTCTTGCAGAGCGCGAATGTCTGTGCAGCAGCGAATGCAGTTAAAAGGGACAGTGAAAATCAGGTACAGATTTCAGTTCTGGCAGCTTTCCTGTGGGCACAATCTCTGGACGTTTCGCATTTTGTAGCCGGGCTCTGCCAGAGTCACATAGGCATTGTTGCATCATAACCAACCAAAGCTCCTCCAGAGCGCGAATGTCTGTGCGGCAGCGAATGCAGTTCCAAGGGACAGTGAAAACCAGGTCGAGCTTTCAGTGCTGGCAGCTTTCATGTGGGCGCAATCGCTGGACGTTTCGAATTTGGCAGCCGGGCTCTGCCAGAGTCACATAGGCATTGTTGCATCATAACCAACCAAGGCTTTTGCAGAGCGCGAATGTCTGTGAGGCAGCGAATGCAGTTAAAAGGGACAGTGAAAATCAGGTACAGATTTCAGTTCTGGCAGCTTTCCTGTGGGCACAATCTCTGGACGTTTCGCATTTTGTAGCCGGGCTCTGCCAGAGTCACATAGGCATTGTTGCATCATAACCAACCAAGGCTTTTGCAGAGCGCGAATGTCTGTGCTGCAGCGAATGCAGTTCCAAGGGACAATGAAAACCAGGTAGGGCTTTCAGGGCTGGCAGCGTTCGTGTGGGCGCAATCGCTGGACGTTTCGAATTTGGCAGCCGGGCTCTGCTAGAGTCACATAGGCATTGTTACATCATAACCAACCAAGGCTTTTGCAGAGCGCGAATGTCTGTGCGGCAGCGAATGCAGTTCCAAGGGACAGTGAAAACCAGGTAGGGCTTTCAGGGCTGGCAGCTTTCCTGTGGGCGCAATCGCTGGACGTTTCAAATTTGGGAGCCGGGCTCTGCCAGAGTCACATAGGCATTTTTGCATCATAACCATCCAAAGCTCTTGCAGAGCGCGAATGTCTGCGTGGCAGCGAATGCAGTTAAAAGGGACAGTGAAAATCAGGTACAGATTTCAGTTCTGGCAGCTTTCGTGTGGGCACAATCTCTGGACGTTTCGCATTTTGTAGCTGGGCTCTGCCAGAGTCACATAGGCATTGTTGCATCATAACCAACCAAAGCTCCTCCAGAGCGCGAATGTCTGTGCGGCAGCGAATGCAGTTCCAAGGGACAGTGAAAACCAGGTCGAGCTTTCAGTGCTGGCAGCTTTCGTGTGGGCGCAATCGCTGGACGTTTCGAATTTGGCAGCCGGGCTCTGCCAGAGTCACATAGGCATTGTTGCATCATAACCAACCAAGGCTTTTGCAGAGCGCAAAGGTCTGTGCGGCAGCGAATGCAGTTCCAAGGGACAGTGAAAACCAGGTAGGGCTTTCAGGGCTGGCAGCTTTCGTGTGGGCGCAATCGCTGGACGTTTCGAATTTGGCAGCCGGGCTCTGCAAGAGTCACATAGGCATTGTTGCATCATAACCAACCAAGGCTTTTGCAGAGCGCGAATGTCTGTGCGGCAGCGAATGCAGTTCCAAGGGACAGTAAAAACCAGATAGGGCTTTCAGGGCTGGCAGCTTTCGTGTGGGCGCAATCGCTGGACGTTTCGAATTTGGCAGCCGGGCTCTGCCAGAGTCACATAGGCATTGTTACATCATAACCAACCAAGGCTTTTGCAGAGCGCGAATGTCTGTGCGGCAGCGAATGCAGTTCCAAGGGACAGTGAAAATCAGGTACAGATTTCAGTTCTGGCAGCTTTCCTGTGGGCACAATCTCTGGACGTTTCGCATTTTGTAGCCGGGCTCTGCCAGAGTCACATAGGCATTGTTGCATCATAACCAACCAAAGCTCCTCCAGAGCGCGAATGTCTGTGCGGCAGCGAATGCAGTTCCAAGGGACAGTGAAAACCAGGTCGAGCTTTCAGTGCTGGCAGCTTTCATGTGGGCGCAATCGCTGGACGTTTCGAATTTGGCAGCCGGGCTCTGCCAGAGTCACATAGGCATTGTTGCATCATAACCAACCAAGGCTTTTGCAGAGCACCAATGTCTCTGCGGCAGCGAATGCAGTTCCAAGGGACAGTGAAAACCAGGTAGGGCTTTCAGGGCTGGCAGCGTTCGTGTGGGCGCAATCGCTGGACTTTTCGAATTTGGGAGCCGGGCTCTGCCAGAGTCACATAGGCATTGTTACATCATAACCAACCAAGGCTTTTGCAGAGCACCAATGTCTGTGCGGCAGCGAATGCAGTTCCAAGGGACAGTGAAAACCAGGTAGGACTTTCAGTGCTGGCAGCTTTCCTGTGGGCGCAATCGCTGGACGTTTCAAATTTGGCAGCCGGGCTCTGCCAGAGTCACATAGGCATTTTTGCATCATAACCAACCAAAGCTCTTGCAGAGCGCGAATGTCTGTGTGGCAGCGAATGCAGTTCCAAGGGACAGTGAAAACCAGGTAGGGCTTTCAGGGCTGGCAGCTTTCCTGTGGGCGTAATCGCTGGACGTTTCGAATTTGGCAGCCGGGCTCTGCCAGAGTCACATAGGCATTGTTGCATCATAACCAACCAAGGCTTTTGCAGATCGCGAATGTCTGTGCGACAGCGAATGCAGTTAAAAGGGACAGTGAAAATCAGGTACAGATTTCAGTTCTGGCAGCTTTCATGTGGGCACAATCTCTGGACGTTTCGAATTTTGTAGCCGGGCTCTGCCAGAGTCACATAGGCATTTTTGCATCATAACCAACCAAGGCTTTTGCAGAGAGCGAATGTCTGTGTGGCAGCGAATGCAGTTCCAAGGGACAGTGAAAACCAGGTAGGGCTTTCAGTGCTGGCAGCTTTCCTGTGGGCGCAATGGCTGGACGTTTCGAATTTGGCAGCCGGGCTCTGCCAGAGTCACATAGGCATTGTTGCATCATAACCATCCAAGGCTTTTGCAGAGCACCAATGTCTGTGCGGCAGCGAATGCAGTTCCAAGGGACAGTGAAAACCAGGTAGGGCTTTCAGGGCTGGCAGCTTTCCTGTGGGCGCAATCGCTGGACGTTTCCCATCTGGGAGCCGGGCTCTGCCAGAGTCACATAGGCATTGTTGCATCATAACCAACCAAGGCTCTTGCAGAGCGCGAATGTCTGTGCGAGAGCGAATGCAGTTAAAAGGGACAGTGAAAATCAGGTACAGATTTCAGTTCTGGCAGCTTTCGTGTGGGCACAATCTCTGGACGTTTCGCATTTGGGAGCCGGGCTCTGCCAGAGTCACATAGGCATTGTTGCATCATAACCAACCAAAGCTCCTCTAGAGCGCGAATGTCTGTGCGGCAGCAAATGCAGTTCCAAGGGACAGTGAAAACCAGGTCGAGCTTTCAGTGCTGGCAGCTTTCGTGTGGGCGCAATCGCTGGACGTTTCGAATTTGGCAGCCGGGCTCTGCCAGAGTCACATAGGCATTGTTGCATCATCACCAACCAAGGCTTTTGCAGAGCACCAATGTCTCTGCGGCAGCGAATGCAGTTCCAAGGGACAGTGAAAACCAGGTACAGATTTCAGGGCTGGCAGCTTTCCTGTGGGCGCAATCGCTGGACGTTTCCAATCTGGGAGCCGGGCTCTGCCAGAGTCACATAGGCATTGTTGCATCATAACCAACCAAGGCTCTTGCAGAGCGCGAATGTCTTTGCAGCAGCGAATGCAGTTCCAAGGGACAGTGAAAACCAGGTAGGGCTTTCAGGGCTGGCAGCTTTCCTGTGGTCGTAATCGCTGGACGTTTCGAATTTGGCAGCGGGGATCTGCCAGGGTCACATAGGCATTGTTGTATCATAACCATCCAAGGCTTTTGCAGAGCACCAATGTCTCTGCGGCAGCGAATGCAGTTCCAAGGGACAGTGAAAACCAGGTAGGGCTTTCAGGGCTGTCAGCTTTCGTGTGGGCGCAATCGCTGGACGTTTCGAATTTGGGAGCCGGGCTCTGCCAGAGTCACATAGGCATTGTTGCATCATAACCAACCAAGGCTTTTGCAGAGCGCGAATATCTGTGCGGCAGCGAATGCAGTTCCAAGGGACAGTGAAAACCAGGTAGGGCTTTCAGGGCTGGCAGCTTTCCTGTGGGCGTAATCGCTGGATGTTTCGAATTTGGCAGCCGGGCTCTGCCAGATTCACATAGGCATTGTTGTATCATAACCATCCAAGGCTTTTGCAGAGCACCAATGTCTCTGCGGCAGAGAATGCAGTTCCAAGGGACAGTGAAAACCAGGTAGGGCTTTCAGGGCTGGTAGTTTCCGTGTGGGCGCAATCGCTGGACGTTTCAAATTTAGCAGCCGGGCTCTGCCAGAGTCACATAGGCATTGTTACATCATAACCATCCAAAGCTCTTGCAGAGTGCGAATGTCTGTGCAGCAGCGAATGCAGTTAAAAGGGACAGTGAAAATCAGGTACAGTTCTAGCAGCTTTCGTGTGGGCACAATCTCTGGACGTTTCGCATTTTGTAGCCGGGCTCTGCCAGAGTCACATAGGCATTGTTGCATCATAACCATCCAAGGCTTTTGCAGAGCACCAATGTCTCTGCGGCAGAGAATGCAGTTCCAAGGGACAGTGAAAACCAGGTAGGGCTTTCAGGGCTGGCAGCTTTCGTGTGGGCGCAATCGCTGGACGTTTCGAATTTGGCAGCCGGGCTCTGCCAGAGTCACATAGGCATTGTTGCATCATAACCATCCAAAGCTCTTGCAGATCGCGAATGTCTGTGCAGCAGCGAATGCAGTTAAAAGCGACAGTGAAAATCAGGTACAGATTTCAGTTCTGGCAGCTTTCGTGTGGGCACAATCTCTGGACGTTTCGCATTTTATAGCCGGGCTCTGCCAGAGTCACATAGGCATTGTTGCATCATAACCAACCAAAGCTCCTCCAGAGCGCGAATGTCTGTGCGGCAGCGAATGCAGTTCCAAGGGACAGTGAAAACCAGGTCGAGCTTTCAGTGCTGGCAGCTTTCGTGTGGGCGCAATCGCTGGACGTTTCGAATTTGGGAGCCGGGCTCTGCCAGAGTCACATAGGCATTGTTGCATCATAACCAAGCAAGGCTCTTGCAGAGCGCGAATGTCTTTGCAGCAGCGAATGCAGTTCCAAGGGACAGTGAAAACCAGGTAGGGCTTTCAGGGCTGGCAGCATTCCTGTGGGCGTAATCGCTGGACGTTTCGAATTTGGCAGCCGGGATCTGCCAGGGTCACATAGGCATTGTTGCATCATAAGCATCCAAGGCTTTTGCAGAGCACCAATGTCTCTGCGGCAGCGAATGCAGTTCCAAGGGACAGTGAAAACCAGGTAGGGCTTTCAGGGCTGGCAGCTTTCGTGTGGGCGCAATTGCTGGACGTTTCGAATTTGGCAGCCGGGCTCTGCCAGAGTCACATAGGCATTGTTGCATCATAACCAGCCAAAGCTCTTGCAGAGCGCGAATGTCTGTGTGGCAGCGAATGCAGTTCCAAGGGACTGTGAAAACCAGGTAGGGCTTTCAGGGCTGGCAGCTTTCGTGTGGGCGCAATGGCTGGACGTTTCGAATTTGGCAGCCGGGCTCTGCCAGAGTCACATAGGCATTGTTGCATCATAACCAACCAAAGCTCTTGCAGAGCGCGAATGTCTGTGCGGCAGCGAATGCAGTTCCAAGGGACAGTGAAAACCAGGTAGGGCTTTCAGGGCTGGCAGCTTTCCTGTGGGCGTAATCGCTGGATGTTTCGAATTTGGCAGCCGGGCTCTGCCAGATTCACATAGGCATTGTTGTATCATAACCATCCAAGGCTTTTGCAGAGCACCAATGTCTCTGCGGCAGAGAATGCAGTTCCAAGGGACAGTGAAAACCAGGTAGGGCTTTCAGGGCTGGCAGTTTCCGTGTGGGCGCAATCGCTGGACGTTTCAAATTTAGCAGCCGGGCTCTGCCAGAGTCACATAGGCATTGTTACATCATAACCATCCAAAGCTCTTGCAGAGTGCGAATGTCTGTGCAGCAGCGAATGCAGTTAAAAGGGACAGTGAAAATCAGGTACAGTTCTAGCAGCTTTCGTGTGGGCACAATCTCTGGACGTTTCGCATTTTGTAGCCGGGCTCTGCCAGAGTCACATAGGCATTGTTGCATCATAACCAACCAAAGCTCCGCCAGAGCGCGAATGTCTGTGCGACAGCGAATGCAATTCCAAGGGACAGTGAAAACCAGGTCGAGATTTCAGTGCTGGCAGCTTTCGTGTGGGCGCAATCGCTGGACGTTTCGAATTTGGCAGCCGGGCTCTGCCAGAGTTACATAGGCATTGTTGCATCATAACCAACCAAAGCTCCTCCAGAGCGCGAATGTCTGTGTGGCAGCGAATGCAGTTCCAAGGGACAGTGAAAACCAGGTAGGGCTTTCAGGGCTGGCAGCTTTCCTGTGGGCGCAATCGCTGGATGTTTCGAATTTGGCAGCCGGGCTCTGCCACAGTCACATAGGCATTTTTGCATCATAACCATCCAAAGCTCTTGCAGAGCGCGAATGTCTGTGCGAGAGCGAATGCAGTTAAAAGGGACAGTGAAAATCAGGTACAGATTTCAGTTCTGGCAGCTTTCCTGTGGGCACAATCTCTGGACGTTTCGCATTTGGGAGCCGGGCTCTGCCAGAGTCACATAGGCATTGTTGCATCATAACCAACCAAAGCTCCTCCAGAGCGCGAATGTCTGTGCGGCAGCGAATGCAGTTCCAAGGGACAGTGAAAACCAGGCCGAGCTTTCAGTGCTGGCAGCTTTCGTGTGGGCGCAATCGCTGGACGTTTCGAATTTGGCAGCCGGGCTCTGCCAGAGTCAAGTAGGCATTGTTGCATCATAACCAACCAAGGCTTTTGCAGAGCGCGAATGTCTGTGCGGCAGCGAATGCAGTTCCAAGGGACAGTGAAAACCAGGTAGGGCTTTCAGGGCTGGCAGCTTTCCTGTGGGCGCAATCGCTGGACGTTTCGAATTTGGCAGCCGGGCTCTGCCAGAGTCACATAGGCATTGTTGCATCATAACCAACCAAAGCTCCTCCAGAGCGCGAATGTCTGTGCAGCAGCGAATGCAGTTCCAAGGGACAGTGAAAACCAGGTAGGGCTTTCAGGGCTGGCAGCTTTCGTGTGGGCGCAATCGCTGGACGTTTCGAATTTGGCAGCCGGGGTCTGTCAGAGTCACATAGGCATTGTTACATCATAACCAACCAAGGCTTTTGCAGAGCACCAATGTCTCTGCGGCAGCGAATGCAGTTCCAAGGGACAGTGAAAACCAGGTAGGGCTTTCAGGGCTGCCAGCTTTCGTATGGGCGCAATCGCTGGAGGTTTCGAATTTGGCAGCCGGGCTCCGCCAGAGTCACATAGGCATTGTTGCATCATAACCAACCAAAGCTCTTGAAGAGCGCGAATGTCTGTGTGGCAGCGAATGCAGTTCCAAGGGACAGTGAAAACCAGGTAGGGCTTTCAGGGCTGGCAGCTTTCGTGTGGGCGCAATCGCTAGACGTTTCGAATTTGGCAGCCGGGGTCTCTCAGAATCACATAGGCATTGTTGCATCATAACCAACCAAGGCTTTTGCAGAGCGCGAATGTCTCTGCGGCAGCGAATGCAGTTCCAAGGGACAGTGAAAACCAGGTCGAGCTTTCAGTGCTGGCGGCTTTCGTATGGGTGCAATCGCTGGACGTTTCGAATTTGGCAGCCGGGGTCTGTCAGAGTCACATAGGCATTGTTGCATCATAACCAACCAAAGCTCTTGCAGAGCGCGAATGTCTGTGCGGCAGCGAATGCAGTTCCAAGGGACAGTGAAAACCAGGTAGGGCTTTCAGGGCTGGCAGCCTTCGTCTGGGCACAATCGCTGGACGTTTCAAATTTGGCAGTCGGGCTCTGCCAGAGTCACATAGGCATTGTTGCATCATAACCATCCAAAGCTCTTGCAGAGCGCGAATGTCTGTGCGGCAGCGAATGCAGTTCCAAGGGACAGTGAAAACCAGGTCGAGCTTTCAGTGCTGGCAGCTTTCGTGTGGGCGCAATCGCTGGACGTTTCGAATTTGGCAGCCGGGCTCTGCCAGAGTCACATAGGCATTGTTACATCATAACCATCCAAGGCTTTTGCAGAGCACGAATGTCTGTGCGGCAGCGAATGCAGTTCCAAGGGACAGTGAAAACCAGGTAGGGCTTTCAGGGCTGGCAGCTTTCGTGTGGGCGCAATCGCTGGACGTTTCGAATTTGGCAGCCGGGCTCTGCCAGAGTCACATAGGCATTGTTACATCATAACCAACCATGGCTTTTGCTGAGCGCGAATATCTGTGTGGCAGCGAATGCAGTTCCAAGGGACAGTGAAAACCAGGTAGGGCTTTCAGGGCTGGCAGCTTTCGTGTGGGCGCAATCGCTGGACGTTTCGAATTTGGCAGCCGGGCACTGCCAGAGTCACATAGGCATTGTTGCATCATAACCAACCAAGGCTTTTGCAGAGCACGAATGACTGTTCGGCAGCGAATGCAGTTCCAAGGGACAGTGAAAACCAGGTAGGGCTTTCAGGGCTGGCAGCTTTCGTGTGGGCGCAATCGCTGGACGTTTCGACTTTGGCAGCCGGGCTCTGCCAGAGTCACATAGGCATTGTTGCATCATAACCAAGCAAGGCTCTTGCAGAGCGCGAATGTCTTTGCAGCAGCGAATGCAGTTCCAAGGGACAGTGAAAACCAGGTAGGGCTTTCAGGGCTGGCAGCTTTCCTGTGGGCGTAATCGCTGGACGTTTCGAATTTGGCAGCCGGGATTTGCCAGGGATAGGTATTGTTGCATCATAACCAACCAAAGCTCTTGCAGAGCGCGAATGTCTGTGTGGCAGCGAATGCAGTTCCAAGGGACAGTGAAAACCAGGTAGGGCTTTCAGGGCTGGCAGCTTTCCTGTGGGCGTAATCGCTGGACGTTTCGAATTTCGCAGCCGGGCTCTGCCAGAGTCACATAGGCATTGTTGCATCATAACCAACCAAGGCTTTTGCAGAGCACCAATGTCTCTGCGGCAGAGAATGCAGTTCCAAGGGACAGTGAAAACCAGGTCGATCTTTCAGTGCTGGCAGCTTTCGTATGGGCGCAATCGCTGGACGTTTCGAATTTGGCAGCCGGGGTCTGTCAGAGTCACATAGGCATTGTTGCATCATAACCAACCAAAGCTCTTGCAGAGCGCGAATGTCTGTGCGGCAGCGAATGCAGTTCCAAGGGACAGTGAAAACCAGGTAGGGCTTTCAGGGCTGGCAGCTTTCGTGTGGGCGCAATCGCTGGACGTTTCAAATTTGGCAGCCGGGCTCTGCCAGAGTCACATAGGCATTGTTGCATCATAACCATCCAAAGCTCTTGCAGAGCGCGAATGTCTGTGCAGCAGCGAATGCAGTTAAAAGGGACAGTGAAAATCAGGTACAGATTTCAGTTCTGGCAGCTTTCGTGTGGGCACAATCTCTGACGTTTCGCATTTTGTAGCCGGGCTCTGCCAGAGTCACATAGGCATTGTTGCATCATAACCAACCAAAGCTCCTCCAGAGCGCGAATGTCTGTGAGGCAGCGAATGCAGTTCCAAGGGACAGTGAAAACCAGGTAGGGCTTTCAGGGCTGGCAGCTTTCGTGTGGGCGCAATCGCTGGACGTTTCGAATTTGGGAGCCGGGCTCTGCCAGAGTCACATAGGCATTGTTACATCATAAGCAACCAAGGCTTTTGCAGAGCGCGAATGTCTGTGCGGCAGCGAATGCAGTTCCAAGGGACAGTGAAAACCAGGTACAGATTTCAGGGCTGGCAGATTTCCTGTGGGCGCAATCGCTGGATGTTTCAAATTTGGCAGCGGGCTCTGCCAGAGTCACATAGGCATGGTTGCATCATAACCATCCAAAGCTCTTGCAGAGCGCGAATGTCTGTGCAGCAGCGAATGCAGTTAAAAGGGACAGTGAAAATCAGGTACAGATTTCAGTTCTGGCAGCTTTCCTGTGGGCACAATCTCTGGACGTTTCGCATTTTGTAGCCGGGCTCTGCCAGAGTCACATAGGCATTGTTGCATCATAACCAACCAAAGCTCCTCCAGAGCGCGAATGTCTGTGCGGCAGCGAATGCAGTTCCAAGGGACAGTGAAAACCAGGTCGAGCTTTCAGTGCTGGCAGCTTTCATGTGGGCGCAATCGCTGGACGTTTCGAATTTGGCAGCCGGGCTCTGCCAGAGTCACATAGGCATTGTTGCATCATAACCAACCAAGGCTTTTGCAGAGCGCGAATGTCTGTGAGGCAGCGAATGCAGTTAAAAGGGACAGTGAAAATCAGGTACAGATTTCAGTTCTGGCAGCTTTCCTGTGGGCACAATCTCTGGACGTTTCGCATTTTGTAGCCGGGCTCTGCCAGAGTCACATAGGCATTGTTGCATCATAACCAACCAAGGCTTTTGCAGAGCGCGAATGTCTGTGCTGCAGCGAATGCAGTTCCAAGGGACAATGAAAACCAGGTAGGGCTTTCAGGGCTGGCAGCGTTCGTGTGGGCGCAATCGCTGGACGTTTCGAATTTGGCAGCCGGGCTCTGCTAGAGTCACATAGGCATTGTTACATCATAACCAACCAAGGCTTTTGCAGAGCGCGAATGTCTGTGCGGCAGCGAATGCAGTTCCAAGGGACAGTGAAAACCAGGTAGGGCTTTCAGGGCTGGCAGCTTTCCTGTGGGCGCAATCGCTGGACGTTTCAAATTTGGGAGCCGGGCTCTGCCAGAGTCACATAGGCATTTTTGCATCATAACCATCCAAAGCTCTTGCAGAGCGCGAATGTCTGCGTGGCAGCGAATGCAGTTAAAAGGGACAGTGAAAATCAGGTACAGATTTCAGTTCTGGCAGCTTTCGTGTGGGCACAATCTCTGGACGTTTCGCATTTTGTAGCTGGGCTCTGCCAGAGTCACATAGGCATTGTTGCATCATAACCAACCAAAGCTCCTCCAGAGCGCGAATGTCTGTGCGGCAGCGAATGCAGTTCCAAGGGACAGTGAAAACCAGGTCGAGCTTTCAGTGCTGGCAGCTTTCGTGTGGGCGCAATCGCTGGACGTTTCGAATTTGGCAGCCGGGCTCTGCCAGAGTCACATAGGCATTGTTGCATCATAACCAACCAAGGCTTTTGCAGAGCGCAAAGGTCTGTGCGGCAGCGAATGCAGTTCCAAGGGACAGTGAAAACCAGGTAGGGCTTTCAGGGCTGGCAGCTTTCGTGTGGGCGCAATCGCTGGACGTTTCGAATTTGGCAGCCGGGCTCTGCAAGAGTCACATAGGCATTGTTGCATCATAACCAACCAAGGCTTTTGCAGAGCGCGAATGTCTGTGCGGCAGCGAATGCAGTTCCAAGGGACAGTAAAAACCAGATAGGGCTTTCAGGGCTGGCAGCTTTCGTGTGGGCGCAATCGCTGGACGTTTCGAATTTGGCAGCCGGGCTCTGCCAGAGTCACATAGGCATTGTTACATCATAACCAACCAAGGCTTTTGCAGAGCGCGAATGTCTGTGCGGCAGCGAATGCAGTTCCAAGGGACAGTGAAAATCAGGTACAGATTTCAGTTCTGGCAGCTTTCCTGTGGGCACAATCTCTGGACGTTTCGCATTTTGTAGCCGGGCTCTGCCAGAGTCACATAGGCATTGTTGCATCATAACCAACCAAAGCTCCTCCAGAGCGCGAATGTCTGTGCGGCAGCGAATGCAGTTCCAAGGGACAGTGAAAACCAGGTCGAGCTTTCAGTGCTGGCAGCTTTCATGTGGGCGCAATCGCTGGACGTTTCGAATTTGGCAGCCGGGCTCTGCCAGAGTCACATAGGCATTGTTGCATCATAACCAACCAAGGCTTTTGCAGAGCACCAATGTCTCTGCGGCAGCGAATGCAGTTCCAAGGGACAGTGAAAACCAGGTAGGGCTTTCAGGGCTGGCAGCGTTCGTGTGGGCGCAATCGCTGGACTTTTCGAATTTGGGAGCCGGGCTCTGCCAGAGTCACATAGGCATTGTTACATCATAACCAACCAAGGCTTTTGCAGAGCACCAATGTCTGTGCGGCAGCGAATGCAGTTCCAAGGGACAGTGAAAACCAGGTAGGACTTTCAGTGCTGGCAGCTTTCCTGTGGGCGCAATCGCTGGACGTTTCAAATTTGGCAGCCGGGCTCTGCCAGAGTCACATAGGCATTTTTGCATCATAACCAACCAAAGCTCTTGCAGAGCGCGAATGTCTGTGTGGCAGCGAATGCAGTTCCAAGGGACAGTGAAAACCAGGTAGGGCTTTCAGGGCTGGCAGCTTTCCTGTGGGCGTAATCGCTGGACGTTTCGAATTTGGCAGCCGGGCTCTGCCAGAGTCACATAGGCATTGTTGCATCATAACCAACCAAGGCTTTTGCAGATCGCGAATGTCTGTGCGACAGCGAATGCAGTTAAAAGGGACAGTGAAAATCAGGTACAGATTTCAGTTCTGGCAGCTTTCATGTGGGCACAATCTCTGGACGTTTCGAATTTTGTAGCCGGGCTCTGCCAGAGTCACATAGGCATTTTTGCATCATAACCAACCAAGGCTTTTGCAGAGAGCGAATGTCTGTGTGGCAGCGAATGCAGTTCCAAGGGACAGTGAAAACCAGGTAGGGCTTTCAGTGCTGGCAGCTTTCCTATGGGCGCAATGGCTGGACGTTTCGAATTTGGCAGCCGGGCTCTGCCAGAGTCACATAGGCATTGTTGCATCATAACCATCCAAGGCTTTTGCAGAGCACCAATGTCTGTGCGGCAGCGAATGCAGTTCCAAGGGACAGTGAAAACCAGGTAGGGCTTTCAGGGCTGGCAGCTTTCCTGTGGGCGCAATCGCTGGACGTTTCCCATCTGGGAGCCGGGCTCTGCCAGAGTCACATAGGCATTGTTGCATCATAACCAACCAAGGCTCTTGCAGAGCGCGAATGTCTGTGCGAGAGCGAATGCAGTTAAAAGGGACAGTGAAAATCAGGTACAGATTTCAGTTCTGGCAGCTTTCGTGTGGGCACAATCTCTGGACGTTTCGCATTTGGGAGCCGGGCTCTGCCAGAGTCACATAGGCATTGTTGCATCATAACCAACCAAAGCTCCTCTAGAGCGCGAATGTCTGTGCGGCAGCAAATGCAGTTCCAAGGGACAGTGAAAACCAGGTCGAGCTTTCAGTGCTGGCAGCTTTCGTGTGGGCGCAATCGCTGGACGTTTCGAATTTGGCAGCCGGGCTCTGCCAGAGTCACATAGGCATTGTTGCATCATCACCAACCAAGGCTTTCGCAGAGCACCAATGTCTCTGCGGCAGCGAATGCAGTTCCAAGGGACAGTGAAAACCAGGTACAGATTTCAGGGCTGGCAGCTTTCCTGTGGGCGCAATCGCTGGACGTTTCCAATCTGGGAGCCGGGCTCTGCCAGAGTCACATAGGCATTGTTGCATCATAACCAACCAAGGCTCTTGCAGAGCGCGAATGTCTTTGCAGCAGCGAATGCAGTTCCAAGGGACAGTGAAAACCAGGTAGGGCTTTCAGGGCTGGCAGCTTTCCTGTGGTCGTAATCGCTGGACGTTTCGAATTTGGCAGCGGGGATCTGCCAGGGTCACATAGGCATTGTTGTATCATAACCATCCAAGGCTTTTGCAGAGCACCAATGTCTCTGCGGCAGCGAATGCAGTTCCAAGGGACAGTGAAAACCAGGTAGGGCTTTCAGGGCTGTCAGCTTTCGTGTGGGCGCAATCGCTGGACGTTTCGAATTTGGGAGCCGGGCTCTGCCAGAGTCACATAGGCATTGTTGCATCATAACCAACCAAGGCTTTTGCAGAGCGCGAATATCTGTGCGGCAGCGAATGCAGTTCCAAGGGACAGTGAAAACCAGGTAGGGCTTTCAGGGCTGGCAGCTTTCCTGTGGGCGTAATCGCTGGATGTTTCGAATTTGGCAGCCGGGCTCTGCCAGATTCACATAGGCATTGTTGTATCATAACCATCCAAGGCTTTTGCAGAGCACCAATGTCTCTGCGGCAGAGAATGCAGTTCCAAGGGACAGTGAAAACCAGGTAGGGCTTTCAGGGCTGGTAGTTTCCGTGTGGGCGCAATCGCTGGACGTTTCAAATTTAGCAGCCGGGCTCTGCCAGAGTCACATAGGCATTGTTACATCATAACCATCCAAAGCTCTTGCAGAGTGCGAATGTCTGTGCAGCAGCGAATGCAGTTAAAAGGGACAGTGAAAATCAGGTACAGTTCTAGCAGCTTTCGTGTGGGCACAATCTCTGGACGTTTCGCATTTTGTAGCCGGGCTCTGCCAGAGTCACATAGGCATTGTTGCATCATAACCATCCAAGGCTTTTGCAGAGCACCAATGTCTCTGCGGCAGAGAATGCAGTTCCAAGGGACAGTGAAAACCAGGTAGGGCTTTCAGGGCTGGCAGCTTTCGTGTGGGCGCAATCGCTGGACGTTTCGAATTTGGCAGCCGGGCTCTGCCAGAGTCACATAGGCATTGTTGCATCATAACCATCCAAAGCTCTTGCAGATCGCGAATGTCTGTGCAGCAGCGAATGCAGTTAAAAGCGACAGTGAAAAT
Organism: Mycteria americana; assembly: GCF_035582795.1. Classification (NCBI taxonomy): domain Eukaryota; kingdom Metazoa; phylum Chordata; class Aves; order Ciconiiformes; family Ciconiidae; genus Mycteria; species Mycteria americana. The sequence continues at coordinate 8,126,939 of NC_134384.1, read as the reverse complement.
CAGGTACAGATTTCAGTTCTGGCAGCTTTCGTGTGGGCACAATCTCTGGACGTTTCGCATTTTATAGCCGGGCTCTGCCAGAGTCACATAGGCATTGTTGCATCATAACCAACCAAAGCTCCTCCAGAGCGCGAATGTCTGTGCGGCAGCGAATGCAGTTCCAAGGGACAGTGAAAACCAGGTCGAGCTTTCAGTGCTGGCAGCTTTCGTGTGGGCGCAATCGCTGGACGTTTCGAATTTGGGAGCCGGGCTCTGCCAGAGTCACATAGGCATTGTTGCATCATAACCAAGCAAGGCTCTTGCAGAGCGCGAATGTCTTTGCAGCAGCGAATGCAGTTCCAAGGGACAGTGAAAACCAGGTAGGGCTTTCAGGGCTGGCAGCTTTCGTGTGGGCGCAATTGCTGGACGTTTCGAATTTGGCAGCCGGGCTCTGCCAGAGTCACATAGGCATTGTTGCATCATAACCAGCCAAAGCTCTTGCAGAGCGCGAATGTCTGTGTGGCAGCGAATGCAGTTCCAAGGGACTGTGAAAACCAGGTAGGGCTTTCAGGGCTGGCAGCTTTCGTGTGGGCGCAATGGCTGGACGTTTCGAATTTGGCAGCCGGGCTCTGCCAGAGTCACATAGGCATTGTTGCATCATAACCAACCAAAGCTCTTGCAGAGCGCGAATGTCTGTGCGGCAGCGAATGCAGTTCCAAGGGACAGTGAAAACCAGGTAGGGCTTTCAGGGCTGGCAGCTTTCCTGTGGGCGTAATCGCTGGATGTTTCGAATTTGGCAGCCGGGCTCTGCCAGATTCACATAGGCATTGTTGTATCATAACCATCCAAGGCTTTTGCAGAGCACCAATGTCTCTGCGGCAGAGAATGCAGTTCCAAGGGACAGTGAAAACCAGGTAGGGCTTTCAGGGCTGGCAGTTTCCGTGTGGGCGCAATCGCTGGACGTTTCAAATTTAGCAGCCGGGCTCTGCCAGAGTCACATAGGCATTGTTACATCATAACCATCCAAAGCTCTTGCAGAGTGCGAATGTCTGTGCAGCAGCGAATGCAGTTAAAAGGGACAGTGAAAATCAGGTACAGTTCTAGCAGCTTTCGTGTGGGCACAATCTCTGGACGTTTCGCATTTTGTAGCCGGGCTCTGCCAGAGTCACATAGGCATTGTTGCATCATAACCAACCAAAGCTCCGCCAGAGCGCGAATGTCTGTGCGACAGCGAATGCAATTCCAAGGGACAGTGAAAACCAGGTCGAGATTTCAGTGCTGGCAGCTTTCGTGTGGGCGCAATCGCTGGACGTTTCGAATTTGGCAGCCGGGCTCTGCCAGAGTTACATAGGCATTGTTGCATCATAACCAACCAAAGCTCCTCCAGAGCGCGAATGTCTGTGTGGCAGCGAATGCAGTTCCAAGGGACAGTGAAAACCAGGTAGGGCTTTCAGGGCTGGCAGCTTTCCTGTGGGCGCAATCGCTGGATGTTTCGAATTTGGCAGCCGGGCTCTGCCACAGTCACATAGGCATTTTTGCATCATAACCATCCAAAGCTCTTGCAGAGCGCGAATGTCTGTGCGAGAGCGAATGCAGTTAAAAGGGACAGTGAAAATCAGGTACAGATTTCAGTTCTGGCAGCTTTCCTGTGGGCACAATCTCTGGACGTTTCGCATTTGGGAGCCGGGCTCTGCCAGAGTCACATAGGCATTGTTGCATCATAACCAACCAAAGCTCCTCCAGAGCGCGAATGTCTGTGCGGCAGCGAATGCAGTTCCAAGGGACAGTGAAAACCAGGCCGAGCTTTCAGTGCTGGCAGCTTTCGTGTGGGCGCAATCGCTGGACGTTTCGAATTTGGCAGCCGGGCTCTGCCAGAGTCAAGTAGGCATTGTTGCATCATAACCAACCAAGGCTTTTGCAGAGCGCGAATGTCTGTGCGGCAGCGAATGCAGTTCCAAGGGACAGTGAAAACCAGGTAGGGCTTTCAGGGCTGGCAGCTTTCCTGTGGGCGCAATCGCTGGACGTTTCCAATCTGGGAGCCGGGCTCTGCCAGAGTCACATAGGCATTGTTGCATCATAACCAAGCAAGGCTCTTGCAGAGCGCGAATGTCTTTGCAGCAGCGAATGCAGTTCCAAGGGACAGTGAAAACCAGGTAGGGCTTTCAGGGCTGGCAGCTTTCCTGTGGGCGTAATCGCTGGACGTTTCGAATTTGGCAGCCGGGATCTGCCAGGGTCACATAGGCATTGTTGCATCATAACCATCCAAGGCTTTTGCAGAGCACCAATGTCTCTTCGGCAGCGAATGCAGTTCCAAGGGACAGTGAAAACCAGGTAGGGCTTTCAGGGCTGTCAGCTTTCGTGTGCGCGCAATCGCTGGACGTTTCGAATTTGGCAGCCGGGCTCTGCCAGAGTCACATAGGCATTGTTGCATCATAACCAACCAAGGCTTTTGCAGAGCGCGAATGTCTGTGCGGCAGCGAATGCAGTTCCAAGGGACAGTGAAAACCAGGTAGGGCTTTCAGGGCTGGCAGCTTTCGTGTGGGCACAATGGCTGGACGTTTCGAATTTGGCAGCCGGGCTCTGCCAGATTCACATAGGCATTGTTGTATCATAACCATCCAAGGCTTTTGCAGAGCGCGAATGTCTGTGCGGCAGTGAATGCAGTTCCAAGGGACAGTGAAAACCAGGTAGGGCTTTCAGGGCTGGCAGCTTTCCTGTGGGCGCAATCGCTGGATGTTTCGAATTTGGCAGCCGGGCTCTGCCAGAGTCACATAGGCATTGTTGCATCATAACCATCCAAAGCTCTTGCAGATCGCGAATGTCTGTGCGACAGCGAATGCAGTTAAAAGGGACAGTGAAAATCAGGTACAGATTTCAGTTCTGGCAGCTTTCGTGTGGGCACAATCTCTGGACGTTTCGAATTTTGTAGCCGGGCTCTGCCAGAGTCACATAGGCATTGTTGCATCATAACCAACCAAAGCTCCGCCAGAGCGCGAATGTCTGTGCGACAGCGAATGCAATTCCAAGGGACAGTGAAAACCAGGTCGAGATTTCAGTGCTGGCAGCTTTCGTGTGGGCGCAATCGCTGGACGTTTCGAATTTGGCAGCCGGGCTCTGCCAGAGTTACATAGGCATTGTTGCATCATAACCAACCAAAGCTCCTCCAGAGCGCGAATGTCTGTGTGGCAGCGAATGCAGTTCCAAGGGACAGTGAAAACCAGGTAGGGCTTTCAGGGCTGGCAGCTTTCCTGTGGGCGCAATCGCTGGATGTTTCGAATTTGGCAGCCGGGCTCTGCCAGAGTCACATAGGCATTTTTGCATCATAACCATCCAAAGCTCTTGCAGAGCGCGAATGTCTGTGCGAGAGCGAATGCAGTTAAAAGGGACAGTGAAAATCAGGTACAGATTTCAGTTCTGGCAGCTTTCCTGTGGGCACAATCTCTGGACGTTTCGCATTTGGGAGCCGGGCTCTGCCAGAGTCACATAGGCATTGTTGCATCATAACCAACCAAAGCTCCTCCAGAGCGCGAATGTCTGTGCGGCAGCGAATGCAGTTCCAAGGGACAGTGAAAACCAGGCCGAGCTTTCAGTGCTGGCAGCTTTCGTGTGGGCGCAATCGCTGGACGTTTCGAATTTGGCAGCCGGGCTCTGCCAGAGTCAAGTAGGCATTGTTGCATCATAACCAACCAAGGCTTTTGCAGAGCGCGAATGTCTGTGCGGCAGCGAATGCAGTTCCAAGGGACAGTGAAAACCAGGTAGGGCTTTCAGGGCTGGCAGCTTTCCTGTGGGCGCAATCGCTGGACGTTTCCAATCTGGGAGCCGGGCTCTGCCAGAGTCACATAGGCATTGTTGCATCATAACCAAGCAAGGCTCTTGCAGAGCGCGAATGTCTTTGCAGCAGCGAATGCAGTTCCAAGGGACAGTGAAAACCAGGTAGGGCTTTCAGTTCTGGCAGCTTTCGTGTGGGCACAATCTCTGGACGTTTCGAATTTTGTAGCCGGGCTCTGCCAGAGTCACATAGGCATTGTTGCATCATAACCAACCAAGGCTTTTGCAGAGCACCAATGTCTCTGCGGCAGCGAATGCAGTTCCAAGGGACAGTGAAAACCAGGTCGAGCTTTCAGTGCTGGCTGCTTTCGTATGGGCGCAATCGCTGGACGTTTCGAATTTGGCAGCCGGGCTCTGCCAGAGTCACATAGGCATTTTTGCATCATAACCATCCAAAGCTCTTGCAGAGCGCGAATGTCAGTGCAGCAGCGAATGCAGTTAAAAGGGACAGTGAAAATCAGGTACAGATTTCAGTTCTGGCAGCTTTCGTGTGGGCACAATCTCTGGACGTTTCGAATTTTGTAGCCGGGCTCTGCCAGAGTCACATAGGCATTGTTGCATCATAACCAACCAAAGCTCCTCCAGAGCGCGAATGTCTGTGCGGCAGCGAATGCAGTTCCAAGGGACAGTGAAAACCAGGTCGAGCTTTCAGTGCTGGCAGCTTTCGTGTGGGCGCAATCGCTGGACGTTTCGAATTTGGCAGCCGGGCTCTGCCAGAGTCACATAGGCATTGTTGCATCATAACCAACCAAGGCTTTTGCAGAGCACCAATGTCTCTGCGGCAGCGAATGCAGTTCCAAGGGACAGTGAAAACCAGGTAGGGCTTTCAGGGCTGGCAGCTTTCGTGTGGGCGCAATCGCTGGACGTTTCGAATTTGGCAGCCGGGATCTGCCAGAGTCACATAGGCATTGTTGCATCATAACCAAGCAAGGCTCTTGCAGAGCGCGAATGTCTTTGCAGCAGCGAATGCAGTTCCAAGGGACAGTGAAAACCAGGTAGGGCTTTCAGGGCTGGCAGCTTTCGTGTGGGCGCAATCGCTGGATTTTTCGAATTTGGCAGCCGGGCTCTGCCAGAGTCACATAGGCATTGTTGCATCATAACCATCCAAAGCTCTTGCAGAGCGCGAAAGTCTGCGTGGCAGCGAATGCAGTTAAAAGGGACAGTGAAAATCAGGTACAGATTTCAGTTCTGGCAGCTTTCGTGTGGGCACAATCTCTGGACATTTCGCATTTGGGAGCCGGGCTCTGCCAGAGTCACATAGGCATTGTTGCATCATAACCAACCAAGGCTTTTGCAGATAGCGAATGTCTGTGCGACAGCGAATGCAGTTAAAAGGGACAGTGAAAATCAGGTACAGATTTCAGTTCTGGCAGCTTTCGTGTGGGCACAATCTCTGGACGTTTCGAATTTTGTAGCCGGGCTCTGCCAGATTCACATAGGCATTGTTGTATCATAACCATCCAAGGCTTTTGCAGAGCACCAATGTCTCTGCGGCAGAGAATGCAGTTCCAAGGGACAGTGAAAACCAGGTAGGGCTTTCAGGGCTGGTAGTTTCCGTGTGGGCGCAATCGCTGGACGTTTCAAATTTAGCAGCCGGGCTCTGCCAGAGTCACATAGGCATTGTTACATCATAACCATCCAAAGCTCTTGCAGAGTGCGAATGTCTGTGCAGCAGCGAATGCAGTTAAAAGGGACAGTGAAAATCAGGTACAGTTCTAGCAGCTTTCGTGTGGGCACAATCTCTGGACGTTTCGCATTTTGTAGCCGGGCTCTGCCAGAGTCACATAGGCATTGTTGCATCATAACCATCCAAGGCTTTTGCAGAGCACCAATGTCTCTGCGGCAGAGAATGCAGTTCCAAGGGACAGTGAAAACCAGGTAGGGCTTTCAGGGCTGGCAGCTTTCGTGTGGGCGCAATCGCTGGACGTTTCGAATTTGGCAGCCGGGCTCTGCCAGAGTCACATAGGCATTGTTGCATCATAACCATCCAAAGCTCTTGCAGATCGCGAATGTCTGTGCAGCAGCGAATGCAGTTAAAAGCGACAGTGAAAATCAGGTACAGATTTCAGTTCTGGCAGCTTTCGTGTGGGCACAATCTCTGGACGTTTCGCATTTTATAGCCGGGCTCTGCCAGAGTCACATAGGCATTGTTGCATCATAACCAACCAAAGCTCCTCCAGAGCGCGAATGTCTGTGCGGCAGCGAATGCAGTTCCAAGGGACAGTGAAAACCAGGTCGAGCTTTCAGTGCTGGCAGCTTTCGTGTGGGCGCAATCGCTGGACGTTTCGAATTTGGGAGCCGGGCTCTGCCAGAGTCACATAGGCATTGTTGCATCATAACCAAGCAAGGCTCTTGCAGAGCGCGAATGTCTTTGCAGCAGCGAATGCAGTTCCAAGGGACAGTGAAAACCAGGTAGGGCTTTCAGGGCTGGCAGCTTTCGTGTGGGCGCAATTGCTGGACGTTTCGAATTTGGCAGCCGGGCTCTGCCAGAGTCACATAGGCATTGTTGCATCATAACCAGCCAAAGCTCTTGCAGAGCGCGAATGTCTGTGTGGCAGCGAATGCAGTTCCAAGGGACTGTGAAAACCAGGTAGGGCTTTCAGGGCTGGCAGCTTTCGTGTGGGCGCAATGGCTGGACGTTTCGAATTTGGCAGCCGGGCTCTGCCAGAGTCACATAGGCATTGTTGCATCATAACCAACCAAAGCTCTTGCAGAGCGCGAATGTCTGTGCGGCAGCGAATGCAGTTCCAAGGGACAGTGAAAACCAGGTAGGGCTTTCAGGGCTGGCAGCTTTCCTGTGGGCGTAATCGCTGGATGTTTCGAATTTGGCAGCCGGGCTCTGCCAGATTCACATAGGCATTGTTGTATCATAACCATCCAAGGCTTTTGCAGAGCACCAATGTCTCTGCGGCAGAGAATGCAGTTCCAAGGGACAGTGAAAACCAGGTAGGGCTTTCAGGGCTGGCAGTTTCCGTGTGGGCGCAATCGCTGGACGTTTCAAATTTAGCAGCCGGGCTCTGCCAGAGTCACATAGGCATTGTTACATCATAACCATCCAAAGCTCTTGCAGAGTGCGAATGTCTGTGCAGCAGCGAATGCAGTTAAAAGGGACAGTGAAAATCAGGTACAGTTCTAGCAGCTTTCGTGTGGGCACAATCTCTGGACGTTTCGCATTTTGTAGCCGGGCTCTGCCAGAGTCACATAGGCATTGTTGCATCATAACCAACCAAAGCTCCGCCAGAGCGCGAATGTCTGTGCGACAGCGAATGCAATTCCAAGGGACAGTGAAAACCAGGTCGAGATTTCAGTGCTGGCAGCTTTCGTGTGGGCGCAATCGCTGGACGTTTCGAATTTGGCAGCCGGGCTCTGCCAGAGTTACATAGGCATTGTTGCATCATAACCAACCAAAGCTCCTCCAGAGCGCGAATGTCTGTGTGGCAGCGAATGCAGTTCCAAGGGACAGTGAAAACCAGGTAGGGCTTTCAGGGCTGGCAGCTTTCCTGTGGGCGCAATCGCTGGATGTTTCGAATTTGGCAGCCGGGCTCTGCCACAGTCACATAGGCATTTTTGCATCATAACCATCCAAAGCTCTTGCAGAGCGCGAATGTCTGTGCGAGAGCGAATGCAGTTAAAAGGGACAGTGAAAATCAGGTACAGATTTCAGTTCTGGCAGCTTTCCTGTGGGCACAATCTCTGGACGTTTCGCATTTGGGAGCCGGGCTCTGCCAGAGTCACATAGGCATTGTTGCATCATAACCAACCAAAGCTCCTCCAGAGCGCGAATGTCTGTGCGGCAGCGAATGCAGTTCCAAGGGACAGTGAAAACCAGGCCGAGCTTTCAGTGCTGGCAGCTTTCGTGTGGGCGCAATCGCTGGACGTTTCGAATTTGGCAGCCGGGCTCTGCCAGAGTCAAGTAGGCATTGTTGCATCATAACCAACCAAGGCTTTTGCAGAGCGCGAATGTCTGTGCGGCAGCGAATGCAGTTCCAAGGGACAGTGAAAACCAGGTAGGGCTTTCAGGGCTGGCAGCTTTCCTGTGGGCGCAATCGCTGGACGTTTCCAATCTGGGAGCCGGGCTCTGCCAGAGTCACATAGGCATTGTTGCATCATAACCAAGCAAGGCTCTTGCAGAGCGCGAATGTCTTTGCAGCAGCGAATGCAGTTCCAAGGGACAGTGAAAACCAGGTAGGGCTTTCAGGGCTGGCAGCTTTCCTGTGGGCGTAATCGCTGGACGTTTCGAATTTGGCAGCCGGGATCTGCCAGGGTCACATAGGCATTGTTGCATCATAACCATCCAAGGCTTTTGCAGAGCACCAATGTCTCTTCGGCAGCGAATGCAGTTCCAAGGGACAGTGAAAACCAGGTAGGGCTTTCAGGGCTGTCAGCTTTCGTGTGCGCGCAATCGCTGGACGTTTCGAATTTGGCAGCCGGGCTCTGCCAGAGTCACATAGGCATTGTTGCATCATAACCAACCAAGGCTTTTGCAGAGCGCGAATGTCTGTGCGGCAGCGAATGCAGTTCCAAGGGACAGTGAAAACCAGGTAGGGCTTTCAGGGCTGGCAGCTTTCGTGTGGGCACAATGGCTGGACGTTTCGAATTTGGCAGCCGGGCTCTGCCAGATTCACATAGGCATTGTTGTATCATAACCATCCAAGGCTTTTGCAGAGCGCGAATGTCTGTGCGGCAGTGAATGCAGTTCCAAGGGACAGTGAAAACCAGGTAGGGCTTTCAGGGCTGGCAGCTTTCCTGTGGGCGCAATCGCTGGATGTTTCGAATTTGGCAGCCGGGCTCTGCCAGAGTCACATAGGCATTGTTGCATCATAACCATCCAAAGCTCTTGCAGATCGCGAATGTCTGTGCGACAGCGAATGCAGTTAAAAGGGACAGTGAAAATCAGGTACAGATTTCAGTTCTGGCAGCTTTCGTGTGGGCACAATCTCTGGACGTTTCGAATTTTGTAGCCGGGCTCTGCCAGAGTCACATAGGCATTGTTGCATCATAACCAACCAAAGCTCCGCCAGAGCGCGAATGTCTGTGCGACAGCGAATGCAATTCCAAGGGACAGTGAAAACCAGGTCGAGATTTCAGTGCTGGCAGCTTTCGTGTGGGCGCAATCGCTGGACGTTTCGAATTTGGCAGCCGGGCTCTGCCAGAGTTACATAGGCATTGTTGCATCATAACCAACCAAAGCTCCTCCAGAGCGCGAATGTCTGTGTGGCAGCGAATGCAGTTCCAAGGGACAGTGAAAACCAGGTAGGGCTTTCAGGGCTGGCAGCTTTCCTGTGGGCGCAATCGCTGGATGTTTCGAATTTGGCAGCCGGGCTCTGCCAGAGTCACATAGGCATTTTTGCATCATAACCATCCAAAGCTCTTGCAGAGCGCGAATGTCTGTGCGAGAGCGAATGCAGTTAAAAGGGACAGTGAAAATCAGGTACAGATTTCAGTTCTGGCAGCTTTCCTGTGGGCACAATCTCTGGACGTTTCGCATTTGGGAGCCGGGCTCTGCCAGAGTCACATAGGCATTGTTGCATCATAACCAACCAAAGCTCCTCCAGAGCGCGAATGTCTGTGCGGCAGCGAATGCAGTTCCAAGGGACAGTGAAAACCAGGCCGAGCTTTCAGTGCTGGCAGCTTTCGTGTGGGCGCAATCGCTGGACGTTTCGAATTTGGCAGCCGGGCTCTGCCAGAGTCAAGTAGGCATTGTTGCATCATAACCAACCAAGGCTTTTGCAGAGCGCGAATGTCTGTGCGGCAGCGAATGCAGTTCCAAGGGACAGTGAAAACCAGGTAGGGCTTTCAGGGCTGGCAGCTTTCCTGTGGGCGCAATCGCTGGACGTTTCCAATCTGGGAGCCGGGCTCTGCCAGAGTCACATAGGCATTGTTGCATCATAACCAAGCAAGGCTCTTGCAGAGCGCGAATGTCTTTGCAGCAGCGAATGCAGTTCCAAGGGACAGTGAAAACCAGGTAGGGCTTTCAGTTCTGGCAGCTTTCGTGTGGGCACAATCTCTGGACGTTTCGAATTTTGTAGCCGGGCTCTGCCAGAGTCACATAGGCATTGTTGCATCATAACCAACCAAGGCTTTTGCAGAGCACCAATGTCTCTGCGGCAGCGAATGCAGTTCCAAGGGACAGTGAAAACCAGGTCGAGCTTTCAGTGCTGGCTGCTTTCGTATGGGCGCAATCGCTGGACGTTTCGAATTTGGCAGCCGGGCTCTGCCAGAGTCACATAGGCATTTTTGCATCATAACCATCCAAAGCTCTTGCAGAGCGCGAATGTCAGTGCAGCAGCGAATGCAGTTAAAAGGGACAGTGAAAATCAGGTACAGATTTCAGTTCTGGCAGCTTTCGTGTGGGCACAATCTCTGGACGTTTCGAATTTTGTAGCCGGGCTCTGCCAGAGTCACATAGGCATTGTTGCATCATAACCAACCAAAGCTCCTCCAGAGCGCGAATGTCTGTGCGGCAGCGAATGCAGTTCCAAGGGACAGTGAAAACCAGGTCGAGCTTTCAGTGCTGGCAGCTTTCGTGTGGGCGCAATCGCTGGACGTTTCGAATTTGGCAGCCGGGCTCTGCCAGAGTCACATAGGCATTGTTGCATCATAACCAACCAAGGCTTTTGCAGAGCACCAATGTCTCTGCGGCAGCGAATGCAGTTCCAAGGGACAGTGAAAACCAGGTAGGGCTTTCAGGGCTGGCAGCTTTCGTGTGGGCGCAATCGCTGGACGTTTCGAATTTGGCAGCCGGGATCTGCCAGAGTCACATAGGCATTGTTGCATCATAACCAAGCAAGGCTCTTGCAGAGCGCGAATGTCTTTGCAGCAGCGAATGCAGTTCCAAGGGACAGTGAAAACCAGGTAGGGCTTTCAGGGCTGGCAGCTTTCGTGTGGGCGCAATCGCTGGATTTTTCGAATTTGGCAGCCGGGCTCTGCCAGAGTCACATAGGCATTGTTGCATCATAACCATCCAAAGCTCTTGCAGAGCGCGAAAGTCTGCGTGGCAGCGAATGCAGTTAAAAGGGACAGTGAAAATCAGGTACAGATTTCAGTTCTGGCAGCTTTCGTGTGGGCACAATCTCTGGACATTTCGCATTTGGGAGCCGGGCTCTGCCAGAGTCACATAGGCATTGTTGCATCATAACCAACCAAGGCTTTTGCAGATAGCGAATGTCTGTGCGACAGCGAATGCAGTTAAAAGGGACAGTGAAAATCAGGTACAGATTTCAGTTCTGGCAGCTTTCGTGTGGGCACAATCTCTGGACGTTTCGAATTTTGTAGCCGGGCTCTGCCAGAGTCACATAGGCATTTTTGCATCATAACCAACCAAGGCTTTTGCAGAGAGCGAATGTTTGTGTGGCAGCGAATGCAGTTCCAAGGGACAGTGAAAACCAGGTAGGGCTTTCAGGGCTGGCAGCTTTCCTGTGGGCGCAATCGCTGGACGTTTCCAATCTGGGAGCCGGGCTCTGCCAGAGTCACATAGGCATTGTTGCATCATAACCATCCAAGGCTTTTGCAGAGCACCAATGTCTCTGCGGCAGCGAATGCAGTTCCAAGGGACAGTGAAAACCAGGTAGGGCTTTCAGGGCTGGCAGCTTTCCTGTGGGCGCAATCGCTGGACGTTTCCAATCTGGGAGCCGGGCTCTGCCAGAGTCACATAGGCATTGTTGCATCATAACCAACCAAAGCTCCTCTAGAGCGCGAATGTCTGTGCGGCAGCAAATGCAGTTCCAAGGGACAGTGAAAACCAGGTCGAGCTTTCAGTGCTGGCAGCTTTCGTGTGGGCGCAATCGCTGGACGTTTCGAAATTGGCAGCCGGGCTCTGCCAGAGTCACATAGGCATTGTTGCATCATCACCAACCAAGGCTTTTGCAGAGCACCAATGTCTCTGCGGCAGCGAATGCAGTTCCAAGGGACAGTGAAAACCAGGTACAGATTTCAGGGCTGGCAGCTTTCCTGTGGGCGCAATCGCTGGACGTTTCCAATCTGGGAGCCGGGCTCTGCCAGAGTCACATAGGCATTGTTGCATCATAACCAACCAAGGCTCTTGCAGAGCGCGAATGTCTTTGCAGCAGCGAATGCAGTTCCAAGGGACAGTGAAAACCAGGTAGGGCTTTCAGGGCTGGCAGCTTTCCTGTGGTCGTAATCGCTGGAAGTTTCGAATTTGGCAGCGGGGATCTGCCAGATTCACATAGGCATTGTTGTATCATAACCATCCAAGGCTTTTGCAGAGCACCAATGTCTCTGCGGCAGCGAATGCAGTTCCAAGGGACAGTGAAAACCAGGTAGGGCTTTCAGGGCTGTCAGCTTTCGTGTGGGCGCAATCGCTGGACGTTTCGAATTTGGCAGCCGGGCTCTGCCAGAGTCACGTAGGCATTGTTGCATCATAACCAACCAAGGCTTTTGCAGAGCGCGAATATCTGTGCGGCAGCGAATGCAGTTCCAAGGGACAGTGAAAACCAGGTAGGGCTTTCAGGGCTGGCAGCTTTCCTGTGGGCGTAATCGCTGGATGTTTCGAATTTGGCAGCCGGGCTCTGCCAGATTCACATAGGCATTGTTGTATCATAACCATCCAAGGCTTTTGCAGAGCACCAATGTCTCTGCGGCAGAGAATGCAGTTCCAAGGGACAGTGAAAACCAGGTAGGGCTTTCAGTGCTGGTAGTTTCCGTGTGGGCGCAATCGCTGGACGTTTCAAATTTAGCAGCCGGGCTCTGCCAGAGTCACATAGGCATTGTTACATCATAACCATCCAAAGCTCTTGCAGAGTGCGAATGTCTGTGCAGCAGCGAATGCAGTTAAAAGGGACAGTGAAAATCAGGTACAGTTCTAGCAGCTTTCGTGTGGGCACAATCTCTGGACGTTTCGCATTTTGTAGCCGGGCTCTGCCAGAGTCACATAGGCATTGTTGCATCATAACCATCCAAGGCTTTTGCAGAGCACCAATGTCTCTGCGGCAGAGAATGCAGTTCCAAGGGACAGTGAAAACCAGGTAGGGCTTTCAGGGCTGGCAGCTTTCGTGTGGGCGCAATCGCTGGACGTTTCGAATTTGGCAGCCGGGCTCTGCCAGAGTCACATAGGCATTGTTGCATCATAACCATCCAAAGCTCTTGCAGATCGCGAATGTCTGTGCAGCAGCGAATGCAGTTAAAAGCGACACTGAAAATCAGGTACAGATTTCAGTTCTGGCAGCTTTCGTGTGGGCACAATCTCTGGACGTTTCGCATTTTATAGCCGGGCTCTGCCAGAGTCACATAGGCATTGTTGCATCATAACCAACCAAAGCTCCTCCAGAGCGCGAATGTCTGTGCGGCAGCGAATGCAGTTCCAAGGGACAGTGAAAACCAGGTCGAGCTTTCAGTGCTGGCAGCTTTCGTGTGTGCGCAATCGCTGGACGTTTCGAATTTGGGAGCCGGGCTCTGCCAGAGTCACATAGGCATTGTTGCATCATAACCAAGCAAGGCTCTTGCAGAGCGCGAATGTCTTTGCAGCAGCGAATGCAGTTCCAAGGGACAGTGAAAACCAGGTAGGGCTTTCAGGGCTGGCAGCTTTCCTGTGGGCGTAATCGCTGGACGTTTCGAATTTGGCAGCCGGGATCTGCCAGGGTCACATAGGCATTGTTGCATCATAAGCATCCAAGGCTTTTGCAGAGCACCAATGTCTCTGCGGCAGCGAATGCAGTTCCAAGGGACAGTGAAAACCAGGTAGGGCTTTCAGGGCTGGCAGCTTTCGTGTGGGCGCAATTGCTGGACGTTTCGAATTTGGCAGCCGGGCTCTGCCAGAGTCACATAGGCATTGTTGCATCATAACCAGCCAAAGCTCTTGCAGAGCGCGAATGTCTGTGTGGCAGCGAATGCAGTTCCAAGGGACAGTGAAAACCAGGTAGGGCTTTCAGGGCTGGCAGCTTTCCTGTGGGCGTAATCGCTGGATGTTTCGAATTTGGCAGCCGGGCTCTGCCAGATTCACATAGGCATTGTTGTATCATAACCATCCAAGGCTTTTGCAGAGCACCAATGTCTCTGCGGCAGAGAATGCAGTTCCAAGGGACAGTGAAAACCAGGTAGGGCTTTCAGGGCTGGCAGTTTCCGTGTGGGCGCAATCGCTGGACGTTTCAAATTTAGCAGCCGGGCTCTGCCAGAGTCACATAGGCATTGTTACATCATAACCATCCAAAGCTCTTGCAGAGTGCGAATGTCTGTGCAGCAGCGAATGCAGTTAAAAGGGACAGTGAAAATCAGGTACAGTTCTAGCAGCTTTTGTGTGGGCACAATCTCTGGACGTTTCGCATTTTGTAGCCGGGCTCTGCCAGAGTCACATAGGCATTGTTGCATCATAACCAACCAAAGCTCCGCCAGAGCGCGAATGTCTGTGCGACAGCGAATGCAATTCCAAGGGACAGTGAAAACCAGGTCGAGATTTCAGTGCTGGCAGCTTTCGTGTGGGCGCAATCGCTGGACGTTTCGAATTTGGCAGCCGGGCTCTGCCAGAGTTACATAGGCATTGTTGCATCATAACCAACCAAAGCTCCTCCAGAGCGCGAATGTCTGTGTGGCAGCGAATGCAGTTCCAAGGGACAGTGAAAACCAGGTAGGGCTTTCAGGGCTGGCAGCTTTCCTGTGGGCGCAATCGCTGGATGTTTCGAATTTGGCAGCCGGGCTCTGCCACAGTCACATAGGCATTTTTGCATCATAACCATCCAAAGCTCTTGCAGAGCGCGAATGTCTGTGCGAGAGCGAATGCAGTTAAAAGGGACAGTGAAAATCAGGTACAGATTTCAGTTCTGGCAGCTTTCCTGTGGGCACAATCTCTGGACGTTTCGCATTTGGGAGCCGGGCTCTGCCAGAGTCACATAGGCATTGTTGCATCATAACCAACCAAAGCTCCTCCAGAGCGCGAATGTCTGTGCGGCAGCGAATGCAGTTCCAAGGGACAGTGAAAACCAGGCCGAGCTTTCAGTGCTGGCAGCTTTCGTGTGGGCGCAATCGCTGGACGTTTCGAATTTGGCAGCCGGGCTCTGCCAGAGTCAAGTAGGCATTGTTGCATCATAACCAACCAAGGCTTTTGCAGAGCGCGAATGTCTGTGCGGCAGCGAATGCAGTTCCAAGGGACAGTGAAAACCAGGTAGGGCTTTCAGGGCTGGCAGCTTTCCTGTGGGCGCAATCGCTGGACGTTTCCAATCTGGGAGCCGGGCTCTGCCAGAGTCACATAGGCATTGTTGCATCATAACCAAGCAAGGCTCTTGCAGAGCGCGAATGTCTTTGCAGCAGCGAATGCAGTTCCAAGGGACAGTGAAAACCAGGTAGGGCTTTCAGGGCTGTCAGCTTTCGTGTGCGCGCAATCGCTGGACGTTTCGAATTTGGCAGCCGGGCTCTGCCAGAGTCACATAGGCATTGTTGCATCATAACCAACCAAGGCTTTTGCAGAGCGCGAATGTCTGTGCGGCAGCGAATGCAGTTCCAAGGGACAGTGAAAACCAGGTAGGGCTTTCAGGGCTGGCAGCTTTCGTGTGGGCACAATGGCTGGACGTTTCGAATTTGGCAGCCGGGCTCTGCCAGATTCACATAGGCATTGTTGTATCATAACCATCCAAGGCTTTTGCAGAGCGCGAATGTCTGTGCGGCAGTGAATGCAGTTCCAAGGGACAGTGAAAACCAGGTAGGGCTTTCAGGGCTGGCAGCTTTCCTGTGGGCGCAATCGCTGGATGTTTCGAATTTGGCAGCCGGGCTCTGCCAGAGTCACATAGGCATTGTTGCATCATAACCATCCAAAGCTCTTGCAGATCGCGAATGTCTGTGCGACAGCGAATGCAGTTAAAAGGGACAGTGAAAATCAGGTACAGATTTCAGTTCTGGCAGCTTTCGTGTGGGCACAATCTCTGGACGTTTCGAATTTTGTAGCCGGGCTCTGCCAGAGTCACATAGGCATTGTTGCATCATAACCAACCAAAGCTCCGCCAGAGCGCGAATGTCTGTGCGACAGCGAATGCAATTCCAAGGGACAGTGAAAACCAGGTCGAGATTTCAGTGCTGGCAGCTTTCGTGTGGGCGCAATCGCTGGACGTTTCGAATTTGGCAGCCGGGCTCTGCCAGAGTTACATAGGCATTGTTGCATCATAACCAACCAAAGCTCCTCCAGAGCGCGAATGCCTGTGTGGCAGCGAATGCAGTTCCAAGGGACAGTGAAAACCAGGTAGGGCTTTCAGGGCTGGCAGCTTTCCTGTGGGCGCAATCGCTGGATGTTTCGAATTTGGCAGCCGGGCTCTGCCACAGTCACATAGGCATTTTTGCATCATAACCATCCAAAGCTCTTGCAGAGCGCGAATGTCTGTGCGAGAGCGAATGCAGTTAAAAGGGACAGTGAAAATCAGGTACAGATTTCAGTTCTGGCAGCTTTCCTGTGGGCACAATCTCTGGACGTTTCGCATTTGGGAGCCGGGCTCTGCCAGAGTCACATAGGCATTGTTGCATCATAACCAACCAAAGCTCCTCCAGAGCGCGAATGTCTGTGCGGCAGCGAATGCAGTTCCAAGGGACAGTGAAAACCAGGCCGAGCTTTCAGTGCTGGCAGCTTTCGTGTGGGCGCAATCGCTGGACGTTTCGAATTTGGCAGTCGGGCTCTGCCAGAGTCAAGTAGGCATTGTTGCATCATAACCAACCAAGGCTTTTGCAGAGCGCGAATGTCTGTGCGGCAGCGAATGCAGTTCCAAGGGACAGTGAAAACCAGGTAGGGCTTTCAGGGCTGGCAGCTTTCCTGTGGGCGCAATCGCTGGACGTTTCCAATCTGGGAGCCGGGCTCTGCCAGAGTCACATAGGCATTGTTGCATCATAACCAAGCAAGGCTCTTGCAGAGCGCGAATGTCTTTGCAGCAGCGAATGCAGTTCCAAGGGACAGTGAAAACCAGGTAGGGCTTTCAGGGCTGGCAGCTTTCCTGTGGGCGTAATCGCTGGACGTTTCGAATTTGGCAGCCGGGATCTGCCAGGGTCACATAGGCATTGTTGCATCATAACCATCCAAGGCTTTTGCAGAGCACCAATGTCTCTTCGGCAGCGAATGCAGTTCCAAGGGACAGTGAAAACCAGGTAGGGCTTTCAGGGCTGTCAGCTTTCGTGTGCGCGCAATCGCTGGACGTTTCGAATTTGGCAGCCGGGCTCTGCCAGAGTCACATAGGCATTGTTGCATCATAACCAACCAAGGCTTTTGCAGAGCGCGAATGTCTGTGCGGCAGCGAATGCAGTTCCAAGGGACAGTGAAAACCAGGTAGGGCTTTCAGGGCTGGCAGCTTTCGTGTGGGCACAATGGCTGGACGTTTCGAATTTGGCAGCCGGGCTCTGCCAGATTCACATAGGCATTGTTGTATCATAACCATCCAAGGCTTTTGCAGAGCGCGAATGTCTGTGCGGCAGTGAATGCAGTTCCAAGGGACAGTGAAAACCAGGTAGGGCTTTCAGGGCTGGCAGCTTTCCTGTGGGCGCAATCGCTGGATGTTTCGAATTTGGCAGCCGGGCTCTGCCAGAGTCACATAGGCATTGTTGCATCATAACCATCCAAAGCTCTTGCAGATCGCGAATGTCTGTGCGACAGCGAATGCAGTTAAAAGGGACAGTGAAAATCAGGTACAGATTTCAGTTCTGGCAGCTTTCGTGTGGGCACAATCTCTGGACGTTTCGAATTTTGTAGCCGGGCTCTGCCAGAGTCACATAGGCATTGTTGCATCATAACCAACCAAAGCTCCGCCAGAGCGCGAATGTCTGTGCGACAGCGAATGCAATTCCAAGGGACAGTGAAAACCAGGTCGAGATTTCAGTGCTGGCAGCTTTCGTGTGGGCGCAATCGCTGGACGTTTCGAATTTGGCAGCCGGGCTCTGCCAGAGTTACATAGGCATTGTTGCATCATAACCAACCAAAGCTCCTCCAGAGCGCGAATGCCTGTGTGGCAGCGAATGCAGTTCCAAGGGACAGTGAAAACCAGGTAGGGCTTTCAGGGCTGGCAGCTTTCCTGTGGGCGCAATCGCTGGATGTTTCGAATTTGGCAGCCGGGCTCTGCCACAGTCACATAGGCATTTTTGCATCATAACCATCCAAAGCTCTTGCAGAGCGCGAATGTCTGTGCGAGAGCGAATGCAGTTAAAAGGGACAGTGAAAATCAGGTACAGATTTCAGTTCTGGCAGCTTTCCTGTGGGCACAATCTCTGGACGTTTCGCATTTGGGAGCCGGGCTCTGCCAGAGTCACATAGGCATTGTTGCATCATAACCAACCAAAGCTCCTCCAGAGCGCGAATGTCTGTGCGGCAGCGAATGCAGTTCCAAGGGACAGTGAAAACCAGGCCGAGCTTTCAGTGCTGGCAGCTTTCGTGTGGGCGCAATCGCTGGACGTTTCGAATTTGGCAGCCGGGCTCTGCCAGAGTCAAGTAGGCATTGTTGCATCATAACCAACCAAGGCTTTTGCAGAGCGCGAATGTCTGTGCGGCAGCGAATGCAGTTCCAAGGGACAGTGAAAACCAGGTAGGGCTTTCAGGGCTGGCAGCTTTCCTGTGGGCGCAATCGCTGGACGTTTCCAATCTGGGAGCCGGGCTCTGCCAGAGTCACATAGGCATTGTTGCATCATAACCAAGCAAGGCTCTTGCAGAGCGCGAATGTCTTTGCAGCAGCGAATGCAGTTCCAAGGGACAGTGAAAACCAGGTAGGGCTTTCAGGGCTGGCAGCTTTCCTGTGGGCGTAATCGCTGGACGTTTCGAATTTGGCAGCCGGGATCTGCCAGGGTCACATAGGCATTGTTGCATCATAACCATCCAAGGCTTTTGCAGAGCACCAATGTCTCTTCGGCACCGAATGCAGTTCCAAGGGACAGTGAAAACCAGGTAGGGCTTTCAGGGCTGTCAGCTTTCGTGTGGGCGCAATCGCTGGACGTTTCGAATTTGGCAGCCGGGCTCTGCCAGAGTCACATAGGCATTGTTGCATCATAACCAACCAAGGCTTTTGCAGAGCGCGAATGTCTGTGCGGCAGCGAATGCAGTTCCAAGGGACAGTGAAAACCAGGTAGGGCTTTCAGGGCTGGCAGCTTTCGTGTGGGCGCAATGGCTGGACGTTTCGAATTTGGCAGCCGGGCTCTGCCAGATTCACATAGGCATTGTTGTATCATAACCATCCAAGGCTTTTGCAGAGCGCGAATGTCTGTGCGGCAGTGAATGCAGTTCCAAGGGACAGTGAAAACCAGGTAGGGCTTTCAGGGCTGGCAGCTTTCCTGTGGGCGCAATCGCTGGATGTTTCGAATTTGGCAGCCGGGCTCTGCCAGAGTCACATAGGCATTGTTGCATCATAACCATCCAAAGCTCTTGCAGATCGCGAATGTCTGTGCGACAGCGAATGCAGTTAAAAGGGACAGTGAAAATCAGGTACAGATTTCAGTTCTGGCAGCTTTCGTGTGGGCACAATCTCTGGACGTTTCGAATTTTGTAGCCGGGCTCTGCCAGAGTCACATAGGCATTGTTGCATCATTACCAACCAAGGCTTTTGCAGAGCACCAATGTCTGTGCGGCAGCGAATGCAGTTCCAAGGGACAGTGAAAACCAGGTCGAGCTTTCAGTGCTGGCAGCTTTCGTGTGGGCGCAATCGCTGGACGTTTCGAATTTGGCAGCCGGGCTCTGCCAGAGTCACATAGGCATTGTTGCATCATAACCAACCAAGGCTTTTGCAGAGCACCAATGTCTCTGCGGCAGCGAATGCAGTTCCAAGGGACAGTGAAAACCAGGTAGGGCTTTCAGGGCTGGCAGCTTTCGTGTGGGCGCAATCGCTGGACGTTTCGAATTTGGCAGCCGGGCTCTGCCAGAGTCACATAGGCATTGTTGCATCATAACCAAGCAAGGCTCTTGCAGAGCGCGAATGTCTTTGCAGCAGCGAATGCAGTTCCAAGGGACAGTGAAAACCAGGTAGGGCTTTCAGGGCTGGCAGCTTTCGTGTGGGCGCAATCGCTGGATTTTTCGAATTTGGCAGCCGGGCTCTGCCAGAGTCACATAGGCATTTTTGCATCATAACCATCCAAAGCTCTTGCAGAGCGCGAATGTCTGTGCGACAGCGAATGCAGTTAAAAGGGACAGTGAAAATCAGGTACAGATTTCAGTTCTGGCAGCTTTCGTGTGGGCACAATCTCTGGACGTTTCGAATTTTGTAGCCGGGCTCTGCCAGAGTCACATAGGCATTGTTGCATCATAACCAACCAAAGCTCCGCCAGAGCGCGAATGTCTGTGCGACAGCGAATGCAATTCCAAGGGACAGTGAAAACCAGGTCGAGATTTCAGTGCTGGCAGCTTTCGTGTGGGCGCAATCGCTGGACGTTTCGAATTTGGCAGCCGGGCTCTGCCAGAGTTACATAGGCATTGTTGCATCATAACCAACCAAAGCTCCTCCAGAGCGCGAATGTCTGTGTGGCAGCGAATGCAGTTCCAAGGGACAGTGAAAACCAGGTAGGGCTTTCAGGGCTGGCAGCTTTCCTGTGGGCGCAATCGCTGGATGTTTCGAATTTGGCAGCCGGGCTCTGCCACAGTCACATAGGCATTTTTGCATCATAACCATCCAAAGCTCTTGCAGAGCGCGAATGTCTGTGCGAGACCGAATGCAGTTAAAAGGGACAGTGAAAATCAGGTACAGATTTCAGTTCTGGCAGCTTTCCTGTGGGCACAATCTCTGGACGTTTCGCATTTGGGAGCCGGGCTCTGCCAGAGTCACATAGGCATTGTTGCATCATAACCAACCAAAGCTCCTCCAGAGCGCGAATGTCTGTGCGGCAGCGAATGCAGTTCCAAGGGACAGTGAAAACCAGGTCGAGCTTTCAGTGCTGGCAGCTTTCGTGTGGGCGCAATCGCTGGACGTTTCGAATTTGGCAGCCGGGCTCTGCCAGAGTCACATAGGCATTGTTACATCATAACCAACCAAGGCTTTTGCTGAGCGCGAATGTCTGTGCGGCAGCGAATGCAGTTCCAAGGGACAGTGAAAACCAGGTCGAGCTTTCAGTGCTGGCAGCTTTCGTATGGGCGCAATCGCTGGACGTTTTGAATTTGGCAGCCGGGCTCTGCCAGAGTCACATAGGCATTTTTGCATCATAACCATCCAAAGCTCTTGCAGAGCGCGAATGTCTGTTCGAGAGCGAATGCAGTTAAAAGGGACAGTGAAAATCAGGTACAGATTTCAGTTCTGGCAGCTTTCGTGTGGGCACAATCTCTGGACGTTTCGAATTTTGTAGCCGGGCTCTGCCAGAGTCACATAGGCATTGTTGCATCATAACCAAGCAAGGCTCTTGCAGAGCGCGAATGTCTTTGCAGCAGCGAATGCAGTTCCAAGGGACAGTGAAAACCAGGTAGGGCTTTCAGGGCTGGCAGCTTTCCTGTGGGCGTAATCGCTGGACGTTTCGAATTTGGCAGCCGGGATTTGCCAGGGTCACATAGGCATTGTTGCATCATAACCATCCAAAGCTCTTGAAGAGAGCGAATGTCTGTGTGGCAGCGAATGCAGTTCCAAGGGACAGTGAAAACCAGGTAGGGCTTTCAGGGCTGGCAGCTTTCGTGTGGGCGCAATCGCTGGACGTTTCGAATTTGGGAGCCGGGCTCTGCCAGAGTCACATAGGCATTGTTACATCATAACCAACCAAGCCTTTTGCTGAGCGCGAATATCTGTGTAGCAGCGAATGCAGTTCCAAGGGACAGTGAAAACCAGGTAGGGCTTTCAGGGCTGGCAGCTTTCGTGTGGGCGCAGTCGCTGGACGTTTCGAATTTGGCAGCCGGGCTCTGCCAGAGTCACATAGGCATTGTTGCATCATAACCAACCAAGGCTTTTGCAGAGCACGAATGTCTGTTCGGCAGCGAATGCAGTTCCAAGGGACAGTGAAAACCAGGTAGGGCTTTCAGGGCTGGCAGCTTTCGTGTGGGCGCAATCGCTGGACGTTTCGACTTTGGCAGCCGGGCTCTGCCAGAGTCACATAGGCATTGTTGCATCATAACCAAGCAAGGCTCTTGCAGAGCGCGAATGTCTTTGCAGCAGCGAATGCAGTTCCAAGGGACAGTGAAAACCAGGTAGGGCTTTCAGGGCTGGCAGCTTTCCTGTGGGCGTAATCGCTGGACGTTTCGAATTTGGCAGCCGGGCTCTGCCAGAGTCACATAGGCATTGTTGCATCATAACCAACCAAGGCTTTTGCAGAGCACCAATGTCTCTGCGGCAGCGAATGCAGTTCCAAGGGACAGTGAAAACCAGGTCGAGCTTTCAGTGCTGGCAGCTTTCGTATGGGCGCAATCGCTGGACGTTTCGAATTTGGCAGCCGGGCTCTGTCAGAGTCACATAGGCATTGTTGCATCATAACCAACCAAAGCTCTTGCAGAGCGCGAATGTCTGTGCGGCAGCGAATGCAGTTCCAAGGGACAGTGAAAACCAGGTAGGGCTTTCAGGGCTGGCAGCTTTCGTGTGGGCGCAATCGCTGGACGTTTCAAATTTGGCAGCCGGGCTCTGCCAGAGTCACATAGGCATTGTTGCATCATAACCATCCAAAGCTCTTGCAGAGTGCGAATGTCTGTGCAGCAGCGAATGCAGTTAAAAGGGACAGTGAAAATCAGGTACAGATTTCAGTTCTGGCAGCTTTCGTGTGGGCACAATCTCTTGACGTTTCGCATTTTGTAGCCGGGCTCTGCCAGAGTCACATAGGCATTGTTGCATCATAACCAACCAAAGCTCCTCCAGAGCGCGAATGTCTGTGCGGCAGCGAATGCAGTTCCAAGGGACAGTGAAAACCAGGTAGGGCTTTCAGTGCTGGCAGCTTTCGTGTGGGCGCCATCGCTGGACGTTTCGAATTTGGCAGCCGGGCTCTGCCAGAGTCACATAGGCATTGTTGCATCATAACCAACCAAGGCTTTTGCAGAGCGCGAATGTCTGTGCGGCAGCGAATGCAGTTCCAAGGGACAGTAAAAACCAGATAGGGCTTTCAGGGCTGGCAGCTTTCGTGTGGGCGCAATCGCTGGACGTTTCGAATTTGGGAGCCGGGCTCTGCCAGAGTCACATAGGCATTGTTACATCATAACCAACCAAGGCTTTTGCAGAGCGCGAATGTCTGTGCGGCAGCGAATGCAGTTCCAAGGGACAGTGAAAACCAGGTACAGATTTCAGGGCTGGCAGCTTTCCTGTGGGCGCAATCGCTGGATGTTTCAAATTTGGCAGCGGGCTCTGCCAGAGTCACATAGGCATGGTTGCATCATAACCATCCAAAGCTCTTGCAGAGTGCGAATGTCTGTGCAGCAGCGAATGCAGTTAAAAGGGACAGTGAAAATCAGGTACAGATTTCAGTTCTGGCAGCTTTCGTGTGGGCACAATCTCTGGACGTTTCGCATTTTGTAGCCGGGCTCTGCCAGAGTCACATAGGCATTGTTGCATCATAACCAACCAAAGCTCCTCCAGAGCGCGAATGTCTGTGCGGCAGCGAATGCAGTTCCAAGGGACAGTGAAAACCAGGTCGAGCTTTCTGTGCTGGCAGCTTTCATGTGGGCGCAATCGCTGGACGTTTCGGATTTGGCAGCTGGGCTCTGCCAGAGTCACATAGGCATTGTTGCATCATAACCAACCAAGGCTTTTGCAGAGCGCGAATGTCTGTGCGGCAGCGAATGCAGTTCCAAGGGACAGTGAAAACCAGGTAGGGCTTTCAGGGCTGGCAGCGTTCGTGTGGGCGCAATCGCTGGACGTTTCGAATTTGGGAGCCGGGCTCTGCCAGAGTCACATAGGCATTGTTACATCATAACCAACCAAGGCTTTTGCAGAGCGCGAATGTCTGTGCGGCAGCGAATGCAGTTCCAAGGGACAGTGAAAACCAGGTAGGGCTTTCAGGGCTGGCAGCTTTCGTGTGAGCGCAATCGCTGGACGTTTCGAATTTGGCAGCCGGGCTCTGCCAGAGTCACATAGGCATTTTTGCATCATAACCATCCAAAGCTCTTGCAGAGCGCGAATGTCTGTTCGAGAGCGAATGCAGTTAAAAGGGACAGTGAAAATCAGGTACAGATTTCAGTTCTGGAAGCTTTCGTGTGGGCACAATCTCTGGACGTTTCGAATTTTGTAGCCGGGCTCTGCCAGAGTCACATAGGCATTGTTGCATCATAACCAAGCAAGGCTCTTGCAGAGCGCGAATGTCTTTGCAGCAGCGAATGCAGTTCCAAGGGACAGTGAAAACCAGGTAGGGCTTTCAGGGCTGGCAGCTTTCCTGTGGGCGTAATCGCTGGACGTTTCGAATTTGGCAGCCGGGATTTGCCAGGGTCACATAGGCATTGTTGCATCATAACCAACCAAAGCTCTTGCAGAGCGCGAATGTCTGTGTGGCAGCGAATGCAGTTCCAAGGGACAGTGAAAACCAGGTAGGGCTTTCAGGGCTGGCAGCTTTCGTGTGGGCGCAATCGCTGGACGTTTCGAATTTGGGAGCCGGGCTCTGCCAGAGTCACATAGGCATTGTTACATCATAACCAACCAAGCCTTTTGCTGAGCGCGAATATCTGTGTAGCAGCGAATGCAGTTCCAAGGGACAGTGAAAACCAGGTAGGGCTTTCAGGGCTGGCAGCTTTCGTGTGGGCGCAGTCGCTGGACGTTTCGAATTTGGCAGCCGGGCTCTGCCAGAGTCACATAGGCATTGTTGCATCATAACCAACCAAGGCTTTTGCAGAGCACGAATGTCTGTTCGGCAGCGAATGCAGTTCCAAGGGACAGTGAAAACCAGGTAGGGCTTTCAGGGCTGGCAGCTTTCGTGTGGGCGCAATCGCTGGACGTTTCGACTTTGGCAGCCGGGCTCTGCCAGAGTCACATAGGCATTGTTGCATCATAACCAAGCAAGGCTCTTGCAGAGCGCGAATGTCTTTGCAGCAGCGAATGCAGTTCCAAGGGACAGTGAAAACCAGGTAGGGCTTTCAGGGCTGGCAGCTTTCCTGTGGGCGTAATCGCTGGACGTTTCGAATTTGGCAGCCGGGCTCTGCCAGAGTCACATAGGCATTGTTGCATCATAACCAACCAAGGCTTTTGCAGAGCACCAATGTCTCTGCGGCAGCGAATGCAGTTCCAAGGGACAGTGAAAACCAGGTCGAGCTTTCAGTGCTGGCAGCTTTCGTATGGGCGCAATCGCTGGACGTTTCGAATTTGGGAGCCGGGCTCTGCCAGAGTCACATAGGCATTGTTGCATCATAACCAACCAAGGCTTTTGCAGAGCGCGAATGTCTCTGCGGCAGCGAATGCAGTTCCAAGGGACAGTGAAAACCAGGTCGAGCTTTCAGTGCTGGCGTCTTTCTTATGGGCGCAATCGCTGGACGTTTCGAATTTGGCAACCGGGGTCTGTCAGGGTCACATAGGCATTGTTGCATCATAACCAACCAAAGCTCTTGCAGAGCGCGAATGTCTGTGCGGCAGCGAATGCAGTTCCAAGGGACAGTGAAAACCAGGTAGGGCTTTCAGGGCTGGCAGCCTTCGTGTGGGCGCAATCGCTGGACGTTTCAAATTTGGCAACCGGGCTCTGCCAGAGTCACATAGGCATTGTTGCATCATAACCATCCAAAGCTCTTGCAGAGTGCGAATGTCTGTGCAGCAGCGAATGCAGTTAAAAGGGACAGTGAAAACCAGGTACAGATTTCAGTTCTGGCAGCTTTCGTGTGGGCACAATCTCTGGACGTTTCGCATTTTGTAGCCGGGCTCTGCCAGAGTCACATAGGCATTGTTGCATCATAACCATCCAAAGCTCTTGCAGAGCGCGAATGTCTGTGCGGCAGCGAATGCAGTTCCAAGGGACAGTGAAAACCAGGTCGAGCTTTCAGTGCTGACAGTGTGAGCGCAATCGCTGGACGTTTCGAATTTGGCAGCCGGGCTCTGCCAGAGTCACATAGGCATTGTTACATCATAACCAACCAAGCCTTTTGCTGAGCGCGAATATCTGTGTGGCAGCGAATGCAGTTCCAAGGGACAGTGAAAACCAGGTCGAGCTTTCAGTGCTGGCAGCTTTCGTATGGGCGCAATCGCTGGACGTTTCGAATTTGGCAGCCGGGCTCTGCCAGAGTCACATAGGCATTTTTGCATCATAACCATCCAAAGCTCTTGCAGAGCGCGAATGTCTGTTCGAGAGCGAATGCAGTTAAAAGGGACAGTGAAAATCAGGTACAGATTTCAGTTCTGGAAGCTTTCGTGTGGGCACAATCTCTGGACGTTTCGAATTTTGTAGCCGGGCTCTGCCAGAGTCACATAGGCATTGTTGCATCATAACCAAGCAAGGCTCTTGCAGAGCGCGAATGTCTTTGCAGCAGCGAATGCAGTTCCAAGGGACAGTGAAAACCAGGTAGGGCTTTCAGGGCTGGCAGCTTTCCTGTGGGCGTAATCGCTGGACGTTTCGAATTTGGCAGCCGGGATTTGCCAGGGTCACATAGGCATTGTTGCATCATAACCAACCAAAGCTCTTGCAGAGCGCGAATGTCTGTGTGGCAGCGAATGCAGTTCCAAGGGACAGTGAAAACCAGGTAGGGCTTTCAGGGCTGGCAGCTTTCGTGTGGGCGCAATCGCTGGACGTTTCGAATTTGGGAGCCGGGCTCTGCCAGAGTCACATAGGCATTGTTACATCATAACCAACCAAGCCTTTTGCTGAGCGCGAATATCTGTGTAGCAGCGAATGCAGTTCCAAGGGACAGTGAAAACCAGGTAGGGCTTTCAGGGCTGGCAGCTTTCGTGTGGGCGCAGTCGCTGGACGTTTCGAATTTGGCAGCCGGGCTCTGCCAGAGTCACATAGGCATTGTTGCATCATAACCAACCAAGGCTTTTGCAGAGCACGAATGTCTGTTCGGCAGCGAATGCAGTTCCAAGGGACAGTGAAAACCAGGTAGGGCTTTCAGGGCTGGCAGCTTTCGTGTGGGCGCAATCGCTGGACGTTTCGACTTTGGCAGCCGGGCTCTGCCAGAGTCACATAGGCATTGTTGCATCATAACCAAGCAAGGCTCTTGCAGAGCGCGAATGTCTTTGCAGCAGCGAATGCAGTTCCAAGGGACAGTGAAAACCAGGTAGGGCTTTCAGGGCTGGCAGCTTTCCTGTGGGCGTAATCGCTGGACGTTTCGAATTTGGCAGCCGGGCTCTGCCAGAGTCACATAGGCATTGTTGCATCATAACCAACCAAGGCTTTTGCAGAGCACCAATGTCTCTGCGGCAGCGAATGCAGTTCCAAGGGACAGTGAAAACCAGGTCGAGCTTTCAGTGCTGGCAGCTTTCGTATGGGCGCAATCGCTGGACGTTTCGAATTTGGGAGCCGGGCTCTGCCAGAGTCACATAGGCATTGTTGCATCATAACCAACCAAAGCTCTTGCAGAGCGCGAATGTCTGTGCGGCAGCGAATGCAGTTCCAAGGGACAGTGAAAACCAGGTAGGGCTTTCAGGGCTGGCAGCTTTCGTGTGGGCGCAATCGCTGGACGTTTCAAATTTGGCAGCCGGGCTCTGCCAGAGTCACATAGGCATTGTTGCATCATAACCATCCAAAGCTCTTGCAGAGTGCGAATGTCTGTGCAGCAGCGAATGCAGTTAAAAGGGACAGTGAAAATCAGGTACAGATTTCAGTTCTGGCAGCTTTCGTGTGGGCACAATCTCTGGACGTTTCGCATTTTGTAGCCGGGCTCTGCCAGAGTCACATAGGCATTGTTGCATCATAACCAACCAAAGCTCCTCCAGAGCGCGAATGTCTGTGCGGCAGCGAATGCAGTTCCAAGGGACAGTGAAAACCAGGTAGGGCTTTCAGTGCTGGCAACTTTCGTGTGGGCGCAATCGCTGGACGTTTCGAATTTGGCAGCCGGGCTCTGCCAGAGTCACATAGGCATTGTTGCATCATAACCAACCAAGGCTTTTGCAGAGCGCGAATGTCTGTGCGGCAGCGAATGCAGTTCCAAGGGACAGTAAAAACCAGATAGGGCTTTCAGGGCTGGCAGCTTTCGTGTGGGCGCAATCGCTGGACGTTTCGAATTTGGGAGCCGGGCTCTGCCAGAGTCACATAGGCATTGTTACATCATAACCAACCAAGGCTTTTGCAGAGCGCGAATGTCTGTGCGGCAGCGAATGCAGTTCCAAGGGACAGTGAAAACCAGGTACAGATTTCAGGGCTGGCAGCTTTCCTGTGGGCGCAATCGCTGGATGTTTCAAATTTGGCAGCGGGCTCTGCCAGAGTCACATAGGCATGGTTGCATCATAACCATCCAAAGCTCTTGCAGAGTGCGAATGTCTGTGCAGCAGCGAATGCAGTTAAAAGGGACAGTGAAAATCAGGTACAGATTTCAGTGCTGGCAGCTTTCGTGTGGGCACAATCTCTGGACGTTTCGCATTTTGTAGCCGGGCTCTGCCAGAGTCACATAGGCATTGTTGCATCATAACCAACCAAAGCTCCTCCAGAGCGCGAATGTCTGTGCGGCAGCGAATGCAGTTCCAAGGGACAGTGAAAACCAGGTCGAGCTTTCTGTGCTGGCAGCTTTCATGTGGGCGCAATCGCTGGACCTTTCGGATTTGGCAGCTGGGCTCTGCCAGAGTCACATAGGCATTGTTGCATCATAACCAACCAAGGCTTTTGCAGAGCGCGAATGTCTGTGCGGCAGCGAATGCAGTTCCAAGGGACAGTGAAAACCAGGTAGGGCTTTCAGGGCTGGCAGCGTTCGTGTGGGCACAATCGCTGGACGTTTCGAATTTGGGAGCCGGGCTCTGCCAGAGTCACATAGGCATTGTTGCATCATAACCAACCAAGGCTTTTGCAGAGCGCGAATGTCTGTGCGGCAGCGAATGCAGTTCCAAGGGACAGTGAAAACCAGGTAGGGCTTTCAGGGCTGGCAGCTTTCGTGTGGGCGCAATCGCTGGACGTTTCGAATTTGGCAGCCGGGCTCTGCCAGAGTCACATAGGCATTGTTGCATCATAACCAACCAAAGCTCTTGCAGAGCGCGAATGTCTGTGTGGCAGCGAATGCAGTTCCAAGGGACAGTGAAAACCAGGTAGGGCTTTCAGGGCTGGCAGCTTTCGTGTGGGCGCAATCGCTGGACGTTTCGAATTTGGCAGCCGGGCTCTGCCAGAGTCACATAGGCATTGTTGCATCATAACCAACCAAGGCTTTTGCAGAGCGCGAATGTCTCTGCGGCAGCGAATGCAGTTCCAAGGGACAGTGAAAACCAGGTCGAGCTTTCAGTGCTGGCGGCTTTCTTATGGGCGCAATCGCTGGACGTTTCGAATTTGGCAGCCGGGGTCTGTCAGAGTCACATAGGCATTGTTGCATCATAACCAACCAAAGCTCTTGCAGAGCGCGAATGTCTGTGCGGCAGCGAATGCAGTTCCAAGGGACAGTGAAAACCAGGTAGGGCTTTCAGGGCTGGCAGCCTTCGTGTGGGCGCAATCGCTGGACGTTTCAAATTTGGCAGCCGGGCTCTGCCAGAGTCACATAGGCATTGTTGCATCATAACCATCCAAAGCTCTTGCAGAGTGCGAATGTCTGTGCAGCAGCAAATGCAGTTAAAAGGGACAGTGAAAACCAGGTACAGATTTCAGTTCTGGCAGCTTTCGTGTGGGCACAATCTCTGGACGTTTCGCATTTTGTAGCCGGGCTCTGCCAGAGTCACATAGGCATTGTTGCATCATAACCATCCAAAGCTCTTGCAGAGCGCGAATGTCTGTGCGGCAGCGAATGCAGTTCCAAGGGACAGTGAAAACCAGGTCGAGCTTTCAGTGCTGACACTATGAGCGCAATCGCTGGACGTTTCGAATTTGGCAGCCGGGCTCTGCCAGAGTCACATAGGCATTGTTACATCATAACCAACCAAGGCTTTTGCTGAGCGCGAATATCTGTGTGGCAGCGAATGCAGTTCCAAGGGACAGTGAAAACCAGGTCGAGCTTTCAGTGCTGGCAGCTTTCGTATGGGCGCAATCGCTGGACGTTTCGAATTTGGCAGCCGGGCTCTGCCAGAGTCACATAGGCATTTTTGCATCATAACCATCCAAAGCTCTTGCAGAGCGCGAATGTCTGTTCGAGAGCGAATGCAGTTAAAAGGGACAGTGAAAATCAGGTACAGATTTCAGTTCTGGCAGCTTTCGTGTGGGCACAATCTCTGGACGTTTCGAATTTTGTAGCCGGGCTCTGCCAGAGTCACATAGGCATTGTTGCATCATAACCAAGCAAGGCTCTTGCAGAGCGCGAATGTCTTTGCAGCAGCGAATGCAGTTCCAAGGGACAGTGAAAACCAGGTAGGGCTTTCAGGGCTGGCAGCTTTCCTGTGGGCGTAATCGCTGGACGTTTCGAATTTGGCAGCCGGGATTTGCCAGGGTCACATAGGCATTGTTGCATCATAACCAACCAAAGCTCTTGCAGAGCGCGAATGTCTGTGTGGCAGCGAATGCAGTTCCAAGGGACAGTGAAAACCAGGTAGGGCTTTCAGGGCTGGCAGCTTTCGTGTGGGCGCAATCGCTGGACGTTTCGAATTTGGGAGCCGGGCTCTGCCAGAGTCACATAGGCATTGTTACATCATAACCAACCAAGCCTTTTGCTGAGCGCGAATATCTGTGTAGCAGCGAATGCAGTTCCAAGGGACAGTGAAAACCAGGTAGGGCTTTCAGGGCTGGCAGCTTTCGTGTGGGCGCAGTCGCTGGACGTTTCGAATTTGGCAGCCGGGCTCTGCCAGAGTCACATAGGCATTGTTGCATCATAACCAACCAAGGCTTTTGCAGAGCACGAATGTCTGTTCGGCAGCGAATGCAGTTCCAAGGGACAGTGAAAACCAGGTAGGGCTTTCAGGGCTGGCAGCTTTCGTGTGGGCGCAATCGCTGGACGTTTCGACTTTGGCAGCCGGGCTCTGCCAGAGTCACATAGGCATTGTTGCATCATAACCAAGCAAGGCTCTTGCAGAGCGCGAATGTCTTTGCAGCAGCGAATGCAGTTCCAAGGGACAGTGAAAACCAGGTCGAGCTTTCAGTGCTGGCAGCTTTCGTATGGGCGCAATCGCTGGACGTTTCGAATTTGGCAGCCGGGCTCTGCCAGAGTCACATAGGCATTGTTGCATCATAACCAACCAAGGCTTTTGCAGAGCACCAATGTCTCTGCGGCAGCGAATGCAGTTCCAAGGCACAGTGAAAACCAGGTCGAGCTTTCAGTGCTGGCAGCTTTCGTATGGGCGCAATCGCTGGACGTTTCGGATTTGGCAGCTGGGCTCTGCCAGAGTCACATAGGCATTGTTACATCATAACCAACCAAGGCTTTTGAAGAGCGCGAATGTCTGTGCGGCAGCGAATGCAGTTCCAAGGGACAGTGAAAACCAGGTAGGGCTTTCAGGGCTGGCAGCTTTCCTGTGGGCGCAATCGCTGGACGTTTCAAATTTGGCAGCCGGGCTCTGCCAGAGTCACATAGGCATTTTTGCATCATAACCATCCAAAGCTCTTGCAGAGCGCGAATGTCTGCGTGGCAGCGAATGCAGTTAAAAGGGACAGTGAAAATCAGGTACAGATTTCAGTTCTGGCAGCTTTCGTGTGGGCACAATCTCTGTACGTTTCGCATTTTGTAGCCGGGCTCTGCCAGAGTCACATAGGCATTGTTGCATCATAACCAACCAAAGCTCCTCCAGAGCGCGAATGTCTGTGCGGCAGCGAATGCAGTTCCAAGGGACAGTGAAAACCAGGTCGAGCTTTCAGTGCTGGCAGCTTTCGTGTGGGCGCAATCGCTGGACGTTTCGAATTTGGCAGCCGGGCTCTGCCAGAGACACATAGGCATTGTTGCATCATAACCAACCAAGGCTTTTGCAGAGCGCGAATGTCTGTGCGGCAGCGAATGCAGTTCCAAGGGACAGTGAAAACCAGGTAGGGCTTTCAGGGCTGGCAGCTTTCGTGTGGGCGCAATCGCTGGACGTTTCGAATTTGGCAGCCGGGGTCTGTCAGAGTCACATAGGCATTGTTGCATCATAACCAACCAAAGCTCTTGCAGAGCGCGAATGTCTGTGTGGCAGCGAATGCAGTTCCAAGGGACAGTGAAAACCAGGTAGGGCTTTCAGGGCTGGCAGCTTTCGTGTGGGCGCAATCGCTGGACGTTTCGAATTTGGCAGCCGGGCTCTGCCAGAGTCACATAGGCATTGTTGCATCATAACCAACCAAGGCTTTTGCAGAGCGCGAATGTCTCTGCGGCAGCGAATGCAGTTCCAAAGGACAGTGAAAACCAGGTCGAGCTTTCAGTGCTGGCGGCTTTCTTATGGGCGCAATCGCTGGACGTTTCGAATTTGGCAGCCGGGGTCTGTCAGAGTCACATAGGCATTGTTGCATCATAACCAACCAAAGCTCTTGCAGAGCGCGAATGTCTGTGCGGCAGCGAATGCAGTTCCAAGGGACAGTGAAAACCAGGTAGGGCTTTCAGGGCTGGCAGCGTTCGTGTGGGCGCAATCGCTGGACGTTTCAAATTTGGCAGCCGGGCTCTGCCAGAGTCACATAGGCATTGTTGCATCATAACCATCCAAAGCTCTTGCAGATCGCGAATGTCTGTGCAGCAGCGAATGCAGTTAAAAGGGACAGTGAAAACGAGGTACAGATTTCAGTTCTGGCAGCTTTCGTGTGGGCACAATCTCTGGACGTTTCGCATTTTGTAGCCGGGCTCTGCCAGAGTCACATAGGCATTGTTGCATCATAACCATCCAAAGCTCTTGCAGAGCGCGAATGTCTGTGCGGCAGCGAATGCAGTTCCAAGGGACAGTGAAAACCAGGTCGAGCTTTCAGTGCTGACAGTGTGAGCGCAATCGCTGGACATTTCGAATTTGGCAGCTGGGCTCTGCCAGAGTCACATAGGCATTGTTACATCATAACCAACCAAGGCTTTTGCTGAGCGCAAATATCTGTGTGGCAGCGAATGCAGTTCCAAGGGACAGTGAAAACCAGGTCGAGCTTTCAGTGCTGGCAGCTTTCGTATGGGCGCAATCGCTGGACGTTTCGAATTTGGCAGCCGGGCTCTGCCAGAGTCACATAGGCATTTTTGCATCATAACCATTCAAAGCTCTTGCAGAGCGCGAATGTCTGTTCGAGAGCGAATGCAGTTAAAAGGGACAGTGAAAATCAGGTACAGATTTCAGTTCTGGCAGCTTTCGTGTGGGCACAATCTCTGGACGTTTCGAATTTTGTAGCCGGGCTCTGCCAGAGTCACATAGGCATTGTTGCATCATAACCAAGCAAGGCTCTTGCAGAGCGCGAATGTCTTTGCAGCAGCGAATGCAGTTCCAAGGGACAGTGAAAACCAGGTAGGGCTTTCAGGGCTGGCAGCTTTCCTGTGGGCGTAATCGCTGGACGTTTCGAATTTGGCAGCCGGGATTTGCCAGGGTCACATAGGCATTGTTGCATCATAACCAACCAAAGCTCTTGCAGAGCGCGAATGTCTTTGCAGCAGCGAATGCAGTTCCAAGGGACAGTGAAAACCAGGTAGGGCTTTCAGGGCTGGCAGCTTTCGTGTGGGCGCAATCGCTGGACGTTTCGAATTTGGCAGCCGGGCTCTGCCAGAGTCACATAGGCATTGTTGCATCATAACCAAGCAAGGCTCTTGCAGAGCGCGAATGTCTTTGCAGCAGCGAATGCAGTTCCAAGGGACAGTGAAAACCAGGTAGGGCTTTCAGGGCTGGCAGCTTTCCTGTGGGCGTAATCGCTGGACGTTTCGAATTTGGCAGCCGGGCTCTGCCAGAGTCACATAGGCATTGTTGCATCATAACCAACCAAGGCTTTTGCAGAGCACCAATGTCTCTGCGGCAGCGAATGCAGTTCCAAGGGACAGTGAAAACCAGGTCGAGCTTTCAGTGCTGGCAGCTTTCGTATGGGCGCAATCGCTGGACGTTTCGAATTTGGCAGCCGGGCTCTGTCAGAGTCACATAGGCATTGTTGCATCATAACCAACCAAAGCTCTTGCAGAGCGCGAATGTCTGTGCGGCAGCGAATGCAGTTCCAAGGGACAGTGAAAACCAGGTAGGGCTTTCAGTGCTGGCAGCTTTCGTGTGGGCGCAATCGCTGGACGTTTCGAATTTGGCAGCCGGGCTCTGCCAGAGTCACATAGGCATTGTTGCATCATAACCATCCAAAGCTCTTGCAGAGCGCGAATGTCTGTTCGAGAGCGAATGCAGTTAAAAGGGACAGTGAAAATCAGGTACAGATTTCAGTTCTGGCAGCTTTCGTGTGGGCACAATCTCTGGACGTTTCGAATTTTGTAGCCGGGCTCTGCCAGAGTCACATAGGCATTGTTGCATCATAACCAAGCAAGGCTCTTGCAGAGCGCGAATGTCTTTGCAGCAGCGAATGCAGTTCCAAGGGACAGTGAAAACCAGGTAGGGCTTTCAGGGCTGGCAGCTTTCCTGTGGGCGTAATCGCTGGACGTTTCGAATTTGGCAGCCGGGATTTGCCAGGGTCACATAGGCATTGTTGCATCATAACCAACCAAAGCTCTTGCAGAGCGCGAATGTCTTTGCAGCAGCGAATGCAGTTCCAAGGGACAGTGAAAACCAGGTAGGGCTTTCAGGGCTGGCAGCTTTCGTGTGGGCGCAATCGCTGGACGTTTCGAATTTGGCAGCCGGGCTCTGCCAGAGTCACATAGGCATTGTTGCATCATAACCAAGCAAGGCTCTTGCAGAGCGCGAATGTCTTTGCAGCAGCGAATGCAGTTCCAAGGGACAGTGAAAACCAGGTAGGGCTTTCAGGGCTGGCAGCTTTCCTGTGGGCGTAATCGCTGGACGTTTCGAATTTGGCAGCCGGGCTCTGCCAGAGTCACATAGGCATTGTTGCATCATAACCAACCAAGGCTTTTGCAGAGCACCAATGTCTCTGCGGCAGCGAATGCAGTTCCAAGGGACAGTGAAAACCAGGTCGAGCTTTCAGTGCTGGCAGCTTTCGTATGGGCGCAATCGCTGGACGTTTCGAATTTGGCAGCCGGGCTCTGTCAGAGTCACATAGGCATTGTTGCATCATAACCAACCAAAGCTCTTGCAGAGCGCGAATGTCTGTGCGGCAGCGAATGCAGTTCCAAGGGACAGTGAAAACCAGGTAGGGCTTTCAGTGCTGGCAGCTTTCGTGTGGGCGCAATCGCTGGACGTTTCGAATTTGGCAGCCGGGCTCTGCCAGAGTCACATAGGCATTGTTGCATCATAACCAACCAAGGCTTTTGCAGAGCGCGAATGTCTGTGCGGCAGCGAATGCAGTTCCAAGGGACAGTAAAAACCATATAGGGCTTTCAGTGCTGGCAGCTTTCGTGTGGGCGCAATCGCTGGACGTTTCGAATTTGGGAGCCGGGCTCTGCCAGAGTCACATAGGCATTGTTGCATCATAACCAACCAAGGCTTTTGCAGAGCGCGAATGTCTGTGCGGCAGCGAATGCAGTTCCAAGGGACAGTGAAAACCAGGTACAGATTTCAGGGCTGGCAGCTTTCCTGTGGGCGCAATCGCTGGATGTTTCAAATTTGGCAGCGGGCTCTGCCAGAGTCACATAGGCATGGTTGCATCATAACCATCCAAAGCTCTTGCAGAGTGCGAATGTCTGTGCAGCAGCGAATGCAGTTAAAAGGGACAGTGAAAATCAGGTACAGATTTCAGTTCTGGCAGCTTTCCTGTGGGCACAATCTCTGGACGTTTCGCATTTTGTAGCCGGGCTCTGCCAGAGTCACATAGGCATTGTTGCATCATAACCAACCAAACCTCCTCCAGAGCGCGAATGTCTGTGCGGCAGCGAATGCAGTTCCAAGGGACAGTGAAAACCAGGTCGAGCTTTCTGTGCTGGCAGCTTTCATGTGGGCGCAATCGCTGGACGTTTCGGATTTGGCAGCTGGGCTCTGCCAGAGTCACATAGGCATTGTTGCATCATAACCAACCAAGGCTTTTGCAGAGCGCGAATGTCTGTGCGGCAGCGAATGCAGTTCCAAGGGACAGTGAAAACCAGGTAGGGCTTTCAGGGCTGGCAGCGTTCGTGTGGGCGCTATCGCTGGACTTTTCGAATTTGGCAGCCGGGCTCTGCCAGAGTCACATAGGCATTGTTACATCATAACCAACCAAGGCTTTTGCAGAGCGCGAATGTCTGTGCGGCAGCGAATGCAGTTCCAAGGGACAGTGAAAACCAGGTAGGGCTTTCAGGGCTGGCAGCTTTCGTGTGGGCGCAATCGCTGGACGTTTCGAATTTGGCAGCCGGGCTCTGCCAGAGTCACATAGGCATTGTTGCATCATAACCAACCAAAGCTCTTGCAGAGCGCGAATGTCTGTGTGGCAGCGAATGCAGTTCCAAGGGACAGTGAAAACCAGGTAGGGCTTTCAGGGCTGGCAGCTTTCGTGTGGGCGCAATCGCTGGACGTTTCGAATTTGGCAGCCGGGCTCTGCCAGAGTCACATAGGCATTGTTGCATCATAACCAACCAAGGCTTTTGCAGAGCGCGAATGTCTCTGCGGCAGCGAATGCAGTTCCAAGGGACAGTGAAAACCAGGTCGAGCTTTCAGTGCTGGCGGCTTTCTTATGGGCGCAATCGCTGGACGTTTCGAATTTGGCAGCCGGGGTCTGTCAGAGTCACATAGGCATTGTTGCATCATAACCAACCAAAGCTCTTGCAGAGCGCGAATGTCTGTGCGGCAGCGAATGCAGTTCCAAGGGACAGTGAAAACCAGGTCGAGCTTTCAGTGCTGACAGTGTGAGCGCAATCGCTGGACGTTTCGAATTTGGCAGCCGGGCTCTGCCAGAGTCACATAGGCATTGTTACATCATAACCAACCAAGGCTTTTGCTGAGCGCGAATATCTGTGTGGCAGCGAATGCAGTTCCAAGGGACAGTGAAAACCAGGTCGAGCTTTCAGTGCTGGCAGCTTTCGTATGGGCGCAATCGCTGGACGTTTCGAATTTGGCAGCCGGGCTCTGCCAGAGTCACATAGGCATTTTTGCATCATAACCATCCAAAGCTCTTGCAGAGCGCGAATGTCTGTTCGAGAGCGAATGCAGTTAAAAGGGACAGTGAAAATCAGGTACAGATTTCAGTTCTGGCAGCTTTCGTGTGGGCACAATCTCTGGACGTTTCGAATTTTGTAGCCGGGCTCTGCCAGAGTCACATAGGCATTGTTGCATCATAACCAACCAAAGCTCCTCCAGAGCGCGAATGTCTGTGCGGCAGCGAATGCAGTTCCAAGGGACAGTGAAAACCAGGTCGAGCTTTCTGTGCTGGCAGCTTTCATGTGGGCGCAATCGCTGGACCTTTCGGATTTGGCAGCTGGGCTCTGCCAGAGTCACATAGGCATTGTTGCATCATAACCAACCAAGGCTTTTGCAGAGCGCGAATGTCTGTGCGGCAGCGAATGCAGTTCCAAGGGACAGTGAAAACCAGGTAGGGCTTTCAGGGCTGGCAGCGTTCGTGTGGGCACAATCGCTGGACGTTTCGAATTTGGGAGCCGGGCTCTGCCAGACTCACATAGGCATTGTTGCATCATAACCAACCAAGGCTTTTGCAGAGCGCGAATGTCTGTGCGGCAGCGAATGCAGTTCCAAGGGACAGTGAAAACCAGGTAGGGCTTTCAGGGCTGGCAGCTTTCGTGTGGGCGCAATCGCTGGACGTTTCGAATTTGGCAGCCGGGCTCTGCCAGAGTCACATAGGCATTGTTGCATCATAACCAACCAAAGCTCTTGCAGAGCGCGAATGTCTGTGTGGCAGCGAATGCAGTTCCAAGGGACAGTGAAAACCAGGTAGGGCTTTCAGGGCTGGCAGCTTTCGTGTGGGCGCAATCGCTGGACGTTTCGAATTTGGCAGCCGGGCTCTGCCAGAGTCACATAGGCATTGTTGCATCATAACCAACCAAGGCTTTTGCAGAGCGCGAATGTCTCTGCGGCAGCGAATGCAGTTCCAAGGGACAGTGAAAACCAGGTCGAGCTTTCAGTGCTGGCGGCTTTCTTATGGGCGCAATCGCTGGACGTTTCGAATTTGGCAGCCGGGGTCTGTCAGAGTCACATAGGCATTGTTGCATCATAACCAACCAAAGCTCTTGCAGAGCGCGAATGTCTGTGCGGCAGCGAATGCAGTTCCAAGGGACAGTGAAAACCAGGTAGGGCTTTCAGGGCTGGCAGCCTTCGTGTGGGCGCAATCGCTGGACGTTTCAAATTTGGCAGCCGGGCTCTGCCAGAGTCACATAGGCATTGTTGCATCATAACCATCCAAAGCTCTTGCAGAGTGCGAATGTCTGTGCAGCAGCAAATGCAGTTAAAAGGGACAGTGAAAACCAGGTACAGATTTCAGTTCTGGCAGCTTTCGTGTGGGCACAATCTCTGGACGTTTCGCATTTTGTAGCCGGGCTCTGCCAGAGTCACATAGGCATTGTTGCATCATAACCATCCAAAGCTCTTGCAGAGCGCGAATGTCTGTGCGGCAGCGAATGCAGTTCCAAGGGACAGTGAAAACCAGGTCGAGCTTTCAGTGCTGACAGTATGAGCGCAATCGCTGGACGTTTCGAATTTGGCAGCCGGGCTCTGCCAGAGTCACATAGGCATTGTTACATCATAACCAACCAAGGCTTTTGCTGAGCGCGAATATCTGTGTGGCAGCGAATGCAGTTCCAAGGGACAGTGAAAACCAGGTCGAGCTTTCAGTGCTGGCAGCTTTCGTATGGGCGCAATCGCTGGACGTTTCGAATTTGGCAGCCGGGCTCTGCCAGAGTCACATAGGCATTTTTGCATCATAACCATCCAAAGCTCTTGCAGAGCGCGAATGTCTGTTCGAGAGCGAATGCAGTTAAAAGGGACAGTGAAAATCAGGTACAGATTTCAGTTCTGGCAGCTTTCGTGTGGGCACAATCTCTGGACGTTTCGAATTTTGTAGCCGGGCTCTGCCAGAGTCACATAGGCATTGTTGCATCATAACCAAGCAAGGCTCTTGCAGAGCGCGAATGTCTTTGCAGCAGCGAATGCAGTTCCAAGGGACAGTGAAAACCAGGTAGGGCTTTCAGGGCTGGCAGCTTTCGTGTGGGCGTAATCGCTGGACGTTTCGAATTTGGCAGCCGGGATTTGCCAGGGTCACATAGGCATTGTTGCATCATAACCAACCAAAGCTCTTGCAGAGCGCGAATGTCTGTGTGGCAGCGAATGCAGTTCCAAGGGACAGTGAAAACCAGGTAGGGCTTTCAGGGCTGGCAGCTTTCGTGTGGGCGCAGTCGCTGGACGTTTCGAATTTGGCAGCCGGGCTCTGCCAGAGTCACATAGGCATTGTTGCATCATAACCAACCAAGGCTTTTGCAGAGCACGAATGTCTGTTCGGCAGCGAATGCAGTTCCAAGGGACAGTGAAAACCAGGTAGGGCTTTCAGGGCTGGCAGCTTTCGTGTGGGCGCAATCGCTGGACGTTTCGACTTTGGCAGCCGGGCTCTGCCAGAGTCACATAGGCATTGTTGCATCATAACCAAGCAAGGCTCTTGCAGAGCGCGAATGTCTTTGCAGCAGCGAATGCAGTTCCAAGGGACAGTGAAAACCAGGTCGAGCTTTCAGTGCTGGCAGCTTTCGTATGGGCGCAATCGCTGGACGTTTCGAATTTGGCAGCCGGGCTCTGCCAGAGTCACATAGGCATTGTTGCATCATAACCAACCAAGGCTTTTGCAGAGCACCAATGTCTCTGCGGCAGCGAATGCAGTTCCAAGGCACAGTGAAAACCAGGTCGAGCTTTCAGTGCTGGCAGCTTTCGTATGGGCGCAATCGCTGGACGTTTCGGATTTGGCAGCTGGGCTCTGCCAGAGTCACATAGGCATTGTTACATCATAACCAACCAAGGCTTTTGAAGAGCGCGAATGTCTGTGCGGCAGCGAATGCAGTTCCAAGGGACAGTGAAAACCAGGTAGGGCTTTCAGGGCTGGCAGCTTTCCTGTGGGCGCAATCGCTGGACGTTTCAAATTTGGCAGCCGGGCTCTGCCAGAGTCACATAGGCATTTTTGCATCATAACCATCCAAAGCTCTTGCAGAGCGCGAATGTCTGCGTGGCAGCGAATGCAGTTAAAAGGGACAGTGAAAATCAGGTACAGATTTCAGTTCTGGCAGCTTTCGTGTGGGCACAATCTCTGTACGTTTCGCATTTTGTAGCCGGGCTCTGCCAGAGTCACATAGGCATTGTTGCATCATAACCAACCAAAGCTCCTCCAGAGCGCGAATGTCTGTGCGGCAGCGAATGCAGTTCCAAGGGACAGTGAAAACCAGGTCGAGCTTTCAGTGCTGGCAGCTTTCGTGTGGGCGCAATCGCTGGACGTTTCGAATTTGGCAGCCGGGCTCTGCCAGAGACACATAGGCATTGTTGCATCATAACCAACCAAGGCTTTTGCAGAGCGCGAATGTCTGTGCGGCAGCGAATGCAGTTCCAAGGGACAGTGAAAACCAGGTAGGGCTTTCAGGGCTGGCAGCTTTCGTGTGGGCGCAATCGCTGGACGTTTCGAATTTGGCAGCCGGGGTCTGTCAGAGTCACATAGGCATTGTTGCATCATAACCAACCAAAGCTCTTGCAGAGCGCGAATGTCTGTGTGGCAGCGAATGCAGTTCCAAGGGACAGTGAAAACCAGGTAGGGCTTTCAGGGCTGGCAGCTTTCGTGTGGGCGCAATCGCTGGACGTTTCGAATTTGGCAGCCGGGCTCTGCCAGAGTCACATAGGCATTGTTGCATCATAACCAACCAAGGCTTTTGCAGAGCGCGAATGTCTCTGCGGCAGCGAATGCAGTTCCAAAGGACAGTGAAAACCAGGTCGAGCTTTCAGTGCTGGCGGCTTTCTTATGGGCGCAATCGCTGGACGTTTCGAATTTGGCAGCCGGGGTCTGTCAGAGTCACATAGGCATTGTTGCATCATAACCAACCAAAGCTCTTGCAGAGCGCGAATGTCTGTGCGGCAGCGAATGCAGTTCCAAGGGACAGTGAAAACCAGGTAGGGCTTTCAGGGCTGGCAGCGTTCGTGTGGGCGCAATCGCTGGACGTTTCAAATTTGGCAGCCGGGCTCTGCCAGAGTCACATAGGCATTGTTGCATCATAACCATCCAAAGCTCTTGCAGATCGCGAATGTCTGTGCAGCAGCGAATGCAGTTAAAAGGGACAGTGAAAACGAGGTACAGATTTCAGTTCTGGCAGCTTTCGTGTGGGCACAATCTCTGGACGTTTCGCATTTTGTAGCCGGGCTCTGCCAGAGTCACATAGGCATTGTTGCATCATAACCATCCAAAGCTCTTGCAGAGCGCGAATGTCTGTGCGGCAGCGAATGCAGTTCCAAGGGACAGTGAAAACCAGGTCGAGCTTTCAGTGCTGACAGTGTGAGCGCAATCGCTGGACGTTTCGAATTTGGCAGCTGGGCTCTGCCAGAGTCACATAGGCATTGTTACATCATAACCAACCAAGGCTTTTGCTGAGCGCAAATATCTGTGTGGCAGCGAATGCAGTTCCAAGGGACAGTGAAAACCAGGTCGAGCTTTCAGTGCTGGCAGCTTTCGTATGGGCGCAATCGCTGGACGTTTCGAATTTGGCAGCCGGGCTCTGCCAGAGTCACATAGGCATTTTTGCATCATAACCATCCAAAGCTCTTGCAGAGCGCGAATGTCTGTTCGAGAGCGAATGCAGTTAAAAGGGACAGTGAAAATCAGGTACAGATTTCAGTTCTGGCAGCTTTCGTGTGGGCACAATCTCTGGACGTTTCGAATTTTGTAGCCGGGCTCTGCCAGAGTCACATAGGCATTGTTGCATCATAACCAAGCAAGGCTCTTGCAGAGCGCGAATGTCTTTGCAGCAGCGAATGCAGTTCCAAGGGACAGTGAAAACCAGGTAGGGCTTTCAGGGCTGGCAGCTTTCCTGTGGGCGTAATCGCTGGACGTTTCGAATTTGGCAGCCGGGATTTGCCAGGGTCACATAGGCATTGTTGCATCATAACCAACCAAAGCTCTTGCAGAGCGCGAATGTCTTTGCAGCAGCGAATGCAGTTCCAAGGGACAGTGAAAACCAGGTAGGGCTTTCAGGGCTGGCAGCTTTCGTGTGGGCGCAATCGCTGGACGTTTCGAATTTGGCAGCCGGGCTCTGCCAGAGTCACATAGGCATTGTTGCATCATAACCAAGCAAGGCTCTTGCAGAGCGCGAATGTCTTTGCAGCAGCGAATGCAGTTCCAAGGGACAGTGAAAACCAGGTAGGGCTTTCAGGGCTGGCAGCTTTCCTGTGGGCGTAATCGCTGGACGTTTCGAATTTGGCAGCCGGGCTCTGCCAGAGTCACATAGGCATTGTTGCATCATAACCAACCAAGGCTTTTGCAGAGCACCAATGTCTCTGCGGCAGCGAATGCAGTTCCAAGGGACAGTGAAAACCAGGTCGAGCTTTCAGTGCTGGCAGCTTTCGTATGGGCGCAATCGCTGGACGTTTCGAATTTGGCAGCCGGGCTCTGTCAGAGTCACATAGGCATTGTTGCATCATAACCAACCAAAGCTCTTGCAGAGCGCGAATGTCTGTGCGGCAGCGAATGCAGTTCCAAGGGACAGTGAAAACCAGGTAGGGCTTTCAGTGCTGGCAGCTTTCGTGTGGGCGCAATCGCTGGACGTTTCGAATTTGGCAGCCGGGCTCTGCCAGAGTCACATAGGCATTGTTGCATCATAACCAACCAAGGCTTTTGCAGAGCGCGAATGTCTGTGCGGCAGCGAATGCAGTTCCAAGGGACAGTAAAAACCATATAGGGCTTTCAGTGCTGGCAGCTTTCGTGTGGGCGCAATCGCTGGACGTTTCGAATTTGGGAGCCGGGCTCTGCCAGAGTCACATAGGCATTGTTACATCATAACCAACCAAGGCTTTTGCAGAGCGCGAATGTCTGTGCGGCAGCGAATGCAGTTCCAAGGGACAGTGAAAACCAGGAACAGATTTCAGGGCTGGCAGCTTTCCTGTGGGCGCAATCGCTGGATGTTTCAAATTTGGCAGCGGGCTCTGCCAGAGTCACATAGGCATGGTTGCATCATAACCATCCAAAGCTCTTGCAGAGTGCGAATGTCTGTGCAGCAGCGAATGCAGTTAAAAGGGACAGTGAAAATCAGGTACAGATTTCAGTTCTGGCAGCTTTCGTGTGGGCACAATCTCTGGACGTTTCGCATTTTGTAGCCGGGCTCTGCCAGAGTCACATAGGCATTGTTGCATCATAACCAACCAAACCTCCTCCAGAGCGCGAATGTCTGTGCGGCAGCGAATGCAGTTCCAAGGGACAGTGAAAACCAGGTCGAGCTTTCTGTGCTGGCAGCTTTCATGTGGGCGCAATCGCTGGACGTTTCGGATTTGGCAGCTGGGCTCTGCCAGAGTCACATAGGCATTGTTGCATCATAACCAACCAAGGCTTTTGCAGAGCGCGAATGTCTGTGCGGCAGCGAATGCAGTTCCAAGGGACAGTGAAAACCAGGTAGGGCTTTCAGGGCTGGCAGCGTTCGTGTGGGCGCTATCGCTGGACTTTTCGAATTTGGCAGCCGGGCTCTGCCAGAGTCACATAGGCATTGTTACATCATAACCAACCAAGGCTTTTGCAGAGCGCGAATGTCTGTGCGGCAGCGAATGCAGTTCCAAGGGACAGTGAAAACCAGGTAGGGCTTTCAGGGCTGGCAGCTTTCGTGTGGGCGCAATCGCTGGACGTTTCGAATTTGGCAGCCGGGCTCTGCCAGAGTCACATAGGCATTGTTGCATCATAACCAACCAAAGCTCTTGCAGAGCGCGAATGTCTGTGTGGCAGCGAATGCAGTTCCAAGGGACAGTGAAAACCAGGTAGGGCTTTCAGGGCTGGCAGCTTTCGTGTGGGCGCAATCGCTGGACGTTTCGAATTTGGCAGCCGGGCTCTGCCAGAGTCACATAGGCATTGTTGCATCATAACCAACCAAGGCTTTTGCAGAGCGCGAATGTCTCTGCGGCAGCGAATGCAGTTCCAAGGGACAGTGAAAACCAGGTCGAGCTTTCAGTGCTGGCGGCTTTCTTATGGGCGCAATCGCTGGACGTTTCGAATTTGGCAGCCGGGGTCTGTCAGAGTCACATAGGCATTGTTGCATCATAACCAACCAAAGCTCTTGCAGAGCGCGAATGTCTGTGCGGCAGCGAATGCAGTTCCAAGGGACAGTGAAAACCAGGTCGAGCTTTCAGTGCTGACAGTGTGAGCGCAATCGCTGGACGTTTCGAATTTGGCAGCCGGGCTCTGCCAGAGTCACATAGGCATTGTTACATCATAACCAACCAAGGCTTTTGCTGAGCGCGAATATCTGTGTGGCAGCGAATGCAGTTCCAAGGGACAGTGAAAACCAGGTCGAGCTTTCAGTGCTGGCAGCTTTCGTATGGGCGCAATCGCTGGACGTTTCGAATTTGGCAGCCGGGCTCTGCCAGAGTCACATAGGCATTTTTGCATCATAACCATCCAAAGCTCTTGCAGAGCGCGAATGTCTGTTCGAGAGCGAATGCAGTTAAAAGGGACAGTGAAAATCAGGTACAGATTTCAGTTCTGG
Organism: Mycteria americana; assembly: GCF_035582795.1. Classification (NCBI taxonomy): domain Eukaryota; kingdom Metazoa; phylum Chordata; class Aves; order Ciconiiformes; family Ciconiidae; genus Mycteria; species Mycteria americana. The sequence continues at coordinate 8,082,676 of NC_134384.1, read as the reverse complement.
CAGCTTTCGTGTGGGCACAATCTCTGGACGTTTCGAATTTTGTAGCCGGGCTCTGCCAGAGTCACATAGGCATTGTTGCATCATAACCAACCAAAGCTCCTCCAGAGCGCGAATGTCTGTGCGGCAGCGAATGCAGTTCCAAGGGACAGTGAAAACCAGGTCGAGCTTTCTGTGCTGGCAGCTTTCATGTGGGCGCAATCGCTGGACGTTTCGGATTTGGCAGCTGGGCTCTGCCAGAGTCACATAGGCATTGTTGCATCATAACCAACCAAGGCTTTTGCAGAGCGCGAATGTCTGTGCGGCAGCGAATGCAGTTCCAAGGGACAGTGAAAACCAGGTAGGGCTTTCAGGGCTGGCAGCGTTCGTGTGGGCGCTATCGCTGGACTTTTCGAATTTGGCAGCCGGGCTCTGCCAGAGTCACATAGGCATTTTTGCATCATAACCATCCAAAGCTCTTGCAGAGCGCGAATGTCTGTTCGAGAGCGAATGCAGTTAAAAGGGACAGTGAAAATCAGGTACAGATTTCAGTTCTGGCAGCTTTCGTGTGGGCACAATCTCTGGACGTTTCGAATTTTGTAGCCGGGCTCTGCCAGAGTCACATAGGCATTGTTGCATCATAACCAACCAAAGCTCCTCCAGAGCGCGAATGTCTGTGCGGCAGCGAATGCAGTTCCAAGGGACAGTGAAAACCAGGTCGAGCTTTCTGTGCTGGCAGCTTTCATGTGGGCGCAATCGCTGGACGTTTCGGATTTGGCAGCTGGGCTCTGCCAGAGTCACATAGGCATTGTTGCATCATAACCAACCAAGGCTTTTGCAGAGCGCGAATGTCTGTGCGGCAGCGAATGCAGTTCCAAGGGACAGTGAAAACCAGGTAGGGCTTTCAGGGCTGGCAGCGTTCGTGTGGGCGCAATCGCTGGACGTTTCGAATTTGGGAGCCGGGCTCTGCCAGAGTCACATAGGCATTGTTACATCATAACCAACCAAGGCTTTTGCAGAGCGCGAATGTCTGTGCGGCAGCGAATGCAGTTCCAAGGGACAGTGAAAACCAGGTAGGGCTTTCAGTGCTGGCAGCTTTCGTGTGGGCGCAATCGCTGGACGTTTCGAATTTGGCAGCCGGGCTCTGCCAGAGTCACATAGGCATTGTTGCATCATAACCAACCAAAGCTCTTGCAGAGCGCGAATGTCTGTGTGGCAGCGAATGCAGTTCCAAGGGACAGTGAAAACCAGGTAGGGCTTTCAGGGCTGGCAGCTTTCGTGTGGGCGCAATCGCTGGACGTTTCGAATTTGGCAGCCGGGCTCTGCCAGAGTCACATAGGCATTGTTGCATCGTAACCAACCAAGGCTTTTGCAGAGCGCGAATGTCTCTGCGGCAGCGAATGCAGTTCCAAGGGACAGTGAAAACCAGGTCGAGCTTTCAGTGCTGGCGGCTTTCTTATGGGCGCAATCGCTGGATGTTTCGAATTTGGCAGCCGGGGTCTGTCAGAGTCACATAGGCATTGTTGCATCATAACCAACCAAAGCTCTTGCAGAGCGCGAATGTCTGTGCGGCAGCGAATGCAGTTCCAAGGGACAGTGAAAACCAGGTCGAGCTTTCAGTGCTGGCAGCTTTCGTATGGGCGCAATCGCTGGACGTTTCGAATTTGGCAGCCGGGCTCTGCCAGAGTCACATAGGCATTTTTGCATCATAACCATCCAAAGCTCTTGCAGAGCGCGAATGTCTGTTCGAGAGCGAATGCAGTTAAAAGGGACAGTGAAAATCAGGTACAGATTTCAGTTCTGGCAGCTTTCGTGTGGGCACAGTCTCTGGACGTTTCGAATTTTGTAGCCGGGCTCTGCCAGAGTCACATAGGCATTGTTGCATCATAACCAAGCAAGGCTCTTGCAGAGCGCGAATGTCTTTGCAGCAGCGAATGCAGTTCCAAGGGACAGTGAAAACCAGGTAGGGCTTTCAGGGCTGGCAGCTTTCCTGTGGGCGTAATCGCTGGACGTTTCGAATTTGGCAGCCGGGATTTGCCAGGGTCACATAGGCATTGTTGCATCATAACCAACCAAAGCTCTTGCAGAGCACGAATGTCTGTTCGGCAGCGAATGCAGTTCCAAGGGACAGTGAAAACCAGGTAGGGCTTTCAGGGCTGGCAGCGTTCGTGTGGGCGCAATCGCTGGACGTTTCGAATTTGGGAGCCGGGCTCTGCCAGAGTCACATAGGCATTGTTACATCATAACCAACCAAGGCTTTTGCAGAGCGCGAATGTCTGTGCGGCAGCGAATGCAGTTCCAAGGGACAGTGAAAACCAGGTAGGGCTTTCAGGGCTGGCAGCTTTCGTGTGGGCGCAATCGCTGGACGTTTCGAATTTGGCAGCCGGGCTCTGCCAGAGTCACATAGGCATTGTTGCATCATAACCAACCAAAGCTCTTGCAGAGCGCGAATGTCTGTGTGGCAGCGAATGTAGTTCCAAGGGACAGTGAAAACCAGGTAGGGCTTTCAGGGCTGGCAGCTTTCGTGTGGGCGCAATCGCTGGACGTTTCGAATTTGGCAGCCGGGCTCTGCCAGGGTCACATAGGCATTGTTACATCATAACCAACCAAAGCTCTTGCAGAGCGCGAATGTCTGTGCGGCAGCGAATGCAGTTCCAAGGGACAGTGAAAACCAGGTCGAGCTTTCAGTGCTGACAGTGTGAGCGCAATCGCTGGACGTTTCGAATTTGGCAGCCGGGCTCTGCCAGAGTCACATAGGCATTGTTACATCATAACCAACCAAGGCTTTTGCTGAGCGCGAATATCTGTGTGGCAGCGAATGCAGTTCCAAGGGACAGTGAAAACCAGGTCGAGCTTTCAGTGCTGGCAGCTTTCGTATGGGCGCAATCGCTGGACGTTTCGAATTTGGCAGCCGGGCTCTGCCAGAGTCACATAGGCATTTTTGCATCATAACCATCCAAAGCTCTTGCAGAGCGCGAATGTCTGTTCGAGAGCGAATGCAGTTAAAAGGGACAGTGAAAATCAGGTACAGATTTCAGTTCTGGCAGCTTTCGTGTGGGCACAATCTCTGGACGTTTCGAATTTTGTAGCCGGGCTCTGCCAGAGTCACATAGGCATTGTTGCATCATAACCAAGCAAGGCTCTTGCAGAGCGCGAATGTCTTTGCAGCAGCGAATGCAGTTCCAAGGGACAGTGAAAACCAGGTAGGGCTTTCAGGGCTGGCAGCTTTCCTGTGGGCGTAATCGCTGGACGTTTCGAATTTGGGAGCCGGGCTCTGCCAGAGTCACATAGGCATTGTTACATCATAACCAACCAAGCCTTTTGCTGAGCGCGAATATCTGTGTAACAGCGAATGCAGTTCCAAGGGACAGTGAAAACCAGGTAGGGCTTTCAGGGCTGGCAGCTTTCGTGTGGGCGCAGTCGCTGGACGTTTCGAATTTGGCAGCCGGGCTCTGCCAGAGTCACATAGGCATTGTTGCATCATAACCAACCAAGGCTTTTGCAGAGCACGAATGTCTGTTCGGCAGCGAATGCAGTTCCAAGGGACAGTGAAAACCAGGTAGGGCTTTCAGGGCTGGCAGCTTTCGTGTGGGCGCAATCGCTGGACGTTTCGACTTTGGCAGCCGGGCTCTGCCAGAGTCACATAGGCATTGTTGCATCATAACCAAGCAAGGCTCTTGCAGAGCGCGAATGTCTTTGCAGCAGCGAATGCAGTTCCAAGGGACAGTGAAAACCAGGTAGGGCTTTCAGGGCTGGCAGCTTTCCTGTGGGCGTAATCGCTGGACGTTTCGAATTTCGCAGCCGGGCTCTGCCAGAGTCACATAGGCATTGTTGCATCATAACCAACCAAGGCTTTTGCAGAGCACGAATGTCTCTGCGGCAGCGAATGCAGTTCCAAGGGACAGTGAAAACCAGGTCGAGCTTTCAGTGCTGGCAGCTTTCGTATGGGCGCAATCGCTGGACGTTTCGAATTTGGCAGCCGGGCTCTGTCAGAGTCACATAGGCATTGTTGCATCATAACCAACCAAAGCTCTTGCAGAGCGCGAATGTCTGTGCGGCAGCGAATGCAGTTCCAAGGGACAGTGAAAACCAGGTAGGGCTTTCAGGGCTGGCAGCTTTCGTGTGGGCGCAATCGCTGGACGTTTCAAATTTGGCAGCCGGGCTCTGCCAGAGTCACATAGGCATTGTTGCATCATAACCATCCAAAGCTCTTGCAGAGTGCGAATGTCTGTGCAGCAGCGAATGCAGTTAAAAGGGACAGTAAAAATCAGGTACAGATTTCAGTTCTGGCAGCTTTCGTGTGGGCACAATCTCTTGACGTTTCGCATTTTGTAGCCGGGCTCTGCCAGAGTCACATAGGCATTGTTGCATCATAACCAACCAAAGCTCCTCCAGAGCGCGAATGTCTGTGCGGCAGCGAATGCAGTTCCAAGGGACAGTGAAAACCAGGTCGAGCTTTCTGTGCTGGCAGCTTTCATGTGGGCGCAATCGCTGGACGTTTCGGATTTGGCAGCTGGGCTCTGCCAGAGTCACATAGGCATTGTTGCATCATAACCAACCAAGGCTTTTGCAGAGCGCGAATGTCTGTGCGGCAGCGAATGCAGTTCCAAGGGACAGTGAAAACCAGGTAGGGCTTTCAGGGCTTGCAGCGTTCGTGTGGGCGCAATCGCTGGACGTTTCGAATTTGGGAGCCGGGCTCTGCCAGAGTCACATAGGCATTGTTACATCATAACCAACCAAGGCTTTTGCAGAGCGCGAATGTCTGTGCGGCAGCGAATGCAGTTCCAAGGGACAGTGAAAACCAGGTAGGGCTTTCAGGGCTGGCAGCTTTCCTGTGGGCGCAATCGCTGGACGTTTCAAATTTGGCAGCCGGGCTCTGCCAGAGTCACATAGGCATTTTTGCATCATAACCATCCAAAGCTCTTGCAGAGCGCGAATGTCTGCGTGGCAGCGAATGCAGTTAAAAGGGACAGTGAAAATCAGGTACAGATTTCAGTTCTGGCAGCTTTCGTGTGGGCACAATCTCTGGACGTTTCGCATTTTGTAGCCGGGCTCTGCCAGAGTCACATAGGCATTGTTGCATCATAACCAACCAAAGCTCCTCCAGAGCGCGAATGTCTGTGCGGCAGCGAATGCAGTTCCAAGGGACAGTGAAAACCAGGTCGAGCTTTCAGTGCTGGCAGCTTTCGTGTGGGCGCAATCGCTGGACGTTTCGAATTTGGCAGCCGGGCTCTGCCAGAGACACATAGGCATTGTTGCATCATAACCAACCAAGGCTTTTGCAGAGCGCGAATGTCTGTGCGGCAGCGAATGCAGTTCCAAGGGACAGTGAAAACCAGGTAGGGCTTTCAGGGCTGGCAGCTTTCGTGTGGGCGCAATCGCTGGACGTTTCGAATTTGGCAGTCGGGGTCTGTCAGAGTCACATAGGCATTGTTGCATCATAACCAACCAAAGCTCTTGCAGAGCGCGAATGTCTGTGCGGCAGCGAATGCAGTTCCAAGGGACAGTGAAAACCAGGTAGGGCTTTCAGGGCTGGCAGCTTTCGTGTGGGCGCAATCGCTGGACGTTTCAAATTTGGCAGCCGGGCTCTGCCAGAGTCACATAGGCATTGTTGCATCATAACCATCCAAAGCTCTTGCAGAGTGCGAATGTCTGTGCAGCAGCGAATGCAGTTAAAAGGGACAGTGAAAATCAGGTACAGATTTCAGTTCTGGCAGCTTTCGTGTGGGCACAATCTCTTGACGTTTCGCATTTTGTAGCCGTGCTCTGCCAGAGTCACATAGGCATTGTTGCATCATAACCAACCAAAGCTCCTCCAGAGCGCGAATGTCTGTGCGGCAGCGAATGCAGTTCCAAGGGACAGTGAAAACCAGGTAGGGCTTTCAGGGCTGGCAGCTTTCGTGTGGGCGCAATCGCTGGACGTTTCGAATTTGGCAGCCGGGCTCTGCCAGAGTCACATAGGCATTGTTGCATCATAACCAACCAAGGCTTTTGCAGAGCGCGAATGTCTGTGCGGCAGCGAATGCAGTTCCAAGGGACAGTAAAAACCAGATAGGGCTTTCAGGGCTGGCAGCTTTCGTGTGGGCGCAATCGCTGGACGTTTCGAATTTGGGAGCCGGGCTCTGCCAGAGTCACATAGGCATTGTTACATCATAACCAACCAAGGCTTTTGCAGAGCGCGAATGTCTGTGCGGCAGCGAATGCAGTTCCAAGGGACAGTGAAAACCAGGTACAGATTTCAGGGCTGGCAGCTTTCCTGTGGGCGCAATCGCTGGATGTTTCAAATTTGGCAGCGGGCTCTGCCAGAGTCACATAGGCATGGTTGCATCATAACCATCCAAAGCTCTTGCAGAGTGCGAATGTCTGTGCAGCAGCGAATGCAGTTAAAAGGGACAGTGAAAATCAGGTACAGATTTCAGTTCTGGCAGCTTTCGTGTGGGCACAATCTCTGGACGTTTCGCATTTTGTAGCCGGGCTCTGCCAGAGTCACATAGGCATTGTTGCATCATAACCAACCAAAGCTCCTCCAGAGCGCGAATGTCTGTGCGGCAGCGAATGCAGTTCCAAGGGACAGTGAAAACCAGGTCGAGCTTTCAGTGCTGGCAGCTTTCATGTGGGCGCAATCGCTGGACGTTTCGGATTTGGCAGCTGGGCTCTGCCAGAGTCACATAGGCATTGTTGCATCATAACCAACCAAGGCTTTTGCAGAGCGCGAATGTCTGTGCGGCAGCGAATGCAGTTCCAAGGGACAGTGAAAACCAGGTAGGGCTTTCAGGGCTGGCAGCGTTCGTGTGGGCGCAATCGCTGGACGTTTCGAATTTGGCAGCCGGGCTCTGCCAGAGTCACATAGGCATTGTTACATCATAACCAACCAAGGCTTTTGCAGAGCGCGAATGTCTGTGCGGCAGCGAATGCAGTTCCAAGGGACAGTGAAAACCAGGTAGGGCTTTCAGGGCTGGCAGCTTTCCTGTGGGCGCAATCGCTGGACGTTTCAAATTTGGCAGCCGGGCTCTGCCAGAGTCACATAGGCATTTTTGCATCATAACCATCCAAAGCTCTTGCAGAGCGCGAATGTCTGCGTGGCAGCGAATGCAGTTAAAACGGACAGTGAAAATCAGGTACAGATTTCAGTTCTGGCAGCTTTCGTGTGGGCACAATCTCTGGACGTTTCGCATTTTGTAGCCGGGCTCTGCCAGAGTCACATAGGCATTGTTGCATCATAACCAACCAAAGCTCCTCCAGAGCGCGAATGTCTGTGCGGCAGCGAATGCAGTTCCAAGGGACAGTGAAAACCAGGTCGAGCTTTCAGTGCTGGCAGCTTTCGTGTGGGCGCAATCGCTGGACTTTTCCAATCTGGGAGCCGGGCTCTGAAAGAGTCACATAGGCATTCTTGCATCATAACCAACAAAGGCTCTTGCAGAGCACCAATGTCTCTGCGGCAGCGAATGCAGTTCCAAGGGACAGTGAAAACCAGGTAGGGCTTTCAGGGCTGGCAGCTTTCGTATGGGCGCAATCGCTGGACGTTTCGAATTTGGCAGCCGGGCTCTGCCAGAGTCACATAGGCATTGTTGCATCATAACCAACCAAAGCTCTTGCAGAGCGCGAATGTCTGTGTGGCAGCGAATGCAGTTCCAAGGGACAGTGAAAACCAGGTAGGGCTTTCAGGGCTGGCAGCTTTCGTGTGGGCGCAATCGCTGGACGTTTCGAATTTGGCAGCCGGGCTCTGCCAGAGTCACATAGGCATTGTTGCATCATAACCAACCAAGGCTTTTGCAGAGCGCGAATGTCTCTGCGGCAGCGAATGCAGTTCCAAGGGACAGTGAAAACCAGGTCGAGCTATCAGTGCTGGCGGCTTTCGTATGGGCGCAATCGCTGGACGTTTCGAATTTGGCAGCCGGGGTCTGTCAGAGTCACATAGGCATTGTTGCATCATAACCAACCAAAGCTCTTGCAGAGCGCGAATGTCTGTTCGGCAGCGAATGCAGTTCCAAGGGACAGTGAAAACCAGGTAGGGCTTTCAGGGCTGGCAGCCTTCGTGTGGGCGCAATCGCTGGACGTTTCGAATTTGGCAGCCGGGCTCTGCCAGAGTCACATAGGCATTGTTGCATCATAACCATCCAAAGCTCTTGCAGAGTGCGAATGTCTGTGCAGCAGCGAATGCAGTTAAAAGGGACAGTGAAAACCAGGTACAGATTTCAGTTCTGGCAGCTTTCGTGTGGGCACAATCTCTGGACGTTTCGCATTTTGTAGCCGGGCTCTGCCAGAGTCACATAGGCATTGTTGCATCATAACCATCCAAAGCTCTTGCAGAGCGCGAATGTCTGTGCGGCAGCGAATGCAGTTCCAAGGGACAGTGAAAACCAGGTCGAGCTTTCAGTGCTGACAGTGTGAGCGCAATCGCTGGACGTTTCGAATTTGGCAGCCGGGCTCTGCCAGAGTCACATAGGCATTGTTACATCATAACCAACCAAGGCTTTTGCTGAGCGCGAATATCTGTGTGGCAGCGAATGCAGTTCCAAGGGACAGTGAAAACCAGGTCGAGCTTTCAGTGCTGGCAGCTTTCGTATGGGCGCAATCGCTGGACGTTTCGAATTTGGCAGCCGGGCTCTGCCAGAGTCACATAGGCATTTTTGCATAATAACCATCCAAAGCTCTTGCAGAGCGCGAATATCTGTTCGAGAGCGAATGCAGTTAAAAGGGACAGTGAAAATCAGGTACAGATTTCAGTTCTGGCAGCTTTCGTGTGGGCACAATCTCTGGACGTTTCGAATTTGGCAGCCGGGCTCTGCCAGAGTCACATAGGCATTGTTGCATCATAACCAAGCAAGGCTCTTGCAGAGCGCGAATGTCTTTGCAGCAGCGAATGCAGTTCCAAGGGACAGTGAAAACCAGGTAGGGCTTTCAGGGCTGGCAGCTTTCCTGTGGGCGTAATCGCTGGACGTTTCGAATTTGGCAGCCGGGCTCTGCCAGAGTCACATAGGCATTGTTGCATCATAACCAACCAAGGCTTTTGCAGAGCACCAATGTCTCTGCGGCAGCGAATGCAGTTCCAAGGGACAGTGAAAACCAGGTCGAGCTTTCAGTGCTGGCAGCTTTCGTATGGGCGCAATCGCTGGACGTTTCGAATTTGGCAGCCAGGCTCTGTCAGAGTCACATAGGCATTGTTGCATCATAACCAACCAAAGCTCTTGCAGAGCGCGAATGTCTGTGCGGCAGCGAATGCAGTTCCAAGGGACAGTGAAAACCAGGTAGGGCTTTCAGGGCTGGCAGCTTTCGTGTGGGCGCAATCGCTGGACGTTTCAAATTTGGCAGCCGGGCTCTGCCAGAGTCACATAGGCATTGTTGCATCATAACCATCCAAAGCTCTTGCAGAGTGCGAATGTCTGTGCAGCAGCGAATGCAGTTAAAAGGGACAGTGAAAATCAGGTACAGATTTCAGTTCTGGCAGCTTTCGTGTGGGCACAATCTCTTGACGTTTCGCATTTTGTAGCCGTGCTCTGCCAGAGTCACATAGGCATTGTTGCATCATAACCAACCAAAGCTCCTCCAGAGCGCGAATGTCTGTGCGGCAGCGAATGCAGTTCCAAGGGACAGTGAAAACCAGGTAGGGCTTTCAGGGCTGGCAGCTTTCGTGTGGGCGCAATCGCTGGACGTTTCGAATTTGGCAGCCGGGCTCTGCCAGAGTCACATAGGCATTGTTGCATCATAACCAACCAAGGCTTTTGCAGAGCGCGAATGTCTGTGCGGCAGCGAATGCAGTTCCAAGGGACAGTAAAAACCAGATAGGGCTTTCAGGGCTGGCAGCTTTCGTGTGGGCGCAATCGCTGGACGTTTCGAATTTGGGAGCCGGGCTCTGCCAGAGTCACATAGGCATTGTTACATCATAACCAACCAAGGCTTTTGCAGAGCGCGAATGTCTGTGCGGCAGCGAATGCAGTTCCAAGGGACAGTGAAAACCAGGTACAGATTTCAGGGCTGGCAGCTTTCCTGTGGGCGCAATCGCTGGATGTTTCAAATTTGGCAGCGGGCTCTGCCAGAGTCACATAGGCATGGTTGCATCATAACCATCCAAAGCTCTTGCAGAGTGCGAATGTCTGTGCAGCAGCGAATGCAGTTAAAAGGGACAGTGAAAATCAGGTACAGATTTCAGTTCTGGCAGCTTTCGTGTGGGCACAATCTCTGGACGTTTCGCATTTTGTAGCCGGGCTCTGCCAGAGTCACATAGGCATTGTTGCATCATAACCAACCAAAGCTCCTCCAGAGCGCGAATGTCTGTGCGGCAGCGAATGCAGTTCCAAGGGACAGTGAAAACCAGGTCGAGCTTTCAGTGCTGGCAGCTTTCATGTGGGCGCAATCGCTGGACGTTTCGGATTTGGCAGCTGGGCTCTGCCAGAGTCACATAGGCATTGTTGCATCATAACCAACCAAGGCTTTTGCAGAGCGCGAATGTCTGTGCGGCAGCGAATGCAGTTCCAAGGGACAGTGAAAACCAGGTAGGGCTTTCAGGGCTGGCAGCGTTCGTGTGGGCGCAATCGCTGGACGTTTCGAATTTGGCAGCCGGGCTCTGCCAGAGTCACATAGGCATTGTTACATCATAACCAACCAAGGCTTTTGCAGAGCGCGAATGTCTGTGCGGCAGCGAATGCAGTTCCAAGGGACAGTGAAAACCAGGTAGGGCTTTCAGGGCTGGCAGCTTTCCTGTGGGCGCAATCGCTGGACGTTTCAAATTTGGCAGCCGGGCTCTGCCAGAGTCACATAGGAATTTTTGCATCATAACCATCCAAAGCTCTTGCAGAGCGCGAATGTCTGCGTGGCAGCGAATGCAGTTAAAACGGACAGTGAAAATCAGGTACAGATTTCAGTTCTGGCAGCTTTCGTGTGGGCACAATCTCTGGACGTTTCGCATTTTGTAGCCGGGCTCTGCCAGAGTCACATAGGCATTGTTGCATCATAACCAACCAAAGCTCCTCCAGAGCGCGAATGTCTGTGCGGCAGCGAATGCAGTTCCAAGGGACAGTGAAAACCAGGTCGAGCTTTCAGGGCTGGCAGCTTTCGTGTGGGCGCAATCGCTGGACTTTTCCAATCTGGGAGCCGGGCTCTGAAAGAGTCACATAGGCATTCTTGCATCATAACCAACAAAGGCTCTTGCAGAGCACCAATGTCTCTGCGGCAGCGAATGCAGTTCCAAGGGACAGTGAAAACCAGGTAGGGCTTTCAGGGCTGGCAGCTTTCGTATGGGCGCAATCGCTGGACGTTTCGAATTTGGCAGCCGGGCTCTGCCAGAGTCACATAGGCATTGTTGCATCATAACCAACCAAAGCTCTTGCAGAGCGCGAATGTCTGTGTGGCAGCGAATGCAGTTCCAAGGGACAGTGAAAACCAGGTAGGGCTTTCAGGGCTGGCAGCTTTCGTGTGGGCGCAATCGCTGGACGTTTCGAATTTGGCAGCCGGGCTCTGCCAGAGTCACATAGGCATTGTTGCATCATAACCAACCAAGGCTTTTGCAGAGCGCGAATGTCTCTGCGGCAGCGAATGCAGTTCCAAGGGACAGTGAAAACCAGGTCGAGCAATCAGTGCTGGCGGCTTTCGTATGGGCGCAATCGCTGGACGTTTCGAATTTGGCAGCCGGGGTCTGTCAGAGTCACATAGGCATTGTTGCATCATAACCAACCAAAGCTCTTGCAGAGCGCGAATGTCTGTTCGGCAGCGAATGCAGTTCCAAGGGACAGTGAAAACCAGGTAGGGCTTTCAGGGCTGGCAGCCTTCGTGTGGGCGCAATCGCTGGACGTTTCGAATTTGGCAGCCGGGCTCTGCCAGAGTCACATAGGCATTGTTGCATCATAACCATCCAAAGCTCTTGCAGAGTGCGAATGTCTGTGCAGCAGCGAATGCAGTTAAAAGGGACAGTGAAAACCAGGTACAGATTTCAGTTCTGGCAGCTTTCGTGTGGGCACAATCTCTGGACGTTTCGCATTTTGTAGCCGGGCTCTGCCAGAGTCACATAGGCATTGTTGCATCATAACCATCCAAAGCTCTTGCAGAGCGCGAATGTCTGTGCGGCAGCGAATGCAGTTCCAAGGGACAGTGAAAACCAGGTCGAGCTTTCAGTGCTGACAGTGTGAGCGCAATCGCTGGACGTTTCGAATTTGGCAGCCGGGCTCTGCCAGAGTCACATAGGCATTGTTACATCATAACCAACCAAGGCTTTTGCTGAGCGCGAATATCTGTGTGGCAGCGAATGCAGTTCCAAGGGACAGTGAAAACCAGGTCGAGCTTTCAGTGCTGGCAGCTTTCGTATGGGCGCAATCGCTGGACGTTTCGAATTTGGCAGCCGGGCTCTGCCAGAGTCACATAGGCATTTTTGCATAATAACCATCCAAAGCTCTTGCAGAGCGCGAATATCTGTTCGAGAGCGAATGCAGTTAAAAGGGACAGTGAAAATCAGGTACAGATTTCAGTTCTGGCAGCTTTCGTGTGGGCACAATCTCTGGACGTTTCGAATTTGGCAGCCGGGCTCTGCCAGAGTCACATAGGCATTGTTGCATCATAACCAAGCAAGGCTCTTGCAGAGCGCGAATGTCTTTGCAGCAGCGAATGCAGTTCCAAGGGACAGTGAAAACCAGGTAGGGCTTTCAGGGCTGGCAGCTTTCCTGTGGGCGTAATCGCTGGACGTTTCGAATTTGGCAGCCGGGCTCTGCCAGAGTCACATAGGCATTGTTGCATCATAACCAACCAAGGCTTTTGCAGAGCACCAATGTCTCTGCGGCAGCGAATGCAGTTCCAAGGGACAGTGAAAACCAGGTCGAGCTTTCAGTGCTGGCAGCTTTCGTATGGGCGCAATCGCTGGACGTTTCGAATTTGGCAGCCAGGCTCTGTCAGAGTCACATAGGCATTGTTGCATCATAACCAACCAAAGCTCTTGCAGAGCGCGAATGTCTGTGCGGCAGCGAATGCAGTTCCAAGGGACAGTGAAAACCAGGTAGGGCTTTCAGGGCTGGCAGCTTTCGTGTGGGCGCAATCGCTGGACGTTTCAAATTTGGCAGCCGGGCTCTGCCAGAGTCACATAGGTATTGTTGCATCATAACCATCCAAAGCTCTTGCAGAGTGCGAATGTCTGTGCAGCAGCGAATGCAGTTAAAAGGGACAGTGAAAATCAGGTACAGATTTCAGTTCTGCCAGCTTTCGTGTGGGCACAATCTCTTGACGTTTCGCATTTTGTAGCCGGGCTCTGCCAGAGTCACATAGGCATTGTTGCATCATAACCAACCAAAGCTCCTCCAGAGCGCGAATGTCTGTGCGGCAGCGAATGCAGTTCCAAGGGACAGTGAAAACCAGGTAGGGCTTTCAGGGCTGGCAGCTTTCGTGTGGGCGCAATCGCTGGACGTTTCGAATTTGGCAGCCGGGCTCTGCCAGAGTCACATAGGCATTGTTGCATCATAACCAACCAAGGCTTTTGCAGAGCGCGAATGTCTGTGCGGCAGCGAATGCAGTTCCAAGGGACAGTGAAAACCAGGTACAGATTTCAGGGCTGGCAGCTTTCCTGTGGGCGCAATCGCTGGATGTTTCAAATTTGGCAGCGGGCTCTGCCAGAGTCACATAGGCATGGTTGCATCATAACCATCCAAAGCTCTTGCAGAGTGCGAATGTCTGTGCAGCAGCGAATGCAGTTAAAAGGGACAGTGAAAATCAGGTATAGATTTCAGTTCTGCCAGCTTTCGTGTGGGCACAAACTCTGGACGTTTCGCATTTTGTAGCCGGGCTCTGCCAGAGTCACATAGGCATTGTTGCATCATAACCAACCAAAGCTCCTCCAGAGCGCGAATGTCTGTGCGGCAGCGAATGCAGTTCCAAGGGACAGTGAAAACCAGGTCGAGCTTTCAGTGCTGGCAGCTTTCATGTGGGCGCAATCGCTGGACGTTTCGGATTTGGCAGCTGGGCTCTGCCAGAGTCACATAGGCATTGTTGCATCATAACCAACCAAGGCTTTTGCAGAGCGCGAATGTCTGTGCGGCAGCGAATGCAGTTCCAAGGGACAGTGAAAACCAGGTAGGGCTTTCAGGGCTGGCAGCGTTCGTGTGGGCGCAATCGCTGGACGTTTCGAATTTGGGAGCCGGGCTCTGCCAGAGTCACATAGGCATTGTTACATCATAACCAACCAAGGCTTTTTCAGAGCGCGAATGTCTGTGCGGCAGCGAATGCAGTTCCAAGGGACAGTGAAAACCAGGTAGGGCTTTCAGGGCTGGCAGCTTTCCTGTGGGCGCAATCGCTGGACGTTTCAAATTTGGCAGCCGGGCTCTGCCAGAGTCACATAGGCATTTTTGCATCATAACCATCCAAAGCTCTTGCAGAGCGCGAATGTCTGCGTGGCAGCGAATGCAGTTAAAAGGGACAGTGAAAATCAGGTACAGATTTCAGTTCTGGCAGCTTTCGTGTGGGCACAATCTCTGGACGTTTCGCATTTTGTAGCCGGGCTCTGCCAGAGTCACATAGGCATTGTTGCATCATAACCAACAAAAGCTCCTCCAGAGCGCGAATGTCTGTGCGGCAGCGAATGCAGTTCCAAGGGACAGTGAAAACCAGGTCGAGCTTTCAGTGCTGGCAGCTTTCGTGTGGGCGCAATCGCTGGACTTTTCCAATCTGGGAGCCGGGCTCTGAAAGAGTCACATAGGCATTGTTGCATCATAACCAACAAAGGCTCTTGCAGAGCACCAATGTCTCTGCGGCAGCGAATGCAGTTCCAAGGGACAGTGAAAACCAGGTAGGGCTTTCAGGGCTGGCAGCTTTCGTATGGGCGCAATCGCTGGACGTTTCGAATTTGGCAGCCGGGCTCTGCCAGAGTCACATAGGCATTGTTGCATCATAACCAACCAAAGCTCTTGCAGAGCGCGAATGTCTGTGCGGCAGCGAATGCAGTTCCAAGGGACAGTGAAAACCAGGTAGGGCTTTCAGGGCTGGCAGCTTTCGTGTGGGCGCAATCGCTGGACGTTTCAAATTTGGCAGCCGGGCTCTGCCAGAGTCACATAGGTATTGTTGCATCATAACCATCCAAAGCTCTTGCAGAGTGCGAATGTCTGTGCAGCAGCGAATGCAGTTAAAAGGGACAGTGAAAATCAGGTACAGATTTCAGTTCTGGCAGCTTTCGTGTGGGCACAATCTCTGGACGTTTCGCATTTTGTAGCCGGGCTCTGCCAGAGTCACATAGGCATTGTTGCATCATAACCAACCAAGGCTTTTGCAGAGCGCGAATGTCTGTGCGGCAGCGAATGCAGTTCCAAGGGACAGTAAAAACCAGATAGGGCTTTCAGGGCTGGCAGCTTTCGTGTGGGCGCAATCGCTGGACGTTTCGAATTTGGGAGCCGGGCTCTGCCAGAGTCACATAGGCATTGTTACATCATAACCAACCAAGGCTTTTGCAGAGCGCGAATGTCTGTGCGGCAGCGAATGCAGTTCCAAGGGACAGTGAAAACCAGGTACAGATTTCAGGGCTGGCAGCTTTCCTGTGGGCGCAATCGCTGGATGTTTCAAATTTGGCAGCGGGCTCTGCCAGAGTCACATAGGCATGGTTGCATCATAACCATCCAAAGCTCTTGCAGAGTGCGAATGTCTGTGCAGCAGCGAATGCAGTTAAAAGGGACAGTGAAAATCAGGTACAGATTTCAGTTCTGGCAGCTTTCGTGTGGGCACAATCTCTGGACGTTTCGCATTTTGTAGCCGGGCTCTGCCAGAGTCACATAGGCATTGTTGCATCATAACCAACCAAAGCTCCTCCAGAGCGCGAATGTCTGTGCGGCAGCGAATGCAGTTCCAAGGGACAGTGAAAACCAGGTCGAGCTTTCAGTGCTGGCAGCTTTCATGTGGGCGCAATCGCTGGACGTTTCGGATTTGGCAGCTGGGCTCTGCCAGAGTCACATAGGCATTGTTGCATCATAACCAACCAAGGCTTTTGCAGAGCGCGAATGTCTGTGCGGCAGCGAATGCAGTTCCAAGGGACAGTGAAAACCAGGTAGGGCTTTCAGGGCTGGCAGCGTTCGTGTGGGCGCAATCGCTGGACGTTTCGAATTTGGGAGCCGGGCTCTGCCAGAGTCACATAGGCATTGTTACATCATAACCAACCAAGGCTTTTGCAGAGCGCGAATGTCTGTGCGGCAGCGAATGCAGTTCCAAGGGACAGTGAAAACCAGGTAGGGCTTTCAGGGCTGGCAGCTTTCCTGTGGGCGCAATCGCTGGACGTTTCAAATTTGGCAGCCGGGCTCTGCCAGAGTCACATAGGCATTTTTGCATCATAACCATCCAAAGCTCTTGCAGAGCGCGAATGTCTGCGTGGCAGCGAATGCAGTTAAAAGGGACAGTGAAAATCAGGTACAGATTTCAGTTCTGGCAGCTTTCGTGTGGGCACAATCTCTGGACGTTTCGCATTTTGTAGCCGGGCTCTGCCAGAGTCACATAGGCATTGTTGCATCATAACCAACAAAAGCTCCTCCAGAGCGCGAATGTCTGTGCGGCAGCGAATGCAGTTCCAAGGGACAGTGAAAACCAGGTCGAGCTTTCAGTGCTGGCAGCTTTCGTGTGGGCGCAATCGCTGGACTTTTCCAATCTGGGAGCCGGGCTCTGAAAGAGTCACATAGGCATTGTTGCATCATAACCAACAAAGGCTCTTGCAGAGCACCAATGTCTCTGCGGCAGCGAATGCAGTTCCAAGGGACAGTGAAAACCAGGTAGGGCTTTCAGGGCTGGCAGCTTTCGTATGGGCGCAATCGCTGGACGTTTCGAATTTGGCAGCCGGGCTCTGCCAGAGTCACATAGGCATTGTTGCATCATAACCAACCAAAGCTCTTGCAGAGCGCGAATGTCTGTGCGGCAGCGAATGCAGTTCCAAGGGACAGTGAAAACCAGGTAGGGCTTTCAGGGCTGGCAGCTTTCGTGTGGGCGCAATCGCTGGACGTTTCAAATTTGGCAGCCGGGCTCTGCCAGAGTCACATAGGTATTGTTGCATCATAACCATCCAAAGCTCTTGCAGAGTGCGAATGTCTGTGCAGCAGCGAATGCAGTTAAAAGGGACAGTGAAAATCAGGTACAGATTTCAGTTCTGGCAGCTTTCGTGTGGGCACAATCTCTTGACGTTTCGCATTTTGTAGCCGGGCTCTGCCAGAGTCACATAGGCATTGTTGCATCATAACCAACCAAAGCTCCTCCAGAGCGCGAATGTCTGTGCGGCAGCGAATGCAGTTCCAAGGGACAGTGAAAACCAGGTAGGGCTTTCAGGGCTGGCAGCTTTCGTGTGGGCGCAATCGCTGGACGTTTCGAATTTGGCAGCCGGGCTCTGCCAGAGTCACATAGGCATTGTTGCATCATAACCAACCAAGGCTTTTGCAGAGCGCGAATGTCTGTGCGGCAGCGAATGCAGTTCCAAGGGACAGTAAAAACCAGATAGGGCTTTCAGGGCTGGCAGCTTTCGTGTGGGCGCAATCGCTGGACGTTTCGAATTTGGGAGCCGGGCTCTGCCAGAGTCACATAGGCATTGTTACATCATAACCAACCAAGGCTTTTGCAGAGCGCGAATGTCTGTGCGGCAGCGAATGCAGTTCCAAGGGACAGTGAAAACCAGGTACAGATTTCAGGGCTGGCAGCTTTCCTGTGGGCGCAATCGCTGGATGTTTCAAATTTGGCAGCGGGCTCTGCCAGAGTCACATAGGCATGGTTGCATCATAACCATCCAAAGCTCTTGCAGAGTGCGAATGTCTGTGCAGCAGCGAATGCAGTTAAAAGGGACAGTGAAAATCAGGTACAGATTTCAGTGCTGGCAGCTTTCGTGTGGGCACAATCTCTGGACGTTTCGCATTTTGTAGCCGGGCTCTGCCAGAGTCACATAGGCATTGTTGCATCATAACCAACCAAAGCTCCTCCAGAGCGCGAATGTCTGTGCGGCAGCGAATGCAGTTCCAAGGGACAGTGAAAACCAGGTCGAGCTTTCAGTGCTGGCAGCTTTCATGTGGGCGCAATCGCTGGACGTTTCGGATTTGGCAGCTGGGCTCTGCCAGAGTCACATAGGCATTGTTGCATCATAACCAACCAAGGCTTTTGCAGAGCGCGAATGTCTGTGCGGCAGCGAATGCAGTTCCAAGGGACAGTGAAAACCAGGTAGGGCTTTCAGGGCTGGCAGCGTTCGTGTGGGCGCAATCGCTGGACGTTTCGAATTTGGGAGCCGGGCTCTGCCAGAGTCACATAGGCATTGTTACATCATAACCAACCAAGGCTTTTGCAGAGCGCGAATGTCTGTGCGGCAGCGAATGCAGTTCCAAGGGACAGTGAAAACCAGGTAGGGCTTTCAGGGCTGGCAGCTTTCCTGTGGGCGCAATCGCTGGACGTTTCAAATTTGGCAGCCGGGCTCTGCCAGAGTCACATAGGCATTTTTGCATCATAACCATCCAAAGCTCTTGCAGAGCGCGAATGTCTGCGTGGCAGCGAATGCAGTTAAAAGGGACAGTGAAAATCAGGTACAGATTTCAGTTCTGGCAGCTTTCGTGTGGGCACAATCTCTGGACGTTTCGCATTTTGTAGCCGGGCTCTGCCAGAGTCACATAGGCATTGTTGCATCATAACCAACAAAAGCTCCTCCAGAGCGCGAATGTCTGTGCGGCAGCGAATGCAGTTCCAAGGGACAGTGAAAACCAGGTCGAGCTTTCAGTGCTGGCAGCTTTCGTGTGGGCGCAATCGCTGGACTTTTCCAATCTGGGAGCCGGGCTCTGAAAGAGTCACATAGGCATTGTTGCATCATAACCAACAAAGGCTCTTGCAGAGCACCAATGTCTCTGCGGCAGCGAATGCAGTTCCAAGGGACAGTGAAAACCAGGTAGGGCTTTCAGGGCTGGCAGCTTTCGTATGGGCGCAATCGCTGGACGTTTCGAATTTGGCAGCCGGGCTCTGCCAGAGTCACATAGGCATTATTGCATCATAACCAACCAAAGCTCTTGCAGAGCGCGAATGTCTGTGTGGCAGCGAATGCAGTTCCAAGGGACAGTGAAAACCAGGTAGGGCTTTCAGGGCTGGCAGCTTTCGTGTGGGCGCAATCGCTGGACGTTTCGAATTTGGCAGCCGGGCTCTGCCAGAGTCACATAGGCATTGTTGCATCATAACCAACCAAGGCTTTTGCAGAGCGCGAATGTCTCTGCGGCAGCGAATGCAGTTCCAAGGGACAGTGAAAACCAGGTCGAGCTTTCAGTGCTGGCGGCTTTCGTATGGGCGCAATCGCTGGACGTTTCGAATTTGGCAGCCGGGGTCTGTCAGAGTCACATAGGCATTGTTGCATCATAACCAACCAAAGCTCTTGCAGAGCGCGAATGTCTGTTCGGCAGCGAATGCAGTTCCAAGGGACAGTGAAAACCAGGTAGGGCTTTCAGGGCTGGCAGCCTTCGTGTGGGCGCAATCGCTGGACGTTTCAAATTTGGCAGCCGGGCTCTGCCAGAGTCACATAGGCATTGTTGCATCATAACCATCCAAAGCTCTTGCAGAGTGCGAATGTCTGTGCAGCAGCGAATGCAGTTAAAAGGGACAGTGAAAACCAGGTACAGATTTCAGTTCTGGCAGCTTTCGTGTGGGCACAATCTCTGGACGTTTCGCATTTTGTAGCCGGGCTCTGCCAGAGTCACATAGGCATTGTTGCATCATAACCATCCAGAGCTCTTGCAGAGCGCGAATGTCTGTGCGGCAGCGAATGCAGTTCCAAGGGACAGTGAAAACCAGGTCGAGCTTTCAGTGCTGACAGTGTGAGCGCAATCGCTGGACGTTTCGAATTTGGCAGCCGGGCTCTGCCAGAGTCACATAGGCATTGTTACATCATAACCAACCAAGGCTTTTGCTGAGGGCGAATATCTGTGTGGCAGCGAATGCAGTTCCAAGGGACAGTGAAAACCAGGTCGAGCTTTCAGTGCTGGCAGCTTTCGTATGGGCGCAATCGCTGGACGTTTCGAATTTGGCAGCCGGGCTCTGCCAGAGTCACATAGGCATTTTTGCATCATAACCATCCAAAGCTCTTGCAGAGCGCGAATGTCTGTTCGAGAGCGAATGCAGTTAAAAGGGACAGTGAAAATCAGGTACAGATTTCAGTTCTGGCAGCTTTCCTGTGGGCACAATCTCTGGACGTTTCGAATTTTGTAGCCGGGCTCTGCCAGAGTCACATAGGCATTGTTGCATCATAACCAAGCAAGGCTCTTGCAGAGCGCGAATGTCTTTGCAGCAGCGAATGCAGTTCCAAGGGACAGTGAAAACCAGGTAGGGCTTTCAGGGCTGGCAGCTTTCCTGTGGGCGTAATCGCTGGACGTTTCGAATTTGGCAGCCGGGATTTGCCAGGGTCACATAGGCATTGTTGCATCATAACCAACCAAAGCTCTTGCAGAGCGCGAATGTCTGTGTGGCAGCGAATGCAGTTCCAAGGGACAGTGAAAACCAGGTAGGGCTTTCAGGGCTGGCAGCTTTCGTGTGGGCGCAATCGCTGGACGTTTCGAATTTGGGAGCCGGGCTCTGCCAGAGTCACATAGGCATTGTTACATCATAACCAACCAAGCCTTTTGCTGAGCGCGAATATCTGTGTAGCAGCGAATGCAGTACCAAGGGACAGTGAAAACCAGGTAGGGCTTTCAGGGCTGGCAGCTTTCGTGTGGGCGCAATCGCTGGACGTTTCGAATTTGGCAGCCGGGCTCTGCCAGAGTCACATAGGCATTGTTGCATCATAACCAAGCAAGGCTCTTGCAGAGCGCGAATGTCTTTGCAGCAGCGAAAGCAGTTCCAAGGGACAGTGAAAACCAGGTAGGGCTTTCAGGGCTGGCAGCTTTCCTGTGGGCGTAATCGCTGGACGTTTCGAATTTGGCAGCCGGGATTTGCCAGGGTCACATAGGCATTGTTATATCATAACCAACCAAAGCTCTTGCAGAGCGCGAATGTCTGTGTGGCAGCGAATGCAGTTCCAAGGGACAGTGAAAACCAGGTAGGGCTTTCAGGGCTGGCAGCTTTCCTGTGGGCGTAATCGCTGGACGTTTCGAATTTGGCAGCCGGGCTCTGCCAGAGTCACATAGGCATTGTTGCATCATAACCAACCAAGGCTTTTGCAGAGCACCAATGTCTCTGCGGCAGCGAATGCAGTTCCAAGGGACAGTGAAAACCAGGTCGAGCTTTCAGTGCTGGCAGCTTTCGTATGGGCGCAATCGCTGGACGTTTCGAATTTGGCAGCCGGGCTCTGTCAGAGTCACATAGGCATTGTTGCATCATAACCAACCAAAGCTCCTCCAGAGCGCGAATGTCTGTGCGGCAGCGAATGCAGTTAAAACGGACAGTGAAAATCAGGTAGGGCTTTCAGGGCTGGCAGCTTTCGTGTGGGCGCAATCGCTGGACGTTTCAAATTTGGCAGCCGGGCTCTGCCAGAGTCACATAGGCATTGTTGCATCATAACCATCCAAAGCTCTTGCAGAGTGCGAATGTCTGTGCAGCAGCGAATGCAGTTAAAAGGGACAGTGAAAATCAGGTACAGATTTCAGTTCTGGCAGCTTTCCTGTGGGCACAATCTCTTGACGTTTCGCATTTTGTAGCCGGGCTCTGCCAGAGTCACATAGGCATTGTTGCATCATAACCAACCAAAGCTCCTCCAGAGCGCGAATGTCTGTGCGGCAGCGAATGCAGTTCCAAGGGACAGTGAAAACCAGGTAGGGCTTTCAGGGCTGGCAGCTTTCGTGTGGGCGCAATCGCTGGACGTTTCGAATTTGGCAGCCGGGCTCTGCCAGAGTCACATAGGCATTGTTGCATCATAACCAACCAAGGCTTTTGCAGAGCGCGAATGTCTGTGCGGCAGCGAATGCAGTTCCAAGGGACAGTAAAAACCAGATAGGGCTTTCAGGGCTGGCAGCTTTCGTGTGGGCGCAATCGCTGGACGTTTCGAATTTGGGAGCCGGGCTCTGCCAGAGTCACATAGGCATTGTTACATCATAACCAACCAAGGCTTTTGCAGAGCGCGAATGTCTGTGCGGCAGCGAATGCAGTTCCAAGGGACAGTGAAAACCAGGTACAGATTTCAGGGCTGGCAGCTTTCCTGTGGGCGCAATCGCTGGATGTTTCAAATTTGGCAGCGGGCTCTGCCAGAGTCACATAGGCATGGTTGCATCATAACCATCCAAAGCTCTTGCAGAGTGCGAATGTCTGTGCAGCAGCGAATGCAGTTAAAAGGGACAGTGAAAATCAGGTATAGATTTCAGTTCTGCCAGCTTTCGTGTGGGCACAAACTCTGGACGTTTCGCATTTTGTAGCCGGGCTCTGCCAGAGTCACATAGGCATTGTTGCATCATAACCAACCAAAGCTCCTCCAGAGCGCGAATGTCTGTGCGGCAGCGAATGCAGTTCCAAGGGACAGTGAAAACCAGGTCGAGCTTTCAGTGCTGGCAGCTTTCATGTGGGCGCAATCGCTGGACGTTTCGGATTTGGCAGCTGGGCTCTGCCAGAGTCACATAGGCATTGTTGCATCATAACCAACCAAGGCTTTTGCAGAGCGCGAATGTCTGTGCGGCAGCGAATGCAGTTCCAAGGGACAGTGAAAACCAGGTAGGGCTTTCAGGGCTGGCAGCGTTCGTGTGGGCGCAATCGCTGGACGTTTCGAATTTGGGAGCCGGGCTCTGCCAGAGTCACATAGGCATTGTTACATCATAACCAACCAAGGCTTTTGCAGAGCGCGAATGTCTGTGCGGCAGCGAATGCAGTTCCAAGGGACAGTGAAAACCAGGTAGGGCTTTCAGGGCTGGCAGCTTTCCTGTGGGCGCAATCGCTGGACGTTTCAAATTTGGCAGCCGGGCTCTGCCAGAGTCACATAGGCATTTTTGCATCATAACCATCCAAAGCTCTTGCAGAGCGCGAATGTCTGCGTGGCAGCGAATGCAGTTAAAAGGGACAGTGAAAATCAGGTACAGATTTCAGTTCTGGCAGCTTTCGTGTGGGCACAATCTCTGGACGTTTCGCATTTTGTAGCCGGGCTCTGCCAGAGTCACATAGGCATTGTTGCATCATAACCAACAAAAGCTCCTCCAGAGCGCGAATGTCTGTGCGGCAGCGAATGCAGTTCCAAGGGACAGTGAAAACCAGGTCGAGCTTTCAGTGCTGGCAGCTTTCGTGTGGGCGCAATCGCTGGACTTTTCCAATCTGGGAGCCGGGCTCTGAAAGAGTCACATAGGCATTGTTGCATCATAACCAACAAAGGCTCTTGCAGAGCACCAATGTCTCTGCGGCAGCGAATGCAGTTCCAAGGGACAGTGAAAACCAGGTAGGGCTTTCAGGGCTGGCAGCTTTCGTATGGGCGCAATCGCTGGACGTTTCGAATTTGGCAGCCGGGCTCTGCCAGAGTCACATAGGCATTGTTGCATCATAACCAACCAAAGCTCTTGCAGAGCGCGAATGTCTGTGCGGCAGCGAATGCAGTTCCAAGGGACAGTGAAAACCAGGTAGGGCTTTCAGGGCTGGCAGCTTTCGTGTGGGCGCAATCGCTGGACGTTTCAAATTTGGCAGCCGGGCTCTGCCAGAGTCACATAGGTATTGTTGCATCATAACCATCCAAAGCTCTTGCAGAGTGCGAATGTCTGTGCAGCAGCGAATGCAGTTAAAAGGGACAGTGAAAATCAGGTACAGATTTCAGTTCTGGCAGCTTTCGTGTGGGCACAATCTCTTGACGTTTCGCATTTTGTAGCCGGGCTCTGCCAGAGTCACATAGGCATTGTTGCATCATAACCAACCAAAGCTCCTCCAGAGCGCGAATGTCTGTGCGGCAGCGAATGCAGTTCCAAGGGACAGTGAAAACCAGGTAGGGCTTTCAGGGCTGGCAGCTTTCGTGTGGGCGCAATCGCTGGACGTTTCGAATTTGGCAGCCGGGCTCTGCCAGAGTCACATAGGCATTGTTGCATCATAACCAACCAAGGCTTTTGCAGAGCGCGAATGTCTGTGCGGCAGCGAATGCAGTTCCAAGGGACAGTAAAAACCAGATAGGGCTTTCAGGGCTGGCAGCTTTCGTGTGGGCGCAATCGCTGGACGTTTCGAATTTGGGAGCCGGGCTCTGCCAGAGTCACATAGGCATTGTTACATCATAACCAACCAAGGCTTTTGCAGAGCGCGAATGTCTGTGCGGCAGCGAATGCAGTTCCAAGGGACAGTGAAAACCAGGTACAGATTTCAGGGCTGGCAGCTTTCCTGTGGGCGCAATCGCTGGATGTTTCAAATTTGGCAGCGGGCTCTGCCAGAGTCACATAGGCATGGTTGCATCATAACCATCCAAAGCTCTTGCAGAGTGCGAATGTCTGTGCAGCAGCGAATGCAGTTAAAAGGGACAGTGAAAATCAGGTACAGATTTCAGTTCTGCCAGCTTTCGTGTGGGCACAAACTCTGGACGTTTCGCATTTTGTAGCCGGGCTCTGCCAGAGTCACATAGGCATTGTTGCATCATAACCAACCAAAGCTCCTCCAGAGCGCGAATGTCTGTGCGGCAGCGAATGCAGTTCCAAGGGACAGTGAAAACCAGGTCGAGCTTTCAGTGCTGGCAGCTTTCATGTGGGCGCAATCGCTGGACGTTTCGGATTTGGCAGCTGGGCTCTGCCAGAGTCACATAGGCATTGTTGCATCATAACCAACCAAGGCTTTTGCAGAGCGCGAATGTCTGTGCGGCAGCGAATGCAGTTCCAAGGGACAGTGAAAACCAGGTAGGGCTTTCAGGGCTGGCAGCGTTCGTGTGGGCGCAATCGCTGGACGTTTCGAATTTGGGAGCCGGGCTCTGCCAGAGTCACATAGGCATTGTTACATCATAACCAACCAAGGCTTTTGCAGAGCGCGAATGTCTGTGCGGCAGCGAATGCAGTTCCAAGGGACAGTGAAAACCAGGTAGGGCTTTCAGGGCTGGCAGCTTTCCTGTGGGCGCAATCGCTGGACGTTTCAAATTTGGCAGCCGGGCTCTGCCAGAGTCACATAGGCATTTTTGCATCATAACCATCCAAAGCTCTTGCAGAGCGCGAATGTCTGCGTGGCAGCGAATGCAGTTAAAAGGGACAGTGAAAATCAGGTACAGATTTCAGTTCTGGCAGCTTTCGTGTGGGCACAATCTCTGGACGTTTCGCATTTTGTAGCCGGGCTCTGCCAGAGTCACATAGGCATTGTTGCATCATAACCAACAAAAGCTCCTCCAGAGCGCGAATGTCTGTGCGGCAGCGAATGCAGTTCCAAGGGACAGTGAAAACCAGGTCGAGCTTTCAGTGCTGGCAGCTTTCGTGTGGGCGCAATCGCTGGACTTTTCCAATCTGGGAGCCGGGCTCTGAAAGAGTCACATAGGCATTGTTGCATCATAACCAACAAAGGCTCTTGCAGAGCACCAATGTCTCTGCGGCAGCGAATGCAGTTCCAAGGGACAGTGAAAACCAGGTAGGGCTTTCAGGGCTGGCAGCTTTCGTATGGGCGCAATCGCTGGACGTTTCGAATTTGGCAGCCGGGCTCTGCCAGAGTCACATAGGCATTGTTGCATCATAACCAACCAAAGCTCTTGCAGAGCGCGAATGTCTGTGCGGCAGCGAATGCAGTTCCAAGGGACAGTGAAAACCAGGTAGGGCTTTCAGGGCTGGCAGCTTTCGTGTGGGCGCAATCGCTGGACGTTTCAAATTTGGCAGCCGGGCTCTGCCAGAGTCACATAGGTATTGTTGCATCATAACCATCCAAAGCTCTTGCAGAGTGCGAATGTCTGTGCAGCAGCGAATGCAGTTAAAAGGGACAGTGAAAATCAGGTACAGATTTCAGTTCTGGCAGCTTTCGTGTGGGCACAATCTCTTGACGTTTCGCATTTTGTAGCCGGGCTCTGCCAGAGTCACATAGGCATTGTTGCATCATAACCAACCAAAGCTCCTCCAGAGCGCGAATGTCTGTGCGGCAGCGAATGCAGTTCCAAGGGACAGTGAAAACCAGGTAGGGCTTTCAGGGCTGGCAGCTTTCGTGTGGGCGCAATCGCTGGACGTTTCGAATTTGGCAGCCGGGCTCTGCCAGAGTCACATAGGCATTGTTGCATCATAACCAACCAAGGCTTTTGCAGAGCGCGAATGTCTGTGCGGCAGCGAATGCAGTTCCAAGGGACAGTAAAAACCAGATAGGGCTTTCAGGGCTGGCAGCTTTCGTGTGGGCGCAATCGCTGGACGTTTCGAATTTGGGAGCCGGGCTCTGCCAGAGTCACATAGGCATTGTTACATCATAACCAACCAAGGCTTTTGCAGAGCGCGAATGTCTGTGCGGCAGCGAATGCAGTTCCAAGGGACAGTGAAAACCAGGTACAGATTTCAGGGCTGGCAGCTTTCCTGTGGGCGCAATCGCTGGATGTTTCAAATTTGGCAGCGGGCTCTGCCAGAGTCACATAGGCATGGTTGCATCATAACCATCCAAAGCTCTTGCAGAGTGCGAATGTCTGTGCAGCAGCGAATGCAGTTAAAAGGGACAGTGAAAATCAGGTACAGATTTCAGTTCTGCCAGCTTTCGTGTGGGCACAAACTCTGGACGTTTCGCATTTTGTAGCCGGGCTCTGCCAGAGTCACATAGGCATTGTTGCATCATAACCAACCAAAGCTCCTCCAGAGCGCGAATGTCTGTGCGGCAGCGAATGCAGTTCCAAGGGACAGTGAAAACCAGGTCGAGCTTTCAGTGCTGGCAGCTTTCATGTGGGCGCAATCGCTGGACGTTTCGGATTTGGCAGCTGGGCTCTGCCAGAGTCACATAGGCATTGTTGCATCATAACCAACCAAGGCTTTTGCAGAGCGCGAATGTCTGTGCGGCAGCGAATGCAGTTCCAAGGGACAGTGAAAACCAGGTAGGGCTTTCAGGGCTGGCAGCGTTCGTGTGGGCGCAATCGCTGGACGTTTCGAATTTGGGAGCCGGGCTCTGCCAGAGTCACATAGGCATTGTTACATCATAACCAACCAAGGCTTTTGCAGAGCGCGAATGTCTGTGCGGCAGCGAATGCAGTTCCAAGGGACAGTGAAAACCAGGTAGGGCTTTCAGGGCTGGCAGCTTTCCTGTGGGCGCAATCGCTGGACGTTTCAAATTTGGCAGCCGGGCTCTGCCAGAGTCACATAGGCATTTTTGCATCATAACCATCCAAAGCTCTTGCAGAGCGCGAATGTCTGCGTGGCAGCGAATGCAGTTAAAAGGGACAGTGAAAATCAGGTACAGATTTCAGTTCTGGCAGCTTTCGTGTGGGCACAATCTCTGGACGTTTCGCATTTTGTAGCCGGGCTCTGCCAGAGTCACATAGGCATTGTTGCATCATAACCAACAAAAGCTCCTCCAGAGCGCGAATGTCTGTGCGGCAGCGAATGCAGTTCCAAGGGACAGTGAAAACCAGGTCGAGCTTTCAGTGCTGGCAGCTTTCGTGTGGGCGCAATCGCTGGACTTTTCCAATCTGGGAGCCGGGCTCTGAAAGAGTCACATAGGCATTGTTGCATCATAACCAACAAAGGCTCTTGCAGAGCACCAATGTCTCTGCGGCAGCGAATGCAGTTCCAAGGGACAGTGAAAACCAGGTAGGGCTTTCAGGGCTGGCAGCTTTCGTATGGGCGCAATCGCTGGACGTTTCGAATTTGGCAGCCGGGCTCTGCCAGAGTCACATAGGCATTGTTGCATCATAACCAACCAAAGCTCTTGCAGAGCGCGAATGTCTGTGTGGCAGCGAATGCAGTTCCAAGGGACAGTGAAAACCAGGTAGGGCTTTCAGGGCTGGCAGCTTTCGTGTGGGCGCAATCGCTGGACGTTTCGAATTTGGCAGCCGGGCTCTGCCAGAGTCACATAGGCATTGTTGCATCATAACCAACCAAGGCTTTTGCAGAG
The DNA here is from genome assembly GCF_035582795.1 of Mycteria americana. Lineage (NCBI taxonomy): Eukaryota > Metazoa > Chordata > Aves > Ciconiiformes > Ciconiidae > Mycteria > Mycteria americana. The sequence goes on along the minus strand of NC_134384.1, from coordinate 8,054,833 downwards.
CGCGAATGTCTCTGCGGCAGCGAATGCAGTTCCAAGGGACAGTGAAAACCAGGTCGAGCTTTCAGTGCTGGCGGCTTTCGTATGGGCGCAATCGCTGGACGTTTCGAATTTGGCAGCCGGGGTCTGTCAGAGTCACATAGGCATTGTTGCATCATAACCAACCAAAGCTCTTGCAGAGCGCGAATGTCTGTTCGGCAGCGAATGCAGTTCCAAGGGACAGTGAAAACCAGGTAGGGCTTTCAGGGCTGGCAGCCTTCGTGTGGGCGCAATCGCTGGACGTTTCAAATTTGGCAGCCGGGCTCTGCCAGAGTCACATAGGCATTGTTGCATCATAACCATCCAAAGCTCTTGCAGAGTGCGAATGTCTGTGCAGCAGCGAATGCAGTTAAAAGGGACAGTGAAAACCAGGTACAGATTTCAGTTCTGGCAGCTTTCGTGTGGGCACAATCTCTGGACGTTTCGCATTTTGTAGCCGGGCTCTGCCAGAGTCACATAGGCATTGTTGCATCATAACCATCCAGAGCTCTTGCAGAGCGCGAATGTCTGTGCGGCAGCGAATGCAGTTCCAAGGGACAGTGAAAACCAGGTCGAGCTTTCAGTGCTGACAGTGTGAGCGCAATCGCTGGACGTTTCGAATTTGGCAGCCGGGCTCTGCCAGAGTCACATAGGCATTGTTACATCATAACCAACCAAGGCTTTTGCTGAGGGCGAATATCTGTGTGGCAGAGAATGCAGTTCCAAGGGACAGTGAAAACCAGGTCGAGCTTTCAGTGCTGGCAGCTTTCGTATGGGCGCAATCGCTGGACGTTTCGAATTTGGCAGCCGGGCTCTGCCAGAGTCACATAGGCATTTTTGCATCATAACCATCCAAAGCTCTTGCAGAGCGCGAATGTCTGTTCGAGAGCGAATGCAGTTAAAAGGGACAGTGAAAATCAGGTACAGATTTCAGTTCTGGCAGCTTTCCTGTGGGCACAATCTCTGGACGTTTCGAATTTTGTAGCCGGGCTCTGCCAGAGTCACATAGGCATTGTTGCATCATAACCAAGCAAGGCTCTTGCAGAGCGCGAATGTCTTTGCAGCAGCGAATGCAGTTCCAAGGGACAGTGAAAACCAGGTAGGGCTTTCAGGGCTGGCAGCTTTCCTGTGGGCGTAATCGCTGGACGTTTCGAATTTGGCAGCCGGGATTTGCCAGGGTCACATAGGCATTGTTATATCATAACCAACCAAAGCTCTTGCAGAGCGCGAATGTCTGTGTGGCAGCGAATGCAGTTCCAAGGGACAGTGAAAACCAGGTAGAGCTTTCAGGGCTGGCAGCTTTCGTGTGGGCGCAATCGCTGGACGTTTCGAATTTGGGAGCCGGGCTCTGCCAGAGTCACATAGGCATTGTTACATCATAACCAACCAAGCCTTTTGCTGAGCGCGAATATCTGTGTAGCAGCGAATGCAGTTCCAAGGGACAGTGAAAACCAGGTAGGGCTTTCAGGGCTGGCAGCTTTCGTGTGGGCGCAATCGCTGGACGTTTCGAATTTGGCAGCCGGGCTCTGCCAGAGTCACATAGGCATTGTTGCATCATAACCAAGCAAGGCTCTTGCAGAGCGCGAATGTCTTTGCAGCAGCGAAAGCAGTTCCAAGGGACAGTGAAAACCAGGTAGGGCTTTCAGGGCTGGCAGCTTTCCTGTGGGCGTAATCGCTGGACGTTTCGAATTTGGCAGCCGGGATTTGCCAGGGTCACATAGGCATTGTTATATCATAACCAACCAAAGCTCTTGCAGAGCGCGAATGTCTGTGTGGCAGCGAATGCAGTTCCAAGGAACAGTGAAAACCAGGTAGGGCTTTCAGGGCTGGCAGCTTTCCTGTGGGCGTAATCGCTGGACGTTTCGAATTTGGCAGCCGGGCTCTGCCAGAGTCACATAGGCATTGTTGCATCATAACCAACCAAGGCTTTTGCAGAGCACCAATGTCTCTGCGGCAGCGAATGCAGTTCCAAGGGACAGTGAAAACCAGGTCGAGCTTTCAGTGCTGGCAGCTTTCGTATGGGCGCAATCGCTGGACGTTTCGAATTTGGCAGCCGGGCTCTGTCAGAGTCACATAGGCATTGTTGCATCATAACCAACCAAAGCTCCTCCAGAGCGCGAATGTCTGTGCGGCAGCGAATGCAGTTCCAAGGGACAGTGAAAACCAGGTAGGGCTTTCAGGGCTGGCAGCTTTCGTGTGGGCGCAATCGCTGGACGTTTCAAATTTGGCAGCCGGGCTCTGCCAGAGTCACATAGGCATTGTTGCATCATAACCATCCAAAGCTCTTGCAGAGTGCGAATGTCTGTGCAGCAGCGAATGCAGTTAAAAGGGACAGTGAAAATCAGGTACAGATTTCAGTTCTGGCAGCTTTCCTGTGGGCACAATCTCTTGACGTTTCGCATTTTGTAGCCGGGCTCTGCCAGAGTCACATAGGCATTGTTGCATCATAACCAACCAAAGCTCCTCCAGAGCGCGAATGTCTGTGCGGCAGCGAATGCAGTTCCAAGGGACAGTGAAAACCAGGTAGGGCTTTCAGGGCTGGCAGCTTTCGTGTGGGCGCAATCGCTGGACGTTTCGAATTTGGCAGCCGGGCTCTGCCAGAGTCACATAGGCATTGTTGCATCATAACCAACCGAGGCTTTTGCAGAGCGCGAATGTCTGTGCGGCAGCGAATGCAGTTCCAAGGGACAGTAAAAACCAGATAGGGCTTTCAGGGCTGGCAGCTTTCGTGTGGGCGCAATCGCTGGACGTTTCGAATTTGGGAGCCGGGCTCTGCCAGAGTCACATAGGCATTGTTACATCATAACCAACCAAGGCTTTTGCAGAGCGCGAATGTCTGTGCGGCAGCGAATGCAGTTCCAAGGGACAGTGAAAACCAGGTACAGATTTCAGGGCTGGCAGCTTTCCTGTGGGCGCAATCGCTGGATGTTTCAAATTTGGCAGCGGGCTCTGCCAGAGTCACATAGGCATGGTTGCATCATAACCATCCAAAGCTCTTGCAGGGTGCGAATGTCTGTGCAGCAGCGAATGCAGTTAAAAGGGACAGTGAAAATCAGGTACAGATTTCAGTTCTGGCAGCTTTCGTGTGGGCACAATCTCTGGACGTTTCGCATTTTGTAGCCGGGCTCTGCCAGAGTCACATAGGCATTGTTGCATCATAACCAACCAAAGCTCCTCCAGAGCGCGAATGTCTGTGCGGCAGCGAATGCAGTTCCAAGGGACAGTGAAAACCAGGTCGAGCTTTCAGTGCTGGCAGCTTTCATGTGGGCGCAATCGCTGGACGTTTCGAATTTGGCAGCTGGGCTCTGCCAGAGTCACATAGGCATTGTTGCATCATAACCAACCAAGGCTTTTGCAGAGCGCGAATGTCTGTGCGGCAGCGAATGCAGTTCCAAGGGACAGTGAAAACCAGGTAGGGCTTTCAGGGCTGGCAGCGTTCGTGTGGGCGCAATCGCTGGACGTTTCGAATTTGGGAGCCGGGCTCTGCCAGAGTCACATAGGCATTGTTACATCATAACCAACCAAGGCTTTTGCAGAGCGCGAATGTCTGTGCGGCAGCGAATGCAGTTCCAAGGGACAGTGAAAACCAGGTAGGGCTTTCAGGGCTGGCAGCTTTCGTGTGGGCGCAATCGCTGGACGTTTCAAATTTGGCAGCCGGGCTCTGCCAGAGTCACATAGGCATTTTTGCATCATAACCATCCAAAGCTCTTGCAGAGCGCGAATGTCTGCGTGGCAGCGAATGCAATTAAAAGGGACAGTGAAAATCAGGTACAGATTTCAGTTCTGGCAGCTTTCGTGTGGGCACAATCTCTGGACGTTTCGCATTTTGTAGCCGGGCTCTGCCAGAGTCACATAGGCATTGTTGCATCATAACCAACCAAAGCTCCTCCAGAGCGCGAATGTCTGTGCGGCAGCGAATGCAGTTCCAAGAGACAGTGAAAACCAGGTCGAGCTTTCAGTGCTGGCAGCTTTCGTGTGGGCGCAATCGCTGGACGTTTCGAATTTGGCAGCCGGGCTCTGCCAGAGTCACATAGGCATTGTTGCATCATAACCAACCAAGGCTTTTGCAGAGCGCGAATGTCTGTGCGGCAGCGAATGCAGTTCCAAGGGACAGTGAAAACCAGGTAGGGCTTTCAGGGCTGGCAGCTTTCGTGTGGGCGCAATCGCTGGACTTTTCCAATCTGGGAGCCGGGCTCTGAAAGAGTCACATAGGCATTCTTGCATCATAACCAACAAAGGCTCTTGCAGAGCACCAATGTCTCTGCGGCAGCGAATGCAGTTCCAAGGGACAGTGAAAACCAGGTAGGGCTTTCAGGGCTGGCAGCTTTCGTATGGGCGCAATCGCTGGACGTTTCGAATTTGGCAGCCGGGCTCTGCCAGAGTCACATAGGCATTGTTGCATCATAACCAACCAAAGCTCTTGCAGAGCGCGAATGTCTGTGTGGCAGCGAATGCAGTTCCAAGGGACAGTGAAAACCAGGTAGGGCTTTCAGGGCTGGCAGCTTTCGTGTGGGCGCAATCGCTGGACGTTTCGAATTTGGCAGCCGGGCTCTGCCAGAGTCACATAGGCATTGTTGCATCATAACCAACCAAGGCTTTTGCAGAGCGCGAATGTCTCTGCGGCAGCGAATGCAGTTCCAAGGGACAGTGAAAACCAGGTCGAGCTATCAGTGCTGGCGGCTTTCGTATGGGCGCAATCGCTGGACGTTTCGAATTTGGCAGCCGGGGTCTGTCAGAGTCACATAGGCATTGTTGCATCATAACCATCCAAAGCTCTTGCAGAGCGCGAATGTCTGCGTGGCAGCGAATGCAATTAAAAGGGACAGTGAAAATCAGGTACAGATTTCAGTTCTGGCAGCTTTCGTGTGGGCACAATCTCTGGACGTTTCGCATTTTGTAGCCGGGCTCTGCCAGAGTCACATAGGCATTGTTGCATCATAACCAACCAAAGCTCCTCCAGAGCGCGAATGTCTGTGCGGCAGCGAATGCAGTTCCAAGAGACAGTGAAAACCAGGTCGAGCTTTCAGTGCTGGCAGCTTTCGTGTGGGCGCAATCGCTGGACGTTTCGAATTTGGCAGCCGGGCTCTGCCAGAGTCACATAGGCATTGTTGCATCATAACCAACCAAGGCTTTTGCAGAGCGCGAATGTCTGTGCGGCAGCGAATGCAGTTCCAAGGGACAGTGAAAACCAGGTAGGGCTTTCAGGGCTGGCAGCTTTCGTGTGGGCGCAATCGCTGGACTTTTCCAATCTGGGAGCCGGGCTCTGAAAGAGTCACATAGGCATTCTTGCATCATAACCAACAAAGGCTCTTGCAGAGCACCAATGTCTCTGCGGCAGCGAATGCAGTTCCAAGGGACAGTGAAAACCAGGTAGGGCTTTCAGGGCTGGCAGCTTTCGTATGGGCGCAATCTCTGGACGTTTAGAATTTGGCAGCCGGGCTCTGCCAGAGTCACATAGGCATTGTTGCATCATAACCAACCAAAGCTCTTGCAGAGCGCGAATGTCTGTGTGGCAGCGAATGCAGTTCCAAGGGACAGTGAAAACCAGGTAGGGCTTTCAGGGCTGGCAGCTTTCCTGTGGGCGCAATCGCTGGACGTTTCGAATTTGGCAGCCGGGCTCTGCCAGAGTCACATAGGCATTGTTGCATCATAACCAACCAAGGCTTTTGCAGAGCACCAATGTCTCTGCGGCAGCGAATGCAGTTCCAAGGGACAGTGAAAACCAGGTCGAGCTATCAGTGCTGGCGGCTTTCGTATGGGCGCAATCGCTGGACGTTTCGAATTTGGCAGCCGGGGTCTGTCAGAGTCACATAGGCATTGTTGCATCATAACCAACCAAAGCTCTTGCAGAGCGCGAATGTCTGTGCGGCAGCGAATGCAGTTCCAAGGGACAGTGAAAACCAGGTAGGGCTTTCAGGGCTGGCAGCCTTCGTGTGGGCGCAATCGCTGGACGTTTCAAATTTGGCAGCCGGGCTCTGCCAGAGTCACATAGGCATTGTTGCATCATAACCATCCAAAGCTCTTGCAGAGTGCGAATGTATGTGCAGCAGCGAATGCAGTTAAAAGGGACATTGAAAACCAGGTACAGATTTCAGTTCTGGCAGCTTTCGTGTGGGCGCAATCGCTGGACGTTTCGAATTTGGCAGCTGGGCTCTGCCAGAGTCACATAGGCATTGTTGCATCATAACCAACCAAGGCTTTTGCAGAGCGCGAATGTCTGTGCGGCAGCGAATGCAGTTCCAAGGGACAGTGAAAACCAGGTAGGGCTTTCAGGGCTGGCAGCGTTCGTGTGGGCGCAATCGCTGGACGTTTCGAATTTGGGAGCCGGGCTCTGCCAGAGTCACATAGGCATTGTTACATCATAACCAACCAAGGCTTTTGCAGAGCGCGAATGTCTGTGCGGCAGCGAATGCAGTTCCAAGGGACAGTGAAAACCAGGTAGGGCTTTCAGGGCTGGCAGCTTTCGTGTGGGCGCAATCGCTGGACGTTTCAAATTTGGCAGCCGGGCTCTGCCAGAGTCACATAGGCATTTTTGCATCATAACCATCCAAAGCTCTTGCAGAGCGCGAATGTCTGCGTGGCAGCGAATGCAATTAAAAGGGACAGTGAAAATCAGGTACAGATTTCAGTTCTGGCAGCTTTCGTGTGGGCACAATCTCTGGACGTTTCGCATTTTGTAGCCGGGCTCTGCCAGAGTCACATAGGCATTGTTGCATCATAACCAACCAAAGCTCCTCCAGAGCGCGAATGTCTGTGCGGCAGCGAATGCAGTTCCAAGAGACAGTGAAAACCAGGTCGAGCTTTCAGTGCTGGCAGCTTTCGTGTGGGCGCAATCGCTGGACGTTTCGAATTTGGCAGCCGGGCTCTGCCAGAGTCACATAGGCATTGTTGCATCATAACCAACCAAGGCTTTTGCAGAGCGCGAATGTCTGTGCGGCAGCGAATGCAGTTCCAAGGGACAGTGAAAACCAGGTAGGGCTTTCAGGGCTGGCAGCTTTCGTGTGGGCGCAATCGCTGGACTTTTCCAATCTGGGAGCCGGGCTCTGAAAGAGTCACATAGGCATTCTTGCATCATAACCAACAAAGGCTCTTGCAGAGCACCAATGTCTCTGCGGCAGCGAATGCAGTTCCAAGGGACAGTGAAAACCAGGTAGGGCTTTCAGGGCTGGCAGCTTTCGTATGGGCGCAATCGCTGGACGTTTCGAATTTGGCAGCCGGGCTCTGCCAGAGTCACATAGGCATTGTTGCATCATAACCAACCAAAGCTCTTGCAGAGCGCGAATGTCTGTGTGGCAGCGAATGCAGTTCCAAGGGACAGTGAAAACCAGGTAGGGCTTTCAGGGCTGGCAGCTTTCGTGTGGGCGCAATCGCTGGACGTTTCGAATTTGGCAGCCGGGCTCTGCCAGAGTCACATAGGCATTGTTGCATCATAACCAACCAAGGCTTTTGCAGAGCGCGAATGTCTCTGCGGCAGCGAATGCAGTTCCAAGGGACAGTGAAAACCAGGTCGAGCTATCAGTGCTGGCGGCTTTCGTATGGGCGCAATCGCTGGACGTTTCGAATTTGGCAGCCGGGGTCTGTCAGAGTCACATAGGCATTGTTGCATCATAACCATCCAAAGCTCTTGCAGAGCGCGAATGTCTGCGTGGCAGCGAATGCAATTAAAAGGGACAGTGAAAATCAGGTACAGATTTCAGTTCTGGCAGCTTTCGTGTGGGCACAATCTCTGGACGTTTCGCATTTTGTAGCCGGGCTCTGCCAGAGTCACATAGGCATTGTTGCATCATAACCAACCAAAGCTCCTCCAGAGCGCGAATGTCTGTGCGGCAGCGAATGCAGTTCCAAGGGACAGTGAAAACCAGGTCGAGCTTTCAGTGCTGGCAGCTTTCGTGTGGGCGCAATCGCTGGACGTTTCGAATTTGGCAGCCGGGCTCTGCCAGAGTCACATAGGCATTGTTGCATCATAACCAACCAAGGCTTTTGCAGAGCGCGAATGTCTGTGCGGCAGCGAATGCAGTTCCAAGGGACAGTGAAAACCAGGTAGGGCTTTCAGGGCTGGCAGCTTTCGTGTGGGCGCAATCGCTGGACTTTTCCAATCTGGGAGCCGGGCTCTGAAAGAGTCACATAGGCATTCTTGCATCATAACCAACAAAGGCTCTTGCAGAGCACCAATGTCTCTGCGGCAGCGAATGCAGTTCCAAGGGACAGTGAAAACCAGGTAGGGCTTTCAGGGCTGGCAGCTTTCGTATGGGCGCAATCTCTGGACGTTTAGAATTTGGCAGCCGGGCTCTGCCAGAGTCACATAGGCATTGTTGCATCATAACCAACCAAAGCTCTTGCAGAGCGCGAATGTCTGTGTGGCAGCGAATGCAGTTCCAAGGGACAGTGAAAACCAGGTAGGGCTTTCAGGGCTGGCAGCTTTCCTGTGGGCGCAATCGCTGGACGTTTCGAATTTGGCAGCCGGGCTCTGCCAGAGTCACATAGGCATTGTTGCATCATAACCAACCAAGGCTTTTGCAGAGCGCGAATGTCTCTGCGGCAGCGAATGCAGTTCCAAGGGACAGTGAAAACCAGGTCGAGCTATCAGTGCTGGCGGCTTTCGTATGGGCGCAATCGCTGGACGTTTCGAATTTGGCAGCCGGGGTCTGTCAGAGTCACATAGGCATTGTTGCATCATAACCAACCAAAGCTCTTGCAGAGCGCGAATGTCTGTGCGGCAGCGAATGCAGTTCCAAGGGACAGTGAAAACCAGGTAGGGCTTTCAGGGCTGGCAGCCTTCGTGTGGGCGCAATCGCTGGACGTTTCAAATTTGGCAGCCGGGCTCTGCCAGAGTCACATAGGCATTGTTGCATCATAACCATCCAAACCTCTTGCAGAGTGCGAATGTCTGTGCGGCAGCGAATGCAGTTCCAAGGGACAGTGAAAACCAGGTCGAGCTTTCAGTGCTGGCAGCTTTCGTGTGGGCGCAATCGCTGGACGTTTCGAATTTGGCATCCGGGCTCTGCCAGAGTCACATAGGCATTGTTGCATCATAAGCAACCAAGGCTTTTGCAGAGCGACAATATCTGTGCGGCAGTGAATGCAGTTCCAAGGGACAGTGAAAACCAGGTAGGGCTTTCAGGGCTGGCAGCTTTCGTGTGGGCGCAATCGCTGGACGTTTCGACTTTGGCAGCCGGGCTCTGCCACAGTCACATAGGCATTGTTGCATCATAACCAAGCAAGGCTCTTGCAGAGCGCGAATGTCTTTGCAGCAGCGAATGCAGTTCCAAGGGACAGTGAAAACCAGGTAGGGCTTTCAGGGCTGGCAGCTTTCCTGTGGGCGTAATCGCTGGACGTTTCGAATTTGGCAGCCGGGATTTGCCAGGGTCACATAGGCATTGTTATATCATAACCAACCAAAGCTCTTGCAGAGCGCGAATGTCTGTGTGGCAGCGAATGCAGTTCCAAGGGACAGTGAAAACCAGGTAGGGCTTTCAGGGCTGGCAGCTTTCCTGTGGGCGTAATCGCTGGACGTTTCGAATTTGGCAGCCGGGCTCTGCCAGAGTCACATAGGCATTGTTGCATCATAACCAACCAAGGCTTTTGCAGAGCACCAATGTCTCTGCGGCAGCGAATGCAGTTCCAAGGGACAGTGAAAACCAGGTCGAGCTTTCAGTGCTGGCAGCTTTCGTATGGGCGCAATCGCTGGACGTTTCGAATTTGGCAGCCGGGCTCTGTCAGAGTCACATAGGCATTGTTGCATCATAACCAACCAAAGCTCTTGCAGAGCGCGAATGTCTGTGCGGCAGCGAATGCAGTTCCAAGGGACAGTGAAAACCAGGTAGGGCTTTCAGGGCTGGCAGCTTTCGTGTGGGCGCAATCGCTGGACGTTTCAAATTTGGCAGCCGGGCTCTGCCAGAGTCACATAGGCATTGTTGCATCATAACCATCCAAAGCTCTTGCAGAGTGCGAATGTCTGTGCAGCAGCGAATGCAGTTAAAAGGGACAGTGAAAATCAGGTACAGATTTCAGTTCTGGCAGCTTTCGTGTGGGCACAATCTCTTGACGTTTCGCATTTTCTAGCCGGGCTCTGCCAGAGTCACATAGGCATTGTTGCATCATAACCAACCAAAGCTCCTCCAGAGCGCGAATGTCTGTGCGGCAGCGAATGCAGTTCCAAGGGACAGTGAAAACCAGGTAGGGCTTTCAGGGCTGGCAGCTTTCGTGTGGGCGCAATCGCTGGACGTTTCGAATTTGGCAGCCGGGCTCTGCCAGAGTCACATAGGCATTGTTGCATCATAACCAACCAAGGCTTTTGCAGAGCGCGAATGTCTGTGCGGCAGCGAATGCAGTTCCAAGGGACAGTAAAAACCAGATAGGGCTTTCAGGGCTGGCAGCTTTCGTGTGGGCGCAATCGCTGGACGTTTCGAATTTGGGAGCCGGGCTCTGCCAGAGTCACATAGGCATTGTTACATCATAACCAACCAAGGCTTTTGCAGAGCGCGAATGTCTGTGCGGCAGCGAATGCAGTTCCAAGGGACAGTGAAAACCAGGTACAGATTTCAGGGCTGGCAGCTTTCCTGTGGGCGCAATCGCTGGATGTTTCAAATTTGGCAGCGGGCTCTGCCAGAGTCACATAGGCATGGTTGCATCATAACCATCCAAAGCTCTTGCAGAGTGCGAATGTCTGTGCAGCAGCGAATGCAGTTAAAAGGGACAGTGAAAATCAGGTACAGATTTCAGTTCTGGCAGCTTTCGTGTGGGCACAATCTCTGGACGTTTCGCATTTTGTAGCCGGGCTCTGCCAGAGTCACATAGGCATTGTTGCATCATAACCAACCAAAGCTCCTCCAGAGCGCGAATGTCTGTGCGGCAGCGAATGCAGTTCCAAGGGACAGTGAAAACCAGGTCGAGCTTTCAGTGCTGGCAGCTTTCATGTGGGCGCAATCGCTGGACGTTTCGAATTTGGCAGCTGGGCTCTGCCAGAGTCACATAGGCATTGTTGCATCATAACCAACCAAGGCTTTTGCAGAGCGCGAATGTCTCTGCGGCAGCGAATGCAGTTCCAAGGGACAGTGAAAACCAGGTAGGGCTTTCAGGGCTGGCATCGTTCGTGTGGGCGCAATCGCTGGACGTTTCGAATTTGGGAGCCGGGCTCTGCCAGAGTCACATAGGCATTGTTACATCATAACCAACCAAGGCTTTTGCAGAGCGCGAATGTCTGTGCGGCAGCGAATGCAGTTCCAAGGGACAGTGAAAACCAGGTAGGGCTTTCAGGGCTGGCAGCTTTCGTGTGGGCGCAATCGCTGGACTTTTCCAATCTGGGAGCCGGGCTCTGAAAGAGTCACATAGGCATTCTTGCATCATAACCAACAAAGGCTCTTGCAGAGCACCAATGTCTCTGCGGCAGCGAATGCAGTTCCAAGGGACAGTGAAAACCAGGTAGGGCTTTCAGGGCTGGCAGCTTTCGTATGGGCGCAATCGCTGGACGTTTCGAATTTGGCAGCCGGGCTCTGCCAGAGTCACATAGGCATTGTTGCATCATAACCAACCAAAGCTCTTGCAGAGCGCGAATGTCTGTGTGGCAGCGAATGCAGTTCCAAGGGACAGTGAAAACCAGGTAGGGCTTTCAGGGCTGGCAGCTTTCCTGTGGGCGCAATCGCTGGACGTTTCGAATTTGGCAGCCGGGCTCTGCCAGAGTCACATAGGCATTGTTGCATCATAACCAACCAAGGCTTTTGCAGAGCGCGAATGTCTCTGCGGCAGCGAATGCAGTTCCAAGGGACAGTGAAAACCAGGTCGAGCTTTCAGTGCTGGCGGCTTTCGTATGGGCGCAATCGCTGGACGTTTCGAATTTGGCAGCCGGGGTCTGTCAGAGTCACATAGGCATTGTTGCATCATAACCAACCAAAGCTCTTGCAGAGCGCGAATGTCTGTGCGGCAGCGAATGCAGTTCCAAGGGACAGTGAAAACCAGGTAGGGCTTTCAGGGCTGGCAGCCTTCGTGTGGGCGCAATCGCTGGACGTTTCAAATTTGGCAGCCGGGCTCTGCCAGAGTCACATAGGCATTGTTGCATCATAACCATCCAAAGCTCTTGCAGAGTGCGAATGTCTGTGCAGCAGCGAATGCAGTTAAAAGGGACAGTGAAAACCAGGTACAGATTTCAGTTCTGGCAGCTTTCGTGTGGGCACAATCTCTGGACGTTTCGCATTTTGTAGCCGGGCTCTGCCAGAGTCACATAGGCATTGTTGCATCATAACCATCCAAAGCTCTTGCAGAGCGCGAATGTCTGTGCGGCAGCGAATGCAGTTCCAAGGGACAGTGAAAACCAGGTCGAGCTTTCAGGGCTGGCAGCTTTCGTGTGGGCGCAATCGCTGGACGTTTCGAATTTGGGAGCCGGGCTCTGCCAGAGTCACATAGGCATTGTTACATCATAACCAACCAAGCCTTTTGCTGAGCGCGAATATCTGTGTGGCAGCGAATGCAGTTCCAAGGGAAAGTGAAAAACAGGTAGGGCTTTCAGGGCTGGCAGCTTTCGTGTGGGCGCAATCGCTGGACGTTTCAAATTTGGCAGCCGGGCTCTGCCAGAGTCACATAGGCATTGTTGCATCATAACCAACCAAAGCTCTTGCAGAGCGCGAATGTCTGTGCGGCAGCGAATGCAGTTCCAAGGGACAGTGAAAACCAGGTCGAGCTTTCAGTGCTGGCAGCTTTCGTGGGGGCGCAATCGCTGGACGTTTCGAATTTGGCAGCCGAGCTCTGCCAGAGTCACATAGGCATTGTTGCATCATAACCAACCAAAGCTCTTGCAGAGCGCGAATGTCTGTGCGGCAGCGAATGCAGTTCCAAGGGACAGTGAAAACCAAGTAGGGCTTTCAGGGCTGGCAGCTTTCGTGTGGGCGCAATCGCTGGACGTTTCGACTTTGGCAGCTGGGCTCTGCCAGAGTCACATAGGCATTGTTGCATCATAACCAAGCAAGGCTCTTGCAGAGCGCGAATGTCTTTGCAGCAGCGAATGCAGTTCCAAGGGACAGTGAAAACCAGGTAGGGCTTTCAGGGCTGGCAGCTTTCCTGTGGGCGTAATCGCTGGACGTTTCGAATTTGGCAGCCGGGATTTGCCAGGGTCACATAGGCATTGTTGCATCATAACCAACCAAAGCTCTTGCAGAGCGCGAATGTCTGTGTGGCAGCGAATGCAGTTCCAAGGGACAGTGAAAACCAGGTAGGACTTTCAGGGCTGGCAGCTTTCCTGTGGGCGTAATCGCTGGACGTTTCAAATTTGGCAGCCGGGCTCTGCCAGAGTCACATAGGCATTGTTGCATCATAACCAACCAAGGCTTTTGCAGAGCACCAATGTCTCTGCGGCAGCGAATGCAGTTCCAAGGGACAGTGAAAACCAGGTCGAGCTTTCAGTGCTGGCAGCTTTCGTATGGGCGCAATCGCTGGACGTTTCGAATTTGGCAGCCGGGGTCTGTCAGAGTCACATAGGCATTGTTGCATCATAACCAACCAAAGCTCTTGCAGAGTGCGAATGTCTGTGCGGCAGCGAATGCAGTTCCAATGGACAGTGAAAACCAGGTAGGGCTTTCAGGGCTGGCAGCTTTCGTGTGGGCGCAATCGCTGGACGTTTCAAATTTGGCAGCCGGGCTCTGCCAGAGTCACATAGGCATTGTTGCATCATAACCATCCAAAGCTCTTGCAGAGTGCGAATGTCTGTGCAGCAGCGAATGCAGTTAAAAGGGACAGTGAAAATCAGGTACAGATTTCAGTTCTGGCAGCTTTCGTGTGGGCACAATCTCTGGACGTTTCGCATTTTGTAGCCGGGCTCTGCCAGAGTCACATAGGCATTGTTGCATCATAACCAACCAAAGCTCCTCCAGAGCGCGAATGTCTGTGCGGCAGCGAATGCACTTCCAAGACAGTGAAAACCAGGTAGGGCTTTCAGGGCTGGCAGCTTTCGTGTGGGCGCAATGGCTGGACGTTTCGAATTTGGCAGCCGGGCTCTGCCAGAGTCACATAGGCATTGTTGCATCATAACCATCCAAGGCTTTTGCAGAGCGCGAATGTCTGTGCGGCAGCGAATGCAGTTCCAAGGGACAGTGAAAACCAGGTACAGATTTCAGGGCTGGCAGCTTTCCTGTGGGCGCAATCGCTGGATGTTTCAAATTTGGCAGCGGGCTCTGCCAGAGTCACATAGGCATGGTTGCATCATAACCATCCAAAGCTCTTGCAGAGCGCGAATGTCTGTGTGGCAGCGAATGCAGTTCCAAGGGACAGTGAAAACCATGTAGGGCTCTCAGGGCTGGCAGCTTTCGTGTGGGCGCAATCGCTGGACGTTTCGAATTTGGCAGCCGGGCTCTGCCAGAGTCACATAGGCATTGTTGCATCATAACCAACCAAAGCTCCTCCAGAGCGCGAATGTCTCTGCGGCAGCGAATGCAGTTCCAAGGGACAGTGAAAACCAGGTCGAGCTTTCAGTGCTGGCAGCTTTCGTGGGGGCGCAATCGCTGGACGTTTCGAATTTGGCAGCCAGGCTCTGCCAGAGTCACATAGGCATTGTTGCATCATAACCAACCAAAGCTCTTGCAGAGCGCGAATGTCTCTGCGGCAGCGAATGCAGTTCCAAGGGACAGTGAAAACCAGGTCGAGCTTTCAGTGCTGGCAGCTTTCGTGGGGGCGCAATCGCTGGACGTTTCGAATTTGGCAGCCGGGCTCTGCCAGAGTCACATAGGCATTGTTGCATCATAACCAACCAAGGCTTTTGCAGAGCACGAATGTCTGTTCGGCAGCGAATGCAGTTCCAAGGGACAGTGAAAACCAAGTAGGGCTTTCAGGGCTGGCAGCTTTCGTGTGGGCGCAATCGCTGGACGTTTCGACTTTGGCAGCTGGGCTCTGCCAGAGCCACATAGGCATTGTTGCATCATAACCAAGCAAGGCTCTTGCAGAGCGCGAATGTCTTTGCAGCAGCGAATGCAGTTCCAAGGGACAGTGAAAACCAGGTAGGGCTTTCAGGGCTGGCAGCTTTCCTGTGGGCGTAATCGCTGGACGTTTCGAATTTGGCAGCCGGGATTTGCCAGGGTCACATAGGCATTGTTGCATCATAACCAACCAAAGCTCTTGCAGAGTGCGAATGTCTGTGTGGCAGCGAATGCAGTTCCAAGGGACAGTGAAAACCAGGTAGGGCTTTCAGGGCTGGCAGCTTTCCTGTGGGCGTAATCGCTGGACGTTTCGAATTTGGCAGCCGGGCTCTGCCAGAGTCACATAGGCATTGTTGCATCATAACCAACCAAGGCTTTTGCAGAGCACCAATGTCTCTGCGGCAGCGAATGCAGTTCCAAGGGACAGTGAAAACCAGGTCGAGCTTTCAGTGCTGGCAGCTTTCGTATGGGCGCAATCGCTGGACGTTTCGAATTTGGCAGCCGGGGTCTGTCAGAGTCACATAGGCATTGTTGCATCATAACCAACCAAAGCTCTTGCAGAGCGCGAATGTCTGTGCGGCAGCGAATGCAGTTCCAAGGGACAGTGAAAACCAGGTAGGGCTTTCAGGGCTGGCAGCTTTCGTGTGGGCGCAATCGCTGGAAGTTTCAAATTTGGCAGCCGGGCTCTGCCAGAGTCACATAGGCATTGTTGCATCATAACCAACCAAAGCTCTTGCAGAGCGCGAATGTCTGTGCGGCAGCGAATGCAGTTCCAAGGGACAGTGAAAACCAGGTCGAGCTTTCAGTGCTGGCAGCTTTCGTGGGGGCGCAATCGCTGGACGTTTCGAATTTGGCAGCCGGGCTCTGCCAGAGTCACATAGGCATTGTTGCATCATAACCAACCAAAGCTCTTGCAGAGCGCGAATGTCTGTGCGGCAGCGAATGCAGTTCCAAGGGACAGTGAAAACCAGGTCGAGCTTTCAGTGCTGGCAGCTTTCGTGGGGGCGCAATCGCTGGACGTTTCGAATTTGGCAGCCGGGCTCTGCCAGAGTCACATAGGCATTGTTGCATCATAACCAACCAAGGCTTTTGCAGAGCACGAATGTCTGTTCGGCAGCGAATGCAGTTCCAAGGGACAGTGAAAACCAAGTAGGGCTTTCAGGGCTGGCAGCTTTCGTGTGGGCGCAATCGCTGGACGTTTCGACTTTGGCAGCTGGGCTCTGCCAGAGTCACATAGGCATTGTTGCATCATAACCAAGCAAGTCTCTTGCAGAGCGCGAATGTCTTTGCAGCAGCGAATGCAGTTCCAAGGGACAGTGAAAACCAGGTAGGGCTTTCAGGGCTGGCAGCTTTCCTGTGGGCGTAATCGCTGGACGTTTCGAATTTGGCAGCCGGGATTTGCCAGGGTCACATAGGCATTGTTGCATCATAACCATCCAAAGCTCTTGCAGAGTGCGAATGTCTGTGCAGCAGCGAATGCAGTTAAAAGGGACAGTGAAAATCAGGTACAGATTTCAGTTCTGGCAGCTTTCGTGTGGGCACAATCTCTGGACGTTTCGCATTTTGTAGCCGGGCTCTGCCAGAGTCACATAGGCATTGTTGCATCATAACCAACCAAAGCTCCTCCAGAGCGCGAATGTCTGTGCGGCAGCGAATGCACTTCCAAGACAGTGAAAACCAGGTAGGGCTTTCAGGGCTGGCAGCTTTCGTGTGGGCGCAATCGCTGGACGTTTCGAATTTGGCAGCCGGGCTCTGCCAGAGTCACATAGGCATTGTTGCATCATAACCATCCAAGGCTTTTGCAGAGCGCGAATGTCTGTGCGGCAGCGAATGCAGTTCCAAGGGACAGTGAAAACCAGGTACAGATTTCAGGGCTGGCAGCTTTCCTGTGGGCGCAATCGCTGGATGTTTCAAATTTGGCAGCGGGCTCTGCCAGAGTCACATAGGCATGGTTGCATCATAACCATCCAAAGCTCTTGCAGAGCGCGAATGTCTGTGTGGCAGCGAATGCAGTTCCAAGGGACAGTGAAAACCATGTAGGGCTTTCAGGGCTGGCAGCTTTCGTGTGGGCGCAATCGCTGGACGTTTCGAATTTGGCAGCCGGGCTCTGCCAGAGTCACATAGGCATTGTTGCATCATAACCAACCAAGGCTTTTGCAGAGCGCGAATGTCTCTGCGGCAGCGAATGCAGTTCCAAGGGACAGTGAAAACCAGGTCGGGCTTTCAGTGCTGGCGGCTTTCGTATGGGCGCAATCGCTGGACGTTTCGAATTTGGCAGCCGGGGTCTGTCAGAGTCACATAGGCATTGTTGCATCATAACCACCCAAAGCTCTTGCAGAGCGCGAATGTCTGTGCAGCAGCGAATGCAGTTCCAAGGGACAGTGAAAACCAGGTCGGGCTTTCAGTGCTGGCGGCTTTCGTATGGGCGCAATCGCTGGACGTTTCGAATTTGGCAGCCGGGGTCTGTCAGAGTCACATAGGCATTGTTGCATCATAACCATCCAAAGCTCTTGCAGAGTGCGAATGTCTGTGCAGCAGCGAATGCAGTTAAAAGGGACAGTGAAAACCAGGTACAGATTTCAGTTCTGGCAGCTTTCGTGTGGGCACAATCTCTGGACGTTTCGCATTTTGTAGCCGGGCTCTGCCAGAGTCACATAGGCATTGTTGCATCATAACCATCCAAAGCTCTTGCAGAGCGCGAATGTCTGTGCGGCAGCGAATGCAGTTCCAAGGGACAGTGAAAACCAGGTCGAGCTTTCAGGGCTGGCAGCTTTCGTGTGGGCGCAATCGCTGGACGTTTCGAATTTGGGAGCCGGGCTCTGCCAGAGTCACATAGGCATTGTTACATCATAACCAACCAAGCCTTTTGCTGAGCGCGAATATCTGTGTGGCAGCGAATGCAGTTCCAAGGGACAGTGAAAACCAGGTAGGGCTTTCAGGGCTGGCAGCTTTCGTGTGGGCGCAATCGCTGGACGTTTCAAATTTGGCAGCCGGGCTCTGCCAGAGTCACATAGGCATTGTTGCATCATAACCAACCAAAGCTCTTGCAGAGCGCGAATGTCTGTGCGGCAGCGAATGCAGTTCCAAGGGACAGTGAAAACCAGGTCGAGCTTTCAGTGCTGGCAGCTTTCGTGGGGGCGCAATCGCTGGACGTTTCGAATTTGGCAGCCGGGCTCTGCCAGAGTCACATAGGCATTGTTGCATCATAACCAACCAAAGCTCTTGCAGAGCGCGAATGTCTGTGCGGCAGCGAATGCAGTTCCAAGGGACAGTGAAAACCAGGTCGAGCTTTCAGTGCTGGCAGCTTTCGTGGGGGCGCAATCGCTGGACGTTTCGAATTTGGCAGCCGGGCTCTGCCAGAGTCACATAGGCATTGTTGCATCATAACCAACCAAGGCTTTTGCAGAGCACGAATGTCTGTTCGGCAGCGAATGCAGTTCCAAGGGACAGTGAAAACCAAGTAGGGCTTTCAGGGCTGGCACCTTTCGTGTGGGCGCAATCGCTGGACGTTTCGACTTTGGCAGCTGGGCTCTGCCAGAGTCACATAGGCATTGTTGCATCATAACCAAGCAAGGCTCTTGCAGAGCGCGAATGTCTTTGCAGCAGCGAATGCAGTTCCAAGGGACAGTGAAAACCAGGTCGAGCTTTCAGTGCTGACAGTGTGAGCGCAATCGCTGGACGTTTCGAATTTGGCAGCCGGGATTTGCCAGGGTCACATAGGCATTGTTGCATCATAACCAACCAAAGCTCTTGCAGAGCGCGAATGTCTGTGTGGCAGCGAATGCAGTTCCAAGGGACAGTGAAAACCAGGTAGGGCTTTCAGGGCTGGCAGCTTTCCTGTGGGCGTAATCGCTGGACGTTTCGAATTTGGCAGCCGGGCTCTGCCAGAGTCACATAGGCATTGTTGCATCATAACCAACCAAGGCTTTTGCAGAGCACCAATGTCTCTGCGGCAGCGAATGCAGTTCCAAGGGACAGTGAAAACCAGGTCGAGCTTTCAGTGCTGGCAGCTTTCGTATGGGCGCAATCGCTGGACGTTTCGAATTTGGCAGCCGGGGTCTGCCAGAGTCACATAGGCATTGTTGCATCATAACCAACCAAAGCTCTTGCAGAGCGCGAATGTCTGTGCGGCAGCGAATGCAGTTCCAAGGGACAGTGAAAACCAGGTAGGGCTTTCAGGGCTGGCAGCTTTCGTGTGGGCGCAATCGCTGGACGTTTCAAATTTGGCAGCCGGGCTCTGCCAGAGTCACATAGGCATTGTTGCATCATAACCATCCAAAGCTCTTGCAGAGTGCGAATGTCTGTGCAGCAGCGAATGCAGTTAAAAGGGACAGTGAAAATCAGGTACAGATTTCAGTTCTGGCAGCTTTCGTGTGGGCACAATCTCTGGACGTTTCGCATTTTGTAGCCGGGCTCTGCCAGAGTCACATAGGCATTGTTGCATCATAACCAACCAAAGCTCCTCCAGAGCGCGAATGTCTGTGCGGCAGCGAATGCAGTTCCAAGGGACAGTGAAAACCAGGTAGGGCTTTCAGGGCTGGCAGCTTTCGTGTGGGCGCAATCGCTGGACGTTTCGAATTTGGCAGCCGGGCTCTGCCAGAGTCACATAGGCATTGTTGCATCATAACCAACCAAGGCTTTTGCAGAGCGCGAATGTCTGTGCGGCAGCGAATGCAGTTCCAAGGGACAGTGAAAACCAGGTACAGATTTCAGGGCTGGCAGCTTTCCTGTGGGCGCAATCGCTGGATGTTTCAAATTTGGCAGCCGGGCTCTGCCAGAGTCACATAGGCATTGTTGCATCATAACCATCCAAAGCTCTTGCAGAGCGCGAATGTCTGTGCAGCAGCGAATGCAGTTCAAAGGGACAGTGAAAAGCAGGTACGGCTTTCAGGGCTGGCAGCTTTCGTGTGGGCGCAATCGCTGGACGTTTCGAATTTGGCAGCCGGGCTCTGCCAGAGTCACATAGGCATTGTTGCATCATAACCAACCAAGGCTTTTGAAGAGCGCGAATGTCTCTGCGGCGGCGAATGCAGTTCCAAGGGACAGTGAAAACCAGGTCGAGCTTTCAGTGCTGGCGGCTTTCGTATGGGCGCAATCGCTGGACGTTTCGAATTTGGCAGCCGGGGTCTGTCAGAGTAACATAGGCATTGTTGCATCATAACCAACCAAAGCTCTTGCAGAGCGCGAATGTCTGTGCGGCAGCGAATGCAGTTCCAAGGGACAGTGAAAACCAGGTAGGGCTTTCAGGGCTGGCAGCCTTCGTGTGGGCGCAATCGCTGGACGTTTCAAATTTGGCAGCCGGGCTCTGCCAGAGTCACATAGGCATTGTTGCATCATAACCATCCAAAGCTCTTGCAGAGCGCGAATGTCTGTGCGGCAGCGAATGCAGTTCCAAGGGACAGTGAAAACCAGGTCGAGCTTTCAGTGCTGGGAGCTTTCGTGGGGGCGCAATCGCTGGACGTTTCGAATTTGGCAGCCGGGCTCTGCCAGAGTCACATAGGCATTGTTGCATCATAACCAACCAAGGCTTTTGCAGAGCACGAATGTCTGTTCGGCAGCGAATGCAGTTCCAAGGGACAGTGAAAACCAAGTAGGGCTTTCAGTGCTGGCAGCTTTCGTGTGGGCGCAATCGCTGGACGTTTCGACTTTGGCAGCTGGGCTCTGCCAGAGTCACATAGGCATTGTTGCATCATAACCAAGCAAGGCTCTTGCAGAGCGCGAATGTCTGTGCGGCAGCGAATGCAGTTCCAAGGGACAGTGAAAACCAGGTACAGATTTCAGGGCTGGCAGCTTTCCTGTGGGCGCAATCGCTGGATGTTTCAAATTTGGCAGCGGGCTCTGCCAGAGTCACATAGGCATGGTTGCATCATAACCATCCAAAGCTCTTGCAGAGCGCGAATGTCTGTGTGGCAGCGAATGCAGTTCCAAGGGACAGTGAAAACCATGTAGGGCTTTCAGGGCTGGCAGCTTTCGTGTGCGCGCAATCGCTGGACGTTTCGAATTTGGCAGCCGGGCTCTGCCAGAGTCACATAGGCATTGTTGCATCATAACCAACCAAAGCTCTTGCAGAGCGCGAATGTCTCTGCGGCAGCGAATGCAGTTCCAAGGGACAGTGAAAACCAGGTCGAGCTTTCAGTGCTGGCAGCTTTCGTGGGGGCGCAATCACTGGACGTTTCGAATTTGGCAGCCGGGCTCTGCCAGAGTCACATAGGCATTGTTGCATCATAACCAACCAAAGCTCTTGCAGAGCGCGAATGTCTCTGCGGCAGCGAATGCAGTTCCAAGGGACAGTGAAAACCAGGTCGAGCTTTCAGTGCTGGCAGCTTTCGTGGGGGCGCAATCGCTGGACGTTTCGAATTTGGCAGCCGGGCTCTGCCAGAGTCACATAGGCATTGTTGCATCATAACCAACCAAGGCTTTTGCAGAGCACGAATGTCTGTTCGGCAGCGAATGCAGTTCCAAGGCACAGTGAAAACCAAGTAGGGCTTTCAGGGCTGGCAGCTTTCGTGTGGGCGCAATCGCTGGACGTTTCGACTTTGGCAGCTGGGCTCTGCCAGAGTCACATAGGCATTGTTGCATCATAACCAAGCAAGGCTCTTGCAGAGCGCGAATGTCTTTGCAGCAGCGAATGCAGTTCCAAGGGACAGTGAAAACCAGGTAGGGCTTTCAGGGCTGGCAGCTTTCCTGTGGGCGTAATCACTGGACGTTTCGAATTTGGCAGCCGGGATTTGCCAGGGTCACATAGGCATTGTTGCATCATAACCAACCAAAGCTCTTGCACAGTGCGAATGTCTGTGTGGCAGCGAATGCAGTTCCAAGGGACAGTGAAAACCAGGTAGGGCTTTCAGGGCTGGCAGCTTTCCTGTGGGCGTAATCGCTGGACGTTTCGAATTTGGCAGCCGGGCTCTGCCAGAGTCACATAGGCATTGTTGCATCATAACCAACCAAGGCTTTTGCAGAGCACCAATGTCTCTGCGGCAGCGAATGCAGTTCCAAGGGACAGTGAAAACCAGGTCGAGCTTTCAGTGCTGGCAGCTTTCGTATGGGCGCAATCGCTGGACGTTTCGAATTTGGCAGCCGGGGTCTGTCAGAGTCACATAGGCATTGTTGCATCATAACCAACCAAAGCTCTTGCAGAGCGCGAATGTCTGTGCGGCAGCGAATGCAGTTCCAAGGGACAGTGAAAACCAGGTAGGGCTTTCAGGGCTGGCAGCTTTCGTGTGGGCGCAATCGCTGGAAGTTTCAAATTTGGCAGCCGGGCTCTGCCAGAGTCACATAGGCATTGTTGCATCATAACCATCCAAAGTTCTTGCAGAGTGCGAATGTCTGTGCAGCAGCGAATGCAGTTAAAAGGGACAGTGAAAATCAGGTACAGATTTCAGTTCTGGCAGCTTTCGTGTGGGCACAATCTCTGGACGTTTCGCATTTTGTAGCCGGGCTCTGCCAGAGTCACATAGGCATTGTTGCATCATAACCAACCAAAGCTCTTGCAGAGAGCGAATGTCTGTGCGGCAGCGAATGCACTTCCAAGGGACAGTGAAAACCTGGTCGAGCTTTCAGGGCTGGCAGCTTTCGTGGGGGCGCAATCGCTGGACGTTTCGAATTTGGCAGCCAGGCTCTGCCAGAGTCACATAGGCATTGTTGCATCATAACCAACCAAGGCTTTTGCAGAGCGCGAATGTCTGTGCGGCAGCGAATGCAGTTCCAAGGGACAGTGAAAACCAGGTACAGATTTCAGGGCTGGCAGCTTTCCTGTGGGCGCAATCGCTGGATGTTTCAAATTTGGCAGCGGGCTCTGCCAGAGTCACATAGGCATTGTTGCATCATAACCAACCAAGGCTTTTGCAGAGCGCGAATGTCTCTGCGGCAGCGAATGCAGTTCCAAGGGACAGTGAAAACCAGGTCGGGCTTTCAGTGCTGGCGGCTTTCGTATGGGCGCAATCGCTGGACGTTTCGAATTTGGCAGCCGGGGTCTGCCAGAGTCACATAGGCATTGTTGCATCATAACCAACCAAAGCTCTTGCAGAGCGCGAATGTCTGTGCGGCAGCGAATGCAGTTCCAAGGGACAGTGAAAACCAGGTAGGGCTTTCAGGGCTGGCAGCCTTCGTGTGGGCGCAATCGCTGGACGTTTCAAATTTGGCAGCCGGGCTCTGCCAGAGTCACATAGGCATTGTTGCATCATAACCATCCAAAGCTCTTGCAGAGTGCGAATGTCTGTGCAGCAGCGAATGCAGTTAAAAGGGACAGTGAAAACCAGGTACAGATTTCAGTTCTGGCAGCTTTCGTGTGGGCACAATCTCTGGACGTTTCGCATTTTGTAGCCGGGCTCTGCCAGAGTCACATAGGCATTGTTGCATCATAACCAACCAAAGCTCTTGCAGAGCGCGAATGTCTGTGCGGCAGCGAATGCAGTTCCAAG
Organism: Mycteria americana; assembly: GCF_035582795.1. Classification (NCBI taxonomy): domain Eukaryota; kingdom Metazoa; phylum Chordata; class Aves; order Ciconiiformes; family Ciconiidae; genus Mycteria; species Mycteria americana. The sequence goes on along the minus strand of NC_134384.1, from coordinate 8,031,501 downwards.
GGACAGTGAAAACCAGGTCGAGCTTTCAGGGCTGGCAGCTTTCGTGTGGGCGCAATCGCTGGACGTTTCGAATTTGGGAGCCGGGCTCTGCCAGAGTCACATAGGCATTGTTACATCATAACCAACCAAGCCTTTTGCTGAGCGCGAATATCTGTGTGGCAGCGAATGCAGTTCCAAGGGACAGTGAAAACCAGGTAGGGCTTTCAGGGCTGGCAGCTTTCGTGTGGGCGCAATCGCTGGACGTTTCAAATTTGGCAGCCGGGCTCTGCCAGAGTCACATAGGCATTGTTGCATCATAACCAACCAAAGCTCTTGCAGAGCGCGAATGTCTGTGCGGCAGCGAATGCAGTTCCAAGGGACAGTGAAAACCAGGTCGAGCTTTCAGTGCTGGCAGCTTTCGTGGGGGCGCAATCGCTGGACGTTTCGAATTTGGCATCCGGGCTCTGCCAGAGTCACATAGGCATTGTTGCATCATAACCAACCAAAGCTCTTGCAGAGCGCGAATGTCTGTGCGGCAGCGAATGCAGTTCCAAGGGACAGTGAAAACCAGGTCGAGCTTTCAGTGCTGGCAGCTTTCGTGGGGGCGCAATCGCTGGACGTTTCGAATTTGGCAGCCGGGCTCTGCCAGAGTCACATAGGCATTGTTGCATCATAACCAACCAAGGCTTTTGCAGAGCACGAATGTCTGTTCGGCAGCGAATGCAGTTCCAAGGGACAGTGAAAACCAGGTAGGGCTTTCAGGGCTGGCAGCTTTCCTGTGGGCGTAATCGCTGGACGTTTCGAATTTGGCAGCCGGGATTTGCCAGGGTCACATAGGCATTGTTGCATCATAACCAACCAAAGCTCTTGCAGAGCGCGAATGTCTGTGTGGCAGCGAATGCAGTTCCAAGGGACAGTGAAAACCAGGTAGGGCTTTCAGGGCTGGCAGCTTTCCTGTAGGCGTAATCGCTGGACGTTTCGAATTTGGCAGCCGGGCACTGCCAGAGTCACATAGGCATTGTTGCATCATAACCAACCAAGGCTTTTGCAGAGCACCAATGTCTCTGCGGCAGCGAATGCAGTTCCAAGGGACAGTGAAAACCAGGTCAAGCTTTCAGTGCTGGCAGCTTTCGTATGGGCGCAATCGCTGGACGTTTCGAATTTGGCAGCCGGGGTCTGCCAGAGTCACATAGGCATTGTTGCATCATAACCAACCAAAGCTCTTGCAGAGCGCGAATGTCTGTGCGGCAGCGAATGCAGTTCCAAGGGACAGTGAAAACCAGGTAGGGCTTTCAGGGCTGGCAGCTTTCGTGTGGGCGCAATCGCTGGACGTTTCAAATTTGGCAGCCGGGCTCTGCCAGAGTCACATAGGCATTGTTGCATCATAACCATCCAAAGCTCTTGCAGAGTGCGAATGTCTGTGCAGCAGCGAATGCAGTTAAAAGGGACAGTGAAAATCAGGTACAGATTTCAGTTCTGGCAGCTTTCGTGTGGGCACAATCTCTGGACGTTTCGCATTTTGTAGCCGGGCTCTGCCAGAGTCACATAGGCATTGTTGCATCATAACCAACCAAAGCTCCTCCAGAGCGCGAATGTCTGTGCGGCAGCGAATGCAGTTCCAAGGGACAGTGAAAACCAGGTAGGGCTTTCAGGGCTGGCAGCTTTCGTGTGGGCGCAATCGCTGGACGTTTCGAATTTGGCAGCCGGGCTCTGCCAGAGTCACATAGGCATTGTTGCATCAAAACCAACTAAGGCTTTTGCAGAGCGCGAATGTCTCTGCGGCGGCGAATGCAGTTCCAAGGGACAGTGAAAACCAGGTCGAGCTTTCAGTGCTGGCGGCTTTCGTATGGGCGCAATCGCTGGACGTTTCGAATTTGGCAGCCGGGGTCTGTCAGAGTCACATAGGCATTGTTGCATCATAACCAACCAAAGCTCTTGCAGAGCGCGAATGTCTGTGCGGCAGAGAATGCAGTTCCAAGGGACAGTGAAAACCAGGTAGGGCTTTCAGGGCTGGCAGCCTTCGTGTGGGCGCAATCGCTGGACGTTTCAAATTTGGCAGCCGGGCTCTGCCAGAGTCACATAGGCATTGTTGCATCATAACCATCCAAAGCTCTTGCAGAGCGCGAATGTCTGTGCGGCAGCGAATGCAGTTCCAAGGGACAGTGAAAACCAGGTCGAGCTTTCAGTGCTGGGAGCTTTCGTGGGGGCGCAATCGCTGGACGTTTCGAATTTGGCAGCCGGGCTCTGCCAGAGTCACATAGGCATTGTTGCATCATAACCAACCAAGGCTTTTGCAGAGCACGAATGTCTGTTCGGCAGCGAATGCAGTTCCAAGGGACAGTGAAAACCAAGTAGGGCTTTCAGTGCTGGCAGCTTTCGTGTGGGCGCAATCGCTGGACGTTTCGACTTTGGCAGCTGGGCTCTGCCAGAGTCACATAGGCATTGTTGCATCATAACCAAGCAAGGCTCTTGCAGAGCGCGAATGTCTGTGCGGCAGCGAATGCAGTTCCAAGGGACAGTGAAAACCAGGTACAGATTTCAGGGCTGGCAGCTTTCCTGTGGGCGCAATCGCTGGATGTTTCAAATTTGGCAGCGGGCTCTGCCAGAGTCACATAGGCATGGTTGCATCATAACCATCCAAAGCTCTTGCAGAGCGCGAATGTCTGTGTGGCAGCGAATGCAGTTCCAAGGGACAGTGAAAACCATGTAGGGCTTTCAGGGCTGGCAGCTTTCGTGTGCGCGCAATCGCTGGACGTTTCGAATTTGGCAGCCGGGCTCTGCCAGAGTCACATAGGCATTGTTGCATCATAACCAACCAAAGCTCTTGCAGAGCGCGAATGTCTCTGCGGCAGCGAATGCAGTTCCAAGGGACAGTGAAAACCAGGTCGAGCTTTCAGTGCTGGCAGCTTTCGTGGGGGCGCAATCGCTGGACGTTTCGAATTTGGCAGCCGGGCTCTGCCAGAGTCACATAGGCATTGTTGCATCATAACCAACCAAAGCTCTTGCAGAGCGCGAATGTCTCTGCGGCAGCGAATGCAGTTCCAAGGGACAGTGAAAACCAGGTCGAGCTTTCAGTGCTGGCAGCTTTCGTGGGGACGCAATCGCTGGACGTTTCGAATTTGGCAGCCGGGCTCTGCCAGAGTCACATAGGCATTGTTGCATCATAACCAACCAAGGCTTTTGCAGAGCACGAATGTCTGTTCGGCAGCGAATGCAGTTCCAAGGCACAGTGAAAACCAAGTAGGGCTTTCAGGGCTGGCAGCTTTCGTGTGGGCGCAATCGCTGGACGTTTCGACTTTGGCAGCTGGGCTCTGCCAGAGTCACATAGGCATTGTTGCATCATAACCAAGCAAGGCTCTTGCAGAGCGCGAATGTCTTTGCAGCAGCGAATGCAGTTCCAAGGGACAGTGAAAACCAGGTAGGGCTTTCAGGGCTGGCAGCTTTCCTGTGGGCGTAATCACTGGACGTTTCGAATTTGGCAGCCGGGATTTGCCAGGGTCACATAGGCATTGTTGCATCATAACCAACCAAAGCTCTTGCACAGTGCGAATGTCTGTGTGGCAGCGAATGCAGTTCCAAGGGACAGTGAAAACCAGGTAGGGCTTTCAGGGCTGGCAGCTTTCCTGTGGGCGTAATCGCTGGACGTTTCGAATTTGGCAGCCGGGCTCTGCCAGAGTCACATAGGCATTGTTGCATCATAACCAACCAAGGCTTTTGCAGAGCACCAATGTCTCTGCGGCAGCGAATGCAGTTCCAAGGGACAGTGAAAACCAGGTCGAGCTTTCAGTGCTGGCAGCTTTCGTATGGGCGCAATCGCTGGACGTTTCGAATTTGGCAGCCGGGGTCTGTCAGAGTCACATAGGCATTGTTGCATCATAACCAACCAAAGCTCTTGCAGAGCGCGAATGTCTGTGCGGCAGCGAATGCAGTTCCAAGGGACAGTGAAAACCAGGTAGGGCTTTCAGGGCTGGCAGCTTTCGTGTGGGCGCAATCGCTGGAAGTTTCAAATTTGGCAGCCGGGCTCTGCCAGAGTCACATAGGCATTGTTGCATCATAACCATCCAAAGCTCTTGCAGAGTGCGAATGTCTGTGCAGCAGCGAATGCAGTTAAAAGGGACAGTGAAAATCAGGTACAGATTTCAGTTCTGGCAGCTTTCGTGTGGGCACAATCTCTGGACGTTTCGCATTTTGTAGCCGGGCTCTGCCAGAGTCACATAGGCATTGTTGCATCATAACCAACCAAAGCTCTTGCAGAGAGCGAATGTCTGTGCGGCAGCGAATGCACTTCCAAGGGACAGTGAAAACCTGGTCGAGCTTTCAGGGCTGGCAGCTTTCGTGGGGGCGCAATCGCTGGACGTTTCGAATTTGGCAGCCAGGCTCTGCCAGAGTCACATAGGCATTGTTGCATCATAACCAACCAAGGCTTTTGCAGAGCGCGAATGTCTGTGCGGCAGCGAATGCAGTTCCAAGGGACAGTGAAAACCAGGTACAGATTTCAGGGCTGGCAGCTTTCCTGTGGGCGCAATCGCTGGATGTTTCAAATTTGGCAGCGGGCTCTGCCAGAGTCACATAGGCATGGATGCATCATAACCATCCAAAGCTCTTGCAGAGCGCGAATGTCTGTGTGGCAGCGAATGCAGTTCCAAGGGACAGTGAAAACCATGTAGGGCTTTCAGGGCTGGCAGCTTTCGTGTGGGCGCAATCGCTGGACGTTTCGAATTTGGGAGCCGGGCTCTGCCAGAGTCACATAGGCATTGTTGCATCATAACCAACCAAGGCTTTTGCAGAGCGCGAATGTCTCTGCGGCAGCGAATGCAGTTCCAAGGGACAGTGAAAACCAGGTCGGGCTTTCAGTGCTGGCGGCTTTCGTATGGGCGCAATCGCTGGACGTTTCGAATTTGGCAGCCGGGGTCTGCCAGAGTCACATAGGCATTGTTGCATCATAACCAACCAAAGCTCTTGCAGAGCGCGAATGTCTGTGCGGCAGCGAATGCAGTTCCAAGGGACAGTGAAAACCAGGTCGAGCTTTCAGGGCTGGCAGCTTTCGTGTGGGCGCAATCGCTGGACGTTTCGAATTTGGGAGCCGGGCTCTGCCAGAGTCACATAGGCATTGTTACATCATAACCAACCAAGCCTTTTGCTGAGCGCGAATATCTGTGTGGCAGCGAATGCAGTTCCAAGGGACAGTGAAAACCAGGTAGGGCTTTCAGGGCTGGCAGCTTTCGTGTGGGCGCAATCGCTGGACGTTTCAAATTTGGCAGCCGGGCTCTGCCAGAGTCACATAGGCATTGTTGCATCATAACCAACCAAGGCTTTTGCAGAGCACGAATGTCTGTTCGGCAGCGAATGCAGTTCCAAGGGACAGTGAAAACCAGGTAGGGCTTTCAGGGCTGGCAGCTTTCCTGTGGGCGTAATCGCTGGACGTTTCGAATTTGGCAGCCGGGATTTGCCAGGGTCACATAGGCATTGTTGCATCATAACCAACCAAAGCTCTTGCAGAGCGCGAATGTCTGTGTGGCAGCGAATGCAGTTCCAAGGGACAGTGAAAACCAGGTAGGGCTTTCAGGGCTGGCAGCTTTCCTGTGGGCGTAATCGCTGGACGTTTCGAATTTGGCAGCCGGGCTCTGCCAGAGTCACATAGGCATTGTTGCATCATAACCAACCAAGGCTTTTGCAGAGCACCAATGTCTCTGCGGCAGCGAATGCAGTTCCAAGGGACAGTGAAAACCAGGTCAAGCTTTCAGTGCTGGCAGCTTTCGTATGGGCGCAATCGCTGGACGTTTCGAATTTGGCAGCCGGGGTCTGCCAGAGTCACATAGGCATTGTTGCATCATAACCAACCAAAGCTCTTGCAGAGCGCGAATGTCTGTGCGGCAGCGAATGCAGTTCCAAGGGACAGTGAAAACCAGGTAGGGCTTTCAGGGCTGGCAGCTTTCGTGTGGGCGCAATCGCTGGACGTTTCAAATTTGGCAGCCGGGCTCTGCCAGAGTCACATAGGCATTGTTGCATCATAACCATCCAAAGCTCTTGCAGAGTGCGAATGTCTGTGCAGCAGCGAATGCAGTTAAAAGGGACAGTGAAAATCAGGTACAGATTTCAGTTCTGGCAGCTTTCGTGTGGGCACAATCTCTGGACGTTTCGCATTTTGTAGCCGGGCTCTGCCAGAGTCACATAGGCATTGTTGCATCATAACCAACCAAAGCTCCTCCAGAGCGCGAATGTCTGTGCGGCAGCGAATGCAGTTCCAAGGGACAGTGAAAACCAGGTAGGGCTTTCAGGGCTGGCAGCTTTCGTGTGGGCGCAATCGCTGGACGTTTCGAATTTGGCAGCCGGGCTCTGCCAGAGTCACATAGGCATTGTTGCATCATAACCAACCAAGGCTTTTGCAGAGCGCGAATGTCTGTGCGGCAGCGAATGCAGTTCCAAGGGACAGTGAAAACCAGGTACAGATTTCAGGGCTGGCAGCTTTCCTGTGGGCGCAATCGCTGGATGTTTCAAATTTGGCAGCCGGGCTCTGCCAGAGTCACATAGGCATTGTTGCATCATAACCATCCAAAGCTCTTGCAGAGCGCGAATGTCTGTGCAGCAGCGAATGCAGTTCAAAGGGACAGTGAAAAGCAGGTACGGCTTTCAGGGCTGGCAGCTTTCGTGTGGGCGCAATCGCTGGACGTTTCGAATTTGGCAGCCGGGCTCTGCCAGAGTCACATAGGCATTGTTGCATCATAACCAACCAAGGCTTTTGAAGAGCGCGAATGTCTCTGCGGCGGCGAATGCAGTTCCAAGGGACAGTGAAAACCAGGTCGAGCTTTCAGTGCTGGCGGCTTTCGTATGGGCGCAATCGCTGGACGTTTCGAATTTGGCAGCCGGGGTCTGTCAGAGTCACATAGGCATTGTTGCATCATAACCAACCAAAGCTCTTGCAGAGCGCGAATGTCTGTGCGGCAGCGAATGCAGTTCCAAGGGACAGTGAAAACCAGGTAGGGCTTTCAGGGCTGGCAGCCTTCGTGTGGGCGCAATCGCTGGACGTTTCAAATTTGGCAGCCGGGCTCTGCCAGAGTCACATAGGCATTGTTGCATCATAACCATCCAAAGCTCTTGCAGAGCGCGAATGTCTGTGCGGCAGCGAATGCAGTTCCAAGGGACAGTGAAAACCAGGTCGAGCTTTCAGTGCTGGGAGCTTTCGTGGGGGCGCAATCGCTGGACGTTTCGAATTTGGCAGCCGGGCTCTGCCAGAGTCACATAGGCATTGTTGCATCATAACCAACCAAGGCTTTTGCAGAGCACGAATGTCTGTTCGGCAGCGAATGCAGTTCCAAGGGACAGTGAAAACCAAGTAGGGCTTTCAGTGCTGGCAGCTTTCGTGTGGGCGCAATCGCTGGACGTTTCGACTTTGGCAGCTGGGCTCTGCCAGAGTCACATAGGCATTGTTGCATCATAACCAAGCAAGGCTCTTGCAGAGCGCGAATGTCTTTGCAGCAGCGAATGCAGTTCCAAGGGACAGTGAAAACCAGGTAGGGCTTTCAGGGCTGGCAGCTTTCCTGTGGGCGTAATCGCTGGACGTTTCGAATTTGGCAGCCGGGATTTGCCAGGGTCACATAGGCATTGTTGCATCATAACCAACCAAAGCTCTTGCAGAGCGCGAATGTCTGTGTGGCAGCGAATGCAGTTCCAAGGGACAGTGAAAACCAGGTAGGGCTTTCAGGGCTGGCAGCTTTCCTGTGGGCGTAATCGCTGGACGTTTCGAATTTGGCAGCCGGGCTCTGCCAGAGTCACATAGGCATTGTTGCATCATAACCAACCAAGGCTTTTGCAGAGCACCAATGTCTCTGCGGCAGCGAATGCAGTTCCAAGGGACAGTGAAAACCAGGTCGAGCTTTCAGTGCTGGCAGCTTTCGTATGGGCGCAATCGCTGGACGTTTCGAATTTGGCAGCCGGGGTCTGTCAGAGTCACATAGGCATTGTTGCATCATAACCAACCAAAGCTCTTGCAGAGCGCGAATGTCTGTGCGGCAGCGAATGCAGTTCCAAGGGACAGTGAAAACCAGGTAGGGCTTTCAGGGCTGGCAGCTTTCGTGTGGGCGCAATCGCTGGAAGTTTCAAATTTGGCAGCCGGGCTCTGCCAGAGTCACATAGGCATTGTTGCATCATAACCATCCAAAGCTCTTGCAGAGTGCGAATGTCTGTGCAGCAGCGAATGCAGTTAAAAGGGACAGTGAAAATCAGGTACAGATTTCAGTTCTGGCAGCTTTCGTGTGGGCACAATCTCTGGACGTTTCGCATTTTGTAGCCGGGCTCTGCCAGAGTCACATAGGCATTGTTGCATCATAACCAACCAAAGCTCTTGCAGAGAGCGAATGTCTGTGCGGCAGCGAATGCACTTCCAAGGGACAGTGAAAACCTGGTCGAGCTTTCAGGGCTGGCAGCTTTCGTGGGGGCGCAATCGCTGGACGTTTCGAATTTGGCAGCCGGGCTCTGCCAGAGTCACATAGGCATTGTTGCATCATAACCAACCAAGGCTTTTGCAGAGCGCGAATGTCTGTGCGGCAGCGAATGCAGTTCCAAGGGACAGTGAAAACCAGGTACGGCTTTCAGGGCTGGCAGCTTTCGTGTGGGCGCAATCGCTAGATGTTTCAAATTTGGCAGCGGGCTCTCCCAGAGTCACATAGACATTGTTGCATCATAACCAACCAAGGCTTTTGCAGAGCGCGAATGTCTCTGCGGCAGCGAATGCAGTTCCAAGGGACAGTGAAAACCAGGTCGAGCTTTCAGTGCTGGCGGCTTTCGTATGGGCGCAATCGCTGGACGTTTCGAATTTGGCAGCCGGGGTCTGTCAGAGTCACATAGGCATTGTTGCATCATAACCATCCAAAGCTCTTGCAGAGTGCGAATGTCTGTGCAGCAGCGAATGCAGTTAAAAGGGACAGTGGAAACCAGGTACAGATTTCAGTTCTGGCAGCTTTCGTGTGGGCACAATCTCTGGACGTTTCGCATTTTGTAGCCGGGCTCTGCCAGAGTCACATAGGCATTGTTGCATCATAACCATCCAAAGCTCTTGCAGAGCGCGAATGTCTGTGCGGCAGCGAATGCAGTTCCAAGGGACAGTGAAAACCAGGTCGAGCTTTCAGGGCTGGCAGCTTTCGTGTGGGCGCAATCGCTGGACGTTTCGAATTTGGGAGCCGGGCTCTGCCAGAGTCACATAGGCATTGTTACATCATAACCAACCAAGCCTTTTGCTGAGCGCGAATATCTGTGTGGCAGCGAATGCAGTTCCAAGGGACAGTGAAAACCAGGTAGGGCTTTCAGGGCTGGCAGCTTTCGTGTGGGCGCAATCGCTGGATGTTTCAAATTTGGCAGCCGGGCTCTGCCAGAGTCACATAGGCATTGTTGCATCATAACCAACCAAATCTCTTGCAGAGCGCGAATGTCTGTGCGGCAGCGAATGCAGTTCCAAGGGACAGTGAAAACCAGGTCGAGCTTTCAGTGCTGGCAGCTTTCGTGGGGGCGCAATCGCTGGACGTTTCGAATTTGGCAGCCGGGCTCTGCCAGAGTCACATAGGCATTGTTGCATCATAACCAACCAAAGCTCTTGCAGAGCGCGAATGTCTGTGCGGCAGCGAATGCAGTTCCAAGGGACAGTGAAAACCAGGTCGAGCTTTCAGTGCTGGCAGCTTTCGTGGGGGCACAATCGCTGGACGTTTCGAATTTGGCAGCCGGGCTCTGCCAGAGTCACATAGGCATTGTTGCATCATAACCAACCAAGGCTTTTGCAGAGCACGAATGTCTGTTCGGCAGCGAATGCAGTTCCAAGGCACAGTGAAAACCAAGTAGGGCTTTCAGGGCTGGCAGCTTTCGTGTGGGCGCAATCGCTGGACGTTTCGACTTTGGCAGCTGGGCTCTGCCAGAGTCACATAGGCATTGTTGCATCATAACCAAGCAAGGCTCTTGCAGAGCGCGAATGTCTTTGCAGCAGCGAATGCAGTTCCAAGGGACAGTGAAAACCAGGTAGGGCTTTCAGGGCTGGCAGCTTTCCTGTGGGCGTAATCGCTGGATGTTTCGAATTTGGCAGCCGGGATTTGCCAGGGTCACATAGGCATTGTTGCATCATAACCAACCAAAGCTCTTGCAGAGCGCGAATGTCTGTGTGGCAGCGAATGCAGTTCCAAGGGACAGTGAAAACCAGGTAGGGCTTTCAGGGCTGGCAGCTTTCCTGTGGGCGTAATCGCTGGACGTTTCAAATTTGGCAGCCGGGCTCTGCCAGAGTCACATAGGCATTGTTGCATCATAACCAACCAAGGCTTTTGCAGAGCACCAATGTCTCTGCGGCAGCGAATGCAGTTCCAAGGGACAGTGAAAACCAGGTCGAGCTTTCAGTGCTGGCAGCTTTCGTATGGGCGCAATCGCTGGACGTTTCGAATTTGGCAGCCGGGGTCTGTCAGAGTCACATAGGCATTGTTGCATCATAACCAACCAAAGCTCTTGCAGAGTGCGAATGTCTGTGCGGCAGCGAATGCAGTTCCAAGGGACAGTGAAAACCAGGTACAGATTTCAGTTCTGGCAGCTTTCGTGTGGGCACAATCTCTGGACGTTTCGCATTTTGTAGCCGGGCTCTGCCAGAGTCACATAGGCATTGTTGCATCATAACCAACCAAAGCTCCTCCAGAGCGCGAATGTCTGTGCGGCAGCGAATGCACTTCCAAGACAGTGAAAACCAGGTAGGGCTTTCAGGGCTGGCAGCTTTCGTGTGGGCGCAATCGCTGGACGTTTCGAATTTGGCAGCCGGGCTCTGCCAGAGTCACATAGGCATTGTTGCATCATAACCATCCAAGGCTTTTGCAGAGCGCGAATGTCTGTGCGGCAGCGAATGCAGTTCCAAGGGACAGTGAAAACCAGGTACAGATTTCAGGGCTGGCAGCTTTCCTGTGGGCGCAATCGCTGGATGTTTCAAATTTGGCAGCGGGCTCTGCCAGAGTCACATAGGCATGGTTGCATCATAACCATCCAAAGCTCTTGCAGAGCGCGAATGTCTGTGTGGCAGCGAATGCAGTTCCAAGGGACAGTGAAAACCAGGTCGGGCTTTCAGTGCTGGCGGCTTTCGTATGGGCGCAATCGCTGGACGTTTCGAATTTGGCAGCCGGGGTCTCTCAGAGTCACATAGGCATTGTTGCATCATAACCAACCAAAGCTCTTGCAGAGCGCGAATGTCTGTGCGGCAGCGAATGCAGTTCCAAGGGACAGTGAAAACCAGGTAGGGCTTTCAGGGCTGGCAGCCTTCGTGTGGGCGCAATCGCTGGACGTTTCAAATTTGGCAGCCGGGCTCTGCCAGAGTCACATAGGCATTGTTGCATCATAACCATCCAAAGCTCTTGCAGAGTGCGAATGTCTGTGCGGCAGCGAATGCAGTTAAAAGGGACAGTGAAAACCAGGTACAGATTTCAGTTCTGGCAGCTTTCGTGTGGGCACAATCTCTGGACGTTTCGCATTTTGTAGCCGGGCTCTGCCAGAGTCACATAGGCATTGTTGCATCATAACCATCCAAAGCTCTTGCAGAGCGCGAATGTCTGTGCGGCAGCGAATGCAGTTCCAAGGGACAGTGAAAACCAGGTCGAGCTTTCAGGGCTGGCAGCTTTCGTGTGGGCGCAATCGCTGGACGTTTCGAATTTGGGAGCCGGGCTCTGCCAGAGTCACATAGGCATTGTTACATCATAACCAACCAAGCCTTTTGCTGAGCGCGAATATCTGTGTGGCAGCGAATGCAGTTCCAAGGGACAGTGAAAACCAGGTAGGGCTTTCAGGGCTGGCAGCTTTCGTGTGGGCGCAATCGCTGGACGTTTCAAATTTGGCAGCCGGGCTCTGCCAGAGTCACATAGGCATTGTTGCATCATAACCAACCAAAGCTCTTGCAGAGCGCGAATGTCTGTGCGGCAGCGAATGCAGTTCCAAGGGACAGTGAAAACCAGGTCGAGCTTTCAGTGCTGGCAGCTTTCGTGGGGGCGCAATCGCTGGACGTTTCGAATTTGGCAGCCGGGCTCTGCCAGAGTCACATAGGCATTGTTGCATCATAACCAACCAAAGCTCTTGCAGAGCGCGAATGTCTGTGCGGCAGCGAATGCAGTTCCAAGGGACAGTGAAAACCAGGTCGAGCTTTCAGTGCTGGCAGCTTTCGTGGGGGCGCAATCGCTGGACGTTTCGAATTTGGCAGCCGGGCTCTGCCAGAGTCACATAGGCATTGTTGCATCATAACCAACCAAGGCTTTTGCAGAGCACGAATGTCTGTTCGGCAGCGAATGCAGTTCCAAGGCACAGTGAAAACCAAGTAGGGCTTTCAGGGATGGCAGCTTTCGTGTGGGCGCAATCGCTGGACGTTTCGACTTTGGCAGCTGGGCTCTGCCAGAGTCACATAGGCATTGTTGCATCATAACCAAGCAAGGCTCTTGCAGAGCGCGAATGTCTTTGCAGCAGCGAATGCAGTTAAAAGGGACAGTGAAAATCAGGTACAGATTTCAGTTCTGGCAGCTTTCGTGTGGGCACAATCTCTGGACGTTTCGCATTTTGTAGCCGGGCTCTGCCAGAGTCACATAGGCATTGTTGCATCATAACCAACCAAAGCTCCTCCAGAGCGCGAATGTCTGTGCGGCAGCGAATGCACTTCCAAGACAGTGAAAACCAGGTAGGGCTTTCAGGGCTGGCAGCTTTCGTGTGGGCGCAATCGCTGGACGTTTCGAATTTGGCAGCCGGGCTCTGCCAGAGTCACATAGGCATTGTTGCATCATAACCATCCAAAGCTCTTGCAGAGTGCGAATGTCTGTGCAGCAGCGAATGCAGTTAAAAGGGACAGTGAAAACCAGGTACAGATTTCAGTTCTGGCAGCTTTCGTGTGGGCACAATCTCTGGACGTTTCGCATTTTGTAGCCGGGCTCTGCCAGAGTCACATAGGCATTGTTGCATCATAACCATCCAAAGCTCTTGCAGAGCGCGAATGTCTGTGCGGCAGCGAATGCAGTTCCAAGGGACAGTGAAAACCAGGTCGAGCTTTCAGGGCTGGCAGCTTTCGTGTGGGCGCAATCGCTGGACGTTTCAAATTTGGCAGCCGGGCTCTGCCAGAGTCACATAGGCATTGTTGCATCATAACCAACCAAGGCTTTTGCAGAGCGCGAATGTCTCTGCGGCAGCGAATGCAGTTCCAAGGGACAGTGAAAACCAGGTCGAGCTTTCAGTGCTGGCGGCTTTCGTATGGGCGCAATCGCTGGACGTTTCGAATTTGGCAGCCGGGGTCTGTCAGAGTCACATAGGCATTGTTGCATCATAACCAACCAAAGCTCTTGCAGAGCGCGAATGTCTGTGCGGCAGCGAATGCAGTTCCAAGGGACAGTGAAAACCAGGTAGGGCTTTCAGGGCTGGCAGCCTTCGTGTGGGCGCAATCGCTGGACGTTTCAAATTTGGCAGCCGGGCTCTGCCAGAGTCACATAGGCATTGTTGCATCATAACCATCCAAAAGCTCTTGCAGAGCGCGAATGTCTGTGCGGCAGCGAATGCAGTTCCAAGGGACAGTGAAAATCAGGTACAGTTCTGGCAGCTTTCGTGTGGGCACAATCTCTGGACGTTTCGAATTGTGTAGCCGGGCTCTGCCAGAGTCACATAGGCATTGTTGCATCATAACCAACCAAAGCTCCTCCAGAGCGCGAATGTCTGTGCGGCAGCGAATGCAATTCCAAGGGACAGTGAAAACCAGGTCGAGCTTTCAGTGCTGGCAGCTTTCGTGTGGGCGCAATCGCTGGACGTTTCGAATTTGGCAGCCGGGCTCTGCCAGAGTCACATAGGCATTGTTGCATCATAACCAACCAAGGCTTTTGCAGAGCGCGAATGTCTGTGCGGCAGCGAATGCAGTTCCAAGGGACAGTGAAAACCAGGTAGGGCTTTCAGGGCTGGCAGCTTTCGTGTGGGCGCAATCGCTGGACGTTTCGAATTTGGGAGCCGGGCTCTGCCAGAGTTACATAGGCATTGTTACATCATAACCAACCAAGGCTTTTGCAGAGCGCGAATGTCTGTGTGGCAGCGAATGCAGTTCCAAGGGACAGTGAAAACCAGGTAGGGCTTTCAGGGCTGGCAGCTTTCGTGTGGGCACAATCGCTGGATGTTTCGAAATTGGCTGCCGGGCTCTGCCAGAGTCACATAGGCATTGTTGTATCATAACCATCCAAGGCTTTTGCAGAGCACCAATGTCTCTGCGGCAGAGAATGCAGTTCCAAGGGACAGTGAAAACCAGGTCGAGCTTTCACTGCTGGCAGCTTTCGTATGGGCGCAATCGCTGAACGTTTCGAATTTGGCAGCCGGGCTCTGCCAGAGTCACATAGGCATTGTTGCATCATAACCAACCAAAGCTCCTCCAGAGCGCGAATGTCTGTGTGGCAGCGAATGCAGTTCCAAGGGACAGTGAAGACCAGGTAGGGCTTTCAGGGCTGGCAGCTTTCGTGTGGGCGCAATGGCTGGACGTTTCGAATTTGGCAGCCGGGCTCTGCCAGAGTCACATAGGCATTGTTGCATCATAACCAACCAAGGCTTTTGCAGAGCACCAATGTTTCTGCGGCAGCGAATGCAGTTCCAAGGGACAGTGAAAACTAGGTCGAGCTTTCAGTGCTGGCAGCTTTCGTATGGGCGCAATCGCTGGACGTTTCGAATTTGGCAGCCGGGGTCTGTCAGAGTCACATAGGCATTGTTGCATCATAACCAACCAAAGCTCTTGCAGAGCGCGAATGTCTGTGCGGCAGCGAATGCAGTTCCAAGGGACAGTGAAAACCAGGTAGGGCTTTCAGGGCTGGCAGCTTTCGTGTGGGCGCAATCGCTGGATGTTTCAAATTTGGCAGCCGCGCTCTGCCAGAGTCACATAGGCATTGTTGCATCATAACCATCCAAAGCTCTTGCAGAGCGCGAATGTCTGTGCAGCAGCGAATGCAGTTAAAAGGGACAGTGAAAATCAGGTACAGATTTCACTTCTGGCAGCTTTCGTGTGGGCACAAGCTCTGGACGTTTCGCATTTTGTAGCCGGGCTCTGCCAGAGTCACATAGGCATTGTTGCATCATAACCAACCAAAGCTCCTCCAGAGCGCGAATGTCTGTGCGGCAGCGAATGCAGTTCCAAGGGACAGTGAAAACCAGGTAGGGCTTTCAGGGCTGGCAGCTTTCCTGTGGGCGTAATCGCTGGATGTTTCGAATTTGGCAGCCGGGATTTGCCAGGGTCACATAGGCATTGTTGCATCATAACCAACCAAAGCTCTTGCAGAGCGCGAATGTCTGTGTGGCAGCGAATGCAGTTCCAAGGGACAGTGAAAACCAGGTAGGGCTTTCAGGGCTGGCAGCTTTCCTGTGGGCGTAATCGCTGGACGTTTCAAATTTGGCAGCCGGGCTCTGCCAGAGTCACATAGGCATTGTTGCATCATAACCAACCAAGGCTTTTGCAGAGCACCAATGTCTCTGCGGCAGCGAATGCAGTTCCAAGGGACAGTGAAAACCAGGTCGAGCTTTCAGTGCTGGCAGCTTTCGTATGGGCGCAATCGCTGGACGTTTCGAATTTGGCAGCCGGGGTCTGTCAGAGTCACATAGGCATTGTTGCATCATAACCAACCAAAGCTCTTGCAGAGTGCGAATGTCTGTGCGGCAGCGAATGCAGTTCCAAGGGACAGTGAAAACCAGGTACAGATTTCAGTTCTGGCAGCTTTCGTGTGGGCACAATCTCTGGACGTTTCGCATTTTGTAGCCGGGCTCTGCCAGAGTCACATAGGCATTGTTGCATCATAACCAACCAAAGCTCCTCCAGAGCGCGAATGTCTGTGCGGCAGCGAATGCACTTCCAAGACAGTGAAAACCAGGTAGGGCTTTCAGGGCTGGCAGCTTTCGTGTGGGCGCAATCGCTGGACGTTTCGAATTTGGCAGCCGGGCTCTGCCAGAGTCACATAGGCATTGTTGCATCATAACCATCCAAGGCTTTTGCAGAGCGCGAATGTCTGTGCGGCAGCGAATGCAGTTCCAAGGGACAGTGAAAACCAGGTACAGATTTCAGGGCTGGCAGCTTTCCTGTGGGCGCAATCGCTGGATGTTTCAAATTTGGCAGCGGGCTCTGCCAGAGTCACATAGGCATGGTTGCATCATAACCATCCAAAGCTCTTGCAGAGCGCGAATGTCTGTGTGGCAGCGAATGCAGTTCCAAGGGACAGTGAAAACCAGGTAGGGCTTTCAGGGCTGGCAGCTTTCGTGTGGGCGCAATCGCTGGACGTTTCGAATTTCGCAGCCGGGCTCTGCCAGAGTCACATAGGCATTGTTGCATCATAACCAACCAAGGCTTTTGCAGAGCGCGAATGTCTCTGCGGCAGCGAATGCAGTTCCAAGGGACAGTGAAAACCAGGTCGGGCTTTCAGTGCTGGCGGCTTTCGTATGGGCGCAATCGCTGGACGTTTCGAATTTGGCAGCCGGGGTCTGTCAGAGTCACATAGGCATTGTTGCATCATAACCAACCAAAGCTCTTGCAGAGCGCGAATGTCTGTGCGGCAGCGAATGCAGTTCCAAGGGACAGTGAAAACCAGGTAGGGCTTTCAGGGCTGGCAGCCTTCGTGTGGGCGCAATCGCTGGACGTTTCAAATTTGGCAGCCGGGCTCTGCCAGAGTCACATAGGCATTGTTGCATCATAACCATCCAAAGCTCTTGCAGAGTGCGAATGTCTGTGCGGCAGCGAATGCAGTTAAAAGGGACAGTGAAAACCAGGTACAGATTTCAGTTCTGGCAGCTTTCGTGTGGGCACAATCTCTGGACGTTTCGCATTTTGTAGCCGGGCTCTGCCAGAGTCACATAGGCATTGTTGCATCATAACCATCCAAAGCTCTTGCAGAGCGCGAATGTCTGTGCGGCAGCGAATGCAGTTCCAAGGGACAGTGAAAACCAGGTCGAGCTTTCAGGGCTGGCAGCTTTCGTGTGGGCGCAATCGCTGGACGTTTCGAATTTGGGAGCCGGGCTCTGCCAGAGTCACATAGGCATTGTTACATCATAACCAACCAAGCCTTTTGCTGAGCGCGAATATCTGTGTGGCAGCGAATGCAGTTCCAAGGGACAGTGAAAACCAGGTAGGGCTTTCAGGGCTGGCAGCTTTCGTGTGGGCGCAATCGCTGGACGTTTCAAATTTGGCAGCCGGGCTCTGCCAGAGTCACATAGGCATTGTTGCATCATAACCAACCAAAGCTCCTCCAGAGCGCGAATGTCTGTGCGGCAGCGAATGCAGTTCTAAGGGACAGTGAAAACCAGGTAGGGCTTTCAGGGCTGGCAGCCTTCGTGTGGGCGCATTCGCTGGACGTTTCAAATTTGGCAGCCGGGCTCTGCCAGAGTCACATAGGCATTGTTGCATCATAACCAACCAAGGCTTTTGCAGAGCGCGAATGTCTCTGCGGCAGCGAATGCAGTTCCAAGGGACAGTGAAAACCAGGTTGAGCTTTCAGTGCTGGCGGCTTTCGTATGGGCGCAATCGCTGGACGTTTCGAATTTGGCAGCCGGGGTCTGTCAGAGTCACATAGGCATTGTTGCATCATAACCAACCAAAGCTCTTGCAGAGCGCGAATGTCTGTGCGGCAGCGAATGCAGTTCCAAGGGACAGTGAAAACCAGGTAGGGCTTTCAGGGCTGGCAGCCTTCGTGTGGGCGCAATCGCTGGACGTTTCAAATTTGGCAGCCGGGCTCTGCCAGAGTCACATAGGCATTGTTGCATCATAACCATCCAAAAGCTCTTGCAGAGCGCGAATGTCTGTGCGGCAGCGAATGCAGTTCCAAGGGACAGTGAAAATCAGGTACAGTTCTGGCAGCTTTCGTGTGGGCACAATCTCTGGACGTTTCGAATTTTGTAGCCGGGCTCTGCCAGAGTCACATAGGCATTGTTGCATCATAACCAACCAAAGCTCCTCCAGAGCGCGAATGTCTGTGCGGCAGCGAATGCAATTCCAAGGGACAGTGAAAACCAGGTCGAGCTTTCAGTGCTGGCAGCTTTCGTGTGGGCGCAATCGCTGGACGTTTCGAATTTGGCAGCCGGGCTCTGCCAGAGTCACATAGGCATTGTTGCATCATAACCAACCAAGGCTTTTGCAGAGCACGAATGTCTGTGCGGCAGCGAATGCAGTTCCAAGGGACAGTGAAAACCAGGTCGAGCTTTCAGGGCTGGCAGCGTTCGTGTGGGCGCACTCGCTGGACGTTTCGAATTTGGGAGCCGGGCTCTGCCAGAGTTACATAGGCATTGTTACATCATAACCAACCAAGGCTTTTGCAGAGCGCGAATGTCTGTGTGGCAGCGAATGCAGTTCCAAGGGACAGTGAAAACCATGTAGGGCTTTCAGGGCTGGCAGCTTTCGTGTGGGCGCAATCGCTGGATGTTTCGAATTTGGCAGCCGGGCTCTGCCAGAGTCACATAGGCATTGTTGTATCATAACCATCCAAGGCTTTTGCAGAGCACCAATGTCTGTGCGGCAGCGAATGCAGTTCCAAGGGACAGTGAAAACCAGGTCGAGCTTTCACTGCTGGCAGCTTTCGTGTGGGCGCAATCGCTGAACGTTTCGAATTTGGCAGCCGGGCTCTGCCAGAGTCACATAGGCATTGTTGCATCATAACCAACCAAAGCTCCTCCAGAGCGCGAATGTCTGTGTGGCAGCGAATGCAGTTCCAAGGGACAGTGAAGACCAGGTAGGGCTTTCAGGGCTGGCAGCTTTCGTGTGGGCGCAATGGCTGGACGTTTCGAATTTGGCAGCCGGGCTCTGCCAGAGTCACATAGGCATTGTTGCATCATAACCAACCAAGGCTTTTGCAGAGCACCAATGTTTCTGCGGCAGCGAATGCAGTTCCAAGGGACAGTGAAAACTAGGTCGAGCTTTCAGTGCTGGCAGCTTTCGTATGGGCGCAATCGCTGGACGTTTCGAATTTGGCAGCCGGGGTCTGTCAGAGTCACATAGGCATTGTTGCATCATAACCAACCAAAGCTCTTGCAGAGCGCGAATGTCTGTGCGGCAGAGAATGCAGTTCCAAGGGACAGTGAAAACCAGGTAGGGCTTTCAGGGCTGGCAGCTTTCGTGTGGGCGCAATCGCTGGATGTTTCAAATTTGGCAGCCGCGCTCTGCCAGAGTCACATAGGCATTGTTGCATCATAACCATCCAAAGCTCTTGCAGAGCGCGAATGTCTGTGCAGCAGCGAATGCAGTTAAAAGGGACAGTGAAAATCAGGTACAGATTTCACTTCTGGCAGCTTTCGTGTGGGCACAAGCTCTGGACGTTTCGCATTTTGTAGCCGGGCTCTGCCAGAGTCACATAGGCATTGTTGCATCATAACCAACCAAAGCTCCTCCAGAGCGCGAATGTCTGTGCGGCAGCGAATGCAGTTCCAAGGGACAGTGAAAACCAGGTCGAGCTTTCAGTGCTGGCAGCTTTCGTGTGGGCGCAATCGCTGGACGTTTCGAATTTGGCAGCCGGGCTCTGCCAGAGTCACATAGGCATTGTTGCATCATAACCAACCAAGGCTTTTGCAGAGCGCGAATGTCTGTGCGGCAGCGAATGCAGTTCCAAGGGACAGTAAAAACCAGATAGGGCTTTCAGGGCTGGCAGCTTTCGTGTGGGCGCAATCGCTGGACGTTTCGAATTTGGCAGCCGGGCTCTGCCAGAGTCACATAGGCATTGTTGCATCATAACCAACCAAAGCTCTTGCATAGCGCGAATGTCTGTGCGGCAGCGAATGCAGTTCCAAGGGACAGTGAAAACCAGGTCGAGCTTTCAGTGCTGGCAGCTTTCGTGTGGGCGCAATCGCTGGACGTTTCGAATTTGGCAGCCGGGCTCTGCCAGAGTCACATAGGCATTGTTGCATCATAACCAACCAAGGCTTTTGCAGAGCACAAATGTCTGTTCGGCAGCGAATGCAGTTCCAAGGGACAGTGAAAACCAGGTAGGGCTTTCAGGGCTGGCAGCTTTCGTGTGGGCGCAATCGCTGGACGTTTCGACTTTGGCAGCCGGGCTCTGCCAGAGTCACATAGGCATTGTTGCATCATAACCAACCAAAGCTCTTGCAGAGCGCGAATGTCTTTGCAGCAGCGAATGCAGTTCCAAGGGACAGTGAAAACCAGGTAGGGCTTTCAGGGCTGGCAGCTTTCCTGTAGGCGTAATCGCTGGACGTTTCGAATTTGGCAGCCGGGATTTGCCAGGGTCACATAGGCATTGTTGCATCATAACCAACCAAAGCTCTTGCAGAGCGCGAATATCTGTGTGGCAGCGAATGCAGTTCCAAGGGACAGTGAAAACCAGGTAGGGCTTTCAGGGCTGGCAGCTTTCCTGTGGGCGTAATCGCTGGACGTTTCGAATTTGGCAGCCGGGCTCTGCCAGAGTCACATAGGCATTGTTGCATCATAACCAACCAAGGCTTTTGCAGAGCACCAATGTCTCTGCGACAGCGAATGCAGTTCCAAGGGACAGTGAAAACCAGGTCGAGCTTTCAGTGCTGGCAGCTTTCGTATGGGCGCAATCACTGGACGTTTCGAATTTGGCAGCCGGGGTCTGTCAGAGTCACATAGGCATTGTTGCATCATAACCAACCAAAGCTCTTGCAGAGCGCGAATATCTGTGCGGCAGCGAATGCAGTTCCAAGGGACAGTGAAAACCAGGTAGGGCTTTCAGGGCTGGCAGCTTTCGTGTGGGCGCAATCGCTGGACGTTTCAAATTTGGCAGCCGGGCTCTGCCAGAGTCACATAGGCATTGTTGCATCATAACCATCCAAAGCTCTTGCAGAGCGCGAATGTCTGTGCGGCAGCGAATGCAGTTCCAAGGGACAGTGAAAACCAGGTCGAGCTTTCAGTGCTGACAGCTTTCGTGTGGGCGCAATCGCTGGACGTTTCGAATTTGGCAGCCGGGCTCTGCCAGAGTCACATAGGCATTGTTACATCATAACCAACCAAGGCTTTTGCAGAGCACGAATGTCTGTGCAGCAGCGAATGCAGTTCCAAGGGACAGTGAAAACCAGGTAGGGCCTTCAGGGCTGGCAGCTTTCGTGTGGGCGCAATCGCTGGACGTTTCGAATTTGGGAGCCGGGCTCTGCCAGAGTCACATAGGCATTGTTACATCATAACCAACCAAGGCTTTTGCTGAGCGCGAATATCTGTGTGGCAGCGAATGCAGTTCCAAGGGACAGTGAAAACCAGGTAGGGCTTTCAGGGCTGGCAGCTTTCGTGTGGGCGCAATCGCTGGACGTTTCAAATTTGGCAGCCGGGCTCTGCCAGAGTCACATAGGCATTGTTGCATCATAACCAAGCAAGGCTCTTGCAGAGCGCGAATGTCTTCGCAGCAGCGAATGCAGTTCCAAGGGACAGTGAAAACCAGGTAGGGCTTTCAGTGCTGGCAGCTTTCGTGTGGGCGCAATCGCTGGACGTTTCGAATTTGGCAGCCGGGCTCTGCCAGAGTCACATAGGCATTGTTGCATCATAACCAACCAAGGCTTTTGCAGAGCACGAATGTCTGTTCGGCAGCGAATGCAGTTCCAAGGGACAGTGAAAACCAGGTAGGGCTTTCAGGGCTGGCAGCTTTCGTGTGGGCGCAATCGCTGGACGTTTCGACTTTGGCAGCCGGGCTCTGCCAGAGTCACATAGGCATTGTTGCATCATAACCAAGCAAGGCTCTTGCAGAGCGCGAATGTCTTTGCAGCAGCGAATGCAGTTCCAAGGGACAGTGAAAACCAGGTAGGGCTTTCAGGGCTGGCAGCTTTCCTGTAGGCGTAATCGCTGGACGTTTCGAATTTGGCAGCCGGGATTTGCCAGGGTCACATAGGCATTGTTGCATCATAACCAACCAAAGCTCTTGCAGAGCGCGAATGTCTGTGTGGCAGCGAATGCAGTTCCAAGGGACAGTGAAAACCAGGTAGGGCTTTCAGGGCTGGCAGCTTTCCTGTGGGCGTAATCGCTGGACGTTTCGAATTTGGCAGCCGGGCTCTGCCAGAGTCACATAGGCATTGTTGCATCATAACCAACCAAGGTTTTTGCAGAGCACCAATGTCTCTGCGGAAGCGAATGCAGTTCCAAGGGACAGTGAAAACCAGGTCGAGCTTTCAGTGCTGGCAGCTTTCGTATGGGCGCAATCGCTGGACGTTTCGAATTTGGCAGCCGGGGTCTGTCAGAGTCACATAGGCATTGTTGCATCATAACCAACCAAAGCTCTTGCAGAGCGCGAATATCTGTGCGGCAGCGAATGCAGTTCCAAGGGACAGTGAAAACCAGGTAGGGCTTTCAGGGCTGGCAGCTTTCTTGTGGGCGCAATCGCTGGACGTTTCAAATTTGGCAGCCGGGCTCTGCCAGAGTCACATAGGCATTGTTGCATCATAACCATCCAAAGCTCTTGCAGAGCGCGAATGTCTGTGCGGCAGCGAATGCAGTTCCAAGGGACAGTGAAAACCAGGTCGAGCTTTCAGTGCTGACAGCTTTCGTGTGGGCGCAATCGCTGGACGTTTCGACTTTGGCAGCCGGGCTCTGCCAGAGTCACATAGGCATTGTTACATCATAACCAACCAAGGCTTTTGCAGAGCACGAATGTCTGTGCAGCAGCGAATGCAGTTCCAAGGGACAGTGAAAACCAGGTAGGGCTTTCAGGGCTGGCAGCTTTCGTGTGGGCGCAATCGCTGGACGTTTCGAATTTCGGAGCCGGGCTCTGCCAGAGTCACATAGGCATTGTTGCATCATAACCAACCAAGCCTTTTGCTGAGCGCGAATATCTGTGTGGCAGCGAATGCAGTT
Organism: Mycteria americana; assembly: GCF_035582795.1. Taxonomy (NCBI): domain Eukaryota; kingdom Metazoa; phylum Chordata; class Aves; order Ciconiiformes; family Ciconiidae; genus Mycteria; species Mycteria americana. The sequence goes on along the minus strand of NC_134384.1, from coordinate 8,008,745 downwards.
CCAAGGGACAGTGAAAACCAGGTAGGGCTTTCAGGGCTGGCAGCTTTCGTGTGGGCGCAATCGCTGGACGTTTCAAATTTGGCAGCCGGGCTCTGCCAGAGTCACATAGGCATTGTTGCATCATAACCATCCAAAGCTCTTGCAGAGCGCGAATGTCTGTGCGGCAGCGAATGCAGTTCCAAGGGACAGTGAAAACCAGGTCGAGCTTTCAGTGCTGACAGCTTTCGTGTGGGCACAATCGCTGGACGTTTCGAATTTGGCAGCCGGGCTCTGCCAGAGTCACATAGGCATTGTTACATCATAACCAACCAAGGCTTTTGCAGAGCACGAATGTCTGTGCAGCAGCGAATGCAGTTCCAAGGGACAGTGAAAACCAGGTACGGCTTTCAGGGCTGGCAGCTTTCGTGTGGGCGCAATCGCTGGACGTTTCGAATTTGGGAGCCGGGCTCTGCCAGAGTCACATAGGCATTGTTGCATCATAACCAACCAAGCCTTTTGCTGAGCGCGAATATCTGTGTGGCAGCGAATGCAGTTCCAAGGCACAGTGTAAACCAGGTAGGGCTTTCAGGGCTGGCAGCTTTCGTGTGGGCGCAATCGCTGGACGTTTCAAATTTGGCAGCCGGGCTCTGCCAGAGTCACATAGGCATTGTTGCATCATAACCAACCAAAGCTCTTGCAGAGCGCGAATGTCTGTGCGGCAGCGAATGCAGTTCCAAGGGACAGTGAAAACCAGGTCGAGCTTTCAGTGCTGGCAGCTTCCGTGTGGGCGCAATCGCTGGACGTTTCGACTTTGGCAGCCGGGCTCTGCCAGAGTCACATAGGCATTGTTGCATCATAACCAAGCAAGGCTCTTGCAGAGCGCGAATGTCTTTGCAGCAGCGAATGCAGTTCCAAGGGACAGTGAAAACCAGGTAGGGCTTTCAGGGCTGGCAGCTTTCCTGTAGGCGTAATCGCTGGACGTTTCGAATTTGGCAGCCGGGATTTGCCAGGGTCACATAGGCATTGTTGCATCATAACCAACCAAAGCTCTTGCAGAGCGCGAATGTCTGTGTGGCAGCGAATGCAGTTCCAAGGGACAGTGAAAACCAGGTAGGGCTTTCAGGGCTGGCAGCTTTCCTGTGGGCGTAATCGCTGGACGTTTCGAATTTGGCAGCCGGGGTCTGTCAGAGTCACATAGGCATTGTTGCATCATAACCAACCAAAGCTCTTGCAGAGCACCAATGTCTCTGCGGCAGCGAATGCAGTTCCAAGCGACAGTGAAAACCAGGTCGAGCTTTCAGTGCTGGCAGCTTTCGTGTGGGCGCAATCGCTGGACGTTTCGAATTTGGCAGCCGGGCTCTGCCAGAGTCACATAGGCATTGTTACATCATAACCAACCAAGGCTTTTGCAGAGCACGAATGTCTGTGCAGCAGCGAATGCAGTTCCAAGGGACAGTGAAAACCAGGTAGGGCCTTCAGGGCTGGCAGCTTTCGTGTGGGCGCAATCGCTGGACGTTTCGAATTTGGGAGCCGGGCTCTGCCAGAGTCACATAGGCATTGTTACATCATAACCAACCAAGGCTTTTGCTGAGCGCGAATATCTGTGTGGCAGCGAATGCAGTTCCAAGGGACAGTGAAAACCAGGTAGGGCTTTCAGGGCTGGCAGCTTTCGTGTGGGCGCAATCGCTGGACGTTTCAAATTTGGCAGCCGGGCTCTGCCAGAGTCACATAGGCATTGTTGCATCATAACCAACCAAAGCTCTTGCAGAGCGCGAATGTCTGTGCGGCAGCGAATGCAGTTCCAAGGGACAGTGAAAACCAGGTCGAGCTTTCAGTGCTGGCAGCTTTCGTGTGGGCGCAATCGCTGGACGTTTCGAATTTGGCAGCCGGGCTCTGCCAGAGTCACATAGGAATTGTTGCATCATAACCATCCAAAGCTATTGCAGAGTGCGAATGTCTGTGCAGCAGCGAATGCAGTTAAAAGGGACAGTGAAAATAAGGTACAGATTTCAGTTCTGGCAGCTTTCGTGTGGGCACAATCTCTTGACGTTTCGCATTTTGTAGCCGGGCTCTGCCAGAGTCACATAGGCATTGTTGCATCATAACCAACCAAAGCTCCTCCAGAGCGCGAATGTCTGTGCGGCAGCGAATGCAGTTCCAAGGGACAGTGAAAACCAGGTAGGGCTTTCAGGGCTGGCAGCTTTCGTGTGGGCGCAATCGCTGGACGTTTCGAATTTGGCAGCTGGGCTCTGCCAGAGTCACATAGGCATTGTTGCATCATAACCAACCAAGGCTTTTGCAGAGCGCGAATGTCTGTGCGGCAGCGAATGCAGTTCCAAGGGACAGTGAAAACCAGGTACAGATTTCAGGGCTGGCAGCTTTCCTGTGGGCGCAATCGCTGGATGTTTCAAATTTGGCAGCGGGCTCTGCCAGAATCACATAGGCATGGTTGCATCATAACCATCCAAAGCTCTTGCAGAGCGCGAATGTCTGTGCAGCAGCGAATGCAGTTAAAAGGGACAGTGAAAATCAGGTACAGATTTCAGGGCTGGCAGCTTTCCTGTGGGAACAATCTCTGGACGTTTCGCATTTTGTAGCCGGGCTCTGCCAGAGTCACATAGGCATTGTTGCATCATAACCATCCAAAGCTCCTCCAGAGCGCGAATGTCTGTGCGGCAGCGAATGCAGTTCCAAGGGACAGTGAAAACCAGGTCGAGCTTTCAGTGCTGGCAGCTTTCATGTGGGCGCAATCGCTGGACGTTTCGAATTTGGCAGCCGGGCTCTGCCAGAGTCACATAGGCATTGTTGCATCATAACCAACCAAGGCTTTTGCAGAGCGCGAATGTCTGTGCGGCAGCGAATGCAGTTCCAAGGGACAGTGAAAACCAGGTAGGGCTTTCAGGGCTGGCAGCGTTCGTGTGGGCGCAATCGCTGGACGTTTCGAATTTGGGAGCCGGGCTCTGCCAGAGTCACATATGTAGGCATTGTTACATCATAACCAACCAAGGCTTTTGCAGAGCGCGAATGTCTGTGCGGCAGCGAATGCAGTTCCAAGGGACAGTGAAAACCAGGTAGGGCTTTCAGGGCTGGCAGCTTTCCTGTGGGCGCAATCGCTGGACGTTTCAAATTTGGCAGCCGGGCTCTGCCAGAGTCACATAGGCATTTTTGCATTATAACCATCCAAAGCTCTTGCAGAGCGCGAATGTCTGCGTGGCAGCGAATGCAGTTAAAAGGGACAGTGAAAATGAGGTAAAGATTTCAGTTCTGGCAGCTTTCGTGTGGGCACAATCTCTGGACGTTTCGCATTTTGTAGATGGGCTCTGCCAGAGTCACATAGGCATTGTTGCATCATAACCAACCAAAGCTCCTCCAGAGCGCGAATGTCTGTGCGGCAGCGAATGCAGTTCCAAGGGACAGTGAAAACCAGGTAGGGCTTTCAGTGCTGGCAGCTTTCGTGTGGGCGCAATCGCTGGACGTTTCGAATTTGGCAGCCGGGCTCTGCCAGAGTAACATAGGCATTCTTGCATCATAACCAACAAAGGCACTTGCAGAGCGCGAATGTCTTTGCAGCAGCGAATGCAGTTCCAAGGGACAGTGAAAACCAGGTAGGGCTTTCAGGGCTGGCAACTTTCCTGTGGGCGTAATCGCTGGACGTTTCGAATTTGGCAGCCGGGATCTGCCAGGGTCACATAGGCATTGTTGCATCATAACCATCCAAGGCTTTTGCAGAGCATCAATGTCTCTGCGGCAGCGAATGCAGTTCCAAGGGACAGTGAAAACCAGGTAGGGCTTTCAGGGCTGGCAGCTTTCGTGTGGGCGCAATCGCTGGACGTTTCGAATTTGGGAGCCGGGCTCTGCCAGAGTCACATAGGCATTGTTGCATCATAACCAACCAAAGCTCTTGCAGAGCGCGAATGTCTGTGTGGCAGCGAATGCAGTTCCAAGGGACAGTGAAAACCAGGTAGGGCTTTCAGGGCTGGCAGCTTTCCTGTGGGCGTAATCGCTGGACGTTTCGAATTTGGCAGCCGGGCTCTGCCAGAGTCACATAGGCATTGTTGCATCATAACCAACCAAGGCTTTTGCAGAGCACCAATGTCTCTGCGGCAGCGAATGCAGTTCCAAGGGACAGTGAAAACCAGGTCGAGCTTTCAGTGCTGGCAGCTTTCGTATGGGCGCAATCGCTGGACGTTTCGAATTTGGCAGCCGGGCTCTGCCAGAGTCACATAGGCATTGTTGCATCATAACCATCCAAAGCTATTGCAGAGTGCGAATGTCTGTGCAGCAGCGAATGCAGTTAAAAGGGACAGTGAAAATCAGGTACAGATTTCAGTTCTGGCAGCTTTCGTGTGGGCACAATATCTTGACGTTTCGCATTTTGTAGCCGGGCTCTGCCAGAGTCACATAGGCATTGTTGCATCATAACCAACCAAAGCTCCTCCAGAGCGCGAATGTCTGTGCGGCAGCGAATGCAGTTCCAAGGGACAGTGAAAACCAGGTCGAGCTTTCAGTGCTGGCGGATTTCGTATGGGCGCAATCGCTGGACGTTTCGAATTTGGCAGCCGGGGTCTGTCAGAGTCACATAGGCATTGTTGCTTCATAACCAACCAAAGCTCTTGCAGAGCGCGAATGTCTGTGCGGCAGCGAATGCAGTTCCAAGGGACAGTGAAAACCAGGTAGGGCTTTCAGGGCTGGCAGCCTTCGTGTGGGCGCAATCGCTGGACGTTTCAAATTTGGCAGCCGGGCTCTGCCAGAGTCACATAGGCATTGTTGCATCATAACCATCCAAAGCTCTTGCAGAGCGCGAATGTCTGTGCGGCAGCGAATGCAGTTCCAAGGGACAGTGAAAACCAGGTAGGGCTTTCAGGGCTGGCAGCTTTCGTGTGGGCGCAATCGCTGGACGTTTCGAATTTGGGAGCCGGGCTCTGCCAGAGTCACATAGGCATTGTTACATCATAACCAACCAAGCCTTTTGCTGAGCGCGAATATCTGTGTGGCAGCGAATGCAGTTCCAAGGGACAGTGAAAACCAGGTAGGGCTTTCAGGGCTGGCAGCTTTCGTGTGGGCGCAATCGCTGGACGTTTCAAATTTGGCAGCCGGGCTCTGCCAGAGTCACATAGGCATTGTTGCATCATAACCAACCAAAGCTCTTGCAGAGAGCGAATGTCTGTGCGGCAGCGAATGCAGTTCCAAGGGACAGTGAAAACCAGGTCGAGCTTTCAGTGCTGGCAGCTTTCGTGTGGGCGCAATCGCTGGACGTTTCGAATTTGGCAGCCGGGCTCTGCCAGAGTCACATAGGCATTGTTGCATCATAACCAACCAAGGCTTTTGCAGAGCACAAATGTCTGTTCGGCAGCGAATGCAGTTCCAAGGGACAGTGAAAACCAGGTAGGGCTTTCAGGGCTGGCAGCTTTCGTGTGGGCGCAATCGCTGAACGTTTCGACTTTGGCAGCCGGGCTCTGCCAGAGTCACATAGGCATTGTTGCATCATAACCAACCAAAGCTCTTGCAGAGTGCGAATGTCTTTGCAGCAGCGAATGCAGTTCCAAGGGACAGTGAAAACCAGGTAGGGCTTTCAGGGCTGGCAGCTTTCCTGTAGGCGTAATCGCTGGACGTTTCGAATTTGGCAGCCGGGATTTGCCAGGGTCACATAGGCATTGTTGCATCATAACCAACCAAAGCTCGTGCAGAGCGCGAATATCTGTGTGGCAGCGAATGCAGTTCCAAGGGACAGTGAAAACCAGGTAGGGCTTTCAGGGCTGGCAGCTTTCCTGTGGGCGTAATCGCTGGACGTTTCGAATTTGGCAGCCGGGCTCTGCCAGAGTCACAGAGGCATTGTTGCATCATAACCAACCAAGGCTTTTGCAGAGCACCAATGTCTCTGCGACAGCGAATGCAGTTCCAAGGGACAGTGAAAACCAGGTCGAGCTTTCAGTGCTGGCAGCTTTCGTATGGGCGCAATCACTGGACGTTTCGAATTTGGCAGCCGGGGTCTGTCAGAGTCACATAGGCATTGTTGCATCATAACCAACCAAAGCTCTTGCAGAGCGCGAATATCTGTGCGGCAGCGAATGCAGTTCCAAGGGACAGTGAAAACCAGGTAGGGCTTTCAGGGCTGGCAGCTTTCGTGTGGGCGCAATCGCTGGACGTTTCAAATTTGGCAGCCGGGCTCTGCCAGAGTCACATAGGCATTGTTGCATCATGACCATCCAAAGCTCTTGCAGAGCGCGAATGTCTGTGCGGCAGCGAATGCAGTTCCAAGGGACAGTGAAAACCAGGTCGAGCTTTCAGTGCTGACAGCTTTCGTGTGGGCGCAATCGCTGGACGTTTCGAATTTGGCAGCCGGGCTCTGCCAGAGTCACATAGGCATTGTTACATCATAACCAACCAAGGCTTTTGCAGAGCACGAATGTCTGTGCAGCAGCGAATGCAGTTCCAAGGGACAGTGAAAACCAGGTAGGGCCTTCAGGGCTGGCAGCTTTCGTGTGGGCGCAATCGCTGGACGTTTCGAATTTGGGAGCCGGGCTCTGCCAGAGTCACATAGGCATTGTTACATCATAACCAACCAAGGCTTTTGCTGAGCGCGAATATCTGTGTGGCAGCGAATGCAGTTCCAAGGGACAGTGAAAACCAGGTAGGGCTTTCAGGGCTGGCAGCTTTCGTGTGGGCGCAATCGCTGGACGTTTCAAATTTGGCAGCCGGGCTCTGCCAGAGTCACATAGGCATTGTTGCATCATAACCAACCAAAGCTCTTGCAGAGCGCGAATGTCTGTGCGGCAGCGAATGCAGTTCCAAGGGACAGTGAAAACCAGGTCGAGCTTTCAGTGCTGGCAGCTTTCGTGTGGGCGCAATCGCTGGACGTTTCGAATTTGGCAGCCGGGCTCTGCCAGAGTCACATAGGAATTGTTGCATCATAACCATCCAAAGCTATTGCAGAGTGCGAATGTCTGTGCAGCAGCGAATGCAGTTAAAAGGGACAGTGAAAATAAGGTACAGATTTCAGTTCTGGCAGCTTTCGTGTGGGCACAATCTCTTGACGTTTCGCATTTTGTAGCCGGGCTCTGCCAGAGTCACATAGGCATTGTTGCATCATAACCAACCAAAGCTCCTCCAGAGCGCGAATGTCTGTGCGGCAGCGAATGCAGTTCCAAGGGACAGTGAAAACCAGGTAGGGCTTTCAGGGCTGGCAGCTTTCGTGTGGGCGCAATCGCTGGACGTTTCGAATTTGGCAGCTGGGCTCTGCCAGAGTCACATAGGCATTGTTGCATCATAACCAACCAAGGCTTTTGCAGAGCGCGAATGTCTGTGCGGCAGCGAATGCAGTTCCAAGGGACAGTGAAAACCAGGTACAGATTTCAGGGCTGGCAGCTTTCCTGTGGGCGCAATCGCTGGATGTTTCAAATTTGGCAGCGGGCTCTGCCAGAATCACATAGGCATGGTTGCATCATAACCATCCAAAGCTCTTGCAGAGCGCGAATGTCTGTGCAGCAGCGAATGCAGTTAAAAGGGACAGTGAAAATCAGGTACAGATTTCAGGGCTGGCAGCTTTCCTGTGGGAACAATCTCTGGACGTTTCGCATTTTGTAGCCGGGCTCTGCCAGAGTCACATAGGCATTGTTGCATCATAACCATCCAAAGCTCCTCCAGAGCGCGAATGTCTGTGCGGCAGCGAATGCAGTTCCAAGGGACAGTGAAAACCAGGTCGAGCTTTCAGTGCTGGCAGCTTTCATGTGGGCGCAATCGCTGGACGTTTCGAATTTGGCAGCCGGGCTCTGCCAGAGTCACATAGGCATTGTTGCATCATAACCAACCAAGGCTTTTGCAGAGCGCGAATGTCTGTGCGGCAGCGAATGCAGTTCCAAGGGACAGTGAAAACCAGGTAGGGCTTTCAGGGCTGGCAGCGTTCGTGTGGGCGCAATCGCTGGACGTTTCGAATTTGGGAGCCGGGCTCTGCCAGAGTCACATATGTAGGCATTGTTACATCATAACCAACCAAGGCTTTTGCAGAGCGCGAATGTCTGTGCGGCAGCGAATGCAGTTCCAAGGGACAGTGAAAACCAGGTAGGGCTTTCAGGGCTGGCAGCTTTCCTGTGGGCGCAATCGCTGGACGTTTCAAATTTGGCAGCCGGGCTCTGCCAGAGTCACATAGGCATTTTTGCATTATAACCATCCAAAGCTCTTGCAGAGCGCGAATGTCTGCGTGGCAGCGAATGCAGTTAAAAGGGACAGTGAAAATGAGGTAAAGATTTCAGTTCTGGCAGCTTTCGTGTGGGCACAATCTCTGGACGTTTCGCATTTTGTAGCTGGGCTCTGCCAGAGTCACATAGGCATTGTTGCATCATAACCAACCAAAGCTCCTCCAGAGCGCGAATGTCTGTGCGGCAGCGAATGCAGTTCCAAGGGACAGTGAAAACCAGGTAGGGCTTTCAGTGCTGGCAGCTTTCGTGTGGGCGCAATCGCTGGACGTTTCGAATTTGGCAGCCGGGCTCTGCCAGAGTAACATAGGCATTCTTGCATCATAACCAACAAAGGCACTTGCAGAGCGCGAATGTCTTTGCAGCAGCGAATGCAGTTCCAAGGGACAGTGAAAACCAGGTAGGGCTTTCAGGGCTGGCAGCTTTCCTGTGGGCGTAATCGCTGGACGTTTCGAATTTGGCAGCCGGGATCTGCCAGGGTCACATAGGCATTGTTGCATCATAACCATCCAAGGCTTTTGCAGAGCATCAATGTCTCTGCGGCAGCGAATGCAGTTCCAAGGGACAGTGAAAACCAGGTAGGGCTTTCAGGGCTGGCAGCTTTCGTGTGGGCGCAATCGCTGGACGTTTCGAATTTGGGAGCCGGGCTCTGCCAGAGTCACATAGGCATTGTTGCATCATAACCAACCAAAGCTCTTGCAGAGCGCGAATGTCTGTGTGGCAGCGAATGCAGTTCCAAGGGACAGTGAAAACCAGGTAGGGCTTTCAGGGCTGGCAGCTTTCGTGTGGGCGCAATCGCTAGACGTTTCGAATATGGCAGCCGGGCTCTGCGAGAGTCACATAGGCATTGTTACATCATAACCAACCAAGGCTTTTGCAGAGCACCAATGTCTGTGCGGCAGCGAATGCAGTTCCAAGGGACAGTGAAAACCAGGTAGGGCTTTCAGGGCTGGCAGCTTTCGTGTGGGCGCAATCGCTGGACGTTTCGAATTTGGGAGCCGGGCTCTGCCAGAGTCACATAGGCATTGTTACATCATAACCAACCAAGCCTTTTGCTGAGCGCGAATATCTGTGTGGCAGCGAATGCAGTTCCAAGGGACAGTGAAAACCAGGTAGGGCTTTCAGGGCTGGCAGCTTTCGTGTGGGCGCAATCGCTGGACGTTTCAAATTTGGCAGCCGGGCTCTGCCAGAGTCACATAGGCATTGTTGCATCATAACCAACCAAAGCTCTTGCAGAGCGCGAATGTCTGTGCGGCAGCGAATGCAGTTCCAAGGGACAGTGAAAACCAGGTCGAGCTTTCAGTGCTGGCAGCTTTCGTGTGGGCGCAATCGCTGGACGTTTCGAATTTGGCAGCCGGGCTCTGCCAGAGTCACATAGGCATTGTTGCATCATAACCAACCAAGGCTTTTGCAGAGCACAAATGTCTGTTCGGCAGCGAATGCAGTTCCAAGGGACAGTGAAAACCAGGTAGGGCTTTCAGGGCTGGCAGCTTTCGTGTGGGCGCAATCGCTGAACGTTTCGACTTTGGCAGCCGGGCTCTGCCAGAGTCACATAGGCATTGTTGCATCATAACCAACCAAAGCTCTTGCAGAGCGCGAATGTCTGTGCGGCAGCGAATGCAGTTCCAAGGGACAGTGAAAACCAGGTAGGGCTTTCAGGGCTGGCAGCTTTCGTGTGGGCGCAATCGCTGGACGTTTCAAATTTGGCAGCCGGGCTCTGCCAGAGTCACATAGGCATTGTTGCATCATGACCATCCAAAGCTCTTGCAGAGCGCGAATGTCTGTGCGGCAGCGAATGCAGTTCCAAGGGACAGTGAAAACCAGGTCGAGCTTTCAGTGCTGACAGCTTTCGTGTGGGCGCAATCGCTGGACGTTTCGAATTTGGCAGCCGGGCTCTGCCAGAGTCACATAGGCATTGTTACATCATAACCAACCAAGGCTTTTGCAGAGCACGAATGTCTGTGCAGCAGCGAATGCAGTTCCAAGGGACAGTGAAAACCAGGTAGGGCCTTCAGGGCTGGCAGCTTTCGTGTGGGCGCAATCGCTGGACGTTTCGAATTTGGGAGCCGGGCTCTGCCAGAGTCACATAGGCATTGTTACATCATAACCAACCAAGCCTTTTGCTGAGCGCGAATATCTGTGTGGCAGCGAATGCAGTTCCAAGGGACAGTGAAAACCAGGTAGGGCTTTCAGGGCTGGCAGCTTTCGTGTGGGCGCAATCGCTGGACGTTTCAAATTTGGCAGCCGGGCTCTGCCAGAGTCACATAGGCATTGTTGCATCATAACCAACCAAAGCTCTTGCAGAGCGCGAATGTCTGTGCGGCAGCGAATGCAGTTCCAAGGGACAGTGAAAACCAGGTCGAGCTTTCAGTGCTGGCAGCTTTCGTGTGGGCGCAATCGCTGGACGTTTCGAATTTGGCAGCCGGGCTCTGCCAGAGTCACATAGGAATTGTTGCATCATAACCATCCAAAGCTATTGCAGAGTGCGAATGTCTGTGCAGCAGCGAATGCAGTTAAAAGGGACAGTGAAAATAAGGTACAGATTTCAGTTCTGGCAGCTTTCGTGTGGGCACAATCTCTTGACGTTTCGCATTTTGTAGCCGGGCTCTGCCAGAGTCACATAGGCATTGTTGCATCATAACCAACCAAAGCTCCTCCAGAGCGCGAATGTCTGTGCGGCAGCGAATGCAGTTCCAAGGGACAGTGAAAACCAGGTAGGGCTTTCAGGGCTGGCAGCTTTCGTGTGGGCGCAATCGCTGGACGTTTCGAATTTGGCAGCTGGGCTCTGTCAGAGTCACATAGGCATTGTTGCATCATAACCAACCAAGGCTTTTGCAGAGCGCGAATGTCTGTGCGGCAGCGAATGCAGTTCCAAGGGACAGTGAAAACCAGGTACAGATTTCAGGGCTGGCAGCTTTCCTGTGGGCGCAATCGCTGGATGTTTCAAATTTGGCAGCGGGATCTGCCAGAATCACATAGGCATGGTTGCATCATAACCATCCAAAGCTCTTGCAGAGCGCGAATGTCTGTGCAGCAGCGAATGCAGTTAAAAGGGACAGTGAAAATCAGGTACAGATTTCAGGGCTGGCAGCTTTCCTGTGGGCACAATCTCTGGACGTTTCGCATTTTGTAGCCGGGCTCTGCCAGAGTCACATAGGCATTGTTGCATCATAACCAACCAAAGCTCCTCCAGAGCGCGAATGTCTGTGCGGCAGCGAATGCAGTTCCAAGGGACAGTGAAAACCAGGTCGAGCTTTCAGTGCTGGCACCTTTCGTGTGGGCGCAATCGCTGGACGTTTCGAATTTGGCAGCCGGGCTCTGCCAGAGTCACATAGGCATTGTTGCATCATAACCAACCAAGGCTTTTGCAGAGCGCGAATGTCTGTGCGGCAGCGAATGCAGTTCCAAGGGACAGTGAAAACCAGGTAGGGCTTTCAGGGCTGGCAGCGTTCGTGTGGGCGCAATCGCTGGACGTTTCGAATTTGGGAGCCGGGCTCTGCCAGAGTCACATATGTAGGCATTGTTACATCATAACCAACCAAGGCTTTTGCAGAGCGCGAATGTCTGTGCGGCAGCGAATGCAGTTCCAAGGGACAGTGAAAACCAGGTAGGGCTTTCAGGGCTGGCAGCTTTCCTGTGGGCGCAATCGCTGGACGTTTCAAATTTGGCAGCCGGGCTCTGCCAGAGTCACATAGGCATTTTTGCATTATAACCATCCAAAGCTCTTGCAGAGCGCGAATGTCTGCGTGGCAGCGAATGCAGTTAAAAGGGACAGTGAAAATGAGGTAAAGATTTCAGTTCTGGCAGCTTTCGTGTGGGCACAATCTCTGGACGTTTCGCATTTTGTAGCCGGGCTCTGCCAGAGTCACATAGGCATTGTTGCATCATAACCAACCAAAGCTCCTCCAGAGCGCGAATGTCTGTGCGGCAGCGAATGCAGTTCCAAGGGACAGTGAAAACCAGGTAGGGCTTTCAGTGCTGGCAGCTTTCGTGTGGGCGCAATCGCTGGACGTTTCGAATTTGGCAGCCGGGCTCTGCCAGAGTAACATAGGCATTCTTGCATCATAACCAACAAAGGCACTTGCAGAGCGCGAATGTCTTTGCAGCAGCGAATGCAGTTCCAAGGGACAGTGAAAACCAGGTAGGGCTTTCAGGGCTGGCAGCTTTCCTGTGGGCGTAATCGCTGGACGTTTCGAATTTGGCAGCCGGGATCTGCCAGGGTCACATAGGCATTGTTGCATCATAACCATCCAAGGCTTTTGCAGAGCATCAATGTCTCTGCGGCAGCGAATGCAGTTCCAAGGGACAGTGAAAACCAGGTACAGATTTCAGGGCTGGCAGCTTTCGTGTGGGCGCAATCGCTGGACGTTTCGAATTTGGCAGCCGGGCTCTGCCAGAGTCACATAGGCATTGTTGCATCATAACCAACCAAAGCTCTTGCAGAGCGCGAATGTCTGTGTGGCAGCGAATGCAGTTCCAAGGGACAGTGAAAACCAGGTAGGGCTTTCAGGGCTGGCAGCTTTCGTGTGGGCGCAATCGCTAGACGTTTCGAATATGGCAGCCGGGCTCTGCCAGAGTCACATAGGCATTGTTACATCATAACTAACCAAGGCTTTTGCAGAGCACCAATGTCTGTGCGGCAGCGAATGCAGTTCCAAGGGACAGTGAAAACCAGGTAGGGCTTTCAGTGCTGGCAGCTTTCGTATGGGCGCAATCGCTGGACGTTTCGAATTTGGCAGCCGGGCTCTGCCAGAGTCACATAGGCATTGTTGCATCATAACCAACCAAGGCTTTTGCAGAGCGCGAATGTCTCTGCGGCAGCGAATGCAGTTCCAAGGGACAGTGAAAACCAGGTCGAGCTTTCAGTGCTGGCGGCTTTCGTATGGGCGCAATCGCTGGACGTTTCGAATTTGGCAGCCAGGGTCTGTCAGAGTCACATAGGCATTGTTGCATCATAACCAACCAAAGCTCTTGCAGAGCGCGAATGTCTGTGCGGCAGCGAATGCATTTCCAAGGGACAGTGAAAACCAGGTAAGGCTTTCAGGGCTGGCAGCTTTCGTGTGGGCGCAATCGCTGGACGTTTCGAATTTGGCAGCCGGGCTCTGCCAGAGTCACATAGGCATTGTTACCTCATAACCAACCAAAGCTCCTCCAGAGCGCGAATGTCTGTGTGGCAGCGAATGCAGTTCCAAGGGACAGTGAAAACCAGGTAGGGCTTTCAGGGCTGGCAGCCTTCGTATGGGCGCATTCGCTGGACGTTTCAAATTTGGCAGCCGGGCTCTGCCAGAGTCACATAGGCATTGTTGCATCATAACCAACCAAGGCTTTTGCAGAGCGCGAATGTCTCTGCGGCAGCGAATGCAGTTCCAAGGGACAGTGAAAACCAGGTTGAGCTTTCAGTGCTGGCGGCTTTCGTATGGGCGCAATCGCTGGACGTTTCGAATTTGGCAGCCGGGGTCTGTCAGAGTCACATAGGCATTGTTGCATCATAACCAACCAAAGCTCTTGCAGAGCGCGAATGTCTGTGCGGCAGCGAATGCAGTTCCAAGGGACAGTGAAAACCAGGTAGGGCTTTCAGGGCTGGCAGCCTTCGTGTGGGCGCAATCGCTGGACGTTTCAAATTTGGCAGCCGGGCTCTGCCAGAGTCACATAGGCATTGTTGCATCGTAACCATCCAAAAGCTCTTGCAGAGCGCGAATGTCTGTGCGGCAGCGAATGCAGTTCCAAGGGACAGTGAAAACCAGGTCGAGCTTTCAGTGCTGACAGCTTTCGTGTGGGCGCAATCACTGGACGTTTCGAATTTGGCAGCCGGGCTCTGCCAGAGTCACATAGGTATTGTTACATCATAATCAACCAAGGCTTTTGCAGAGCACGAATGTCTGTGCAGCAGCGAATGCAGTTCCAAGGGACAGTGAAAACCAGGTAGGGCTTTCAGGGCTGGCAGCTTTCGTGTGGGCGCAATCGCTGGACGTTTCAAATTTGGCAGCCGGGCTCTTCCAGAGTCACATAGGCATTGTTACATCATAACCAACCAAGCCTTTTGCTGAGCGCGAATATCTGTGTGGCAGCGAATGCAGTTCCAAGGGACAGTGAAAACCAGGTAGGGCTTTCAGGGCTGGCAGCTTTCGTGTGGGCGCAATCGCTGGACGTTTCAAATTTGGCAGCCGGGCTCTGCCAGAGTCACATAGGCATTGTTGCATCATAACCAACCAAAGCTCTTGCAGAGCGCGAATGTCTGTGCGGCAGCGAATGCAGTTCCAAGGGACAGTGAAAACCAGGTAGGGCTTTCAGTGCTGGCAGCTTTCGTGTGGGCGCAATCGCTGGACGTTTCGAATTTGGCAGCCGGGCTCTGCCAGAGTCACATAGGCATTGTTGCATCATAACCAACCAAGGCTTTTGCAGAGCACGAATGTCGGTTCGGCAGCGAATGCAGTTCCAAGGGACAGTGAAAACCAGGTAGGGCTTTCAGGGCTGGCAGCTTTCGTGTGGGCGCAATCGCTGGACGTTTCGACTTTGGCAGCCGGGCTCTGCCAGAGTCACATAGGCATTGTTGCATCATAACCAAGCAAGGCTCTTGCAGAGCGCGAATGTCTGTGCGGCAGCGAATGCAGTTCCAAGGGACAGTGAAAACCAGGTAGGGCTTTCAGGGCTGGCAGCTTTCCTGTAGGCGTAATCGCTGGACGTTTCGAATTTGGCAGCCGGGATTTGCCAGGGTCACATAGGCATTGTTGCATCATAACCAACCAAAGCTCTTGCAGAGCGCGAATGTCTGTGTGGCAGCGAATGCAGTTCCAAGGGACAGTGAAAACCAGGTAGGGCTTTCAGGGCTGGCAGCTTTCCTGTGGGCGTAATCGCTGGACGTTTCGAATTTGGCAGCCGGGCTCTGCCAGAGTCACATAGGCATTGTTGCATCATAACCAACCAAGGTTTTTGCAGAGCACCAATGTCTCTGCGGCAGCGAATGCAGTTCCAAGGGACAGTGAAAACCAGGTCGAGCTTTCAGTGCTGGCAGCTTTCGTATGGGCGCAATCGCTGGACGTTTCGAATTTGGCAGCCGGGGTCTGTCAGAGTCACATAGGCATTGTTGCATCATAACCAACCAAAGCTCTTGCAGAGCGCGAATGTCTGTGCGGCAGCGAATGCAGTTCCAAGGGACAGTGAAAACCAGGTAGGGCTTTCAGGGCTGGCAGCTTTCGTGTGAGCGCAATCGCTGGATGTTTCAAATTTGGCAGCCGCGCTCTGCCAGAGTCACATAGGCATTGTTGCATCATAACCATCCAAAGCTCTTGCAGAGCGCGAATGTCTGTGCAGCAGCGAATGCAGTTAAAAGGGACAGTGAAAATCAGGTACAGATTTCACTTCTGGCAGCTTTCGTGTGGGCACAAGCTCTGGACGTTTCGCATTTTGTAGCCGGGCTCTGCCAGAGTCACATAGGCATTGTTGCATCATAACCAACCAAAGCTCCTCCAGAGCGCGAATGTCTGTGCGGCAGCGAATGCAGTTCCAAGGGACAGTGAAAACCAGGTCGAGCTTTCAGTGCTGGCAGCTTTCGTGTGGGCGCAATCTCTGGACGTTTCGAATTTGGCAGCCGGGCTCTGCCAGAGTCACATAGGCATTGTTGCATCATAACCAACCAAGCCTTTTGCAGAGCACGAATGTCTGTGCGGCAGCGAATGCAGTTCCAAGGGACAGTGAAAACCAGGTAGGGCTTTCAGGGCTGGCAGCTTTCGTGTGGGCGCAATCGCTGAACGTTTCAAATTTGGCAGCCGGGCTCTGCCAGAGTCACATAGGCATTGTTGCATCATAACCAACCAAAGCTCTTGCAGAGCGCGAATGTCTGTGTGGCAGCGAATGCAGTTCCAAGGGACAGTGAAAACCAGGTAGGGCTTTCAGGGCTGGCAGCTTTCGTGTGGGCGCAATCGCTGGACGTTTCGAATTTGGCAGCCGGGCTCTGCCAGAGTCACATAGGCATTGTTGCATCATAACCAACCAAGGCTTTTGCAGAGCGCGAATGTCTCTGCGGCAGCGAATGCAGTTCCAAGGGACAGTGAAAACCAGGTCGAGCTTTCAGTGCTGGCGGCTTTCGTATGGGCGCAATCGCTGGACGTTTCGAATTTGGCAGCCGGGGTCTGTCAGAGTCACATAGGCATTGTTGCATCATAACCAACCAAAGCTCCTCCAGAGCGCGAATGTCTGTGCGGCAGCGAATGCAGTTCTAAGGGACAGTGAAAACCAGGTAGGGCTTTCAGGGCTGGCAGCCTTCGTGTGGGCGCATTCGCTGGACGTTTCAAATTTGGCAGCCGGGCTCTGCCAGAGTCACATAGGCATTGTTGCATCATAACCAACCAAGGCTTTTGCAGAGCGCGAATGTCTGTGCGGCAGCGAATGCAGTTCCAAGGGACAGTGAAAACCAGGTCGAGCTTTCAGTGCTGACAGCTTTCGTGTGGGCGCAATCACTGGACGTTTCGAATTTGGCAGCCGGGCTCTGCCAGAGTCACATAGGCATTGTTACATCATAATCAACCAAGGCTTTTGCAGAGCACGAATGTCTGTGCAGCAGCGAATGCAGTTCCAAGGGACAGTGAAAACCAGGTAGGGCTTTCAGGGCTGGCAGCTTTCGTGTGGGCGCAATCGCTGGACGTTTCGAATTTGGGAGCCGGGCTCTTCCAGAGTCACATAGGCATTGTTACATCATAACCAACCAAGCCTTTTGCTGAGCGCGAATATCTGTGTGGCAGCGAATGCAGTTCCAAGGGACAGTGAAAACCAGGTAGGGCTTTCAGGGCTGGCAGCTTTCTTGTGGGCGCAATCGCTGGACGTTTCAAATTTGGCAGCCGGGCTCTGCCAGAGTCACATAGGCATTGTTGCATCATAACCATCCAAAGCTCTTGCAGAGCGCGAATGTCTGTGCGGCAGCGAATGCAGTTCCAAGGGACAGTGAAAACCAGGTCGAGCTTTCAGTGCTGACAGCTTTCGTGTGGGCGCAATCGCTGGACGTTTCGAATTTGGCAGCCGGGCTCTGCCAGAGTCACATAGGCATTGTTACATCATAACCAACCAAGGCTTTTGCAGAGCGCGAATGTCTGTGCGGCAGCGAATGCAGTTCCAAGGGACAGTGAAAAGCAGGTAGGGCTTTCAGGGCTGGCAGCGTTCGTGTGGGCGCAATCGCTGGACGTTTCGAATTTGGGAGCCGGGCTCTGCCAGAGTCACATATGTAGGCATTGTTACATCATAACCAACCAAGGCTTTTGCAGAGCGCGAATGTCTGTGCGGCAGCGAATGCAGTTCCAAGGGACAGTGAAAACCAGGTAGGGCTTTCAGGGCTGGCAGCTTTCGTGTGGGCGCAATCGCTGGACGTTTCGAATTTGGCAGCCGGGCTCTGCCAGAGTCACATAGGCATTGTTACATCATAACCAACCAAGGCTTTTGCAGAGTGCGAATGTCTGTGCAGCAGCGAATGCAGTTAAAAGGGACAGTGAAAACCAGGTACAGATTTCAGTTCTGGCAGCTTTCGTGTGGGCACAATCTCTGGACGTTTCGCATTTTGTAGCCGGGCTCTGCCAGAGTCACATAGGCATTGTTGCATCATAACCATCCAAAGCTCTTGCAGAGCGCGAATGTCTGTGCGGCAGCGAATGCAGTTCCAAGGGACAGTGAAAACCAGGTCGAGCTTTCAGTGCTGGCAGCTTTCGTGTGGGCGCAATCGCTGGACGTTTCGAATTTGGCAGCCGGGCTCTGCCAGAGTCACATAGGCATTGTTACATCATAACCAACCAAGGCTTTTGCAGAGCACGAATGTCTGTGCGGCAGCGAATGCAGTTCCAAGGGACAGTGAAAACCAGGTAGGGCTTTCAGGGCTGGCAGCTTTCGTGTGGGCGCAATCGCTGGACGTTTCAAATTTGGCAGCCGGGCTCTGCCAGAGTCACATAGGCATTGTTGCATCATAACCAACCAAAGCTCTTGCAGAGCGCGAATGTCTGTGCGGCAGCGAATGCAATTCCAAGGGACAGTGAAAACCAGGTCGAGCTTTCAGTGCTGGCAGCTTGCGTGTGGGCGCAATCGCTGGACGTTTCGACTTTGGCAGCCGGGCTCTGCCAGAGTCACATAGGCATTGTTGCATCATAACCAAGCAAGGCTCTTGCAGAGCGCGAATGTCTTTGCAGCAGCGAATGCAGTTGCAAGGGACAGTGAAAACCAGGTAGGGCTTTCAGGGCTGGCAGCTTTCGTGTGGGCGCAATCGCTGGACGTTTCGAATTTGGCAGCCGGGATTTGCCAGGGTCACATAGGCATTGTTGCATCAAAACCAACCAAAGCTCTTGCAGAGCGCGAATGTCTGTGTGGCAGCGAATGCAGTTCCAAGGGACAGTGAAAACCAGGTAGGGCTTTCAGGGCTGGCAGCTTTCCTGTGGGCGTAATCGCTGGACGTTTCGAATTTGGCAGCCGGGGTCTGCCAGAGTCACATAGGCATTGTTGCATCATAACCAACCAAGGCTTTTGCAGAGCACCAATGTCTCTGCGGCAGCGAATGCAGTTCCAAGGGACAGTGAAAACCAGGTCGAGCTTTCAGTGCTGGCAGCTTTCGTATGGGCGCAATCGCTGGACCTTTCGAATTTGGCAGCCGGGCTCTGCCAGAGTCACATAGGCATTGTTGCATCATAACCATCCAAAGCTATTGCAGAGTGCGAATGTCTGTGCGGCAGCGAATGCAGTTCCAAGGGACAGTGAAAATCAGGTACAGATTTCAGTTCTGGCAGCTTTCGTGTGGGCACAATCTCTTGACGTTTCGCATTTTGTAGCCGGGCTCTGCCAGAGTCACATAGGAATTGTTGCATCATAACCAACCAACGCTCCTCCAGAGCGCGAATGTCTGTGCGGCAGCGGATGCAGTTCCAAGGGACAGTGAAAACCAGGTAGGGCTTTCAGGGCTGGCAGCTTTCGTGTGGGCGCAATCGCTGGACGTTTCGAATTTGGCAGCCGGGCTCTGCCAGAGTCACATAGGCATTGTTGCATCATAACCAACCAAGGCTTTTGCAGAGCACCAATGTCTCTGCGGCAGCGAATGCAGTTCCAAGGGACAGTAAAAACCAGATAGGGCTTTCAGGGCTGGCAGCTTTCGTGTGGGCGCAATCGCTGGACGTTTCGAATTTGGGAGCCGGGCTCTGCCAGAGTCACATAGGCATTGTTACATCATAACCAACCAAGGCTTTTGCAGAGCGCGAATGTCTGTGCGGCAGCGATTGCAGTTCCAAGGGACAGTGAAAACCAGGTACAGATTTCAGGGCTGGCAGCTTTCCAGTGGGCGCAATCGCTGGATGTTTCAAATTTGGCAGCGGGCTCTGCCAGAGTCACATAGGCATGGTTGCATCATAACCATCCAAAGCTCTTGCAGAGCGCGAATGTCTGTGCAGCAGCGAATGCAGTTAAAAGGGACAGTGAAAATCAGGTACAGATTTCAGGGCTGGCAGCTTTCCTGTGGGCACAATCTCTGGACGTTTCGCATTTTGTAGCCGGGCTCTGCCAGAGTCACATAGGCATTGTTGCATCATAACCAACCAAAGCTCCTCCAGAGCGCGAATGTCTGTGCGGCAGCGAATGCAGTTCCAAGGGACAGTGAAAACCAGGTCGAGCTTTCAGTGCTGGCAGCTTTCGTGTGGGCGCAATCGCTGGACGTTTCGAATTTGGCAGCCGGGCTCTGCCAGAGTCACATAGGCATTGTTGCATCATAACCAACCAAGGCTTTTGCAGAGCGCGAATGTCTCTGCGGCAGCGAATGCAGTTCCAAGGGACAGTGAAAACCAGGTCGAGCTTTCAGTGCTGGCGGCTTTCGTATGGGCGCAATCGCTGGACGTTTCGAATTTGGCAGCCGGGGTCTGTCAGAGTCACATAGGCATTGTTGCATCATAACCAACCAAACCTCTTGCAGAGCGCGAATGTCTGTGCGGCAGCGAATGCAGTTCCAAGGGACAGTGAAAACCAGGTAGGGCTTTCAGGGCTGGCAGCCTTCGTGTGGGCGCAATCGCTGGACGTTTCAAATTTGGCAGCCGGGCTCTGCCAGAGTCACATAGGCATTGTTGCATCATAACCATCCAAAGCTCTTGCAGAGTGCGAATGTCTGTGCAGCAGCGAGTGCAGTTAAAAGGGACAGTGAAAACCAGGTACAGATTTCAGTTCTGGCAGCTTTCGTGTGGGCACAATCTCTGGACGTTTCGACTTTTGTAGCCGGGCTCTGCCAGAGTCACATAGGCATTGTTGCATCATAACCAACCAAGGCTTTTGCAGAGCGCGAATGTCTGTGCGGCAGCGAATGCAGTTCCAAGGGACAGTGAAAACCAGGTCGAGCTTTCAGTGCTGACAGCTTTCGTGTGGGCGCAATCACTGGACGTTTCGAATTTGGCAGCCGGGCTCTGCCAGAGTCACATAGGCATTGTTACATCATAATCAACCAAGGCTTTTGCAGAGCACGAATGTCTGTGCAGCAGCGAATGCAGTTCCAAGGGACAGTGAAAACCAGGTAGGGCTTTCAGGGCTGGCAGCTTTCGTGTGGGCGCAATCGCTGGACGTTTCGAATTTGGGAGCCGGGCTCTTCCAGAGTCACATAGGCATTGTTACATCATAACCAACCAAGCCTTTTGCTGAGCGCGAATATCTGTGTGGCAGCGAATGCAGTTCCAAGGGACAGTGAAAACCAGGTAGGGCTTTCAGGGCTGGCAGCTTTCTTGTGGGCGCAATCGCTGGACGTTTCAAATTTGGCAGCCGGGCTCTGCCAGAGTCACATAGGCATTGTTGCATCATAACCATCCAAAGCTCTTGCAGAGCGCGAATGTCTGTGCGGCAGCGAATGCAGTTCCAAGGGACAGTGAAAACCAGGTCGAGCTTTCAGTGCTGACAGCTTTCGTGTGGGCGCAATCGCTGGACGTTTCGAATTTGGCAGCCGGGCTCTGCCAGAGTCACATAGGCATTGTTACATCATAACCAACCAAGGCTTTTGCAGAGCGCGAATGTCTGTGCGGCAGCGAATGCAGTTCCAAGGGACAGTGAAAAGCAGGTAGGGCTTTCAGGGCTGGCAGCGTTCGTGTGGGCGCAATCGCTGGACGTTTCGAATTTGGGAGCCGGGCTCTGCCAGAGTCACATATGTAGGCATTGTTACATCATAACCAACCAAGGCTTTTGCAGAGCGCGAATGTCTGTGCGGCAGCGAATGCAGTTCCAAGGGACAGTGAAAACCAGGTAGGGCTTTCAGGGCTGGCAGCTTTCGTGTGGGCGCAATCGCTGGACGTTTCGAATTTGGCAGCCGGGCTCTGCCAGAGTCACATAGGCATTGTTACATCATAACCAACCAAGGCTTTTGCAGAGTGCGAATGTCTGTGCAGCAGCGAATGCAGTTAAAAGGGACAGTGAAAACCAGGTACAGATTTCAGTTCTGGCAGCTTTCGTGTGGGCACAATCTCTGGACGTTTCGCATTTTGTAGCCGGGCTCTGCCAGAGTCACATAGGCATTGTTGCATCATAACCATCCAAAGCTCTTGCAGAGCGCGAATGTCTGTGCGGCAGCGAATGCAGTTCCAAGGGACAGTGAAAACCAGGTCGAGCTTTCAGTGCTGGCAGCTTTCGTGTGGGCGCAATCGCTGGACGTTTCGAATTTGGCAGCCGGGCTCTGCCAGAGTCACATAGGCATTGTTACATCATAACCAACCAAGGCTTTTGCAGAGCACGAATGTCTGTGCGGCAGCGAATGCAGTTCCAAGGGACAGTGAAAACCAGGTAGGGCTTTCAGGGCTGGCAGCTTTCGTGTGGGCGCAATCGCTGGACGTTTCAAATTTGGCAGCCGGGCTCTGCCAGAGTCACATAGGCATTGTTGCATCATAACCAACCAAAGCTCTTGCAGAGCGCGAATGTCTGTGCGGCAGCGAATGCAATTCCAAGGGACAGTGAAAACCAGGTCGAGCTTTCAGTGCTGGCAGCTTGCGTGTGGGCGCAATCGCTGGACGTTTCGACTTTGGCAGCCGGGCTCTGCCAGAGTCACATAGGCATTGTTGCATCATAACCAAGCAAGGCTCTTGCAGAGCGCGAATGTCTTTGCAGCAGCGAATGCAGTTGCAAGGGACAGTGAAAACCAGGTAGGGCTTTCAGGGCTGGCAGCTTTCGTGTGGGCGCAATCGCTGGACGTTTCGAATTTGGCAGCCGGGATTTGCCAGGGTCACATAGGCATTGTTGCATCAAAACCAACCAAAGCTCTTGCAGAGCGCGAATGTCTGTGTGGCAGCGAATGCAGTTCCAAGGGACAGTGAAAACCAGGTAGGGCTTTCAGGGCTGGCAGCTTTCCTGTGGGCGTAATCGCTGGACGTTTCGAATTTGGCAGCCGGGGTCTGCCAGAGTCACATAGGCATTGTTGCATCATAACCAACCAAGGCTTTTGCAGAGCACCAATGTCTCTGCGGCAGCGAATGCAGTTCCAAGGGACAGTGAAAACCAGGTCGAGCTTTCAGTGCTGGCAGCTTTCGTATGGGCGCAATCGCTGGACCTTTCGAATTTGGCAGCCGGGCTCTGCCAGAGTCACATAGGCATTGTTGCATCATAACCATCCAAAGCTATTGCAGAGTGCGAATGTCTGTGCGGCAGCGAATGCAGTTCCAAGGGACAGTGAAAATCAGGTACAGATTTCAGTTCTGGCAGCTTTCGTGTGGGCACAATCTCTTGACGTTTCGCATTTTGTAGCCGGGCTCTGCCAGAGTCACATAGGAATTGTTGCATCATAACCAACCAACGCTCCTCCAGAGCGCGAATGTCTGTGCGGCAGCGGATGCAGTTCCAAGGGACAGTGAAAACCAGGTAGGGCTTTCAGGGCTGGCAGCTTTCGTGTGGGCGCAATCGCTGGACGTTTCGAATTTGGCAGCCGGGCTCTGCCAGAGTCACATAGGCATTGTTGCATCATAACCAACCAAGGCTTTTGCAGAGCACCAATGTCTCTGCGGCAGCGAATGCAGTTCCAAGGGACAGTAAAAACCAGATAGGGCTTTCAGGGCTGGCAGCTTTCGTGTGGGCGCAATCGCTGGACGTTTCGAATTTGGGAGCCGGGCTCTGCCAGAGTCACATAGGCATTGTTACATCATAACCAACCAAGGCTTTTGCAGAGCGCGAATGTCTGTGCGGCAGCGATTGCAGTTCCAAGGGACAGTGAAAACCAGGTAGGGCTTTCAGGGCTGGCAGCTTTCGTGTGGGCGCAATCGCTGGACGTTTCGAATTTGGGAGCCGGGCTCTTCCAGAGTCACATAGGCATTGTTACATCATAACCAACCAAGCCTTTTGCTGAGCGCGAATATCTGTGTGGCAGCGAATGCAGTTCCAAGGGACAGTGAAAACCAGGTAGGGCTTTCAGGGCTGGCAGCTTTCTTGTGGGCGCAATCGCTGGACGTTTCAAATTTGGCAGCCGGGCTCTGCCAGAGTCACATAGGCATTGTTGCATCATAACCAACCAAGGCTTTTGCAGAGTGCGAATGTCTGTGCAGCAGCGAATGCAGTTAAAAGGGACAGTGAAAACCAGGTACAGATTTCAGTTCTGGCAGCTTTCGTGTGGGCACAATCTCTGGACGTTTCGCATTTTGTAGCCGGGCTCTGCCAGAGTCACATAGGCATTGTTGCATCATAACCATCCAAAGCTCTTGCAGAGCGCGAATGTCTGTGCGGCAGCGAATGCAGTTCCAAGGGACAGTGAAAACCAGGTCGAGCTTTCAGTGCTGGCAGCTTTCGTGTGGGCGCAATCGCTGGACGTTTCGAATTTGGCAGCCGGGCTCTGCCAGAGTCACATAGGCATTGTTACATCATAACCAACCAAGGCTTTTGCAGAGCACGAATGTCTGTGCGGCAGCGAATGCAGTTCCAAGGGACAGTGAAAACCAGGTAGGGCTTTCAGGGCTGGCAGCTTTCGTGTGGGCGCAATCGCTGGACGTTTCAAATTTGGCAGCCGGGCTCTGCCAGAGTCACATAGGCATTGTTGCATCATAACCAACCAAAGCTCTTGCAGAGCGCGAATGTCTGTGCGGCAGCGAATGCAATTCCAAGGGACAGTGAAAACCAGGTCGAGCTTTCAGTGCTGGCAGCTTGCGTGTGGGCGCAATCGCTGGACGTTTCGACTTTGGCAGCCGGGCTCTGCCAGAGTCACATAGGCATTGTTGCATCATAACCAAGCAAGGCTCTTGCAGAGCGCGAATGTCTTTGCAGCAGCGAATGCAGTTGCAAGGGACAGTGAAAACCAGGTAGGGCTTTCAGGGCTGGCAGCTTTCGTGTGGGCGCAATCGCTGGACGTTTCGAATTTGGCAGCCGGGATTTGCCAGGGTCACATAGGCATTGTTGCATCAAAACCAACCAAAGCTCTTGCAGAGCGCGAATGTCTGTGTGGCAGCGAATGCAGTTCCAAGGGACAGTGAAAACCAGGTAGGGCTTTCAGGGCTGGCAGCTTTCCTGTGGGCGTAATCGCTGGACGTTTCGAATTTGGCAGCCGGGGTCTGCCAGAGTCACATAGGCATTGTTGCATCATAACCAACCAAGGCTTTTGCAGAGCACCAATGTCTCTGCGGCAGCGAATGCAGTTCCAAGGGACAGTGAAAACCAGGTCGAGCTTTCAGTGCTGGCAGCTTTCGTATGGGCGCAATCGCTGGACCTTTCGAATTTGGCAGCCGGGCTCTGCCAGAGTCACATAGGCATTGTTGCATCATAACCATCCAAAGCTATTGCAGAGTGCGAATGTCTGTGCGGCAGCGAATGCAGTTCCAAGGGACAGTGAAAATCAGGTACAGATTTCAGTTCTGGCAGCTTTCGTGTGGGCACAATCTCTTGACGTTTCGCATTTTGTAGCCGGGCTCTGCCAGAGTCACATAGGAATTGTTGCATCATAACCAACCAACGCTCCTCCAGAGCGCGAATGTCTGTGCGGCAGCGGATGCAGTTCCAAGGGACAGTGAAAACCAGGTAGGGCTTTCAGGGCTGGCAGCTTTCGTGTGGGCGCAATCGCTGGACGTTTCGAATTTGGCAGCCGGGCTCTGCCAGAGTCACATAGGCATTGTTGCATCATAACCAACCAAGGCTTTTGCAGAGCACCAATGTCTCTGCGGCAGCGAATGCAGTTCCAAGGGACAGTAAAAACCAGATAGGGCTTTCAGGGCTGGCAGCTTTCGTGTGGGCGCAATCGCTGGACGTTTCGAATTTGGGAGCCGGGCTCTGCCAGAGTCACATAGGCATTGTTACATCATAACCAACCAAGGCTTTTGCAGAGCGCGAATGTCTGTGCGGCAGCGATTGCAGTTCCAAGGGACAGTGAAAACCAGGTAGGGCTTTCAGGGCTGGCAGCTTTCGTGTGGGCGCAATCGCTGGACGTTTCGAATTTGGGAGCCGGGCTCTTCCAGAGTCACATAGGCATTGTTACATCATAACCAACCAAGCCTTTTGCTGAGCGCGAATATCTGTGTGGCAGCGAATGCAGTTCCAAGGGACAGTGAAAACCAGGTAGGGCTTTCAGGGCTGGCAGCTTTCTTGTGGGCGCAATCGCTGGACGTTTCAAATTTGGCAGCCGGGCTCTGCCAGAGTCACATAGGCATTGTTGCATCATAACCATCCAAAGCTCTTGCAGAGCGCGAATGTCTGTGCGGCAGCGAATGCAGTTCCAAGGGACAGTGAAAACCAGGTCGAGCTTTCAGTGCTGACAGCTTTCGTGTGGGCGCAATCGCTGGACGTTTCGAATTTGGCAGCCGGGCTCTGCCAGAGTCACATAGGCATTGTTACATCATAACCAACCAAGGCTTTTGCAGAGCGCGAATGTCTGTGCGGCAGCGAATGCAGTTCCAAGGGACAGTGAAAAGCAGGTAGGGCTTTCAGGGCTGGCAGCGTTCGTGTGGGCGCAATCGCTGGACGTTTCGAATTTGGGAGCCGGGCTCTGCCAGAGTCACATATGTAGGCATTGTTACATCATAACCAACCAAGGCTTTTGCAGAGCGCGAATGTCTGTGCGGCAGCGAATGCAGTTCCAAGGGACAGTGAAAACCAGGTAGGGCTTTCAGGGCTGGCAGCTTTCGTGTGGGCGCAATCGCTGGACGTTTCGAATTTGGCAGCCGGGCTCTGCCAGAGTCACATAGGCATTGTTACATCATAACCAACCAAGGCTTTTGCAGAGTGCGAATGTCTGTGCAGCAGCGAATGCAGTTAAAAGGGACAGTGAAAACCAGGTACAGATTTCAGTTCTGGCAGCTTTCGTGTGGGCACAATCTCTGGACGTTTCGCATTTTGTAGCCGGGCTCTGCCAGAGTCACATAGGCATTGTTGCATCATAACCATCCAAAGCTCTTGCAGAGCGCGAATGTCTGTGCGGCAGCGAATGCAGTTCCAAGGGACAGTGAAAACCAGGTCGAGCTTTCAGTGCTGGCAGCTTTCGTGTGGGCGCAATCGCTGGACGTTTCGAATTTGGCAGCCGGGCTCTGCCAGAGTCACATAGGCATTGTTACATCATAACCAACCAAGGCTTTTGCAGAGCACGAATGTCTGTGCGGCAGCGAATGCAGTTCCAAGGGACAGTGAAAACCAGGTAGGGCTTTCAGGGCTGGCAGCTTTCGTGTGGGCGCAATCGCTGGACGTTTCAAATTTGGCAGCCGGGCTCTGCCAGAGTCACATAGGCATTGTTGCATCATAACCAACCAAAGCTCTTGCAGAGCGCGAATGTCTGTGCGGCTGCGAATGCAATTCCAAGGGACAGTGAAAACCAGGTCGAGCTTTCAGTGCTGGCAGCTTGCGTGTGGGCGCAATCGCTGGACGTTTCGACTTTGGCAGCCGGGCTCTGCCAGAGTCACATAGGCATTGTTGCATCATAACCAAGCAAGGCTCTTGCAGAGCGCGAATGTCTTTGCAGCAGCGAATGCAGTTGCAAGGGACAGTGAAAACCAGGTAGGGCTTTCAGGGCTGGCAGCTTTCGTGTGGGCGCAATCGCTGGACGTTTCGAATTTGGCAGCCGGGATTTGCCAGGGTCACATAGGCATTGTTGCATCAAAACCAACCAAAGCTCTTGCAGAGCGCGAATGTCTGTGTGGCAGCGAATGCAGTTCCAAGGGACAGTGAAAACCAGGTAGGGCTTTCAGGGCTGGCAGCTTTCCTGTGGGCGTAATCGCTGGACGTTTCGAATTTGGCAGCCGGGGTCTGCCAGAGTCACATAGGCATTGTTGCATCATAACCAACCAAGGCTTTTGCAGAGCACCAATGTCTCTGCGGCAGCGAATGCAGTTCCAAGGGACAGTGAAAACCAGGTCGAGCTTTCAGTGCTGGCAGCTTTCGTATGGGCGCAATCGCTGGACCTTTCGAATTTGGCAGCCGGGCTCTGCCAGAGTCACATAGGCATTGTTGCATCATAACCATCCAAAGCTATTGCAGAGTGCGAATGTCTGTGCGGCAGCGAATGCAGTTCCAAGGGACAGTGAAAATCAGGTACAGATTTCAGTTCTGGCAGCTTTCGTGTGGGCACAATCTCTTGACGTTTCGCATTTTGTAGCCGGGCTCTGCCAGAGTCACATAGGAATTGTTGCATCATAACCAACCAACGCTCCTCCAGAGCGCGAATGTCTGTGCGGCAGCGGATGCAGTTCCAAGGGACAGTGAAAACCAGGTAGGGCTTTCAGGGTTGGCATCTTTCGTGTGGGCGCAATCGCTGGACGTTTCGAATTTGGCAGCCGGGCTCTGCCAGAGTCACATAGGCATTGTTGCATCATAACCAACCAAGGCTTTTGCAGAGCACCAATGTCTCTGCGGCAGCGAATGCAGTTCCAAGGGACAGTAAAAACCAGATAGGGCTTTCAGGGCTGGCAGCTTTCGTGTGGGCGCAATCGCTGGACGTTTCGAATTTGGGAGCCGGGCTCTGCCAGAGTCACATAGGCATTGTTACATCATAACCAACCAAGGCTTTTGCAGAGCGCGAATGTCTGTGCGGCAGCGATTGCAGTTCCAAGGGACAGTGAAAACCAGGTACAGATTTCAGGGCTGGCAGCTTTCCAGTGGGCGCAATCGCTGGATGTTTCAAATTTGGCAGCGGGCTCTGCCAGAGTCACATAGGCATGGTTGCATCATAACCATCCAAAGCTCTTGCAGAGCGCGAATGTCTGTGCAGCAGCGAATGCAGTTAAAAGGGACAGTGAAAATCAGGTACAGATTTCAGGGCTGGCAGCTTTCCTGTGGGCACAATCTCTGGACGTTTCGCATTTTGTAGCCGGGCTCTGCCAGAGTCACATAGGCATTGTTGCATCATAACCAACCAAAGCTCCTCCAGAGCGCGAATGTCTGTGCGGCAGCGAATGCAGTTCCAAGGGACAGTGAAAACCAGGTCGAGCTTTCAGTGCTGGCAGCTTTCGTGTGGGCGCAATCGCTGGACGTTTCGAATTTGGCAGCCGGGCTCTGCCAGAGTCACATAGGCATTGTTGCATCATAACCAACCAAGGCTTTTGCAGAGCGCGAATGTCTCTGCGGCAGCGAATGCAGTTCCAAGGGACAGTGAAAACCAGGTCGAGCTTTCAGTGCTGGCGGCTTTCGTATGGGCGCAATCGCTGGACGTTTCGAATTTGGCAGCCGGGGTCTGTCAGAGTCACATAGGCATTGTTGCATCATAACCAACCAAACCTCTTGCAGAGCGCGAATGTCTGTGCGGCAGCGAATGCAGTTCCAAGGGACAGTGAAAACCAGGTAGGGCTTTCAGGGCTGGCAGCCTTCGTGTGGGCGCAATCGCTGGACGTTTCAAATTTGGCAGCCGGGCTCTGCCAGAGTCACATAGGCATTGTTGCATCATAACCATCCAAAGCTCTTGCAGAGTGCGAATGTCTGTGCAGCAGCGAGTGCAGTTAAAAGGGACAGTGAAAACCAGGTACAGATTTCAGTTCTGGCAGCTTTCGTGTGGGCACAATCTCTGGACGTTTCGACTTTTGTAGCCGGGCTCTGCCAGAGTCACATAGGCATTGTTGCATCATAACCAACCAAAGCTCCTCCAGAGCGCGAATGTCTGTGCGGCAGCGAATGCAGTTCCAAGGGACAGTGAAAACCAGGTCGAGCTTTCAGTGCTGGCAGCTTTCGTGTGGACGCAATCGCTGGACGTTTCGAATTTGGCAGCCGGGCTCTGCCAGAGTCACATAGGCATTGTTGCATCATAACCAACCAAGGCTTTTGCAGAGCGCGAATGTCTGTGCGGCAGCGAATGCAGTTCCAAGGGACAGTGAAAAGCAGGTAGGGCTTTCAGGGCTGGCAGCGTTCGTGTGGGCGCAATCGCTGGACGTTTCGAATTTGGGAGCCGGGCTCTGCCAGAGTCACATATGTAGGCATTGTTACATCATAACCAACCAAGGCTTTTGCAGAGCGCGAATGTCTGTGCGGCAGCGAATGCAGTTCCAAGGGACAGTGAAAACCAGGTAGGGCTTTCAGGGCTGGCAGCTTTCGTGTGGGCGCAATCGCTGGACGTTTCGAATTTGGCAGCCGGGCTCTGCCAGAGTCACATAGGCATTGTTACATCATAACCAACCAAGGCTTTTGCAGAGTGCGAATGTCTGTGCAGCAGCGAATGCAGTTAAAAGGGACAGTGAAAACCAGGTACAGATTTCAGTTCTGGCAGCTTTCGTGTGGGCACAATCTCTGGACGTTTCGCATTTTGTAGCCGGGCTCTGCCAGAGTCACATAGGCATTGTTGCATCATAACCATCCAAAGCTCTTGCAGAGCGCGAATGTCTGTGCGGCAGCGAATGCAGTTCCAAGGGACAGTGAAAACCAGGTCGAGCTTTCAGTGCTGGCAGCTTTCGTGTGGGCGCAATCGCTGGACGTTTCGAATTTGGCAGCCGGGCTCTGCCAGAGTCACATAGGCATTGTTACATCATAACCAACCAAGGCTTTTGCAGAGCACGAATGTCTGTGCGGCAGCGAATGCAGTTCCAAGGGACAGTGAAAACCAGGTAGGGCTTTCAGGGCTGGCAGCTTTCGTGTGGGCGCAATCGCTGGACGTTTCAAATTTGGCAGCCGGGCTCTGCCAGAGTCACATAGGCATTGTTGCATCATAACCAACCAAAGCTCTTGCAGAGCGCGAATGTCTGTGCGGCAGCGAATGCAGTTCCAAGGGACAGTGAAAACCAGGTCGAGCTTTCAGTGCTGGCAGCTTGCGTGTGGGCGCAATCGCTGGACGTTTCGACTTTGGCAGCCGGGCTCTGCCAGAGTCACATAGGCATTGTTGCATCATAACCAAGCAAGGCTCTTGCAGAGCGCGAATGTCTTTGCAGCAGCGAATGCAGTTGCAAGGGACAGTGAAAACCAGGTAGGGCTTTCAGGGCTGGCAGCTTTCGTGTGGGCGCAATCGCTGGACGTTTCGAATTTGGCAGCCGGGATTTGCCAGGGTCACATAGGCATTGTTGCATCAAAACCAACCAAAGCTCTTGCAGAGCGCGAATGTCTGTGTGGCAGCGAATGCAGTTCCAAGGGACAGTGAAAACCAGGTAGGGCTTTCAGGGCTGGCAGCTTTCCTGTGGGCGTAATCGCTGGACGTTTCGAATTTGGCAGCCGGGGTCTGCCAGAGTCACATAGGCATTGTTGCATCATAACCAACCAAGGCTTTTGCAGAGCACCAATGTCTCTGCGGCAGCGAATGCAGTTCCAAGGGACAGTGAAAACCAGGTCGAGCTTTCAGTGCTGGCAGCTTTCGTATGGGCGCAATCGCTGGACCTTTCGAATTTGGCAGCCGGGCTCTGCCAGAGTCACATAGGCATTGTTGCATCATAACCATCCAAAGCTATTGCAGAGTGCGAATGTCTGTGCGGCAGCGAATGCAGTTCCAAGGGACAGTGAAAATCAGGTACAGATTTCAGTTCTGGCAGCTTTCGTGTGGGCACAATCTCTTGACGTTTCGCATTTTGTAGCCGGGCTCTGCCAGAGTCACATAGGCATTGTTGCATCATAACCAACCAACGCTCCTCCAGAGCGCGAATGTCTGTGCGGCAGCGGATGCAGTTCCAAGGGACAGTGAAAACCAGGTAGGGCTTTCAGGGTTGGCATCTTTCGTGTGGGCGCAATCGCTGGACGTTTCGAATTTGGCAGCCGGGCTCTGCCAGAGTCACATAGGCATTGTTGCATCATAACCAACCAAGGCTTTTGCAGAGCACCAATGTCTCTGCGGCAGCGAATGCAGTTCCAAGGGACAGTAAAAACCAGATAGGGCTTTCAGGGCTGGCAGCTTTCGTGTGGGCGCAATCGCTGGACGTTTCGAATTTGGGAGCCGGGCTCTGCCAGAGTCACATAGGCATTGTTACATCATAACCAACCAAGGCTTTTGCAGAGCGCGAATGTCTGTGCGGCAGCGATTGCAGTTCCAAGGGACAGTGAAAACCAGGTACAGATTTCAGGGCTGGCAGCTTTCCAGTGGGCGCAATCGCTGGATGTTTCAAATTTGGCAGCGGGCTCTGCCAGAGTCACATAGGCATGGTTGCATCATAACCATCCAAAGCTCTTGCAGAGCGCGAATGTCTGTGCAGCAGCGAATGCAGTTAAAAGGGACAGTGAAAATCAGGTACAGATTTCAGGGCTGGCAGCTTTCCTGTGGGCACAATCTCTGGACGTTTCGCATTTTGTAGCCGGGCTCTGCCAGAGTCACATAGGCATTGTTGCATCATAACCAACCAAAGCTCCTCCAGAGCGCGAATGTCTGTGCGGCAGCGAATGCAGTTCCAAGGGACAGTGAAAACCAGGTCGAGCTTTCAGTGCTGGCAGCTTTCGTGTGGGCGCAATCGCTGGACGTTTCGAATTTGGCAGCCGGGCTCTGCCAGAGTCACATAGGCATTGTTGCATCATAACCAACCAAGGCTTTTGCAGAGCGCGAATGTCTCTGCGGCAGCGAATGCAGTTCCAAGGGACAGTGAAAACCAGGTCGAGCTTTCAGTGCTGGCGGCTTTCGTATGGGCGCAATCGCTGGACGTTTCGAATTTGGCAGCCGGGGTCTGTCAGAGTCACATAGGCATTGTTGCATCATAACCAACCAAACCTCTTGCAGAGCGCGAATGTCTGTGCGGCAGCGAATGCAGTTCCAAGGGACAGTGAAAACCAGGTAGGGCTTTCAGGGCTGGCAGCCTTCGTGTGGGCGCAATCGCTGGACGTTTCAAATTTGGCAGCCGGGCTCTGCCAGAGTCACATAGGCATTGTTGCATCATAACCATCCAAAGCTCTTGCAGAGTGCGAATGTCTGTGCAGCAGCGAGTGCAGTAAAAGGGACAGTGAAAACCAGGTACAGATTTCAGTTCTGGCAGCTTTCGTGTGGGCACAATCTCTGGACGTTTCGCATTTTGTAGCCGGGCTCTGCCAGAGTCACATAGGCATTGTTGCATCATAACCATCCAAAGCTCTTGCAGAGCGCGAATGTCTGTGCGGCAGCGAATGCAGTTCCAAGGGACAGTGAAAACCAGGTCGAGCTTTCAGTGCTGGCAGCTTTCGTGTGGGCGCAATCGCTGGACGTTTCGAATTTGGCAGCCGGGCTCTGCCAGAGTCACATAGGCATTGTTACATCATAACCAACCAAGGCTTTTGCAGAGCACGAATGTCTGTGCGGCAGCGAATGCAGTTCCAAGGGACAGTGAAAACCAGGTAGGGCTTTCAGGGCTGGCAGCTTTCGTGTGGGCGCAATCGCTGGACGTTTCACATTTGGCAGCCGGGCTCTGCCAGAGTCACATAGGCATTGTTGCATCATAACCAACCAAAGCTCTTGCAGAGCGCGAATGTCTGTGCGGCAGCGAATGCAGTTCCAAGGGACAGTGAAAACCAGGTCGAGCTTTCAGTGCTGGCAGCTTGCGTGTGGGCGCAATCGCTGGACGTTTCGACTTTGGCAGCCGGGCTCTGCCAGAGTCACATAGGCATTGTTGCATCATAACCATCCAAGGCTCTTGCAGAGCGCGAATGTCTTTGCAGCAGCGAATGCAGTTCCAAGGGACAGTGAAAACCAGGTAGGGCTTTCAGGGCTGGCAGCTTTCCTGTAGGCGTAATCGCTGGACGTTTCGAATTTGGCAGCCGGGATTGGCCAGGGTCACATAGGCATTGTTGCATCAAAACCAACCAAAGCTCTTGCAGAGCGCGAATGTCTGTGTGGCAGCGAATGCAGTTCCAAGGGACAGTGAAAACCAGGTAGGGCTTTCAGGGCTGGCAGCTTTCCTGTGGGCGTAATCGCTGGACGTTTCGAATTTGGCAGCCGGGCTCTGCCAGAGTCACATAGGCATTGTTGCATCATAACCAACCAAGGCTTTTGCAGAGCACCAATGTCTGTGCGGCAGCGAATGCAGTTCCAAGGGACAGTGAAAACCAGGTCGAGCTTTCAGTGCTGGCAGCTTTCGTATGGGCGCAATCGCTGGACGTTTCGAATTTGGCAGCCGGGCTCTGCCAGAGTCACATAGGCATTGTTGCATCATAACCATCCAAAGCCATTGCAGAGTGCGAATGTCTGTGCAGCAGCGAATGCAGTTAAAAGGGACAGTGAAAATCAGGTACAGATTTCAGTTCTGGCAGCTTTCGTGTGGGCACAATCTCTTGACGTTTCGCATTTTGTAGCCGGGCTCTGCCAGAGTCACATAGGCATTGTTGCATCATAACCAACCAAAGCTCCTCCAGAGCGCGAATGTCTGTGCGGCAGCGAATGCAGTTCCAAGGGACAGTGAAAACCAGGTAGGGCTTTCAGGGCTGGCAGCTTTCGTGTGGGCGCATTCGCTGGACGTTTCGAATTTGGCAGCCGGGCTCTGCCAGAGTCACATAGGCATTGTTGCATCATAACCAACCAAGGCTTTTGCAGAGCACCAATGTCTCTGCGGCAGCGAATGCAGTTCCAAGGGACAGTAAAAACCAGATAGGGCTTTCAGGGCTGGCAGCTTTCGTGTGGGCGCAATCGCTGGACGTTTCAAATTTGGGAGCCGGGCTCTGCCAGAGTCACATAGGCATTGTTACATCATAACCAACCAAGGCTTTTGCAGAGCGCGAATGTCTGTGCGGCAGCGATTGCAGTTCCAAGGGACAGTGAAAACCAGGTACAGATTTCAGGGCTGGCAGCTTTCCAGTGGGCGCAATCGCTGGATGTTTCAAATTTGGCAGCGGGCTCTGCCAGAGTCACATAGGCATGGTTGCATCATAACCATCCAAAGCTCTTGCAGAGCGCGAATGTCTGTGCAGCAGCGAATGCAGTTAAAAGGGACAGTGAAAATCAGGTACAGATTTCAGGGTTGGCAGCTTTCCTGTGGGCACAATCTCTGGACGTTTCGCATTTTGTAGCCGGGCTCTGCCAGAGTCACATAGGCATTGTTGCATCATAACCAACCAAAGCTCCTCCAGAGCGCGAATGTCTGTGCGGCAGCGAATGCAGTTCCAAGGGACAGTGAAAACCAGGTCGAGCTTTCAGTGCTGGCAGCTTTCGTGTGGGCGCAATCGCTGGACGTTTCGAATTTGGCAGCCGGGCTCTGCCAGAGTCACATAGGCATTGTTGCATCATAACCAACCAAGGCTTTTGCAGAGCGCGAATGTCTGTGCGGCAGCGAATGCAGTTCCAAGGGACAGTGAAAACCAGGTAGGGCTTTCAGGGCTGGCAGCGTTCGTGTGGGCGCAATCGCTGGACGTTTCGAATTTGGCAGCCGGGCTCTGCCAGAGTCACATATGTAGGCATTGTTACATCATAACCAACCAAGGCTTTTGCAGAGCGCGAATGTCTCTGCGGCAGCGAATGCAGTTCCAAGGGACAGTGAAAACCAGGTAGGGCTTTCAGGGCTGGCAGCTTTCCTGTGGGCGCAATCGCTGGACGTTTCAAATTTGGCAGCCGGGCTCTGCCAGAGTCACATAGGCATTTTTGCATCATAACCATCCAAAGCTCTTGCAGAGCGCGAATGTCTGCGTGGCAGCGAATGCAGTTAAAAGGGACAGTGAAAATCAGGTACAGATTTCAGTTCTGGCAGCTTTCGTGTGGGCACAATCTCTGGACGTTTCGCATTTTGTAGCCGGGCTCTGCCAGAGTCACATAGGCATTGTTGCATCATAACCAACCAAAGCTCTTGCAGAGCGCGAATGTCTGTGCGGCAGCGAATGCAGTTCCAAGGGACAGTGAAAACCAGGTCGAGCTTTCAGTGCTGGCAGCTTTCGTGTGGGCGCAATCGCTGGACGTTTCGAATTTGGCAGCCGGGCTCTGCCAGAGTAACATAGGCATTCTTGCATCATAACCAACAAAGGCTCTTGCAGAGCGCGAATGTCTTTGCAGCAGCGAATGCAGTTCAAAGGGACAGTTCAAAGGGACAGTGAAAACCAGGTAGGGCTTTCAGGGCTGGCAGCTTTCCTGTGGGCGTAATCGCTGGACGTTTCGAATTTGGCAGCCGGGATCTGCCAGGGTCACATAGGCATTGTTGCATCATAACCATCCAAGGCTTTTGCAGAGCACCAATGTCTCTGCGGCAGCGAATGCAGTTCCAAGGGACAGTGAAAACCAGGTAGGGCTTTCAGGGCTGGCAGCTTTCGTGTGGGCGCATTCGCTGGACGTTTCGAATTTGGCAGCCGGGCTCTGCCAGAGTCACATAGGCATTGTTGCATCATAACCAACCAAAGCTCTTGCAGAGCGCGAATGTCTGTGCGGCAGCGATTGCAGTTCCAAGGGACAGTGAAAACCAGGTACAGATTTCAGGGCTGGCAGCTTTCCAGTGGGCGCAATCGCTGGATGTTTCAAATTTGGCAGCGGGCTCTGCCAGAGTCACATAGGCATGGTTGCATCATAACCATCCAAAGCTCTTGCAGAGCGCGAATGTCTGTGCAGCAGCGAATGCAGTTAAAAGGGACAGTGAAAATCAGGTACAGATTTCAGGGTTGGCAGCTTTCCTGTGGGCACAATCTCTGGACGTTTCGCATTTTGTAGCCGGGCTCTGCCAGAGTCACATAGGCATTGTTGCATCATAACCAACCAAAGCTCCTCCAGAGCGCGAATGTCTGTGCGGCAGCGAATGCAGTTCCAAGGGACAGTGAAAACCAGGTCGAGCTTTCAGTGCTGGCAGCTTTCGTGTGGGCGCAATCGCTGGACGTTTCGAATTTGGCAGCCGGGCTCTGCCAGAGTCACATAGGCATTGTTGCATCATAACCAACCAAGGCTTTTGCAGAGCGCGAATGTCTGTGCGGCAGCGAATGCAGTTCCAAGGGACAGTGAAAACCAGGTAGGGCTTTCAGGGCTGGCAGCGTTCGTGTGGGCGCAATCGCTGGACGTTTCGAATTTGGGAGCCGGGCTCTGCCAGAGTCACATATGTAGGCATTGTTACATCATAACCAACCAAGGCTTTTGCAGAGCGCGAATGTCTCTGCGGCAGCGAATGCAGTTCCAAGGGACAGTGAAAACCAGGTAGGGCTTTCAGGGCTGGCAGCTTTCCTGTGGGCGCAATCGCTGGACGTTTCAAATTTGGCAGCCGGGCTCTGCCAGAGTCACATAGGCATTTTTGCATCATAACCATCCAAAGCTCTTGCAGAGCGCGAATGTCTGCGTGGCAGCGAATGCAGTTAAAAGGGACAGTGAAAATCAGGTACAGATTTCAGTTCTGGCAGCTTTCGTGTGGGCACAATCTCTGGACGTTTCGCATTTTGTAGCCGGGCTCTGCCAGAGTCACATAGGCATTGTTGCATCATAACCAACCAAAGCTCTTGCAGAGCGCGAATGTCTGTGTGGCAGCGAATGCAGTTCCAAGGGACAGTGAAAACCAGGTAGGGCTTTCAGGGCTGGCAGCTTTCGTGTGGGCGCAATCGCTGGACGTTTCGAATTTGGCAGCCGGGCTCTGCCAGAGTCACAAAGGCATTGTTGCATCATAACCAACAAAGGCTCTTGCAGAGCGCGAATGTCTTTGCAGCAGCGAATGCAGTTCAAAGGGACAGTTCAAAGGGACAGTGAAAACCAGGTAGGGCTTTCAGGGCTGGCAGCTTTCCTGTGGGCGTAATCGCTGGACGTTTCGAATTTGGCAGCCGGGATCTGCCAGGGTCACATAGGCATTGTTGCATCATAACCATCCAAGGCTTTTGCAGAGCACCAATGTCTCTGCGGCAGCGAATGCAGTTCCAAGGGACAGTGAAAACCAGGTAGGGCTTTCAGGGCTGGCAGCTTTCGTGTGGGTGCAATCGCTGGACGTTTCGAATTTGGCAGCCGGGCTCTGCCAGAGTCACATAGGCATTGTTGCATCATAACCAACCAAAGCTCTTGCAGAGCGCGAATGTCTGTGTGGCAGCGAATGCAGTTCCAAGGGACAGTGAAAACCAGGTAGGGCTTTCAGGGCTGGCAGCTTTCGTGTGGGCGCAATCGCTAGACGTTTCGAATATGGCAGCCGGGCTCTGCCAGAGTCACATAGGCATTGTTACATCATAACCAACCAAGGCTTTTGCAGAGCACCAATGTCTGTGCGGCAGCGAATGCAGGTCTAAGGGACAGTGAAAACCAGGTAGGGCTTTCAGGGCTGGCAGCTTTCATGTGGGCGCAATCGCTGGACGTTTCGAATTTGGCAGCCGGGCTCTGCCAGAGTCACATAGGCATTGTTGCATCATAACCAACCAAGGCTTTTGCAGAGCGCGAATGTCTCTGCGGCAGCGAATGCAGTTCCAAGGGACAGTGAAAACCAGGTCGAGCTTTCAGTGCTGGCGGCTTTCGTATGGGCGCAATCGCTGGACGTTTCGAATTTGGCAGCCAGGGTCTGTCAGAGTCACATAGGCATTGTTGCATCATAACCAACCAAAGCTCTTGCAGAGCGCGAATGTCTGTGCGGCAGCGAATGCAGTTCCAAGGGACAGTGAAAACCAGGTAAGGCTTTCAGGGCTGGCAGCCTTCGTGTGGGCGCAATCGCTGGACGTTTCAAATTTGGCAGCCGGGCTCTGCCATAGTCACATAGGCATTGTTGCATCATAACCATCCAAAGCTCTTGCAGAGTGCGAATGTCTGTGCAGCAGTGAATGCAGTCAAAAGGGACAGTGAAAACCAGGTACATATTTCAGTTCTGGCAGCTTTCGTGTGGGCACAATCTCTGGACGTTTCGCATTTTGTAGCCGGGCTCTGCCAGAGTCACATAGGCATTGTTGCATCATAACCATCCAAAGCTCTTGCAGAGCGCGAATGTCTGTGCGGCAGCGAATGCAGTTCCACGGGACAGTGAAAACTAGGTCGAGCTTTCAGTGCTGGCAGCTTTCGTGTGGGCGCAATCGCTGGACGTTTCGAATTTGGGAGCCGGGCTCTGCCAGAGTCACATAGGCATTGTTGCATCATAACCAACCAAAGCACTTGCAGAGCGCAAATGTCTGTGTGGCAGCGAATGCAGTTCCAAGGGACAGAGAAAACCAGCTAGGGCTTTCAGGGCTGGCAGCTTTCGTGTGGGCGCAATCGCTAGACGTTTCGAATTTGGCAGCCGGGCTCTGCCAGAGTCACATAGGCATTGTTACATCATAACCAACCAAGGCTTTTGCAGAGCACCAATGTCTCTGCGGCAGCGAATGCAGTTCCAAGGGACAGTGAAAACCAGGTAGGGCTTTCAGGGCTGGCAGCTTTCGTGTGGGCGCAATCGCTGGACGTTTCGAATTTGGCAGCCGGGCTCTGCCAGAGTCACATAGGCATTGTTGCATCATAACCAACCAAAGCTCTTGCAGAGCGCGAATGTCTGTGTGGCAGCGAATGCAGTTCCAAGGGACAGTGAAAACCAGGTGGGGCTTTCAGGGCTGGCAGCTTTCGTGTGGGCGCAATCGCTAGACGTTTCGAATATGGCAGCCGGGCTCTGCCAGAGTCACATAGGCATTGTTACATCATAACCAACCAAGGCTTTTGCAGAGCACCAATGTCTCTGCGGCAGCGAATGCAGTTCCAAGGGACAGTGAAAACCAGGTAGGGCTTTCAGGGCTGGCAGCTTTCGTATGGGCGCAATCGCTGGACGTTTCGAATTTGGCAGCCGGGCTCTGCCAGAGTCACATAGGCATTGTTGCATCATAACCAACCAAGGCTTTTGCAGAGCGCGAATGTCTCTGCGGCAGCGAATGCAGTTCCAAGGGACA
The DNA here is from genome assembly GCF_035582795.1 of Mycteria americana. Lineage (NCBI taxonomy): Eukaryota > Metazoa > Chordata > Aves > Ciconiiformes > Ciconiidae > Mycteria > Mycteria americana. The sequence goes on along the minus strand of NC_134384.1, from coordinate 7,969,521 downwards.
GTGAAAACCAGGTCGAGCTTTCAGTGCTGGCGGCTTTCGTATGGGCGCAATCGCTGGACGTTTCGAATTTGGCAGACAGGGTCTGTCAGAGTCACATAGGCATTGTTGCATCATAACCAACCAAAGCTCTTGCAGAGCGCGAATGTCTGTGCGGCAGCGAATGCAGTTCCAAGGGACAGTGAAAACCAGGTAAGGCTTTCAGGGCTGGCAGCCTTCGTGTGGGCGCAATCGCTGGACGTTTCAAATTTGGCAGCCGGGCTCTGCCAGAGTCACATAGGCATTGTTGCATCATAACCATCCAAAGCTCTTGCAGAGTGCGAATGTCTGTGCAGCAGTGAATGCAGTTAAAAGGGACAGTGAAAACCAGGTACAGATTTCAGTTCTGGCAGCTTTCGTGTGGGCACAATCTCTGGACGTTTCGCATTTTGTAGCCGGGCTCTGCCAGAGTCACATAGGCATTGTTGCATCATAACCATCCAAAGCTCTTGCAGAGCGCGAATGTCTGTGCGGCAGCGAATGCAGTTCCAAGGGACAGTGAAAACCAGGTCGAGCTTTCAGTGCTGGCAGCTTTCGTGTGGGCGCAATCGCTGGACGTTTCGAATTTGGCAGCCGGGCTCTGCCAGAGTCACATAGGCATTGTTGCATCATAACCAACCAAAGCTCTTGCAGAGCGCGAATGTCTGTGTGGCAGCGAATGCAGTTCCAAGGGACAGTGAAAACCAGGTAGGGCTTTCAGGGCTGGCAGCTTTCGTGTGGGCGCAATCGCTAGACGTTTCGAATTTGGCAGCCGGGCTCTGCCAGAGTCACATAGGAATTGTTGCATCATAACCAACCAAGGCTTTTGCAGAGCACCAATGTCTCTGCGGCAGCGAATGCAGTTCCAAGGGACAGTAAAAACCAGATAGGGCTTTCAGGGCTGGCAGCTTTCGTGTGGGCGCAATCGCTGGACGTTTCAAATTTGGGAGCCGGGCTCTGCCAGAGTCACATAGGCATTGTTACATCATAACCAACCAAGGCTTTTGCAGAGCGCGAATGTCTGTGCGGCAGCGATTGCAGTTCCAAGGGACAGTGAAAACCAGGTACAGATTTCAGGGCTGGCAGCTTTCCAGTGGGCGCAATCGCTGGATGTTTCAAATTTGGCAGCGGGCTCTGCCAGAGTCACATAGGCATGGTTGCATCATAACCATCCAAAGCTCTTGCAGAGCGCGAATGTCTGTGCAGCAGCGAATGCAGTTAAAAGGGACAGTGAAAATCAGGTACAGATTTCAGGGTTGGCAGCTTTCCTGTGGGCACAATCTCTGGACGTTTCGCATTTTGTAGCCGGGCTCTGCCAGAGTCACATAGGCATTGTTGCATCATAACCAACCAAAGCTCCTCCAGAGCGCGAATGTCTGTGCGGCAGCGAATGCAGTTCCAAGGGACAGTGAAAACCAGGTCGAGCTTTCAGTGCTGGCAGCTTTCGTGTGGGCGCAATCGATGGACGTTTCGAATTTGGCAGCCGGGCTCTGCCAGAGTCACATAGGCATTGTTGCATCATAACCAACCAAGGCTTTTGCAGAGCGCGAATGTCTGTGCGGCAGCGAATGCAGTTCCAAGGGACAGTGAAAACCAGGTAGGGCTTTCAGGGCTGGCAGCGTTCGTGTGGGCGCAATCGCTGGACGTTTCGAATTTGGCAGCCGGGCTCTGCCAGAGTCACATATGTAGGCATTGTTACATCATAACCAACCAAGGCTTTTGCAGAGCGCGAATGTCTCTGCGGCAGCGAATGCAGTTCCAAGGGACAGTGAAAACCAGGTAGGGCTTTCAGGGCTGGCAGCTTTCCTGTGGGCGCAATCGCTGGACGTTTCAAATTTGGCAGCCGGGCTCTGCCAGAGTCACATAGGCATTTTTGCATCATAACCATCCAAAGCTCTTGCAGAGCGCGAATGTCTGCGTGGCAGCGAATGCAGTTAAAAGGGACAGTGAAAATCAGGTACAGATTTCAGTTCTGGCAGCTTTCGTGTGGGCACAATCTCTGGACGTTTCGCATTTTGTAGCCGGGCTCTGCCAGAGTCACATAGGCATTGTTGCATCATAACCAACCAAAGCTCTTGCAGAGCGCGAATGTCTGTGCGGCAGCGAATGCAGTTCCAAGGGACAGTGAAAACCAGGTCGAGCTTTCAGTGCTGGCAGCTTTCGTGTGGGCGCAATCGCTGGACGTTTCGAATTTGGCAGCCGGGCTCTGCCAGAGTAACATAGGCATTCTTGCATCATAACCAACAAAGGCTCTTGCAGAGCGCGAATGTCTTTGCAGCAGCGAATGCAGTTCAAAGGGACAGTTCAAAGGGACAGTGAAAACCAGGTAGGGCTTTCAGGGCTGGCAGCTTTCCTGTGGGCGTAATCGCTGGACGTTTCGAATTTGGCAGCCGGGATCTGCCAGGGTCACATAGGCATTGTTGCATCATAACCATCCAAGGCTTTTGCAGAGCACCAATGTCTCTGCGGCAGCGAATGCAGTTCCAAGGGACAGTGAAAACCAGGTAGGGCTTTCAGGGCTGGCAGCTTTCGTGTGGGCGCATTCGCTGGACGTTTCGAATTTGGCAGCCGGGCTCTGCCAGAGTCACATAGGCATTGTTGCATCATAACCAACCAAAGCTCTTGCAGAGCGCGAATGTCTGTGCGGCAGCGATTGCAGTTCCAAGGGACAGTGAAAACCAGGTACAGATTTCAGGGCTGGCAGCTTTCCAGTGGGCGCAATCGCTGGATGTTTCAAATTTGGCAGCGGGCTCTGCCAGAGTCACATAGGCATGGTTGCATCATAACCATCCAAAGCTCTTGCAGAGCGCGAATGTCTGTGCAGCAGCGAATGCAGTTAAAAGGGACAGTGAAAATCAGGTACAGATTTCAGGGTTGGCAGCTTTCCTGTGGGCACAATCTCTGGACGTTTCGCATTTTGTAGCCGGGCTCTGCCAGAGTCACATAGGCATTGTTGCATCATAACCAACCAAAGCTCCTCCAGAGCGCGAATGTCTGTGCGGCAGCGAATGCAGTTCCAAGGGACAGTGAAAACCAGGTCGAGCTTTCAGTGCTGGCAGCTTTCGTGTGGGCGCAATCGCTGGACGTTTCGAATTTGGCAGCCGGGCTCTGCCAGAGTCACATAGGCATTGTTGCATCATAACCAACCAAGGCTTTTGCAGAGCGCGAATGTCTGTGCGGCAGCGAATGCAGTTCCAAGGGACAGTGAAAACCAGGTAGGGCTTTCAGGGCTGGCAGCGTTCGTGTGGGCGCAATCGCTGGACGTTTCGAATTTGGGAGCCGGGCTCTGCCAGAGTCACATATGTAGGCATTGTTACATCATAACCAACCAAGGCTTTTGCAGAGCGCGAATGTCTCTGCGGCAGCGAATGCAGTTCCAAGGGACAGTGAAAACCAGGTAGGGCTTTCAGGGCTGGCAGCTTTCCTGTGGGCGCAATCGCTGGACGTTTCAAATTTGGCAGCCGGGCTCTGCCAGAGTCACATAGGCATTTTTGCATCATAACCATCCAAAGCTCTTGCAGAGCGCGAATGTCTGCGTGGCAGCGAATGCAGTTAAAAGGGACAGTGAAAATCAGGTACAGATTTCAGTTCTGGCAGCTTTCGTGTGGGCACAATCTCTGGACGTTTCGCATTTTGTAGCCGGGCTCTGCCAGAGTCACATAGGCATTGTTGCATCATAACCAACCAAAGCTCTTGCAGAGCGCGAATGTCTGTGCGGCAGCGAATGCAGTTCCAAGGGACAGTGAAAACCAGGTCGAGCTTTCAGTGCTGGCAGCTTTCGTGTGGGCGCAATCGCTGGACGTTTCGAATTTGGCAGCCGGGCTCTGCCAGAGTCACAAAGGCATTGTTGCATCATAACCAACAAAGGCTCTTGCAGAGCGCGAATGTCTTTGCAGCAGCGAATGCAGTTCAAAGGGACAGTTCAAAGGGACAGTGAAAACCAGGTAGGGCTTTCAGGGCTGGCAGCTTTCCTGTGGGCGTAATCGCTGGACGTTTCGAATTTGGCAGCCGGGATCTGCCAGGGTCACATAGGCATTGTTGCATCATAACCATCCAAGGCTTTTGCAGAGCACCAATGTCTCTGCGGCAGCGAATGCAGTTCCAAGGGACAGTGAAAACCAGGTAGGGCTTTCAGGGCTGGCAGCTTTCGTGTGGGTGCAATCGCTGGACGTTTCGAATTTGGCAGCCGGGCTCTGCCAGAGTCACATAGGCATTGTTGCATCATAACCAACCAAAGCTCTTGCAGAGCGCGAATGTCTGTGTGGCAGCGAATGCAGTTCCAAGGGACAGTGAAAACCAGGTAGGGCTTTCAGGGCTGGCAGCTTTCGTGTGGGCGCAATCGCTAGACGTTTCGAATATGGCAGCCGGGCTCTGCCAGAGTCACATAGGCATTGTTACATCATAACCAACCAAGGCTTTTGCAGAGCACCAATGTCTGTGCGGCAGCGAATGCAGTTCCAAGGGACAGTGAAAACCAGGTAGGGCTTTCAGGGCTGGCAGCTTTCATGTGGGCGCAATCGCTGGACGTTTCGAATTTGGCAGCCGGGCTCTGCCAGAGTCACATAGGCATTGTTGCATCATAACCAACCAAGGCTTTTGCAGAGCGCGAATGTCTCTGCGGCAGCGAATGCAGTTCCAAGGGACAGTGAAAACCAGGTCGAGCTTTCAGTGCTGGCGGCTTTCGTATGGGCGCAATCGCTGGACGTTTCGAATTTGGCAGCCAGGGTCTGTCAGAGTCACATAGGCATTGTTGCATCATAACCAACCAAAGCTCTTGCAGAGCGCGAATGTCTGTGCGGCAGCGAATGCAGTTCCAAGGGACAGTGAAAACCAGGTAAGGCTTTCAGGGCTGGCAGCCTTCGTGTGGGCGCAATCGCTGGACGTTTCAAATTTGGCAGCCGGGCTCTGCCATAGTCACATAGGCATTGTTGCATCATAACCATCCAAAGCTCTTGCAGAGTGCGAATGTCTGTGCAGCAGTGAATGCAGTCAAAAGGGACAGTGAAAACCAGGTACATATTTCAGTTCTGGCAGCTTTCGTGTGGGCACAATCTCTGGACGTTTCGCATTTTGTAGCCGGGCTCTGCCAGAGTCACATAGGCATTGTTGCATCATAACCATCCAAAGCTCTTGCAGAGCGCGAATGTCTGTGCGGCAGCGAATGCAGTTCCACGGGACAGTGAAAACTAGGTCGAGCTTTCAGTGCTGGCAGCTTTCGTGTGGGCGCAATCGCTGGACGTTTCGAATTTGGCAGCCGGGCTCTGCCAGAGTCACATAGGCATTGTTGCATCATAACCATCCAAAGCTCTTGCAGAGCGCGAATGTCTGTGTGGCAGCGAATGCAGTTCCAAGGGACAGTGAAAACCAGGTAGGGCTTTCAGGGCTGGCAGCTTTCGTGTGGGCGCAATCGCTAGACGTTTCGAATTTGGCAGCCGGGCTCTGCCAGAGTCACATAGGCATGGTTGCATCATAACCAACCAAGGCTTTTGCAGAGCGCGAATGTCTCTGCGGCAGCGAATGCAGTTCCAAGGGACAATGAAAACCAGGTAGGGCTTTCAGTGCTGGCAGCTTTCGTGTGGGCGCAATCGCTGGACGTTTCGAATTTGGGAGCCGGGCTCTGCCAGAGTCACATAGGCATTGTTGCATCATAACCAACCAAAGCTCTTGCAGAGCGCAAATGTCTGTGTGGCAGCGAATGCAGTTCCAAGGGACAGAGAAAACCAGCTAGGGCTTTCAGGGCTGGCAGCTTTCGTGTGGGCGCAATCGCTAGACGTTTCGAATTTGGCAGCCGGGCTCTGCCAGAGTCACATAGGCATTGTTACATCATAACCAACCAAGGCTTTTGCAGAGCACCAATGTCTCTGCGGCAGCGAATGCAGTTCCAAGGGACAGTGAAAACCAGGTAGGGCTTTCAGGGCTGGCAGCTTTCGTGTGGGCGCAATCGCTGGACGTTTCGAATTTGGCAGCCGGGCTCTGCCAGAGTCACATAGGCATTGTTGCATCATAACCAACCAAAGCTCTTGCAGAGCGCGAATGTCTGTGTGGCAGCGAATGCAGTTCCAAGGGACAGTGAAAACCAGGTGGGGCTTTCAGGGCTGGCAGCTTTCGTGTGGGCGCAATCGCTAGACGTTTCGAATATGGCAGCCGGGCTCTGCCAGAGTCACATAGGCATTGTTACATCATAACCAACCAAGGCTTTTGCAGAGCACCAATGTCTCTGCGGCAGCGAATGCAGTTCCAAGGGACAGTGAAAACCAGGTAGGGCTTTCAGGGCTGGCAGCTTTCGTATGGGCGCAATCGCTGGACGTTTCGAATTTGGCAGCCGGGCTCTGCCAGAGTCACATAGGCATTGTTGCATCATAACCAACCAAGGCTTTTGCAGAGCGCGAATGTCTCTGCGGCAGCGAATGCAGTTCCAAGGGACAGTGAAAACCAGGTCGAGCTTTCAGTGCTGGCGGCTTTCGTATGGGCGCAATCGCTGGACGTTTCGAATTTGGCAGACAGGGTCTGTCAGAGTCACATAGGCATTGTTGCATCATAACCAACCAAAGCTCTTGCAGAGCGCGAATGTCTGTGCGGCAGCGAATGCAGTTCCAAGGGACAGTGAAAACCAGGTAAGGCTTTCAGGGCTGGCAGCCTTCGTGTGGGCGCAATCGCTGGACGTTTCAAATTTGGCAGCCGGGCTCTGCCAGAGTCACATAGGCATTGTTGCATCATAACCATCCAAAGCTCTTGCAGAGTGCGAATGTCTGTGCAGCAGTGAATGCAGTTAAAAGGGACAGTGAAAACCAGGTACAGATTTCAGTTCTGGCAGCTTTCGTGTGGGCACAATCTCTGGACGTTTCGCATTTTGTAGCCGGGCTCTGCCAGAGTCACATAGGCATTGTTGCATCATAACCATCCAAAGCTCTTGCAGAGCGCGAATGTCTGTGCGGCAGCGAATGCAGTTCCAAGGGACAGTGAAAACCAGGTCGAGCTTTCAGTGCTGGCAGCTTTCGTGTGGGCGCAATCGCTGGACGTTTCGAATTTGGCAGCCGGGCTCTGCCAGAGTCACATAGGCATTGTTGCATCATAACCAACCAAAGCTCTTGCAGAGCGCGAATGTCTGTGTGGCAGCGAATGCAGTTCCAAGGGACAGTGAAAACCAGGTAGGGCTTTCAGGGCTGGCAGCTTTCGTGTGGGCGCAATCGCTAGACGTTTCGAATTTGGCAGCCGGGCTCTGCCAGAGTCACATAGGAATTGTTGCATCATAACCAACCAAGGCTTTTGCAGAGCACCAATGTCTCTGCGGCAGCGAATGCAGTTCCAAGGGACAGTAAAAACCAGATAGGGCTTTCAGGGCTGGCAGCTTTCGTGTGGGCGCAATCGCTGGACGTTTCAAATTTGGGAGCCGGGCTCTGCCAGAGTCACATAGGCATTGTTACATCATAACCAACCAAGGCTTTTGCAGAGCGCGAATGTCTGTGCGGCAGCGATTGCAGTTCCAAGGGACAGTGAAAACCAGGTACAGATTTCAGGGCTGGCAGCTTTCCAGTGGGCGCAATCGCTGGATGTTTCAAATTTGGCAGCGGGCTCTGCCAGAGTCACATAGGCATGGTTGCATCATAACCATCCAAAGCTCTTGCAGAGCGCGAATGTCTGTGCAGCAGCGAATGCAGTTAAAAGGGACAGTGAAAATCAGGTACAGATTTCAGGGTTGGCAGCTTTCCTGTGGGCACAATCTCTGGACGTTTCGCATTTTGTAGCCGGGCTCTGCCAGAGTCACATAGGCATTGTTGCATCATAACCAACCAAAGCTCCTCCAGAGCGCGAATGTCTGTGCGGCAGCGAATGCAGTTCCAAGGGACAGTGAAAACCAGGTCGAGCTTTCAGTGCTGGCAGCTTTCGTGTGGGCGCAATCGATGGACGTTTCGAATTTGGCAGCCGGGCTCTGCCAGAGTCACATAGGCATTGTTGCATCATAACCAACCAAGGCTTTTGCAGAGCGCGAATGTCTGTGCGGCAGCGAATGCAGTTCCAAGGGACAGTGAAAACCAGGTAGGGCTTTCAGGGCTGGCAGCGTTCGTGTGGGCGCAATCGCTGGACGTTTCGAATTTGGCAGCCGGGCTCTGCCAGAGTCACATATGTAGGCATTGTTACATCATAACCAACCAAGGCTTTTGCAGAGCGCGAATGTCTCTGCGGCAGCGAATGCAGTTCCAAGGGACAGTGAAAACCAGGTAGGGCTTTCAGGGCTGGCAGCTTTCCTGTGGGCGCAATCGCTGGACGTTTCAAATTTGGCAGCCGGGCTCTGCCAGAGTCACATAGGCATTTTTGCATCATAACCATCCAAAGCTCTTGCAGAGCGCGAATGTCTGCGTGGCAGCGAATGCAGTTAAAAGGGACAGTGAAAATCAGGTACAGATTTCAGTTCTGGCAGCTTTCGTGTGGGCACAATCTCTGGACGTTTCGCATTTTGTAGCCGGGCTCTGCCAGAGTCACATAGGCATTGTTGCATCATAACCAACCAAAGCTCTTGCAGAGCGCGAATGTCTGTGCGGCAGCGAATGCAGTTCCAAGGGACAGTGAAAACCAGGTCGAGCTTTCAGTGCTGGCAGCTTTCGTGTGGGCGCAATCGCTGGACGTTTCGAATTTGGCAGCCGGGCTCTGCCAGAGTAACATAGGCATTCTTGCATCATAACCAACAAAGGCTCTTGCAGAGCGCGAATGTCTTTGCAGCAGCGAATGCAGTTCAAAGGGACAGTTCAAAGGGACAGTGAAAACCAGGTAGGGCTTTCAGGGCTGGCAGCTTTCCTGTGGGCGTAATCGCTGGACGTTTCGAATTTGGCAGCCGGGATCTGCCAGGGTCACATAGGCATTGTTGCATCATAACCATCCAAGGCTTTTGCAGAGCACCAATGTCTCTGCGGCAGCGAATGCAGTTCCAAGGGACAGTGAAAACCAGGTAGGGCTTTCAGGGCTGGCAGCTTTCGTGTGGGCGCATTCGCTGGACGTTTCGAATTTGGCAGCCGGGCTCTGCCAGAGTCACATAGGCATTGTTGCATCATAACCAACCAAAGCTCTTGCAGAGCGCGAATGTCTGTGCGGCAGCGATTGCAGTTCCAAGGGACAGTGAAAACCAGGTACAGATTTCAGGGCTGGCAGCTTTCCAGTGGGCGCAATCGCTGGATGTTTCAAATTTGGCAGCGGGCTCTGCCAGAGTCACATAGGCATGGTTGCATCATAACCATCCAAAGCTCTTGCAGAGCGCGAATGTCTGTGCAGCAGCGAATGCAGTTAAAAGGGACAGTGAAAATCAGGTACAGATTTCAGGGTTGGCAGCTTTCCTGTGGGCACAATCTCTGGACGTTTCGCATTTTGTAGCCGGGCTCTGCCAGAGTCACATAGGCATTGTTGCATCATAACCAACCAAAGCTCCTCCAGAGCGCGAATGTCTGTGCGGCAGCGAATGCAGTTCCAAGGGACAGTGAAAACCAGGTCGAGCTTTCAGTGCTGGCAGCTTTCGTGTGGGCGCAATCGCTGGACGTTTCGAATTTGGCAGCCGGGCTCTGCCAGAGTCACATAGGCATTGTTGCATCATAACCAACCAAGGCTTTTGCAGAGCGCGAATGTCTGTGCGGCAGCGAATGCAGTTCCAAGGGACAGTGAAAACCAGGTAGGGCTTTCAGGGCTGGCAGCGTTCGTGTGGGCGCAATCGCTGGACGTTTCGAATTTGGGAGCCGGGCTCTGCCAGAGTCACATATGTAGGCATTGTTACATCATAACCAACCAAGGCTTTTGCAGAGCACCAATGTCTGTGCGGCAGCGAATGCAGTTCCAAGGGACAGTGAAAACCAGGTAGGGCTTTCAGGGCTGGCAGCTTTCATGTGGGCGCAATCGCTGGACGTTTCGAATTTGGCAGCCGGGCTCTGCCAGAGTCACATAGGCATTGTTGCATCATAACCAACCAAGGCTTTTGCAGAGCGCGAATGTCTCTGCGGCAGCGAATGCAGTTCCAAGGGACAGTGAAAACCAGGTCGAGCTTTCAGTGCTGGCGGCTTTCGTATGGGCGCAATCGCTGGACGTTTCGAATTTGGCAGCCAGGGTCTGTCAGAGTCACATAGGCATTGTTGCATCATAACCAACCAAAGCTCTTGCAGAGCGCGAATGTCTGTGCGGCAGCGAATGCAGTTCCAAGGGACAGTGAAAACCAGGTAAGGCTTTCAGGGCTGGCAGCCTTCGTGTGGGCGCAATCGCTGGACGTTTCAAATTTGGCAGCCGGGCTCTGCCATAGTCACATAGGCATTGTTGCATCATAACCATCCAAAGCTCTTGCAGAGTGCGAATGTCTGTGCAGCAGTGAATGCAGTCAAAAGGGACAGTGAAAACCAGGTACATATTTCAGTTCTGGCAGCTTTCGTGTGGGCACAATCTCTGGACGTTTCGCATTTTGTAGCCGGGCTCTGCCAGAGTCACATAGGCATTGTTGCATCATAACCATCCAAAGCTCTTGCAGAGCGCGAATGTCTGTGCGGCAGCGAATGCAGTTCCACGGGACAGTGAAAACTAGGTCGAGCTTTCAGTGCTGGCAGCTTTCGTGTGGGCGCAATCGCTGGACGTTTCGAATTTGGCAGCCGGGCTCTGCCAGAGTCACATAGGCATTGTTGCATCATAACCATCCAAAGCTCTTGCAGAGCGCGAATGTCTGTGTGGCAGCGAATGCAGTTCCAAGGGACAGTGAAAACCAGGTAGGGCTTTCAGGGCTGGCAGCTTTCGTGTGGGCGCAATCGCTAGACGTTTCGAATTTGGCAGCCGGGCTCTGCCAGAGTCACATAGGCATGGTTGCATCATAACCAACCAAGGCTTTTGCAGAGCGCGAATGTCTCTGCGGCAGCGAATGCAGTTCCAAGGGACAATGAAAACCAGGTAGGGCTTTCAGTGCTGGCAGCTTTCGTGTGGGCGCAATCGCTGGACGTTTCGAATTTGGGAGCCGGGCTCTGCCAGAGTCACATAGGCATTGTTGCATCATAACCAACCAAAGCTCTTGCAGAGCGCAAATGTCTGTGTGGCAGCGAATGCAGTTCCAAGGGACAGAGAAAACCAGCTAGGGCTTTCAGGGCTGGCAGCTTTCGTGTGGGCGCAATCGCTAGACGTTTCGAATTTGGCAGCCGGGCTCTGCCAGAGTCACATAGGCATTGTTACATCATAACCAACCAAGGCTTTTGCAGAGCACCAATGTCTCTGCGGCAGCGAATGCAGTTCCAAGGGACAGTGAAAACCAGGTAGGGCTTTCAGGGCTGGCAGCTTTCGTGTGGGCGCAATCGCTGGACGTTTCGAATTTGGCAGCCGGGCTCTGCCAGAGTCACATAGGCATTGTTGCATCATAACCAACCAAAGCTCTTGCAGAGCGCGAATGTCTGTGTGGCAGCGAATGCAGTTCCAAGGGACAGTGAAAACCAGGTGGGGCTTTCAGGGCTGGCAGCTTTCGTGTGGGCGCAATCGCTAGACGTTTCGAATATGGCAGCCGGGCTCTGCCAGAGTCACATAGGCATTCTTACATCATAACCAACCAAGGCTTTTGCAGAGCACCAATGTCTCTGCGGCAGCGAATGCAGTTCCAAGGGACAGTGAAAACCAGGTAGGGCTTTCAGGGCTGGCAGCTTTCGTATGGGCGCAATCGCTGGACGTTTCGAATTTGGCAGCCGGGCTCTGCCAGAGTCACATAGGCATTGTTGCATCATAACCAACCAAGGCTTTTGCAGAGCGCGAATGTCTCTGCGGCAGCGAATGCAGTTCCAAGGGACAGTGAAAACCAGGTCGAGCTTTCAGTGCTGGCGGCTTTCGTATGGGCGCAATCGCTGGACGTTTCGAATTTGGCAGACAGGGTCTGTCAGAGTCACATAGGCATTGTTGCATCATAACCAACCAAAGCTCTTGCAGAGCGCGAATGTCTGTGCGGCAGCGAATGCAGTTCCAAGGGACAGTGAAAACCAGGTAAGGCTTTCAGGGCTGGCAGCCTTCGTGTGGGCGCAATCGCTGGACGTTTCAAATTTGGCAGCCGGGCTCTGCCAGAGTCACATAGGCATTGTTGCATCATAACCATCCAAAGCTCTTGCAGAGTGCGAATGTCTGTGCAGCAGTGAATGCAGTTAAAAGGGACAGTGAAAACCAGGTACAGATTTCAGTTCTGGCAGCTTTCGTGTGGGCACAATCTCTGGACGTTTCGCATTTTGTAGCCGGGCTCTGCCAGAGTCACATAGGCATTGTTGCATCATAACCATCCAAAGCTCTTGCAGAGCGCGAATGTCTGTGCGGCAGCGAATGCAGTTCCAAGGGACAGTGAAAACCAGGTCGAGCTTTCAGTGCTGGCAGCTTTCGTGTGGGCGCAATCGCTGGACGTTTCGAATTTGGCAGCCGGGCTCTGCCAGAGTCACATAGGCATTGTTGCATCATAACCAACCAAAGCTCTTGCAGAGCGCGAATGTCTGTGTGGCAGCGAATGCAGTTCCAAGGGACAGTGAAAACCAGGTAGGGCTTTCAGGGCTGGCAGCTTTCGTGTGGGCGCAATCGCTAGACGTTTCGAATTTGGCAGCCGGGCTCTGCCAGAGTCACATAGGAATTGTTGCATCATAACCAACCAAGGCTTTTGCAGAGCGCGAATGTCTCTGCGGCAGCGAATGCAGTTCCAAGGGACAGTGAAAACCAGGTCGAGCTTTCAGTGCTGGCGGCTTTCGTATGGGCGCAATCGCTGGACGTTTCGAATTTGGCAGCCGGGCTCTGCCAGAGTCACATAGGCATTGTTGCATCATAACCAACCAAAGCTCTTGCAGAGCGTGAATGTCTGTGCGGCAGCGAATGCAGTTCCAAGGGACAGTGAAAACCAGGTAGGGCTTTCAGGGCTGGCAGCCTTCGTGTGGGCGCAATCGCTGGACGTTTCAAATTTGGCAGCCGGGCTCTGCCAGAGTCACATAGGCATTGTTGCATCATAACCATCCAAAGCTCTTGCAGAGTGCGAATGTCTGTGCAGCAGCGAATGCAGTTAAAAGGGACAGTGAAAACCAGGTACAGATTTCAGTTCTGGCAGCTTTCGTGTGGGCACAATCTCTGGACGTTTCGCATTTTGTAGCCGGGCTCTGCCAGAGTCACATAGGCATTGTTGCATCATAACCATCCAAAGCTCTTGCAGAGCGCGAATGTCTGTGCGGCAGCGAATGCAGTTCCAAGGGACAGTGAAAACCAGGTCGAGCTTTCAGTGCTGGCGGCTTTCGTATGGGCGCAATCGCTGGACGTTTCGAATTTGGCAGCCGGGCTCTGCCAGAGTCACATAGGCATTGTTACATCATAACCAACCAAGGCTTTTGCAGAGCGCGAATGTCTGTGCGGCAGCGAATGCAGTTCCAAGGGACAGTGAAAACCAGGTAGGACTTTCAGGGCTGGCAGCTTTCGTGTGGGCGCATTCGCTGGACGTTTCGAATTTGGGAGCTGGGCTCTGCCAGAGTCACATAGGCATTGTTGCATCATAACCATCCAAAGCTCTTGCAGAGTGCGAATGTCTGTGCAGCAGCGAATGCAGTTAAAAGGGACAGTGAAAACCAGGTACAGATTTCAGTTCTGGCAGCTTTCGTGTGGGCACAATCTCTGGACGTTTCGCATTTTGTAGCCGGGCTCTGCCAGAGTCACATAGGCATTGTTGCATCATAACCATCCAAAGCTCTTGCAGAGCGCGAATGTCTGTGCGGCAGCGAATGCAGTTCCAAGGGACAGTGAAAACCAGGTCGAGCTTTCAGTGCTGGCAGCTTTCGTGTGGGCGCAATCGCTGGACGTTTCGAATTTGGCAGCCGGGCTCTGCCAGAGTCACATAGGCATTGTTACATCATAACCAACCAAGGCTTTTGCAGAGCACGAATGTCTGTGCGGCAGCGAATGCAGTTCCAAGGGACAGTGAAAACCAGGTAGGGCTTTCAGGGCTGGCAGCTTTCGTGTGGGCGCAATCGCTGGACGTTTCGAATTTGGGAGCTGGGCTCTGCCAGAGTCACATAGGCATTGTTACATCATAACCAACCAAGCCTTTTGCAGAGCGCGAATATCTGTGTGGCAGCGAATGCAGTTCCAAGGGACAGTGAAAACCAGGTAGGGCTTTCAGGGCTGGCAGCTTTCGTGTGGGCGCAATCGCTGGACGTTTCAAATTTGGCAGCCGGGCTCTGCCAGAGTCACATAGGCATTGTTGCATCATAACCAACCAAAGCTCTTGCAGAGCGCGAATGTCTGTGTGGCAGCGAATGCAGTTCCAAGGGACAGTGAAAACCAGGTAGGGCTTTCAGGGCTGGCAGCTTTCGTGTGGGCGCAATCGCTGGACGTTTCAAATTTGGCAGCCGGGCTCTGCCAGACTCACATAGGCATTGTTGCATCATAACCATCCGAAGCTCTTGCAGAGCGCGAATGTCTGTGCAGCAGCGAATGCAGTTAAAAGGGACCGTGAAAATCAGGTACAGTTCTGGCAGCTTTCGTGTGGGCACAATCTCTGGACGTTTCGAATTTTGTAGCCGGGCTCTGCCAGAGTCACATAGGCATTGTTGCATCATAACCAACCAAGGCTTTTGCAGAGCGCTAATGTCTGTGCGGCAGCAAATGCAGTTCCAAGGGACAGTGAAAACCAGGTAGGGCTTTCAGGGCTGGCAGCGTTCGTGTGGGCGCAATTGCTGGACGTTTCGAATTTTGTAGCCGGGCTCTGCCAGAGTCACATAGGCATTGTTGCATCATAACCAACCAAGGCTTTTGCAGAGAGCTAATGTCTGTGCGGCAGCGAATGCAGTTCCAAGGGACAGTGAAAACCAGGTAGGGCTTTCAGGGCTGGCAGCTTTCCTGTGGGCGCAATCGCTGGATGTTTAGAATTTGGCAGCCGGGCTCTGCCAGAGTCACATAGGCATTGTTGTATCATAACCATCCAAGGCTTTTGCAGAGCACCAATGTCTCTGCGGCAGAGAATGCAGTTCCAAGGGACAGTGAAAACCAGGTAGGGCTTTCAGGGCTGGCAGCTTTCGTGTGGGCGCAATCGCTGGACGTTTCGAATTTGGCAGCCGGGCTCTGCCAGAGTCACATAGGCATTGTTGCATCATAACCATACAAAGATCTTGCAGATCGCGAATGTCTGTGCAGCAGCGAATGCAGTTAAAAGGGACAGTGAAAATCAGGTACAGATTTCAGGGCTGGCAGCTTTCCTGTGGGCACAATCTCTGGACGTTTCGCATTTTGTAGCCGGGCTCTGCCAGAGTCACATAGGCATTGTTGCATCATAACCAACCAAAGCTCCTCCAGAGCGCGAATGTCTGTGCGGCAGCGAATGCAGTTCCAAGGGACAGTGAAAACCAGGTCGAGCTTTCACTGCTGGCAGCTTTCGTGTGGGCGCAATCGCTGAACGTTTCGAATTTGGCAGCCGGGCTCTGCCAGAGTCACATAGGCATTGTTTCATCATAACCAACCAAAGCTCCTCCAGAGCGCGAATGTCTGTGTGGCAGCGAATGCAGTTCCAAGGGACAGTGAAAACCAGGTAGGGCTTTCAGGGCTGGCAGCTTTCGTGTGGGCGCAATGGCTGGACGTTTCGAATTTCGCAGCCGGGCTCTGCCAGAGTCACATAGGCATTGTTGCATAATAACCAACCAAGGCTTTTGCAGAGCACCAATGTTTCTGCGGCAGACAATGCAGTTCCACGGGACAGTGAAAACTAGGTCGAGCTTTCAGTGCTGGCAGCTTTCGTGTGGGCGCAATCTCTGGACGTTTCGAATTTGGCAGCCGGGCTCTGCCAGAGTCACATAGGCATTGTTGCATCATAACCAACCAAGGCTTTTGCAGAGCGCGAATGTCTGTGCGGCAGCGAATGCAGTTCCAAGGGACAGTGAAAACCAGGTAGGGCTTTCAGGGCTGGCAGCTTTCGTGTGGGCGCAATCGCTGGACGTTTCGAATTTGGCAGCCGGGCTCTGCCAGAGTCACATAGGCATTGTTGCATCATAACCAACCAAAGCTCTTGCAGAGCGCGAATGTCTGTGCGGCAGCGAATGCAGTTCCAAGGGACAGTGAAAACCAGGTAGGGCTTTCAGGGCTGGCAGCCTTCGTGTGGGCGCAATCGCTGGACGTTTCGAATTTGGCAGCCGGGCTCTGCCAGAGTCACATAGGCATTGTTGCATCATAACCAACCAAAGCTCTTGCAGAGCGCGAATGTCTGTGTGGCAGCGAATGCAGTTCCAAGGGACAGTGAAAACCAGGTAGGGCTTTCAGGGCTGGCAGCTTTCGTGTGGGCGCAATCGCTAGACGTTTCGAATTTGGCAGCCGGGCTCTGCCAGAGTCACATAGGCATTGTTGCATCATAACCAACCAAGGCTTTTGCAGAGCGCGAATGTCTCTGCGGCAGCGAATGCAGTTCCAAGGGACACTGAAAACCAGGTCGAGCTTTCAGTGCTGGCGGCTTTCGTATGGGCGCAATCGCTGGACGTTTCGAATTTGGCAGCCGGGGTCTGTCAGAGTCACATAGGCATTGTTGCATCATAACCAACCAAAGCTCTTGCAGAGCGCGAATGTCTGTGCGGCAGCGAATGCAGTTCCAAGGGACAGTGAAAACCAGGTAGGGCTTTCAGGGCTGGCAGCCTTCGTGTGGGCGCAATCGCTGGACGTTTCGAATTTGGCAGCCGGGCTCTGCCAGAGTCACATAGGCATTGTTGCATCATAACCAACCAAAGCTCTTGCAGAGCGCGAATGTCTGTGTGGCAGCGAATGCAGTTCCAAGGGACAGTGAAAACCAGGTAGGGCTTTCAGGGCTGGCAGCTTTCGTGTGGGCGCAATCGCTAGACGTTTCGAATTTGGCAGCCGGGCTCTGCCAGAGTCACATAGGCATTGTTGCATCATAACCAACCAAGGCTTTTGCAGAGCGCGAATGTCTCTGCGGCAGCGAATGCAGTTCCAAGGGACACTGAAAACCAGGTCGAGCTTTCAGTGCTGGCGGCTTTCGTATGGGCGCAATCGCTGGACGTTTCGAATTTGGCAGCCGGGGTCTGTCAGAGTCACATAGGCATTGTTGCATCATAACCAACCAAAGCTCTTGCAGAGCGCGAATGTCTGTGCGGCAGCGAATGCAGTTCCAAGGGACAGTGAAAACCAGGTAGGGCTTTCAGGGCTGGCAGCCTTCGTGTGGGCGCAATCGCTGGACGTTTCAAATTTGGCAGCCGGGCTCTGCCAGAGTCACATAGGCATTGTTGCATCATAACCATCCAAAGCTCTTGCAGAGTGCGAATGTCTGTGCAGCAGCGAATGCAGTTAAAAGGGACAGTGAAAACCAGGTACAGATTTCAGTTCTGGCAGCTTTCGTGTGGGCACAATCTCTGGACGTTTCGCATTTTGTAGCCGGGCTCTGCCAGAGTCACATAGGCATTGTTGCATCATAACCATCCAAAGCTCTTGCAGAGCGCGAATGTCTGTGCGGCAGCGAATGCAGTTCCAAGGGACAGTGAAAACCAGGTCGAGCTTTCAGTGCTGGCGGCTTTCGTGTGGGCGCAATCGCTGGACGTTTCGAATTTGGGAGCTGGGCTCTGCCAGAGTCACATAGGCATTGTTACATCATAACCAACCAAGCCTTTTGCAGAGCGCGAATATCTGTGTGGCAGCGAATGCAGTTCCAAGGGACAGTGAAAACCAGGTAGGGCTTTCAGGGCTGGCAGCTTTCGTGTGGGCGCAATCGCTGGACGTTTCAAATTTGGCAGCCGGGCTCTGCCAGAGTCACATAGGCATTGTTGCATCATAACCAACCAAAGCTCTTGCAGAGCGCGAATGTCTGTGTGGCAGCGAATGCAGTTCCAAGGGACAGTGAAAACCAGGTAGGGCTTTCAGGGCTGGCAGCTTTCGTGTGGGCGCAATCGCTGGACGTTTCAAATTTGGCAGCCGGGCTCTGCCAGACTCACATAGGCATTGTTGCATCATAACCATCCGAAGCTCTTGCAGAGCGCGAATGTCTGTGCAGCAGCGAATGCAGTTAAAAGGGACCGTGAAAATCAGGTACAGTTCTGGCAGCTTTCGTGTGGGCACAATCTCTGGACGTTTCGAATTTTGTAGCCGGGCTCTGCCAGAGTCACATAGGCATTGTTGCATCATAACCAACCAAGGCTTTTGCAGAGCGCTAATGTCTGTGCGGCAGCAAATGCAGTTCCAAGGGACAGTGAAAACCAGGTAGGGCTTTCAGGGCTGGCAGCGTTCGTGTGGGCGCAATTGCTGGACGTTTCGAATTTTGTAGCCGGGCTCTGCCAGAGTCACATAGGCATTGTTGCATCATAACCAACCAAGGCTTTTGCAGAGAGCTAATGTCTGTGCGGCAGCGAATGCAGTTCCAAGGGACAGTGAAAACCAGGTAGGGCTTTCAGGGCTGGCAGCTTTCCTGTGGGCGCAATCGCTGGATGTTTAGAATTTGGCAGCCGGGCTCTGCCAGAGTCACATAGGCATTGTTGTATCATAACCATCCAAGGCTTTTGCAGAGCACCAATGTCTCTGCGGCAGAGAATGCAGTTCCAAGGGACAGTGAAAACCAGGTAGGGCTTTCAGGGCTGGCAGCTTTCGTGTGGGCGCAATCGCTGGACGTTTCGAATTTGGCAGCCGGGCTCTGCCAGAGTCACATAGGCATTGTTGCATCATAACCATACAAAGATCTTGCAGATCGCGAATGTCTGTGCAGCAGCGAATGCAGTTAAAAGGGACAGTGAAAATCAGGTACAGATTTCAGGGCTGGCAGCTTTCCTGTGGGCACAATCTCTGGACGTTTCGCATTTTGTAGCCGGGCTCTGCCAGAGTCACATAGGCATTGTTGCATCATAACCAACCAAAGCTCCTCCAGAGCGCGAATGTCTGTGCGGCAGCGAATGCAGTTCCAAGGGACAGTGAAAACCAGGTCGAGCTTTCACTGCTGGCAGCTTTCGTGTGGGCGCAATCGCTGAACGTTTCGAATTTGGCAGCCGGGCTCTGCCAGAGTCACATAGGCATTGTTTCATCATAACCAACCAAAGCTCCTCCAGAGCGCGAATGTCTGTGTGGCAGCGAATGCAGTTCCAAGGGACAGTGAAAACCAGGTAGGGCTTTCAGGGCTGGCAGCTTTCGTGTGGGCGCAATGGCTGGACGTTTCGAATTTCGCAGCCGGGCTCTGCCAGAGTCACATAGGCATTGTTGCATAATAACCAACCAAGGCTTTTGCAGAGCACCAATGTTTCTGCGGCAGACAATGCAGTTCCACGGGACAGTGAAAACTAGGTCGAGCTTTCAGTGCTGGCAGCTTTCGTGTGGGCGCAATCTCTGGACGTTTCGAATTTGGCAGCCGGGCTCTGCCAGAGTCACATAGGCATTGTTGCATCATAACCAACCAAGGCTTTTGCAGAGCGCGAATGTCTGTGCGGCAGCGAATGCAGTTCCAAGGGACAGTGAAAACCAGGTAGGGCTTTCAGGGCTGGCAGCTTTCGTGTGGGCGCAATCGCTGGACGTTTCGAATTTGGCAGCCGGGCTCTGCCAGAGTCACATAGGCATTGTTGCATCATAACCAACCAAAGCTCTTGCAGAGCGCGAATGTCTGTGCGGCAGCGAATGCAGTTCCAAGGGACAGTGAAAACCAGGTAGGGCTTTCAGGGCTGGCAGCCTTCGTGTGGGCGCAATCGCTGGACGTTTCGAATTTGGCAGCCGGGCTCTGCCAGAGTCACATAGGCATTGTTGCATCATAACCAACCAAAGCTCTTGCAGAGCGCGAATGTCTGTGTGGCAGCGAATGCAGTTCCAAGGGACAGTGAAAACCAGGTAGGGCTTTCAGGGCTGGCAGCTTTCGTGTGGGCGCAATCGCTAGACGTTTCGAATTTGGCAGCCGGGCTCTGCCAGAGTCACATAGGCATTGTTGCATCATAACCAACCAAGGCTTTTGCAGAGCGCGAATGTCTCTGCGGCAGCGAATGCAGTTCCAAGGGACACTGAAAACCAGGTCGAGCTTTCAGTGCTGGCGGCTTTCGTATGGGCGCAATCGCTGGACGTTTCGAATTTGGCAGCCGGGGTCTGTCAGAGTCACATAGGCATTGTTGCATCATAACCAACCAAAGCTCTTGCAGAGCGCGAATGTCTGTGCGGCAGCGAATGCAGTTCCAAGGGACAGTGAAAACCAGGTAGGGCTTTCAGGGCTGGCAGCCTTCGTGTGGGCGCAATCGCTGGACGTTTCAAATTTGGCAGCCGGGCTCTGCCAGAGTCACATAGGCATTGTTGCATCATAACCATCCAAAGCTCTTGCAGAGTGCGAATGTCTGTGCAGCAGCGAATGCAGTTAAAAGGGACAGTGAAAACCAGGTACAGATTTCAGTTCTGGCAGCTTTCGTGTGGGCACAATCTCTGGACGTTTCGCATTTTGTAGCCGGGCTCTGCCAGAGTCACATAGGCATTGTTGCATCATAACCATCCAAAGCTCTTGCAGAGCGCGAATGTCTGTGCGGCAGCGAATGCAGTTCCAAGGGACAGTGAAAACCAGGTCGAGCTTTCAGTGCTGGCAGCTTTCGTATGGGCGCAATCGCTGGACGTTTCGAATTTGGCAGCCGGGCTCTGCCAGAGTCACATAGGCATTGTTGCATCATAACCAACCAAAGCTCTTGCAGAGCGCGAATGTCTGTGCGGCAGCGAATGCAGTTCCAAGGGACAGTGAAAACCAGGTAGGGCTTTCAGGGCTGGCAGCTTTCGTGTGGGCGCAATCGCTAGACGTTTCGAATTTGGCAGCCGGGCTCTGCCAGAGTCACATAGGCATTGTTACATCATAACCAACCAAGGCTTTTGCAGAGCACCAATGTCTCTGCGGCAGCGAATGCAGTTCCAAGGGACAGTGAAAACCAGGTAGGGCTTTCAGGGCTGGCAGCTTTCGTATGGGCACAATCGCTGGACGTTTCGAATTTGGCAGCCGGGCTCTGCCAGAGTCACATAGGCATTGTTGCATCATAACCAACCAAAGCTCTTGCAGATCGCGAATGTCTGTGTGGCAGCGAATGCAGTTCCAAGGGACAGTGAAAACCAGGTAGGGCTTTCAGGGCTGGCAGCTTTCGTGTGGGCGCAATCGCTAGACATGTCGAATTTGGCAGCCGGGCTCTGCCAGAGTCACATAGGCATTGTTGCATCATAACCAACCAAGGCTTTTGCAGAGCGCGAATGTCTCTGCGGCAGCGAATGCAGTTCCAAGGGACAGTGAAAACCAGGTCGAGCTTTCAGTGCTGGCGGCTTTCGTATGGGCGCAATCGCTGGACGTTTCGAATTTGGCAGCCGGGGTCTGTCAGAGTCACATAGGCATTGTTGCATCATAACCAACCAAAGCTCTTGCAGAGCGCGAATGTCTGTGCGGCAGCGAATGCAGTTCCAAGGGACAGTGAAAACCAGGTAGGGCTTTCAGGGCTGGCAGCCTTCGTGTGGGCGCAATCGCTGGACGTTTCGAATTTGGCAGCCGGGCTCTGCCAGAGTCACATAGGCATTGTTGCATCATAACCAACCAAAGCTCTTGCAGAGCGCGAATGTCTGTGTGGCAGCGAATGCAGTTCCAAGGGACAGTGAAAACCAGGTAGGGCTTTCAGGGCTGGCAGCTTTCGTGTGGGCGCAATCGCTAGACGTTTCGAATTTGGCAGCCGGGCTCTGCCAGAGTCACATAGGCATTGTTGCATCATAACCAACCAAGGCTTTTGCAGAGCGCGAATGTCTCTGCGGCAGCGAATGCAGTTCCAAGGGACACTGAAAACCAGGTCGAGCTTTCAGTGCTGGCGGCTTTCGTATGGGCGCAATCGCTGGACGTTTCGAATTTGGCAGCCGGGGTCTGTCAGAGTCACATAGGCATTGTTGCATCATAACCAACCAAAGCTCTTGCAGAGCGCGAATGTCTGTGCGGCAGCGAATGCAGTTCCAAGGGACAGTGAAAACCAGGTAGGGCTTTCAGGGCTGGCAGCCTTCGTGTGGGCGCAATCGCTGGACGTTTCAAATTTGGCAGCCGGGCTCTGCCAGAGTCACATAGGCATTGTTGCATCATAACCATCCAAAGCTCTTGCAGAGTGCGAATGTCTGTGCAGCAGCGAATGCAGTTAAAAGGGACAGTGAAAACCAGGTACAGATTTCAGTTCTGGCAGCTTTCGTGTGGGCACAATCTCTGGACGTTTCGCATTTTGTAGCCGGGCTCTGCCAGAGTCACATAGGCATTGTTGCATCATAACCATCCAAAGCTCTTGCAGAGCGCGAATGTCTGTGCGGCAGCGAATGCAGTTCCAAGGGACAGTGAAAACCAGGTCGAGCTTTCAGTGCTGGCGGCTTTCGTATGGGCGCAATCGCTGGACGTTTCGAATTTGGCAGCCGGGCTCTGCCAGAGTCACATAGGCATTGTTGCATCATAACCATCCAAAGCTCTTGCAGAGTGCGAATGTCTGTGCAGCAGCGAATGCAGTTAAAAGGGACAGTGAAAACCAGGTACAGATTTCAGTTCTGGCAGCTTTCGTGTGGGCACAATCTCTGGACGTTTCGCATTTTGTAGCCGGGCTCTGCCACAGTCACATAGGCATTGTTGCATCATAACCATCCAAAGCTCTTGCAGAGCGCGAATGTCTGTGCGGCAGCGAATGCAGTTCCAAGGGACAGTGAAAACCAGGTCGAGCTTTCAGTGCTGGCAGCTTTCGTGTGGGCGCAATCGCTGGACGTTTCGAATTTGGCAGCCGGGCTCTGCCAGAGTCACATAGGCATTGTTACATCATAACCAACCAAGGCTTTTGCAGAGCACGAATGTCTGTGCGGCAGCGAATGCAGTTCCAAGGGACAGTGAAAACCAGGTAGGGCTTTCAGGGCTGGCAGCTTTCGTGTGGGCGCAATCGCTGGACGTTTCGAATTTGGGAGCTGGGCTCTGCCAGAGTCACATAGGCATTGTTGCATCATAACCGTCCAAAGCTCTTGCAGAGTGCGAATGTCTGTGCAGCAGCGAATGCAGTTAAAAGGGACAGTGAAACCCAGGTACAGATTTCAGTTCTGGCAGCTTTCGTGTGGGCACAATCTCTGGACGTTTCGCATTTGGCAGCCGGGCTCTGCCAGAGTCACATAGGCATTGTTACATCATAACCAACCAAGGCTTTTGCAGAGCACGAATGTCTGTGCGGCAGCGAATGCAGTTCCAAGGGACAGTGAAAACCAGGTAGGGCTTTCAGGGCTGGCAGCTTTCCTGTGGGCGCAATCGCTGGACGTTTCGAATTTGGGAGCTGGGCTCTGCCAGAGTCACATAGGCATTGTTACATCATAACCAACCAAGGCTTTTGCAGAGCGCGAATGTCTGTGCGGCAGCGATTGCAGTTCCAAGGGACAGTGAAAACCAGGTAGGGCTTTCAGGGCTGGCAGCTTTCGTGTGGGCGCAATCGCTGGACGTTTCAAATTTGGCAGCCGGGCTCTGCCAGAGTCACATAGGCATTGTTGCATCATAACCAACCAAAGCTCTTGCAGAGCGCGAATGTCTGTGTGGCAGCGAATGCAGTTCCAAGGGACAGTGAAAACCAGGTAGGGCTTTCAGGGCTGGCAGCTTTCGTGTGGGCGCAATCGCTGGACGTTTCAAATTTGGCAGCCGGGCTCTGCCAGAGTCACATAGGCATTGTTGCATCATAACCATCCGAAGCTCTTGCAGAGCGCGAATGTCTGTGCAGCAGCGAATGCAGTTAAAAGGGACCGTGAAAATCAGGTACAGTTCTGGCAGCTTTCGTGTGGGCACAATCTCTGGACGTTTCGAATTTTGTAGCCGGGCTCTGCCAGAGTCACATAGGCATTGTTGCATCATAACCAACCAAGGCTTTTGCAGAGCGCTAATGTCTGTGCGGCAGCAAATGCAGTTCCAAGGGACAGTGAAAACCAGGTAGGGCTTTCAGGGCTGGCAGCGTTCGTGTGGGCGCAATCGCTGGACGTTTCGAATTTTGTAGCCGGGCTCTGCCAGAGTCACATAGGCATTGTTGCATCATAACCAACCAAGGCTTTTGCAGAGCGCTAATGTCTGTGCGGCAGCGAATGCAGTTCCAAGGGACAGTGAAAACCAGGTAGGGCTTTCAGGGCTGGCAGCTTTCCTATGGGCGCAATCGCTGGATGTTTCGAATTTGGCAGCCGGGCTCTGCCAGAGTCACATAGGCATTGTTGTATCATAACCATCCAAGGCTTTTGCAGAGCACCAATGTCTCTGCGGCAGAGAATGCAGTTCCAAGGGACAGTGAAAACCAGGTAGGGCTTTCAGGGCTGGCAGCTTTCGTGTGGGCGCAATCGCTGGACGTTTCGAATTTGGCAGCCGGGCTCTGCCAGAGTCACATAGGCATTGTTGCATCATAACCATACAAAGATCTTGCAGATCGCGAATGTCTGTGCAGCAGCGAATGCAGTTAAAAGGGACAGTGAAAATCAGGTACAGATTTCAGTTCTGGCAGCTTTTGTGTGGGCACAATCTCTGGACGTTTCGCATTTTGTAACCGGGCTCTGCCAGAGTCACATAGGCATTGTTGCATCATAACCAACCAAAGCTCCTCCAGAGCGCGAATGTCTGTGCGGCAGCGAATGCAGTTCCAAGGGACAGTGAAAACCAGGTCGAGCTTTCACTGCTGGCAGCTTTCGTGTGGGCGCAATCGCTGAACGTTTCGAATTTGGCAGCCGGGCTCTGCCAGAGTCACATAGGCATTGTTTCATCATAACCAACCAAAGCTCCTCCAGAGCGCGAATGTCTGTGTGGCAGCGAATGCAGTTCCAAGGGACAGTGAAAACCAGGTAGGGCTTTCAGGGCTGGCAGCTTTCGTGTGGGCGCAATGGCTGGACGTTTCGAATTTCGCAGCCGGGCTCTGCCAGAGTCACATATGCATTGTTGCATCATAACCAACCAAGGCTTTTGCAGAGCACCAATGTTTCTGCGGCAGACAATGCAGTTCCACGGGACAGTGAAAACTAGGTCGAGCTTTCAGTGCTGGCAGCTTTCCTGTGGGCGTAATCGCTGGACGTTTCGAATTTGGCAGCCGGGCTCTGCCAGAGTCACATAGGCATTGTTGCATCATAACCAACCAAGGCTTTTCCAGAGCGCGAATGTCTGTGCGGCAGCGAATGCAGTTCCAAGGGACAGTGAAAACCAGGTAGGGCTTTCAGGGCTGGCAGCTTTCGTGTGGGCGCAATCGCTGGACGTTTCGAATTTCGCAGCCGGGCTCTGCCAGAGTCACATAGGCATTGTTGCATCATAACCAACCAAAGCTCTTGCAGAGCGCGAATGTCTGTGCGGCAGCGAATGCAGTTCCAAGGGACAGTGAAAACCAGGTAGGGCTTTCAGGGCTGGCAGCTTTCGTGTGGGCGCAATCGCTGGACGTTTCGAATTTGGCAGCCGGGCTCTGCCAGAGTCACATAGGCATTGTTACATCATAACCAAACAAGGCTTTTGCAGAGCACCAATGTCTCTGCGGCAGCGAATGCAGTTCCAAGGGACAGTGAAAACCAGGTAGGGCTTTCAGGGCTGGCAGCTTTCGTGTGGGCGCAATCGCTGGACGTTTCGAATTTGGCAGCCGGGCTCTGCCAGAGTCACATAGGCATTGTTGCATCATAACCAACCAAAGCTCTTGCAGAGCGCGAATGTCTGTGTGGCAGCGAATGCAGTTCCAAGGGACAGTGAAAACCAGGTAGGGCTTTCAGGGCTGGCAGCTTTCGTGTGGGCGCAATCGCTGGACGTTTCGAATTTGGCAGCCGGGCTCTGCCAGAGTCACATAGGCATTGTTGCATCATAACCAACCAAGGCTTTTGCAGAGCGCGAATGTCTCTGCGGCAGCGAATGCAGTTCCAAGGGACAGTGAAAACCAGGTAGGGCTTTCAGTCCTGGCGGCTTTCGTATGGGCGCAATCGCTGGACGTTTCGAATTTGGCAGCCGGGGTCTGTCAGAGTCACATAGGCATTGTTGCTTCATAACCAACCAAAGCTCTTGCAGAGCGCGAATATCTGTGCGGCAGCGAATGCAGTTCCAAGGGACAGTGAAAACCAGGTAGGGCTTTCAGGGCTGGCAGCCTTCGTGTGGGCGCAATCGCTGGATGTTTCGAATTTGGCAGCCGGGCTCTGCCAGAGTCACATAGGCATTGTTGCATCATAACCATCCAAAGCTCTTGCAGAGTGCGAATGTCTGTGCAGCAGCGAATGCAGTTAAAAGGGACAGTGAAAATCAGGTACAGATTTCAGTTCTGGCAGCTTTCGTGTGGGCACAAGCTCTGGACTTTTCGCATTTTGTAGCCGGGCTCTGCCAGAGTCACATAGGCATTGTTGCATCATAACCAACCAAAGCTCCTCCAGAGCGCGAATGTCTGTGCGGCAGCGAATGCAGTTCCAAGGGACAGTGAAAACCAGGTCGAGCTTTCAGTGCTGGCAGCTTTCGTGTGGGCGCAATCTCTGGACGTTTCGAATTTGGCAGCCGGGCTCTGTCAGAGTCACATAGGCATTGTTGCATCATAACCAACCAAGGCTTTTGCAGAGCGCGAATGTCTGTGCGGCAGCGAATGCAGTTCCAAGGGACAGTGAAAACCAGGTAGGGCTTTCAGGGCTGGCAGCTTTCGTGTGGGCGCAATCGCTGGACGTTTCGAATTTGGGAGCCGGGCTCTGCCAGAGTCACATAGGCATTGTTGCATCATAACCAACCAAAGCTCTTGCAGAGCGCGAATGTCTGTGCGGCAGCGAATGCAGTTCCAAGGGACAGTGAAAACCAGGTAGGGCTTTCAGGGCTGGCAGCTTTCGTGTGGGCGCAATCGCTGGACGTATCAAATTTGGCAGCGGGCTCTGCCAGAGTCACATAGGCATTGTTGCATCATAACCATCCAAAGCTCTTGCAGAGCGCGAATGTCTGTGCAGCAGCGAATGCAGTTAAAAGGGACAGTGAAAATCAGGTACAGATTTCAGTTCTGGCAGCTTTCCTGTGGGCACAATCTCTGGACGTTTCGCATTTTGTAGCCGGGCTCTGCCAGAGTCACATAGGCATTGTGGCATCATAACCAAAGAAAGCTCCTCCAGAGCGCGAATGTCTGTGCGGCAGCGAATGCAGTTCCAAGGGACAGTGAAAACCAGGTCGAGCTTTCAGTGCTGGCAGCTTTCGTGTGGGCGTAATCGCTGGACGTTTCGAATTTGGCAGCCGGGCTCTGCCAGAGTCACATAGGAATTGTTGCATCATAACCAACCAAGGCTTTTGCAGAGCGCGAATGTCTGTGCGGCAGCGAATGCAGTTCCAAGGGACAGTGAAAACCAGGTAGGGCTTTCAGGGCTGGCAGCTTTCGCGTGGGCGCAATGGCTGGACGTTTCGAATTTGGGAGCCGGGCTCTGCCAGAGTCACATAGGCATTGTTACATCATAACCAACCAAGGCTTTTGCAGAGCGCGAATGTCTGTGCGGCAGCGAATGCAGTTCCAAGGGACAGTGAAAACCAGGTAGGGCTTTCAGGGCTGGCAGCCTTCGTGTGGGCGCAATCGCTGGATGTTTCGAATTTGGCAGCCGGGCTCTGCCAGAGTCACAGAGGCATTGTTGCATAATAACCATCCAAAGCTCTTGCAGATCGCGAATGTCTGTGCGACAGCGAATGCAGTTAAAAGGGACAGTGAAAATCAGGTACAGATTTCACTTCTGGCAGCTTTCGTGTGGGCACAATCTCTGGACGTTTCGAATTTTGTAGCCGGGCTCTGCCAGAGTCACATAGGCATTGTTGCATCATAACCAACCAAGGCTTTTGCAGAGCGCGAATGTCTGCGTGGCAGCGAATGCAGTTCCAAGGGACAGTGAAAACCAGGTAGGGCTTTCAGTGCTGGCAGCTTTCGTGTGGGCGCAATCGCTGGACGTTTCAAATTTGGAAGCCTGGATCTGCGGGAATCAGATACACAGTGTTGCCCCTTTGCGAACCAAAGCTTTTGCAGAGCGTGAATGTCTGTGCGGCAGCGAATGCAGTTCCAAGGGACAGTGAAAACCAGGTAGGGCTTTCAGGGCTGGCACCTTTCGTGTGGGCTCAGTCGCTGGACGTTTCGAATTTGGCAGCCGGGCTCTGCCAGAGTCACATAGGCATTGTTGCATCATAACCATCCAAGGCTTTTGCAGAGCACCAATGTCTCTGAGGCAGCGAATGCAGTTCCAAGGGACAGTGAAAACAAGGTTGAGCTTTCAGTGCTGGCAGCTTTCGTGTGAGCGCAACCGCTGGACGTTTCAAATTTGGCAGCCGGGCTCTGCCAGAGTCACATAGGCATTGTTGCATCATAACAACCCAAACCTCTTGCAGAGCGCGAATGTCTGTGCAGCAGCGAATGCAGTTCCAAGGGACAGTGAAAACCAGGTACAGATTTCGGTTCTGGCAGCTTTCGTGTCGACGCAATCGCTGGACTTTTCGAATTTGGGAGCCGGGCTCTGCCAGAGTCACATAGGCATTGTTACATCATAACCAACCAAGGCTTTTGCAGAGCGCGAATGTCTGTGTGGCAGCGAATGCAGTTCCAAGGGACAGTGAAAACCAGGTAGGGCTTTCAGGGCTGGCAGCTTTCCTGTGGGCGCAATCGCTGGATGTTTCGAATTTGGCAGCCGGGCTCTGCCAGAGTCACATAGGCATTGTTGCATCATAACCATCCAAAGATCCTCCAGAACGCGAATGTCTGTGCGGCAGCGAATGCAGTTCCAAGGCACAGTGAAAACCAGGTACAGATTTCAGTTCTGGCAGCTTTCCTGTGGGCGCAATCGCTGGATGTTTCGAATTTGGCAGCCGGGCTCTGCCAGAGTCACATAGGCACTGTTATATCATAACCATCCAAGGGTTTTGCAGAGCACCAATGTCTGTTCGGCAGAGAATGCAGTTCCAAGGGACAGTGAAAACCAGGTAGGGCTTTCAGTGCTGGCAGCTTTCGTGTGGGCGCAGTCGCTGGACAATTCAAATTTGGCAGCCGGGCTCTGCCAGAGTCACATAGGCATTGTTGCATCATAACCATCCAATGCTCTTGCAGATCGCGAATGTCTGTGCAGCAGCGAATGCAGTTAAAAGGGACAGTGAAAATCAGGTACAGATTTCAGTTCTGGCAGCTTTCGTGTGGGCACAATCTCTGGACGTTTCGAATTTTGTACCCGGGCTCTGCCAGAGTCACATAGGCATTGTTGCATCATAACCAACCAAAGCTCCTCCAGAGCGCGAATGTCTGTGCGGCAGGGAATGCAGTTCCAAGGGACAGTGAAAACCAGTTCGAGCTTTCAGTGCTGGCAGGTTTCGTGTGGGCGCAATCGCTGGACGTTTCGAATTTGGCAGCCGGGCTCTGCCAGAGTCACATAGGCATTGTTGCATCATAACCAACCAAGGCTTTTGCAGAGCACGAATGTCTGTTCGGCAGCGAATGCAGTTCCAAGGGACAGTGAAAACCAGGTAGGGTTTTCAGGGCTGGCAGCTTTCGTGTGGGGGCAATCGCTGGACATTTCAACTTTGGCAGCCGGGCTCTGCCAGAGTCACATTGGCATTGTTGCATCATAACCAAGCAAGGCTCTTGCAGAGCGCGAATGTCTTTGCAGCAGCGAATGCAGTTCCAAGGGACAGTGAAAACCAGGTAGGGCTTTCAGGGCTGGCAGCTTTCGTGTGAGCGCAATCGCTGGACGTTTCGAAGTTGGCAGCCGGGCTCTGCCAGAGTCACATAGGCATTGTTGCATCATAACAATCCAAACCTCTTGCAGAGCGCGAAAGTCTGCGTGGCAGCGAATGCAGTTCCAAGGGACAGTGAAAACCAGGTACAGATTTCAGTTCTGGCAGCTTTCATGTGGGCGCAATCTCTGGACCTTTCGAATTTTGTAGCCAGGCTCTGCCAGAGTCACATAGGCATTGTTGCATCATAAGCAACCAAAGCTCCTCCAGAGCGCGAATGTCTGTGCGGCAGCGAATGCAGTTCCAAGGGACAGTGAAAACCAGGTAGGGCTTTCAGTGCTGGCAGCTTTCCTGTGGGCGCAATCGCTGGACGTTTCGAATTTGGCAGCCGGGGTCTGTCAGAGTGACATAGGCATTGTTGCATCATAACCAACCAAAGCTCTTGCAGAGCGCGAATCTCTGTGTGGCAGCGAATGAAGTTCCAGGGGACAGTGAAAACCAGGTAGGGCTTTCAGGGCTAACAGCTTTCCTGTGGGCGTAATCGCTGGACGTTTCGAATTTGGGAGCCGGGATCTGCCAGGGTCACATAGGCATTGTTGCATCATAACCATCCAAGGCTTTTGCAGAGCACCAATGTCTCTGCGGCAGCGAATGCAGTTCCAAGGGACAGTGAAAACCAGGTAGGTCTTTCAGGGCTGGCAGCTTTCGTGTGGGCGCAATCGCTGGACGTTTCGACTTTGGCAGCCGGGCTCTGCCAGAGTCACATAGGCATTGTTGCTTCATAACCAACCAAAGCTCTTGCAGAGCGCGAATGTCTGTGTGGCAGCGAATGCAGTTAAAAGGGACAGTGAAAACCAGGTAGGGCTTTCAGGGCTGGCAGCTTTCGTGTGGGCGCAATGGGTGGACTTTTCGAATTTGGCAGCCGGGCTCTGCCAGAGTCACATAGGCATTGTTGCATCATAACCAACCAAGGCTTTTGCAGAGCACCAATGTCTCTGCGGCAGCGAATGCAGTTCCAAGGGACAGTGAAAACCAGGTCGAGCTTTCAGTGCTGGCAGCTTTCGTAGGGGCGCAATCGCTGGACGTTTCGAATTTGGCAGCCGGGGTCTGTCAGAGTCACATAGGCATTGTTGCATCATAACCAACCAAAGCTCTTGCAGAGCGCGAATGTCTGTGCGGCAGCGAATGCAGTTCCAAGGGACAGTGAAAACCAGGTAGGGCTTTCAGGGCTGGCAGCTTTCCTGTGGGCGCAATCGCTGGACGTTTCAAATTTGGCAGCCGGGCTCTGCCAGAGTCACATAGGCATTGTTGCATCATAACCATCCAAAGCTCTTGCAGAGTGCGAATGTCTGTGCAGCAGCGAATGCAGTTAAAAGGGACAGTGAAAATCAGGTACAGATTTCAGTTCTGGCAGCTTTTGTGTGGGCACAATCTCTGGACGTTTCGCATTTTGTAGCCGGGCTCTGCCAGAGTCACATAGGCATTGTTGCATCATAACCATCCAAGGCTTTTGCAGAGCACCAATGTCTCTGCGGCAGAGAATGCAGTTCCAAGGGACAGTGAAAACCAGGTAGGGCTTTCAGGGCTGGCAGCTTTCCTGTGGGCGCAATCACTGGACGTTTCGAATTTGGCAGCCGGGCTCTGCCGGAGTCACATAGGCATTGTTGCATCATAACCAACCAAGGCTTTTGCAGAGCGCGAATGTCTGTGCGGCAGCGAATGCAGTTCCAAGGGACAGTGAAAACCAGGTAGGGCTTTCAGGGCTGGCAGCTTTCGTGTGGGCGCAATCGCTGGACGTTTCGAATTTGGGAGCCGGGCTCTGCCAGAGTCACATAGGCATTGTTGCATCATAACCAACCAAGGCTTTTGCAGAGCGCGAATGTCTCTGCGGCAGCGAATGCAGTTCCAAGGGACAGTGAAAACCAGGTAGGGCTATCAGGGCTGGCAGCTTTCGTATGGGCGCAATCTCTGGACGTTTCAAATTTGGCAGCCGGGCTCTGCCAGAGTCACATAGGCATTGTTGCATCATAACCATCCAAAGCTCTTGCAGATCGCGAATGTCTGTGCGACAGCGAATGCAGTTAAAAGGGACAGTGAAAACCAGGTACAGATTTCAGTTCTGGCAGCTTTCGTGTGGGCACAATCTCTGGACGTTTCGAATTTTGTAGCCGGGCTCTGCCAGAGTCACATAGGCATTGTTGCATCATAACCAACCAAAGCTCCTCCAGAGCGCAAATGTCTGTGCGGCAGCGAATGCAGTTCCAAGGGACAGTGAAAACCAGTTCGAGCTTTCAGTGCTGGCAGCTTTCGTGTGGGTGCAAACGCTGGACGTTTCGAATTTGGCAGCCGGGGTCTGTCAGAGTCACATAGGCATTGTTGCATCATAACCAACCAAAACTCTTGCAGAGCGCAAATGTCTGTGCGGCAGCGAATGCAGTTCCAAGGGACAGTGAAAACCAGGTAGGGCTTTCAGGGCTGGCAGCTTTCGTGTGGGCGCAATCGCTGGACGTTTCGAATTTGGCAGCCGGGGTCTGCCAGAGTCATATAGGCATTGTTGCATCATAACCATCCAAACCTCTTGCAGAGCGCGAATGTCTGTGCAGCAGCGAATGCAGTTAAAAGGGACAGTGAAAACCAGGTACAGATTTCAGTTCTGGCAGCTTTCGTGTGGGCGCAATCGCTGGACGTTTCGAATTTGGCAGCCGGGCTCTGCCAGAGTCACATAGGCATTGTTGCATCATAACCATCCAAAGCTCTTGCAGAGAGCGAATGTCTGTGCAGCAGCGAATGCAGTTCCAAGGGACAGTGAAAACCAGGTAGGGCTTTCAGGGCTGGCAGCTTTCGTGTGGGCGCAATCGCTGGACGTTTCGAATTTGGCAGCCGGGGTCTGCCAGAGTCACATAGGCATTGTTCCATCATAACCAACCAAAGCTCCTCCAGAGCACGAATGTCTGTGCGGCAGCGAATGCATTTCCAAGGGACAGTGAAAACCAAGTACAGATTTCAGTTCTGGCAGCTTTCGTGTGGGCGCAATCGCTGGACGTTTCGAATTTGGCAGCCGGGCTCTGCCAGAGTCACATAGGCATTGTTACATCATAACCAACCAAGGCTTTTGCACAGCGCGAATGTCTGTACGGCAGCGAATGCAGTTCCAAGGGATAGTGAAAACCAGGTAGGGCTTTCAGGGCTGGCAACTTTCGTGTGGGTGCAATCGCTGGACGTTTCAAATTTGGCAACCGGGCTCTGCCAGAGTCACATAGGCATTGTTGCATCATAACCATCCAAAGCTCTTGCAGATCGCGAATGTCTGTGCAGCAGCGAATGCAGTTAAAAGGGACAGTGAAAATCAGGTACAGATTTCAGTTCTGGCAGCTTTCGTGTGGGCACAATCTCTGGACGTTTCGAATTTTGTAGCCGGTCTCTGCCAGAGTCACATAGGCATTGCTGCATCATAACCAACCAAAGCTCCTCCAGAGCGCGAATGTCTGTGCGGCAGCGAATGCAGTTCCAAGGGACAGTGAAAACCAGGTCGAGCTTTCAGTGCTGGCAGCTTTCGTGTGGGCGCAATCGCTGGACGTTTCAAATTTGGCAGCCGGGCTCTGCCAGAGTCACATAGGCATTGTTGCACCATAACCAACCAAGGCTCTTGCAGAGCACGAATGTCTGTTTGGCAGCGAATGCAGTTCCAAGGGACAGTGAAAACCAGGTAGGGCTTTCAGGGCTGGCAGCTTTCCTGTGGGCGCAATCGCTGGACGTTTCTAATTTGGCAGCCGGGGTCTGTCAGAGTAACATAGGCATTGTTGCATCATAACCAACCAAAGCTCTTGCAGAGCGCGAATCTCTGTGTGGCAGCGAATGCAGTTCCAAGGGACAGTGAAAACCAGGTAGGGCTTTCAGGGCTAACAGCTTTCCTGTGGGCGTAATCGCTGGACGTTTCGAATTTGGGAGCCGGGATCTGCCAGGGTCACATAGGCATTGTTGCATCATAACCATCCAAGGCTTTTGCAGAGCACCAATGTCTCTGCGGCAGCGAATGCAGTTCCAAGGGACAGTGGAAACCAGGTAGGTCTTTCAGGGCTGGCAGCTTTCGTGTGGGCGCAATCGCTGGACGTTTCGACTTTGGCAGCCGGGCTCTGCCAGAGTCACATAGGCATTGTTGCTTCATAACCAACCAAAGCTCTTGCAGAGCGCGAATGTCTGTGTGGCAGCGAATGCAGTTAAAAGGGACAGTGAAAACCAGGTAGGGCTTTCAGGGCTGGCAGCTTTCGTGTGGGCGCAATGGGTGGACTTTTCGAATTTGGCAGCCGGGCTCTGCCAGAGTCACATAGGCATTGTTGCATCATAACCAACCAAGGCTTTTGCAGAGCACCAATGTCTCTGCGGCAGCGAATGCAGTTCCAAGGGACAGTGAAAACCAGGTCGAGCTTTCAGTGCTGGCAGCTTTCGTAGGGGCGCAATCGCTGGACGTTTCGAATTTGGCAGCCGGGGTCTGTCAGAGTCACATAGGCATTGTTGCATCATAACCAACCAAAGCTCTTGCAGAGCGCGAATGTCTGTGCGGCAGCGAATGCAGTTCCAAGGGACAGTGAAAACCAGGTAGGGCTTTCAGGGCTGGCAGCGTTCGTGTGGGCGCAATCGCTGGACGTTTCGAATTTGGCAGCCGGGGTCTGCCAGAGTCACATAGGCATTGTTGCATCATAACAATCCAAACATCTGGCAGAGCGCGAATGTCTGTGTGGCAGCGAATGCAGTTCCAAGGCACAGTGAAAACCAGGTACAGATTTCAGTTCTGGCAGCTATCGTGTGGGCGCAATCGCTGGACGTTTCGAATTTGGCAGCCGGGCTCTGCCAGAGTCACATAGGCATTGTTGCATCATAACCAACCAAAGCTCCTCCAGAGCGCGAATGTCTATGTGGCAGCGAATGCAGTTCCAAGGGACAGTGAAAACCAGGTAGGGCTTTCAGGGCTGGCAGCTTTTGTGTGGGCGCAATCGCTGGACGTTTCAAATTTGGCAGCCGGGCTCTGCCAGAGTCACATAGGCATTGTTGCATCATAACCATCCAAAGCTCTTGCAGAGCGCGAATGTCTGTGCAGCAGCGAATGCAGTTAAAAGGGACAGTGAAAATCAGGTACAGATTTCAGTTGTGGCAGCTTTCGTGTGGGCACAATCTCTGGACGTTTCGCATTTTGTAGCCGGGCTCTGCCAGAGTCACATAGGCATTGTTGCATCATAACCAACCAACGCTCCTCCAGAGCGCGAATGTCTGTGCGGCAGCGAATGCAGTTCCAAGGCACAGTGAAAACCAGGTCGAGCTTTCACTGCTGGCAGCTTTCGTGTGGGCGCAATCGCTGGATGTTTCGAATTTGGCAGCCGGGCTCTGCCAGAGTCACATAGGCATTGTTGCATCATAACCATCCAAGGCTTTTGCAGAGCACCAATGTCTCTGCGGCAGAGAATGCAGTTCCAAGGGACAGTGAAAACCAGGTAGGGCTTTCAGGGCTGGCAGCTTTCGTGTGGGCGCAATCGCTGGACGTTTCAAATTTGGCAACCGGGCTCTGCCAGAGTCACATAGGCATTGTTGCATCGTAACCATCCAAACCTCTTGCAGATCGCGAATGTCTGCGCATCAGCGAATGCAGTTAAAAGGGACAGTGAAAATCAGGTACAGATTTCAGTGCTGGCAGCTTTCGTGTGGGCACAATCTCTGGACGTTTCGAATTTTGTAGCCGGTCTCTGCCAGAGTCACATAGGCATTGCTGCATCATAACCAACCAAAGCTCCTCCAGAGCGCGAATGTCTGTGCGGCAGCGAATGCAGTTCCAAGGGACAGTGAAAACCAGGTCGAGCTTTCAGTGCTGGCAGCTTTCGTGTGGGCACAATCGCTGGACGTTTCAAATTTGGCACCCGGACTCTGCCAGAGTCACATAGGCATTGTTGCATCATAACCATCCAAGGCTTTTTCAGAGCGCGAATGTCTGTTCGGCAGAGAATGCAGTTCCAAGGGACAGTGAAAACCAGGTAGGGCTTTCAGGGCTGGCAGCTTTCGTGTGGGCGCAATCACTGGACGTTTCGAATTTGGAAGCCGGGCTCTGCCAGGTCACATAGGCATTGTTGCATCATAACCATCCAAGGCTTTTACAGAGCACCAATGTCTCTGCGGCAGCGAATGCAGTTCCAAGGGACAGTGAAAACCAGGTCGAGCTTTCAGTGCTGGCAGCTTTCGTGTGGGCGCAATCGCTGGACGTTTCGAATTTGGCAGCCGGGGTCTGTCAGAGTCACATAGGCATTGTTGCATCATAACCAACCAAAACACTTGCAGAGCGCGAATGTCTGTGCGGCAGCGAATGCAGTTCCAAGGGACAGTGAAAACCAGGTAGGGCTTTCAGGGCTGGCAGCTTTCGTGTGGGCGCAATCGCTGGACGTTTCGAATTTGGCAGCCGGGCTCTGCCAGAGTCATATAGGCATTGTTGCATCATAACCATCCAAACCTCTTGCAGAGCGCGAATGTCTGTGCAGCAGCGAATGCAGTTAAATGGGACAGTGAAAACCAGGTACAGATTTCAGTTCTGGCAGCTTTCGTGTGGGCGCAATCGCTGGACGTTTCGAATTTGGCAGCCGGGCTCTGCCAGAGTCACATAGGCATTGTTGCATCATAACCATCCAAAGCTCTTGCATAGAGCGAATGTCTGTGCGGCAGCGAATGCAGTTCCAAGGCACAGTGAAAACCAGGTAGGGCTTTCAGGGCTGGCAGCTTTCGTGTGGGCGCAATCGCTGGACGTTTCGAATTTGGCAGCCGGGCTCTGCCAGAGTCACATAGGCATTGTTGCATCATAAAAATCCAAACATCTGGCAGAGCGCGAATGTCTGTGTGGCAGCGAATGCAGTTCCAAGGCACAGTGAAAACCAGGTACAGATTTCAGTTCTGGCAGCTTTCGTGTGGGCGCAATCGCTGGACGTTTCGAATTTGGCAGCCGGGCTCTGCCAGAGTCACATAGGCATTGTTACATCATAACCAACCAAGGCTTTTGCACAGCGCGAATGTCTGTATGGCAGCGAATGCAGTTCCAAGGGATAGTGAAAACCAGGTAGGGCTTTCAGGGCTGGCAGCTTTCGTGTGGGCGCAATCGCTGGATGTTTCAAATTTGGCAGCCGGGCTCTGCCAGAGTCACATAGGCATTGTTGCATCATAACCAACCAAAACTCTTGCAGAGCGCGAATGTCTATGTGGCAGCGAATGCAGTTCCAAGGGACAGTGAAAACCAGGTCGAGCTTTCAGTGCTGGCAGCTTTCGTGTGGGCGCAATCGCTGGACGTTTCGAATTTGGCAGCCGGGCTCTGCCAGAGTCACATAGGCATTGTTGCATCATAACCAACCAAGGCTTTTGCAGAGCACGAATATCTGTTCGGCAGCGAATGCAGTTCCAAGGGACAGTGAAAACCAGGTAGGGTTTTCAGGGCTGGCAGCTTTCGTGTGGGCGCAATCGCTAGACGTTTCGAATTTGGCAGCCGGGCTCAGCCAGAGTCACATAGGCATTCTTGCATCATAACCAACCAAGGCTCTTGCAGAGCGCGAATGTCTTTGCAGCAGCGAATGCATTTCCAAGGGACAGTGAAAACCAGGTAGGGCTTTCAGGGCTGGCAGCTTTCTTGTGGGCGCAATCGCTGGACGTTTCGAATTTGGCAGCCGGGCTCTGCCAGAGTCACATAGGCATTGTTGCATCATAACCATCCAAACCTCTTGCAGAGCGCGAAAGTCTTCGTGGCAGCGAATGCAGTTCCAAGGGACAGTGAAAACCAGGTACAGATTTCAGTTTTGACAGCTTTCATGTGGGCGCAATCTCTGGACGTTTCGAATTTTGTAGCCGGTCTCTGCCAGAGTCACATAGGCATTGCTGCATCATAACCAACCAAAGCTCCTCCAGAGCGCGAATGTCTGTGCGGCAGCGAATGCAGTTCCAAGGGACAGTGAAAACCAGGTCAAGCTTTCAGTGCTGGCAGCTTTCCTGTGGGCGCAATCGCTGGACGTTTCAAATTTGGCAGCCGGGCTCTGCCAGAGTCACATAGGCATTGTTGCATCATAACCAACCAAGGCTTTTGCAGAGCACGAATGTCTGTTCGGCAGCGAATGCAGTTCCAAGGGACAGTGGAAACCAGGTAGGGCTTTCAGGGCTGGCAGCTTTCGTGTAAGCGCAATCGCTAGACGTTTCGAATTTGGCAGCCGGGCTCTGCCAGAGTCACATAGGCATTGTTGCATCATAACCAACCAAGGCTCTTGCAGAGCGCGAATGTCTTTGCAGCAGCGAATGCAGTTCCAAGGGACAGTGAAAACCAGGTCGAGCTTTCAGTGCTGGCAGCTTTCGTGTGGGCGCAATCGCTGGACGTTTCGAATTTGGCAGCCGGGCTCTGCCAGAGTCACATAGGCATTGTTGCATCATAACCAACCAAAGCTCTTGCAGAGAGCGAATGTCTGTGCGGCAGCGAATGCAGTTCCAAGGGACAGTGAAAACCTGGTCGAGCTTTCAGGGCTGGCAGCTTTCGTGTGGGCGCAATCGCTGGACGTTTCGAATTTGACAGCCGGGCTCTGTCAGAGTCACATAGGCATTGTTGCATCATAACCATCCAAACCTCTTGCAGAGCGCGAAAGTCTGCGTGGCAGCGAATGCAGTTCCAAGGGACAGTGAAAACCAGGTACAGATTTCAGTTTTGACAGCTTTCATGTGGTCGCAGTCTCTAGACGTTTCGAATTTTGTTCCCAGGCTCTGCCAGAGTCACATAGGCATTGTTGCATCATAACCAACCAAAGCTCTTGCAGAGCGCGAATGTCTGTTTGGCAGCGAATGCAGTTCCAAGGGACAGTGAAAACCAGGTAGGGCTTTCAGGGCTGGCAGCTTTCCTGTGGGCGCAATCGCTGGACGTTTCAAATTTGGAAGCCTGGCTCTGCGGAAATCAGATACAGAGTGTTGCACCTTTGCGAACCAAAGCTTTTGCAGAGCGCGAATGTCTGTGCGGCAGCGAATGCAGTTCCAAGGGACAGTGAAAACCAGGTTGAGCTTTCAGGGCTGGCAGCTTTCGTGTGTGCGCAATCGCTGGACGTTTCGAATTTGGCAGCCGGGCTCTGCCAGAGTCACATAGGCATTGTTGCATCATAACCTACCAAGGCTTTTGCAGAGCGCGAATGTCTGTGCGGCAGCGAATGCAGTTCCAAAGGACAGTGAAAACCAGGTACAGATTTCAGTTCTGGCAGCTTTCGTGTCGACGCAATCGCTGGACTTTTCGAATTTGGCAGCCGGGCTCTGCCAGAGTCACATAGGCATTGTTACATCATAACCAACCAAGGCTTTTGCAGAGCGCGAATGTCTGTGTGGCAGCGAATGCAGTTGCAAGGGACAGCGAAAACCAGGTAGGGCTTTCAGGGCTGGCAGCTTTCCTGTGGGCGCAATCGCTGGACGTTTCGAATTTGACAGCCGGGCTCTGCCAGGGTCACATAGGCATTGTTGCATCATAACCATCCAAGGCTTTTGCAGAGCACCAATGTCTCTGCGGCAGCGAATGCAGTTCCAAGGGACAGTGAAAACCAGGTCGAGCTTTCAGTGCTGGCAGCTTTCGTGTGGGCGCAATCGCTGGACGTTTCGAATTTGGCAGCCGGGGTCTGTCAGAGTCACATAGGCATTGTTGCATCATAACCAACCAAAACTCTTGCAGAGCGCGAATGTCTGTGCGGCAGCGAATGCAGTTCCAAGGGACAGTGAAAACCAGGTAGGGCTTTCAGGGCTGGCAGCTTTCCTGTGGGCGCAATCGCTGGACGTTTCGAATTTGGCAGCCGGGCTCTGCCAGAGTCACATAGGCATTGTTGCATCATAACAATCCAAACCTCTTGCAGCGCGAATGTCTGTGCAGCAGCGAATGCAATTAAAAGGGACAGTGACAACCAGGTACAGATTTCAGTTCTGGCAGCTTTCGCGTGGGCGCAATCGCTTGACATTTCGAATTTGGCAGCCGGGCTCTGCAAGAGTCACATAGGCATTGTTGCATCATAACCATCCAAAGCTCTTGCAGAGCGCGAATGTCTGTGCGGCAGCGAATGCAGTTCCAAGGGACAGTGAAAACCAGGTAGGGCTTTCAGGGCTGGCAGCTTTCGTGTGGGCGCAATCGCTGGACGTTTCAAATTTGGCAGCCGGGCTCTGCCAGAGTCACATAGGCATTGTTGCATCATAACCATCCAAGGTTATTGCAGAGCGCGAATGTCTGTTCGGCAGAGAATGCAGTTCCAAGGGATAGTGAAAACCAGGTAGGTCTTTCAGGGCTGGCAGCTTTCGTGTGGGCGCAATCGCTGGACCTTTCGAATTTAGCAGCCGGGCTCTGCCAGAGTCACATAGGCATTGTTGCACCATAACCAACCAAGGCTCTTGCAGAGCGCAAATGTCTTTGCAGCAGCGAATGCAGTTCCAAGGGACAGTGAAAACCAGGTAGGGCTTTCAGGGCTGGCAGCTTTCCTGTGGGCGCAATCGCTGGACGTTTCGAATTTGGCAGCCGGGCTCTGCCAGGGTCACATAGGCATTGTTGCATCATAACCATCCAAGGCTTTTGCAGAGCACCAATGTCTCTGCGGCAGCGAATGCAGTTCCAAGGGACAGTGAAAACCAGGTCGAGCTTTCAGTGCTGGCAGCTTTCGTGTGGGCACAATCGCTGGTCGTTTCGAATTTGGCAGCCGGGGTCTGTCAGAGTCACATAGGCATTGTTGCATCATAACCAACCAAAACTCTTGCAGAGAGCGAATGTCTGTGCGGCAGCGAATGCAGTTCCAAGGGACAGTGAAAACCAGGTAGGGCTTTCAGGGCTGGCAGGTTTCGTGTGGGCGCAATCGCTGGACGTTTCGAATTTGGCAGCCGGGCTCTGCCAGAGTCACATAGGCATTGTTGCATCATAACCAACCAAAGCTCTTGCAGAGCGCGAATGTCTGTGCAGCAGCGAATGCAGTTAAAAGGGACAGTGAAAACCAGGTACAGATTTCAGTTCTGGCAGCTTTCGCGTGGGCGCGATCGCTGGACGTTTCGAATTTGGCAGCCGGGCTCTGCCAGAGTCACATAGGCATTGTTGCATCATAACCATCCAAAGCTCTTGCAGAGAGCGAATGTCTGTGTGGCAGCGAATGCAGTTCCAAGGGACAGTGAGAACCACGTAGGGCTTTCAGGGCTGGCAGCTTTCCTGTGGGCGCAATCGCTGGACGTTTCGAATTTGGCAGCCGGGCTCTGCCAGAGTCACATAGGCATTGTTGCATCATAACAATCCAAACATCTGGCAGAGCGCGAATGTCTGTGCGGCAGCAAATGCATTTCTAAGGGATAGTGAAAACCAGGTACAGATTTCAGTTCTGGCAGCTTTCCTCTGGGCGCAATCGCTGGACGTTTCGAATTTGGCAGCCGGGCTCTGCCAGAGTCACATAGGCATTGTTGCATCATAACCATCCAAAGCTCTTGCAGAGAGCCAATGTCTGTGCGGCAGCGAATGCAGTTCCAAGGGACAGTGAAAACCAGGTAGGGCTTTCAGGGCTGGCAGGTTTCGTGTGGGCGCAATCGCTGGACGTTTCGAATTTGGCAGCCGGGCTCTGCCAGAGTCACATAGGCATTGTTGCATCATAACAATCCAAACATCTGGCAGAGCGCGAATGTCTGTGCGGCAGCGAATGCAGTTCCAAGGGACAGTGAAAACCAGGCACAGATTTCAGTTCTGGCAGCTTTCGTGTCGGCGCAATCGCTGGACGTTTCGAATTTGGCAGCCGGGCTCTGCCAGAGTCACATAGGCATTGTTGCATCATAACAATCCAAGGCTTTTGCAGAGCGCGAATGTCTGTATGGCAGCGAATGCAGTTCCAAGGGACAGTGAAAACCAGGTAGAGCTTTCAATGCTGGCAGCTTTCCTCTGGGCGCAATCGCTGGACGTTTCAGATTTGGAAGCCTGGCTCTGCCAGAGTCACATAGGCATTGTTGCATCATAACCATCCAAGGCTTTTGCAGAGCACCAATGTCTCTGCGGCAACGAATGCAGTTCCAAGGGACAGTGAAAACCAGGTTGAGCTTTCAGTGCTGGCAGCTTTCGTGTGGGCGCAATCGCTGGACGTTTCAAATTTGGCAGCCGGGCTCTGCCAGAGTCACATAGGCATTGTTGCATCATAACAATCCAAACCTCTTGCAGAGCGCGAATGTCTGTGCGGCAGCGAATGCAGTTCCAAGGGACAGTGAAAACCAGGTACAGATTTCAGTTCTGGCAGCTTTCGTGTCGACGCAATCGCTGGACTTTTCGAATTTGGCAGCCGGGCTCTGCCAGAGTCACATAGGCATTGTTGCATCATAACCATCCAAAGCTCTTGCAGAGCGCAAATGTCTGTGCATCAGCGAATGCAGTTAAAAGGGACAGTGAAAACCAGGTAGAGCTTTCAGTGCTGGCAGCTTTCGTGTGGGCGCAATCGCTGGACGTTTCGAATTTGGCAGGAGGGCTCTGCGAGAGTCACATAGCCATTCTTGCATCACAACCAGCCAAGGCTTTTGCAGAGCGCGAATGTCTGTGCGGCAGCGAATGCAGTTCCAAGGAACAGTGAAAACCAGGTAGAGCTTTCAGTGCTGGCAGCTTTCGTGTGGGCGCAGTCGCTGGACGATTCAAATTTGGCAGCCGGGCTCTGCCAGAGTCACATAGGCATTGTTGCATCATAACCAACCAAGGCTTTTGCAGAGCACCAATGTCTCTGCGGCAGCGAATGCAGTTCCAAGGGACAGTGAAAACCAGGTTGAGCTTTCAGTGCTGGCAGCTTTCGTGTGGGCGCAATCGCTGGACGTTTCAAATTTGGCAGCCGGGCTCTGCCAGAGTCACATAGGCGTTGTTGCATCATAACAATCCAAACCTCTTGCAGAGCACGAATGTCTGTGCGGCAGCGAATGCAGTTCCAAGGGACAGTGAAAACCAGGTACAGATTTCAGTTCTGGCAGCTTTCGTGTCAACGCAATCGCTGGACGTTTCGAATTTGGCAGCCGGGCTCTGCCAGAGTCACATAGGCATTGTTGCATCATAACCATCCAAGGCTTTTGCAGAGCACCAATGTCTCTGCGGCAGCGAATGCAGTTCCAAGGGACAGTGAAAACCAGGTTGAGCTTTCAGTGCTGGCAGCTTTCGTGTGGGCGCAGTCGCTGGACGTTTCAAATTTGGCAGCCGGGCTCTGCCAGAGTCA
This sequence comes from Mycteria americana, assembly GCF_035582795.1. Taxonomy (NCBI): domain Eukaryota; kingdom Metazoa; phylum Chordata; class Aves; order Ciconiiformes; family Ciconiidae; genus Mycteria; species Mycteria americana. The sequence goes on along the minus strand of NC_134384.1, from coordinate 7,926,681 downwards.
CATAGGCGTTGTTGCATCATAACAATCCAAACCTCTTGCAGAGCACGAATGTCTGTGCGGCAGCGAATGCAGTTCCAAGGGACAGTGAAAACCAGGTACAGATTTCAGTTCTGGCAGCTTTCGTGTCGACGCAATCGCTGGACTTTTCGAATTTGGCAGCCGGGCTCTGCCAGAGTCACGTAGGCATTGTTACATCATAACCAACCAAGGCTTTTGCAGAGCGCGAATGTCTGTGTGGCAGCGAATGCAGTTCCAAGGGACAGTGAAAACCAGGTAGGGCTTTCAGGGCTGGCAGCTTTCCTGTGGGCGCAATCGCTGGACGTTTCGAATTTGACAGCCGGGCTCTGCCAGGGTCACATAGGCATTGTTGCATCATAACCATCCAAGGCTTTTGCAGAGCACCAATGTCTCTGCGGCAGCGAATGCAGTTCCAAGGGACAGTGAAAACCAGGTATGGCTTTCAGTGCTGGCAGCTTTCGTATGGGCGCAATCGCTGGACCTTTCGAATTTAGCAGCCGGGCTCTGCCAGAGTCACATAGGCATTGTTGCACCATAACCAACCAAGGCTCTTGCAGAGCGCGAATGTCTTTGCAGCAGCGAATGCAGTTCCAAGGGACAGTGAAAACCAGGTCGAGCTCTCAGTGCTGGCAGCTTTCGTGTGGGCGCAATCGCTGGACGTTTCGACTTTGGCAGCCGGGGTCTGTCAGAGTCACATAGGCATTGTTGCATCATAACCAACCAAAACTCTTGCAGAGCGCGAATGTCTGTGCGGCAGCGAATGCAGTTCCAAGGGACAGTGAAAACCAGGTAGGGCTTTCAGGGCTGGCAGCTTTCCTGTGGGCGCAATCGCTGGACGTTTCGAATTTGGCAGCCGGGCTCTGCCAGACTCACATAGGCATTGTTGCATCATAACCATCCAAACCTCTTGCAGAGCGCGAATGTCTGTGCAGCAGCGAATGCAGTTAAAAGGGACAGTGAAAACCAGGTACAGATTTCAGTTCTGGCAGCTTTCGCGTGGGCGCAATCGCTGGACGTTTCGAATTTGGCAGCCGGGCTCTGCCAGAGTCACATAGGCATTGTTGCATCATAACCATCCAAAGCTCTGGCAGAGAGCGAATGTCTGTGCGGCAGCGAATGCAGTTCCAAGGGACAGTGAAAACCAGGTAGGGCTTTCAGGGCTGGCAGCTTTCGTGTGGGCGCAATCGCTGGACGTTTCGAATTTGGCAGCCGGGCTCTGCCAGAGTCACATAGGCATTGTTGCATCATAACCATCCAAAGCTCTTGCAGAGCGCGAATGTCTGTGCGGCAGCGAATGCAGTTCCAAGGGACAGTGAAAACCAGGTAGGGCTTTCAGGGCTGGCAGCTTTCGCGTGGGCGCAATCGCTGGACGTTTCAAATTTGGCAGCCGGGCTCTGCCAGAGTCACATAGGCATTGTTGCATCATAACCATCCAAGGCTTTTGCAGAGCACCAATGTCTCTGCGGCAGCGAATGCAGTTCCAAGGGACAGTGAAAACCAGGTCGAGCTTTCAGTGCTGGCAGCTTTCGTGTGGGCACAATCTCTGGACGTTTCGAATTTGGCAGCCGGGCTCTGCCAGAGTCACATAGGCATTGTTGTATCATAACCAACCAAAACTCTTGCAGAGCGCGAATGTCTGTGCGGCAGCGAATGCAGTTCCAAGGGACAGTGAAAACCAGGTAGGGCTTTCAGGGCTGGCAGCTTTCCTGTGGGCGCAATCGCTGGACGTTTCGAATTTGGCAGCCGGGCTCTGCCAGAGTCACATAGGCATTGTTGCATCATAACCAACCAAAGCTCTTGCAGAGCGCAAATGTCTGTGCAGCAGCGAATGCAGTTAAAAGGGACAGTGAAAACCAGGTACAGATTTCAGTTCTGGCAGCTTTCGCGTGGGCGCAATCGCTGGACGTTTTGAATTTGGCAGCCGGGCTCTGCCAGAGTCACATAGGCATTGTTGCATCATAACCATCCAAAGCTCTTGCAGAGAGCCAATGTCTGTGCGGCAGCGAATGCAGTTCCAAGGGACAGTGAAAACCACGTAGGGCTTTCAGGGCTGGCAGGTTTCGTGTCGGCGCAATCGCTGGACGTTTCGAATTTGGCAGCTGGGGTCTGCCAGAGTCACATAGGCATTGTTGCATCATAACAATCCAAACATCTGGCAGAGCGCGAATGTCTGTGCGGCAGCGAATGCAGTTCCAAGGGACAGTGAAAACCAGGCACAGATTTCAGTTCTGGCAGCTTTCGTGTGGGCGCAATCGCTGGACGTTTCGAATTTGGCAGCCGGGCTCTGCCAGAGTCACATAGGCATTGTTACATCATAACCAACCAAGGCTTTTGCAGAGCGCGAATGTCTGTATGGCAGCGAATGCAGTTCCAAGGAACAGTGAAAACCAGGTAGAGCTTTCAATGCTGGCAGCTTTCCTCTGGGCGCAATCGCTGGACGTTTCAAATTTGGAAGCCTGGCTCTGCCAGAGTCACATAGGCATTGTTGCATCATAACCATCCAAGGCTTTTGCAGAGCACCAATGTCTCTGCCGCAACGAATGCATTTCCAAGGGACAGTGAAAACCAGGTTGAGCTTTCAGTGCTGGCAGCTTTCGTGTGGGCGCAATCGCTGGACGTTTCAAATTTGGCAGCCGGGCTCTGCCAGAGTCACATAGGCATTGTTGCATCATAACAATCCAAACCTCTTGCAGAGCGCGAATGTCTGTGCGGCAGCGAATGCAGTTCCAAGGGACAGTGAAAACCAGGTACAGATTTCAGTTCTGGCAGCTTTTGTGTCGACGCAATCGCTGGACTTTTCGAATTTGGCAGCCGGGCTCTGCCAGACTCACATAGGCATTGTTGCATCATAACCATCCAAAGCTCTTGCAGAGCGCAAATGTCTGTGCAGCAGCGAATGCAGTTAAAAGGGACAGTGAAAACCAGGTACAGATTTCAGTGCTGGCAGCTTTCGTGTGGGCGCAATCGCTGGACGTTTCGAATTTGGCAGCCGGGCTCTGCCAGAGTCACATAGGCATTGTTGCATCATAACCAACCAAAGCTCTTGCAGAGCGCGAATGTCTGTGCAGCAGCGAATGCAGTTAAAAGGGACAGTGAAAACCAGGTACAGATTTCAGTTCTGGCAGCTTTCGCGTGGGCGCGATCGCTGGACGTTTCGAATTTGGCAGCCGGGCTCTGCCAGAGTCACATAGGCATTGTTGCATCATAACCATCCAAAGCTCTTGCAGAGAGCGAATGTCTGTGTGGCAGCGAATGCAGTTCCAAGGGACAGTGAGAACCACGTAGGGCTTTCAGGGCTGGCAGCTTTCGTGTGGGCGCAATCGCTGGACGTTTCGAATTTGGCAGCCGGGGTCTGCCAGAGTCACATAGGCATTGTTGCATCATAACAATCCAAACATCTGGCAGAGCGCGAATGTCTGTGCGGCAGCAAATGCATTTCTAAGGGATAGTGAAAACCAGGTACAGATTTCAGTTCTGGCAGCTTTCGTGTGGGCGCAATCGCTGGACGTTTCGAATTTGGCAGCCGGGCTCTGCCAGAGTCACATAGGCATTGTTGCATCATAACCATCCAAAGCTCTTGCAGAGAGCCAATGTCTGTGCGGCAGCGAATGCAGTTCCAAGGGACAGTGAAAACCAGGTAGGGCTTTCAGGGCTGGCAGGTTTCGTGTGGGCGCAATCGCTGGACGTTTCGAATTTGGCAGCCGGGCTCTGCCAGAGTCACATAGGCATTGTTGCATCATAACAATCCAAACATCTGGCAGAGCGCGAATGTCTGTGCGGCAGCGAATGCAGTTCCAAGGGACAGTGAAAACCAGGCACAGATTTCAGTTCTGGCAGCTTTCGTGTGGGCGCAATCGCTGGACGTTTCGAATTTGGCAGCCGGGCTCTGCCAGAGTCACATAGGCATTGTTGCATCATAACCATCCAAGGCTTTTGCAGAGCACCAATGTCTCTGCGGCAACGAATGCAGTTCCAAGGGACAGTGAAAACCAGGTAGAGCTTTCAGTGCTGGCAGCTTTCGTGTGGGCGCAATCGCTGGACGTTTCGAATTTGGCAGGAGGGCTCTGCGAGAGTCACATAGCCATTCTTGCATCACAACCAGCCAAGGCTTTTGCAGAGCGCGAATGTCTGTGCGGCAGCGAATGCAGTTCCAAGGAACAGTGAAAACCAGGTAGAGCTTTCAGTGCTGGCAGCTTTCGTGTGGGCGCAGTCGCTGGACGATTCAAATTTGGCAGCCGGGCTCTGCCAGAGTCACATAGGCATTGTTGCATCATAACCAACCAAGGCTTTTGCAGAGCACCAATGTCTCTGCGGCAGCGAATGCAGTTCCAAGGGACAGTGAAAACCAGGTTGAGCTTTCAGTGCTGGCAGCTTTCGTGTGGGCGCAATCGCTGGACGTTTCAAATTTGGCAGCCGGGCTCTGCCAGAGTCACATAGGCGTTGTTGCATCATAACAATCCAAACCTCTTGCAGAGCACGAATGTCTGTGCGGCAGCGAATGCAGTTCCAAGGGACAGTGAAAACCAGGTACAGATTTCAGTTCTGGCAGCTTTCGTGTCAACGCAATCGCTGGACGTTTCGAATTTGGCAGCCGGGCTCTGCCAGAGTCACATAGGCATTGTTGCATCATAACCATCCAAGGCTTTTGCAGAGCACCAATGTCTCTGCGGCAGCGAATGCAGTTCCAAGGGACAGTGAAAACCAGCTTGAGCTTTCAGTGCTGGCAGCTTTCGTGTGGGCGCAATCGCTGGACGTTTCAAATGTGGCAGCCGGGCTCTGCCAGAGTCACATAGGCGTTGTTGCATCATAACAATCCAAACCTCTTGCAGAGCACGAATGTCTGTGCGGCAGCGAATGCAGTTCCAAGGGACAGTGAAAACCAGGTACAGATTTCAGTTCTGGCAGCTTTCGTGTCGACGCAATCGCTGGATTTTCGAATTTGGCAGCCGGGCTCTGCCAGAGTCACGTAGGCATTGTTACATCATAACCAACCAAGGCTTTTGCAGAGCGCGAATGTCTGTGTGGCAGCGAATGCAGTTCCAAGGGACAGTAAAAACCAGGTAGGGCTTTCAGGGCTGGCAGCTTTCCTGTGGGCGCAATCGCTGGACGTTTCGAATTTGACAGCCGGGCTCTGCCAGGGTCACATAGGCACTGTTGCATCATAACCATCCAAGGCTTTTGCAGAGCACCAATGTCTCTGCGGCAGCGAATGCAGTTCCAAGGGACAGTGAAAACCAGGTATGGCTTTCAGTGCTGGCAGCTTTCGTATGGGCGCAATCGCTGGACCTTTCGAATTTAGCAGCCGGGCTCTGCCAGAGTCACATAGGCATTGTTGCACCATAACCAACCAAGGCTCTTGCAGAGCGCGAATGTCTTTGCAGCAGCGAATGCAGTTCCAAGGGACAGTGAAAACCAGGTCGAGCTCTCAGTGCTGGCAGCTTTCGTGTGGGCGCAATCGCTGGACGTTTCGACTTTGGCAGCCGGGGTCTGTCAGAGTCACATAGGCATTGTTGCATCATAACCAACCAAAACTCTTGCAGAGCGCGAATGTCTGTGCGGCAGCGAATGCAGTTCCAAGGGACAGTGAAAACCAGGTAGGGCTTTCAGGGCTGGCAGCTTTCCTGTGGGCGCAATCGCTGGACGTTTCGAATTTGGCAGCCGGGCTCTGCCAGAGTCACATAGGCATTGTTGCATCATAACCATCCAAACCTCTTGCAGAGCGCGAATGTCTGTGCAGCAGCGAATGCAGTTAAAAGGGACAGTGAAAACCAGGTACAGATTTCAGTTCTGGCAGCTTTCGCGTGGGCGCAATCGCTGGACGTTTCGAATTTGGCAGCCGGGCTCTGCCAGAGTCACATAGGCATTGTTACATCATAACCAACCAAGGCTTTTGCAGAGCGCGAATGTCTGTATGGCAGCGAATGCAGTTCCAAGGGACAGTGAAAACCAGGTAGAGCTTTCAATGCTGGCAGCTTTCCTCTGGGCGCAATCGCTGGACGTTTCAAATTTGGAAGCCTGGCTCTGCCAGAGTCACATAGGCATTGTTGCATCATAACCATCCAAGGCTTTTGCAGAGCACCAATGTCTCTGCCGCAACGAATGCATTTCCAAGGGACAGTGAAAACCAGGTTGAGCTTTCAGTGCTGGCAGCTTTCGTGTGGGCGCAATCGCTGGACGTTTCAAATTTGGCAGCCGGGCTCTGCCAGAGTCACATAGGCATTGTTGCATCATAACAATCCAAACCTCTTGCAGAGCGCGAATGTCTGTGCGGCAGCGAATGCAGTTCCAAGGGACAGTGAAAACCAGGTAGGGCTTTCAGGGCTGGCAGCTTTCGTGTCGACGCAATCGCTGGACTTTTCGAATTTGGCAGCCGGGCTCTGCCAGACTCACATAGGCATTGTTGCATCATAACCATCCAAAGCTCTTGCAGAGCGCAAATGTCTGTGCAGCAGCGAATGCAGTTAAAAGGGACAGTGAAAACCAGGTACAGATTTCAGTGCTGGCAGCTTTCGTGTGGGCGCAATCGCTGGACGTTTCGAATTTGGCAGGAGGGCTCTGCGAGAGTCACATAGCCATTCTTGCATCACAACCAGCCAAGGCTTTTGCAGAGCGCGAATGTCTGTGCGGCAGCGAATGCAGTTCCAAGGAACAGTGAAAACCAGGTAGAGCTTTCAGTGCTGGCAGCTTTCGTGTGGGCGCAGTCGCTGGACTATTCAAATTTGGCAGCCGGGCTCTGCGGGAGTCAGATACAAAATGTTGCCCCTTTGCGAACCAAAGCTTTTGCAGAGCGCGAATGTCCGTGCCGCAGTGAATGCAGTTCCAAGGGACAGGAAAAACCAGGTAGAGCTTTCAGTGCTGGCAGCTTTCGTGTGGGCGCAATCGCTGGACGTTTCGAATTTGGGACCCGGGCTCTGCCAGAGTCACATAGGAATTGTTGCATCACAACCAACCAAAGCTTTTGCAGAGCGCGAATGTCTGTGCGGCAGCGAATGCAGTTCCCAGGGACAGTGAAAACCAGGTAGAGCTTTCAGTGCTGGCAGCTTTCGGGTGGGCGTAATTGCTGGAAGTTTTGAATTTGGCAGCTGGGCTCTGCCAGAGTAACATAGGCATTGTTGCATCATAACGAATCAAAGCTCTTGCAGAGCGTGAATGTCTGTGCGGCAGCGAATGCAGTTCCAAAGGACAGTGAAAACCAGGTAGGGCTTTCACTGCTGGCAGCTTTCGTGTGGGCGCAATCGCTGGACGTTTTGAATTTGGCAGCCGGTCTCAGCGGGAGTGGGATACAAAGTGTTGCCCCTTTGCAAACTAAAGCTTTTGCAGAGCGCGAATGTCTGTGCGGCAGCGAATGCAGTTCCAAGGGACAGTGATAACCAGGTAGATCTTTCAGTGCTGGCAGCTTTCTTGTGGGCCGAATCGCTGGACGTTTCGAATTTGGCAGCCGGGCTCTGCCAGAGTCACAGAATCACAGAATCACAGAATCATATAGGTTGGAAAAGACCTTTAAGATCATCGAGTCCAACCATAAACCTAACACTGCCAAAAACCACCACTGCACCATGTCTCTAAGTACCTCATCCAAACGTCCTTTAAATACCTCCAGGGATCGCGACTCAACCACCTCCCTGGGCAGTCTGTTCCAATGCTTGATAACCCTCTCGGTGAAGAAAAATTTCCTAATATCCAGTCTAAACCTCCCCTGGCGCAACTTGAGGCCGTTTCCTCTTGTCCTATCACTTGTTACCTGGGAGAAGAGACCGACCCCCACCTCTCTGCAACCTCCTTTCAGGTAGTTGTAGAGAGCGATGAGGTCTCCCCTCAGCCTCCTTTTCTCCAGGCTAAACAGTCCCAGCTCCCTCAGCCGCTCCTCATAAGACTTCTGCTCCAGACCCTTCACCAGCTTCGTTGCCCTTCTCTGTACACGCTCCAGTACCTCAATGTCCCTCTTGTAGTGGGGGGCCCAAGACTGAACACAGTATTCGAGGTGCGGCCTCACCAGTGCCGAGTACAGGGGCACAATCACTTCCCTAGTCCTGCTGGCCACGCTATTTTTGATACAGGCCAGGATGCCATTGGCCTTCTTGGCCGCCTGGGCACACTGCTGGCTCATATTCAGGCGGCTGTCAACCAACACCCCCAGGTCCTTCTCTGCCAGGCAGCTTTCCAGCCACTCTTCCCCAAGCCTGTAGCGTTGCATGGGGTTGCTGTGGCCCAAGTGCAGGACCTTGCACTTGGCCTTGTTAAACCTCATACAATTCACCCCAGCCCATCGATCCAGCCTGTCCAGGTCCCTCTGCAGAGCCTGCCTACCCTCCAGCAGATCAACACTCCCACACAACTTGGTGTCGTCTGCAAACTTACTGAGAGTACACTCGATCCCTTCGTCCAGATCATTGATAAAGATGTTAAACAGAACTGGCCCCAACACCGAGCCCTGGGGAACACCGCTTGTGACCGGCCGCCAACCGGAGTAAACTCCATTCACCACCACTCTCTGGGCCCGGCCGTCCAGCCAGTTCTTTACCCAGCGAAGAGTACACCCGTCCAAGCCATGAGCAGCCAGTTTCTCCAGGAGAATGCCGTGGGAAACCGTGTCGAAGGCTTTACTGAAGTCTAGATAGACAACATCCACAGCCTTTCCCTCATCCACTAGGCGGGTCACCTTGTCATAGAAGGAGATCAGGTTGGTCAAGCAGGACCTGCCTTTCCTGAACCCATGCTGGCTGGGCTTGATCCCTTGGTTATTCTCTACATGCCGTGTGATAGCACTCAGGATGATCTGCTCCATCAGCTTCCCCGGCACCGAGGTCAGGCTAACAGGCCTGTAGTTCCCTGGGTCCTCCTTCTGGCCCTTCTTGAAGATGGGTGTCACATTCGCTAATCTCCAGTCAGCAGGGACTTCCCCAGTTAGCCAGGACTGCTGGTAAATGATGGAAAGGGGCTTGGTGAGCACATCTGCCAGCTCCTTCAACACTCTCGGGTGGATCTCATCAGGCCCCATAGACTTGTGAGTGTCTAAGTGGTGCAGCAGGTCACTCACCATTTCCCCCTGGATAATGGGGGCTCCAGTCTGGTCCCCATCCCTATCTTCCAACTCCAGGGGCTGGGTACCCATAGAACATTCGGCCCTGCTAATAAAGACTGAGGCAAAGAAGGCATTAAGTACCTCAGCCTTTTCCTCATCCTTGGTCACTGTGTTTCCTCCCCCATCTACTAGGGGCTGGAGATTCTCCTTAGCTCTCCTTTTGCTGCTAATGTATTTGAAGAAGTGTTTTTTGTTGTCTTTTATAGCAGCAGCCAGACTGAGCTCTAGCTCAGCTTTGGCCCTTCTAGTTTTCTCCCTGCACAGCCTCGCTACACCTTTGTAGTCCTCCTGAGTTGCCCGCCCATTCTTCCAGAGGTCATAGACTCTCCTCTTTCTCCTCAGTTCGAGCCAGAGCTCTCTAGTCAGCCAGGCCGGTCTTCTTCCCCGCCGGCTCGTCTTTCGGCACCTGGGGACAGCCCGCTCTTGTGCCTTTAAGTCACATAGGCATTGTTGCATCATAACCAACCAAAGCTCCTGCAGAGCACGAATGTCTGTGCAGCAGCGAATGCAGTTCCCAGGGACAGTGAAAACCAGGTAGAGCTTTCAGTACTGCCAGCTTTCGTATGGTCGCAATCGCTGGACGTTATGAATTTGGCAGCCGGGCTTTGCCAGAGTCACTTAGGCATTGTTGCTTCATAACCAACCAAACCTCTTGCAGAGCGCGAATGTCTGTGCAGCAGCGAATAAGGTTCAAGGGACCGTGAAAACCAGGTAGAGCTTTCAGTGCTGGCAGCTTTCGTGTGGGCGCAATCGCCGGACGTTTCTAATTTGGCAGCCGGGCTCTGCGACAGTCACATAGGCATTGTTACATCATAACCAACCAAGGCTTTTGCAGAGCGCAAATGTCTGTGCGGCAGCGAATGCAGTTCCAACGGACAGGGAAAACCAGCTACAGCTTTCAGTGCTGGCAGCTTTCGTGTGGGCGCAATCGCTGGACGTTTCCAATTTGGCAGCCGGGCTCTGCGAGAGTCACATACGCATTGCTGCATCATAACCAACCAAAGCTTTTGCAGAGCGCGAATGTCTGTGTGGCAGGGATTGCGGTTCCAAGGGATAGTGAAAACCAGCTACAGCTTTCCGTGCTGGCAGCTTTCGAGTGGGTGCAGTCGCTGGACATTTCGAATTTGGCAGCTGGGTTCTGCAGGAGTGAGGCACACAGTTGTTGCTTTAAGTGTTAGTGTCGCGTTGGAGTGTGTGGTCTGGCTGGGGGGGAAACCATGCCCTTGAGTGATGAGGTTCAGACAGGACCCCCTTGCTTTCTAAACTCCTTCTTAGAGAGGAGTCTAGGTTCAGCTAAGTCCAGTCTTGTTCTCAGACTTGGTCAACGGTTTATTTTCTAAGCACTGGATATGTAGCCGCTCATCACAGTCAACATGTGCCTGTCAGAGCCCTGTCAGGGCTTTCACTGAAACAGCTTTGCAAAGTTGACTAAAGCGGCAGCTGCAATTTGGAAATGTTATAAGTCCGGTCGAGCTCAGCACACTGAATTTCACGATTACGGATTCACAAATAACGTGCTCCACGCCCAGTCTAGTCGTCTTGCATCAACTATCACGGCCACACTTTAAGAGTCTGGTCGTGTTCAATGATGACTTCCACTGCTAGATCAATGAAGAGTGCAGTTTATTAAAGCAACAGACACACAGGTTCTTTGGATTAGTGGTGATAAATTCACTGTCTGCAAAGCACGTGCAAATACCAAGAGCAGGAGTAACACTGCCGGCTATGAATGCATTGAAAGATAATAAAGCAACTCTAGAGAGATTTCTAAGTGTCCCGGGGAGACACTTGGCATAACCAAGTGTTCGAATCTTACCCAAAGGCGTCCCAATGGAGGGAAGAGAGGCTCAGCCCGTTGACTGATCCCAGAGCTCAGAGTGGTACACGATGGTGTCTTCCCTAACATTCTCTCTCTTAAACCATTTTATACTATCTTTCACCTTGCGGGTGGAGCTTGAGTGACTGTAGTCATACATACCTCTGTTTAGGATTGGTGTACAGTTTTCTCGCTTTGCTTTTAAAGGTATAAGATAGGAAAATTCAGAGCAAAAGCTCAGTGAGGGTGGTTGGACCTTGGAGGCAGGTAGCTTTTGGGATTGAGGTGTGTTTTGCTATTATAATGATGTTATAATGAGGAAAGTTCACCAAAATGACAGCATTTTGTCAGAAACATGACAGACTGTGGCCCAGGGTAGCAAATATGCAGCTTATCAGTTCCATGATACATTCAAGTTCCCATATTATCAAAAAGCCTGGACGTGGTATGTCCACACTGCTCCACACTCCAAGCAGTACCTCTTACATTCAGTACACTAAGTTCCCCTGGTGTTTCCAACATCTAAGGTTGCAGGCCTAGGGAACTACCATGGAATGGATTCCTTGCATGTCAGCCGCAGTCCACCTGGGAAGCTTCTTCAATGTTGTACCTTACCAAAAAGCATGAATATACTTTTAATTTCTAAAGTCACCTCCAGCAATTATTCCACAATTATTGCACCCTTACGAACCTAAGTAAGCACAGACCCCGAGTGTCTGTGCGGCAGTGAATGCAGTTCCAACTGATAGTGAGAACCAGCTACAGCTTTCAATGCTGGCATATTTAGTGTGCGCGGAAACGCTGGGCGTTCAAGTGTCAGCTGAAACCAGAGAAAAAAAAGAAGGCCAAACATAAAAAGTAAGAAAAAGGGAGGGGGGGAGGGATATGGAAAATCCTTTCCCCCCGGGAGGGAGTACGTAGGGCTCGGTGCCCGCCTGCCCACAGGGAGCTGAAACACGCGTGGCTGGGCATCCTAGGGAGGAGACCTCAAGAGACAGGCCTAACTTTTCTCGGGTGTCTTTGCCCAGGGACGCTCTTCAGCCTTACTTGCCATCTGGCAGGTGCCCTTGTCTCCCTGCAGAGGCATCTGCTGAGCACGCGCATCTTCGCCGTGTACGTACTACAGGTTTCTACTGTGGACGGGGTTGGGGGGGGAGAAAGGGCATGTCTGAGGGCCAGTGCAAGCAAAGGGGAGAGCAGCGCTTGTTCCCCAGCCAGCAGCCCAGGGCTCCCAGTCGGGTGCCGAAGCTCGGGCGCTGCTCGTGCTGTGGCCATTCTCGGGGAGAGCCAAGAGCAAAGCCCCTCGGCAGTCTCACTCCCACGCATTTGCCGGAGCCCCAGACGTGGGCTGCGGTAGGACAAACTGCCGCGTAGCCAGACGCTCGGGTGCAGAGCCAAGCCACCGCAGGGGAAGGGTTTTCCCCGGCTCTGGCAAGAGACCGTGCAGGTCTGGGAGGGCTCTGGGAGGAAAGCCAGACAAGGCTCCTGCGCTTCCCAGCTGTGCGGAAAAACACCCCTAAGAGAGATCTGTGTGATGGCAAGCGAGAAGAGGCCTGCTTTCTCAGCCCAAGAGAGAGCAAGGTCCACACCAGAAACACTGCTGAAAAGCAGTCTTCATTTGCTCGACCTCTTTACTTCTCTGCATTATTTTCATTCCCTTTCGGAAGGTGCTCCTGGAGCCCTTCCTTTGGGGAGGATCTGCCGGCAGTGTGGAACGGTGCGGACAGAAATGGTGTTCCTCCTGGGCGCTGCTCTGTCAGCTCTCTGTCAGCAGCAGGCTTCCAAAACGGTGGCTTTTCGGCCTGAAAAGGGAAATCCACCACCCAAGACTTGGATCATCGACAGCCACAGGACTCCCTCTTTTTCAGGCAACAGATGGCCCTGCAGAAGCAGAGGTTCTTCAAAGTCTTCTTCTTGTTGCTCCCGGTGGCTCTTGGTGAGTTTTCACGAGCAAACATCTGAGAGCAACAGCCTGGCTGTGCTGGATGCCAGCTTTCAGCTGGCCAGCTTTCCTTTTGGGCCAGGATGTGCGGAAACTCCCGTGGCCCAAGTGCCTCCCGACTACGTCCTTGACCTGGGGCTGGCTTTTGGACTACCAGTAAGACTGGGAGTCTCCCAGCCACGCTGCTGCTCTGGCCACTGGAGCAAATGGCTTGCTTAGTCTGCAAGTCTGCGAGAGGAGGGCGTAGCTATTTCCAAGCCTGAACTGGGGATTGCCAGAGGGGAGGGGCCGTGCAGGGGGACCGAGGGAGAGGTACCTCTCGTAGCCCATGCAGCCTGGTCTCGGTGCTCACTGAAGCAGCGAGGGGAAGTGGGGAGTAGCTCTGAGGCACCGAGCACACCTGAAGATCACGGCTGCGCAGTCCCCTCAAGCCTGGGCTGATGGCCCCCGGTCAGAGGCACGTCCTCTCTCTGCACCCCACGTTCCCCACCTCCTCAGCTAACCTACTGCCCCACCCCCAAGGCGACAGGGAGGAGACAACGCAACTGCAGGGATCACTAGCAACCCCAGTAAAATAACTGTCTCTTGCCGATGTGAATTGCAGCTGGTGTTTACCGCGGGACCTCACTGCCAGCGTGGACAATGCGGGCAAAGGCGCTGACTCTTGTGGCACAGGCACCTCCTGCAACGGAGCGTTGCTGACAGTGGCTGGATAAATCACGGGCTCTTCTGCTGCCACGCAGGGTGACCCAAAGAAGCAGCAGCTTTTGCCCTGTCTTCCTAGGGAAGCCTCTCCTGGGAAGCCCCGGCAGCTCTGGCAGTGGATGCTCTAAGGGAGCATTTTTCCCTTTCAGGAGCTGACATGTGTGTCTGCAGCAGACCTGAAGGCCCTGCGGTGAGAGATGTTTCCTGAGCTGGAACTGGGTCTGGGCAGAAGTGTCAGCCAACCTCGTGCTACCTGCACTTATTTTCCCAACAGCCAGGGCTCCCGTACTTCCCTCCTGCCTTTGCCTTTTGCTCAACCTGGTGCGGAAGGGAAGCACTCGCAAAGCAGGGAAAGCACGTATGTCTCTCCTCTTTGCTGAGCTTCGACGCTCCCCAGAGGGGATGGGCCGCTCTCTGACAAGATCTACTTTCCGGTCATGCAGGAACTTGACGGTTTTGTTGGCCGAGCAAACCCGAAAGATGCAGCTTGCGCTGGAGGAGGTGGCTCAACTGAGGGCGGAGAGCAGCAGTGCGAAGAAGGTGACCCTGCATTTTGGGGAAGGAGGCTTGTCTGGGCAGAACCCCCGAGAAAGCACTCCTTGGCCTTGGTGGTGGGGTCGGACTGCTGACTGCAGCAACCCAGGCTTTGCCCCAGCGGCTTGCTGGGTGAGCTTCTGCGCTGCACAGGCCCTTCTCCGGCCCCACTTTAGCCGGGCCACTTCAGGCAGCGGAGGACTCCCGACAGCCTTCCCTTGGCATGCCGGCACCTCTGGCTGCTCCGGCCGGGCTCCTGAGGCACGCTCGCAGGGGCCAGCCATCGCTTGCAGGGCCTGAGCCCGTCTCCCAGCTGACCTGGAGAGAGTGGAGGGTGGGGACGAGGGTGTGGGGACCCTCGTCATGGGGACCACCTCGGAGCCACGGCCGCGGACACAGATAGTGTTCCTCAGTCCTCGCGCATCACGTCAGCAGCAGAGAGAGTCTTGCAGCTCTGTGGACAAGGCTTGCCTTGCGTTTCTGACACTGACCCTTTGCCTCTCCGGGCGCTAGGAGCCACGCTGAACTGCCCGCTGATGTGGTCCTTCTCTGTGTTCGTTTATGGCGCTCCCAGGAAGTTCAGGAAGCGAGCCAGGCAGCGTGCGAGATGGCTTCAGAAGCCTACGTTGAGACGTCTGACTGGGCCCTGAAAAGCTCTGGTATGGACACAAGCAGCCCAGTCTCCTTGCCCTGCGCTTGTCTGTAGCACTCCCCAAAGGAGCCTGTGCTTCAGGCGCTGCTCTCCAAAAGTGGGGGGGGGCTTCAACGCTTCATGGGGTCCAAGAGTAAGCCTGTGGCAGAGTGGCTCTCCCAGACTCCCTCCCAGTCCTGCCCTCGGCCTGGCCGTCCCTTGCTGCCCATGCAGCAAGCCCTCAGCTTTGGTCTGCTGTCATTCACGTGGGCGCCTGCTGTCTCCCAGAACCCTCAGACCTTCTTCTCGTGGCACTGTGAGAGAAGCAGTCACCAGGCACATGGCTGCCAGCATTCCCCTGCGCAGCTGGGCACCCCCACCAGCGTGGGGATGAGGGACAGGACTGACAGACGTGGAGCTGGCCGGCGGCGTCAGAAAGTACTGTCTGAGCACCAAGGCCTCCTAGTCTGTGGCCTCTTGCAGTCACCTGCCCTCCCTTCCTTACAGGTGCCACCATCGACATGCGGAGAACTTCCGAGACCTACGACTGCAAAGAGGATTGGGGCTGCAGGGCTTTATGGTTCGTTCGCACTGCCAACCATCCTGATACTATTTTGCAGGTATCGGAGCAGAAATCATCAGTGCTGGTTTCCTTCCTTCCTGTGAAGTTGGGGACCGACCTCAGGAGCTCTCCCCTCAGTCCAGTGGTACTGCTCAAGCCCACAGTGTTGATCACGTTCCCGAAACCAAAGCTCTAACACAGGGCTGGGCTTGCTAGAAATCAGTGGTTCCCCTCAGGAGGGGAACGGAGCTGAGCTGAGCTGTACTGCTGCATCTTGTCCACAGTCCTCTGCCACAGCTGGGTGAAAGACTTTCTCCCTGGTGACCCCGTTTCCACACTCATCCCTAACAGCGCCTTTTCGGGGCTGGGAGGCGGGAGGTGGGGGGTGCCCTGCAGAGCCACTGGGCAGAGACATGTTTCTGCTAGGCCCTGACTTCGGATGGTTTCATAACCGGTATTCTCCTCTGCTCCGTAATACTGAGAGCCCCCTTTGTCAGGCAGGGAAGAAGGCCTCCTGCTTCTGTCCATTTCCTCACGCGCGCCTCATTTTTGAGCTGAAGCAGACCCCACACACACGCCGGCGCCTACGCTTCAAGCTACAGGGGCAGTTGTGTTGGCCCCAACGCTCTCTCACGCTTCGTTGCTCTTTCATTGTTCTGCTTGCAGCCGGATGTTTCCCCAGGAAACTGCTGGCCTTTACAAGGGCATCGGGGCCAGGTGCTCATCAGGTTGCCAGCACGAGTGCACCTGACTGCCGTCACTGTGCAGCACATCTCCAAAGAAGTCTCTCCATCTGGGACCGTCATCAGCGCCCCCAGAGACGTCGCTGTCTTTGTAAGTCTCTGCTGGGTGCTGGGGGACCTGGGGGGGGACCCGGCCCTGGGGGAAAGCCGTGACAGAGTCTCGCTTGCTTTTGTGCATCCTCTGAGGTTTGTGTCCTGCTCTCTCCTGAGCACTGCAGTGCCCTAGCGGGACGCTTCAAGGGCTCGAGAGGTTTCATCCCTCTTAAGACTTGTTCTGGCCAAGCACCTGAGGGTTCTTGACCAAAACTCAAGGCAGAGACTGAGCTCCACCAGAACCAGTGCTAGACTACTGCTAGAGCCCCAGCAGAGGGTGGGTAGATAACAGGGCTGACCCAGCACGTACGTTCCCTCTTTGTCGGGACGAGTCTGAGCTGCTCTCCTTGTGCTTTGCCCCGGAGGGAATGGATGTGGACGGAGAAGAGGAAACTCTCCTTGGGACGTTCATGTACAACGTGGCAAAAGAAGCCATTCAGACCTTCCCTCCGAAGGTAGGGTCCACGCACGGGGGCAGGATGCCAGGGTGCAAAACAGGTTTGCCTGCAAGGCGATGGCAGGAAAGAGCATGAATGCAACGGCTTTGTGCCGTGGAGAAACAGGGACGCCGGGTGGTGAAAGGCGTCGGGCAGCACCGTCGCGCCATCCTGTGGCCTGCTGGCAGGCTGGACAGTGTCCTCTCCTCCCAGCATAGCATGCCCCTTCTCTCCCGGTGCTCTCCTGCCTGCCAGGAGGAAAGCAGGCAGAGCAGACAGCGGGAGCTCGGTGGGGTTGCGCACCAGCTGCCCCACGCATAGGAGCACCTCCCCGGCCTCTCTGTCAGCACAGAGCAAGCAGCAGAGGGAAGGGGCAGAGGGAAGGGAGACCGAGCCCCAGCCGGGCCGGCATGCAGAGGATGCCAGGTGCCTTCCCCCTTCCCGCGTCCCCAGCCTCCCCAGCAGCCCCAGTGCCAGCAGCGAGCCTCAGATTTCCACAGCCGTTCCCACCCGCTTTCAGGAGCTTGTTCCTGAGCAGGAGCAGGGCTGGCAGGGGGAGATACGTCGATTGCATTGTCGCTCTTAACACCCCCGTTTCCTTTTCCCTCTTTTCTTCACAGAGCGTGCCGCTTCCCAGAGCCTTTTCCTTTATCAAGCTTCTTGTGAAGAGCAACTGGGGAAACCCAGCGTACACCTGCATTTATCGAGTGCAGGTTCACGGGAAGATGGCAAAACCAGAAAGCCTCAGCTGAAACCAGAGAAAAAAAAAAAAGAAGGCCAAACATAAAAAGGAAGTGGGGGGGGGGGCGGGGAGGGGGGAACGTGGCAACTCCTATCGGTGTAGAAGAGTTGTCTCCAAAGTGGGGTGCGCAAGGAGGTGCATTGGGGGGAGGGCAGGAGGCAGGAGCGTGTGGAAAACGTTAGAACTTCTACTTATTTTTTTCTTAAAAATGAGGACGCTATTAAGCATTGCTAAGATTTAATCTAGAGAGGAGAGGCCCAGGCTGGCACCGCTCCTTCTCCCGCCGCCCCGGGAGGCTCCACAAGCGGCTCCAGCCCAGGGCACGCAGGAGGGCCCTGCTTCAGTTTACAGCAGGGAGCCTGCTACCCGCCCCCAGGGCAGGCTCTGCAGGAGCTCTCCCAGGAGCCCGCCCACCCTCTTCCTGGCTTCTCAGCCAATGGCGCCCGCCAGGCGGTGACAGGCAGGGCCCCCTGCCAGCCACTGCAGTGCCCTTCTCTGGCCCCGCCCCACCCCGGCCCCGCTGCCATGGCAACGGGGCGGCCCGCAGGCAGGGGTTGTGGGGCGACCAACAAGCCTTGGGACAGCTCTTTGGGGCTCCCGGGGCGGGGGGCTGGCAGCTCCTCCCTTACTTTCGCGCTAGTGGGGCCGGAGGAGCAGATGGAACAATCTGGCCGAGCACCTTCCCAGCACCCAGGCTGTCAGTTTGTCGATTCACCCACAGTTTCTGTAAAACGGGTGTGGGGAGCCTGTCTGAGCGGCCTGTCGGAAACCCCGTGCCTCAGCCCATGAACGCCCCCGTTCTAGATCTCGCTGCTCTCTCTTGGGGGCCCTTCTGTGTCACCTGGATTAGTGTCGACGGGGAATTTTCGAGCGTTTTGCCCCTTGTTATTCTGGCCTCCCCGTGGCATCTGGGCGACCCTGACCCGTCTTTCCTTTTCACGGACCACCGTCTCTGGGGTTCCCAGAAGGGCTGTGCAGTTCTACAGCCCTTGGGGTGCTCCCGTCATGGGCGCCACCATCGAACACTAAGGCTAGGCTCTTCGGTCCCCCAGGCGCTGCATTTTGCAACGCTTTGCTTTTCCCTCCTGCTGTTGCTGTCATGCACGTCATGTCCTGGGGCGTAGCGCCTTCTCCATTAAGGACATCCCGGGCAGCCTGTCTCACTGTCCACTTGGAAAGCTCGTCCAAAGGATTCCAGGGATGGGGAGGGTTAGAGCCCCGTGTTCCTGGCAGCTGTCCAACAGCATGTAGTACTGGGAGGGGGTCAGGGTAGCTGGAGCATTCCCTGGGGGTTGTTGGAGGATCCCAAGGGGTTCCTGAGAGATGGGGCTGGCGAGTGGGCGTCCCAGGATGCTCCCACAGGCCAGCCTGTGGGAGACGGAGCCCCCCCCATGTCGATGTGGAGCCTGAGGGGCCCAGCCCCAGGCAGGATGCTGCTGTCGCTGCCCACTCCCACAGGAACCCCCTTCCAGACTTGGTCAAGGGAAGCCCGTTGCTACCCAGAGGATCACGCCCAAATACCGCCCTGCCCCACGAGTGCGAGAGCCTCCCAGCCTGCCGCAAGCCCCCCAGGCGCCCTTTGCTGCCAGGGCCCTCCTGCCAATGGCACTGGCAGCTGTGCTGCCTGGACGGCCCCACTGCACTGGGGGGGGCCCAGGGGCCCGGGCAGGCCGGAGCTGCCCATGGGGAAACGGGCACCTTCTGCTCCCCTGCAAAAGCGGGTGGCCTGGCTGGGTAGCTGGAGCCCCGCACCGCCCCAGCACAGCTTGGCCCTGCACCGGCGTGGGGCTCCCACCGGCCAGTGAGGTGGGACATGTGGGGGCTGCGCTCCATACGCCCTGTGTCCCTGTGCTGCCATGCTGGGACCCTGGTACGGGCCATGCTGCCCAGTGCCCTCAGCGCAGCCTGTGCCCCTGTACAGCGACCCTCCTTGGCCCTGCAGGCCACTGCAAGACAAGGAAGGAGCACACGCCTATTTGAAACTAGGGAAGTCAAGGCAGAATCGGCAAGGGCGAGAAAAAAAATGGTCCTTGTTAACCAGACATACCACTAGGCCCCTGACAGCACATCTGGGCTACTGGGTTTTACTTCTTGGCGTACAAAACGGTTCCAAGAGGAGAAACCCTGCCGGAAGCAGCTGTCCCATAAGGCGAGAGCAAAGCCCCCTTTCCAGCACCCTTTTTGTTCTCCCGGGGATGCCCAGGAGAGCTGGAACCCTGCCTGGCAGGACAGGCCAGGCAGCCACCGGGCACGGGAGCGTGGCAGGGTTCGGGGGGCCCACAGCAACGGGCTCCCACCGCCCGAGAGGGTGTTGCCCCAGGGGAGCCCACAGGGTCTTCGCGCCCTGCTCAGCCCTGGGGAGCCCCAGCGTGACGTCAGAGCCGCCACTGTGAGGTCAGAGATGGCCGCCCGCATAGCCCTGTGGTGCGCGGGGAAGGAGCCCACAGCTGATGTGTGGCTGTTGCCCTGGGCAGGTGCGCTCCTCTTGGGGAGCGGCGTGGGGCTACTGCCAGAGCTGGTTTTGCCTGGGCAGGCCACACTGCCGGGGCTGAGGAGGAAGAGCTGAGCGCGGAGCCTGCCTTTTCCCAGAGATGGTGAGGAGAAAGGCCCCCCAGAGAAGACGCCAAGGGGCCTCCAAAGGCTCCTTGGGGAATGAGGCCGACCAACAGCCAGCAGAGGAGGCAGCAAGGCTGAGCCGCTGCCAGACGAGTAGGTGCGAAGTGGGCTGCTCCTGCCCAGGGCGTCAGGTTGGGGTGGTAGCACGGACGTGGCCTAACACGGTCAGCGGGGTGCGGAGCAGCATGGGGAAGCCGACAGAGGCTTTCTGAAGAAGAGCCCCGTGGCTTGCGAAGCTCCCCTTCTGTGGGGATGGGTCTCGGCTGAAAGCCTGGCTCGCTCTCCCGGCCAAAAGCCAGCGTGCAGCAGGGCCTCATGGGCAGGCGGTAGCCTCGTGCTGCAGGGGTCGGAGCCCAGCCCTGCTGCACGCAGAGATTTTGCTGCACGAGGAGGCCAAGCCCCTGCGACCTGAGACTGGCCCCCTCGGGACGTTGAGGCACGGTCCTGCCTGGCTGAGGGGGACAGCTGTGCGGGGAGGAGAGGGGTTGGGAGGCCGCCAGCGCCCAGGGAAGAGGTGGGAGGGCCGCGGTGGGGGACAGCAGCCTGTGCCCCCTCCCTGAACGGCCAGTGAGAGGCGCCTGCCGAGGGGCAGGCTGGTGCCAGGGGCCAGGGAGCAGGGAGAGACGGGGTGAGAATAGGGCTGTGCTGCCAGGAGGGCTTCCCGAGGCGGGGGACTGCTGCTGCCAGCTTGCTTCCACTTCTGCCACTGCAGGCCTGTAAAGCAAAGGATGGGGAAAGGAGAGGGGGGGACTCCCGGAAGCAGCCCAGCTGTGCCGCCCTCTCTCACTGCTGCTGCGGGGACGGCCCATCCTCTGGCAAGGGCCTGCGCTCAGGCTACTCCTGCCCGCCTCGGGTCCGGCGGCGTGGGGACGGTGGGCAACCGGCATTTGTCTTTTTCCTCCCAAAGGGGCCTCTGCATGGAGGCGGAGCTGGTGCAAGTCTCTTCCATGTCAACTCCCGGCTCAGCCACTCAAGGGACTGACAAGTGGCGCGACAAGGCCACAGAAACTGCAAGTAAGCTCAGCACCGCTGCTTGCTGTGAAGTCCTCTGGGGTGAACTTGGAGAGCTGCGCTGTGCCAGAGCTCTGGCCAAATGTCACAAGTGGCAGAAGTGCAGGCTACCCTGCTCTTTGCCCCCGGGAGGGAGTACGTAGGGCTCGGTGCCCGCCTGCCCACAGGGAGCTGAAACACGCGTGGCTGGGCATCCTAGGGAGGAGACCTCAAGAGACAGGCCTAACTTTTCTCGGGTGTCTTTGCCCAGGGACGCTCTTCAGCCTTACTTGCCATCTGGCAGGTGCCCTTGTCTCCCTGCAGAGGCATCTGCTGAGCACGCGCATCTTCGCCGTGTACGTACTACAGGTTTCTACTGTGGACGGGGTTGGGGGGGGAGAAAGGGCATGTCTGAGGGCCAGTGCAAGCAAAGGGGAGAGCAGCGCTTGTTCCCCAGCCAGCAGCCCAGGGCTCCCAGTCGGGTGCCGAAGCTCGGGCGCTGCTCGTGCTGTGGCCATTCTCGGGGAGAGCCAAGAGCAAAGCCCCTCGGCAGTCTCACTCCCACGCATTTGCCGGAGCCCCAGACGTGGGCTGCGGTAGGACAAACTGCCGCGTAGCCAGACGCTCGGGTGCAGAGCCAAGCCACCGCAGGGGAAGGGTTTTCCCCGGCTCTGGCAAGAGACCGTGCAGGTCTGGGAGGGCTCTGGGAGGAAAGCCAGACAAGGCTCCTGCGCTTCCCAGCTGTGCGGAAAAACACCCCTAAGAGAGATCTGTGTGATGGCAAGCGAGAAGAGGCCTGCTTTCTCAGCCGAAGAGAGAGCAAGGTCCACACCAGAAACACTGCTGAAAAGCAGTCTTCATTTGCTCGACCTCTTTACTTCTCTGCATTATTTTCATTCCCTTTCGGAAGGTGCTCCTGGAGCCCTTCCTTTGGGGAGGATCTGCCGGCAGTGTGGAACGGTGCGGACAGAAATGGTGTTCCTCCTGGGCGCTGCTCTGTCAGCTCTCTGTCAGCAGCAGGCTTCCAAAACGGTGGCTTTTCGGCCTGAAAAGGGAAATCCACCACCCAAGACTTGGATCATCGACAGCCACAGGACTCCCTCTTTTTCAGGCAACAGATGGCCCTGCAGAAGCAGAGGTTCTTCAAAGTCGTCTTCTTGTTGCTCCCGGTGGCTCTTGGTGAGTTTTCACGAGCAAACATCTGAGAGCAACAGCCTGGCTGTGCTGGATGCCAGCTTTCAGCTGGCCAGCTTTCCTTTTGGGCCAGGATGTGCGGAAACTCCCGTGGCCCAAGTGCCTCCCGACTACGTCCTTGACCTGGGGCTGGCTTTTGGACTACCAGTAAGACTGGGAGTCTCCCAGCCACGCTGCTGCTCTGGCCACTGGAGCAAATGGCTTGCTTAGTCTGCAAGTCTGCGAGAGGAGGGCGTAGCTATTTCCAAGCCTGAACTGGGGATTGCCAGAGGGGAGGGGCCGTGCAGGGGGACCGAGGGAGAGGTACCTCTCGTAGCCCATGCAGCCTGGTCTCGGTGCTCACTGAAGCAGCGAGGGGAAGTGGGGAGTAGCTC
The DNA here is from genome assembly GCF_035582795.1 of Mycteria americana. NCBI lineage: Eukaryota > Metazoa > Chordata > Aves > Ciconiiformes > Ciconiidae > Mycteria > Mycteria americana. The sequence goes on along the minus strand of NC_134384.1, from coordinate 7,904,202 downwards.
TGAGGCACCGAGCACACCTGAAGATCACGGCTGCGCAGTCCCCTCAAGCCTGGGCTGATGGCCCCCGGTCAGAGGCACGTCCTCTCTCTGCACCCCACGTTCCCCACCTCCTCAGCTAACCTACTGCCCCACCCCCAAGGCGACAGGGAGGAGACAACGCAACTGCAGGGATCACTAGCAACCCCAGTAAAATAACTGTCTCTTGCCGATGTGAATTGCAGCTGGTGTTTACCGCGGGACCTCACTGCCAGCGTGGACAATGCGGGCAAAGGCGCTGACTCTTGTGGCACAGGCACCTCCTGCAACGGAGCGTTGCTGACAGTGGCTGGATAAATCACGGGCTCTTCTGCTGCCACGCAGGGTGACCCAAAGAAGCAGCAGCTTTTGCCCTGTCTTCCTAGGGAAGCCTCTCCTGGGAAGCCCCGGCAGCTCTGGCAGTGGATGCTCTAAGGGAGCATTTTTCCCTTTCAGGAGCTGACATGTGTGTCTGCAGCAGACCTGAAGGCCCTGCGGTGAGAGATGTTTCCTGAGCTGGAACTGGGTCTGGGCAGAAGTGTCAGCCAACCTCGTGCTACCTGCACTTATTTTCCCAACAGCCAGGGCTCCCGTACTTCCCTCCTGCCTTTGCCTTTTGCTCAACCTGGTGCGGAAGGGAAGCACTCGCAAAGCAGGGAAAGCACGTATGTCTCTCCTCTTTGCTGAGCTTCGACGCTCCCCAGAGGGGATGGGCCGCTCTCTGACAAGATCTACTTTCCGGTCATGCAGGAACTTGACGGTTTTGTTGGCCGAGCAAACCCGAAAGATGCAGCTTGCGCTGGAGGAGGTGGCTCAACTGAGGGCGGAGAGCAGCAGTGCGAAGAAGGTGACCCTGCATTTTGGGGAAGGAGGCTTGTCTGGGCAGAACCCCCGAGAAAGCACTCCTTGGCCTTGGTGGTGGGGTCGGACTGCTGACTGCAGCAACCCAGGCTTTGCCCCAGCGGCTTGCTGGGTGAGCTTCTGCGCTGCACAGGCCCTTCTCCGGCCCCACTTTAGCCGGGCCACTTCAGGCAGCGGAGGACTCCCGACAGCCTTCCCTTGGCATGCCGGCACCTCTGGCTGCTCCGGCCGGGCTCCTGAGGCACGCTCGCAGGGGCCAGCCATCGCTTGCAGGGCCTGAGCCCGTCTCCCAGCTGACCTGGAGAGAGTGGAGGGTGGGGACGAGGGTGTGGGGACCCTCGTCATGGGGACCACCTCGGAGCCACGGCCGCCGACACAGATAGTGTTCCTCAGTCCTCGCGCATCACGTCAGCAGCAGAGAGAGTCTTGCAGCTCTGTGGACAAGGCTTGCCTTGCGTTTCTGACACTGACCCTTTGCCTCTCCGGGCGCTAGGAGCCACGCTGAACTGCCCGCTGATGTGGTCCTTCTCTGTGTTCGTTTATGGCGCTCCCAGGAAGTTCAGGAAGCGAGCCAGGCAGCGTGCGAGATGGCTTCAGAAGCCTACGTTGAGACGTCTGACTGGGCCCTGAAAAGCTCTGGTATGGACACAAGCAGCCCAGTCTCCTTGCCCTGCGCTTGTCTGTAGCACTCCCCAAAGGAGCCTGTGCTTCAGGCGCTGCTCTCCAAAAGTGGGGGGGGGCTTCAACGCTTCATGGGGTCCAAGAGTAAGCCTGTGGCAGAGTGGCTCTCCCAGACTCCCTCCCAGTCCTGCCCTCGGCCTGGCCGTCCCTTGCTGCCCATGCAGCAAGCCCTCAGCTTTGGTCTGCTGTCATTCACGTGGGCGCCTGCTGTCTCCCAGAACCCTCAGACCTTCTTCTCGTGGCACTGTGAGAGAAGCAGTCACCAGGCACATGGCTGCCAGCATTCCCCTGCGCAGCTGGGCACCCCCACCAGCGTGGGGATGAGGGACAGGACTGACAGACGTGGAGCTGGCCGGCGGCGTCAGAAAGTACTGTCTGAGCACCAAGGCCTCCTAGTCTGTGGCCTCTTGCAGTCACCTGCCCTCCCTTCCTTACAGGTGCCACCATCGACATGCGGAGAACTTCCGAGACCTACGACTGCAAAGAGGATTGGGGCTGCAGGGCTTTATGGTTCGTTCGCACTGCCAACCATCCTGATACTATTTTGCAGGTATCGGAGCAGAAATCATCAGTGCTGGTTTCCTTCCTTCCTGTGAAGTTGGGGACCGACCTCAGGAGCTCTCCCCTCAGTCCAGTGGTACTGCTCAAGCCCACAGTGTTGATCACGTTCCCGAAACCAAAGCTCTAACACAGGGCTGGGCTTGCTAGAAATCAGTGGTTCCCCTCAGGAGGGGAACGGAGCTGAGCTGAGCTGTACTGCTGCATCTTGTCCACAGTCCTCTGCCACAGCTGGGTGAAAGACTTTCTCCCTGGTGACCCCGTTTCCACACTCATCCCTAACAGCGCCTTTTCGGGGCTGGGAGGCGGGAGGTGGGGGGTGCCCTGCAGAGCCACTGGGCAGAGACATGTTTCTGCTAGGCCCTGACTTCGGATGGTTTCATAACCGGTATTCTCCTCTGCTCCGTAATACTGAGAGCCCCCTTTGTCAGGCAGGGAAGAAGGCCTCCTGCTTCTGTCCATTTCCTCACGCGCGCCTCATTTTTGAGCTGAAGCAGACCCCACACACACGCCGGCGCCTACGCTTCAAGCTACAGGGGCAGTTGTGTTGGCCCCAACGCTCTCTCACGCTTCGTTGCTCTTTCATTGTTCTGCTTGCAGCCGGATGTTTCCCCAGGAAACTGCTGGCCTTTACAAGGGCATCGGGGCCAGGTGCTCATCAGGTTGCCAGCACGAGTGCACCTGACTGCCGTCACTGTGCAGCACATCTCCAAAGAAGTCTCTCCATCTGGGACCGTCATCAGCGCCCCCAGAGACGTCGCTGTCTTTGTAAGTCTCTGCTGGGTGCTGGGGGACCTGGGGGGGGACCCGGCCCTGGGGGAAAGCCGTGACAGAGTCTCGCTTGCTTTTGTGCATCCTCTGAGGTTTGTGTCCTGCTCTCTCCTGAGCACTGCAGTGCCCTAGCGGGACGCTTCAAGGGCTCGAGAGGTTTCATCCCTCTTAAGACTTGTTCTGGCCAAGCACCTGAGGGTTCTTGACCAAAACTCAAGGCAGAGACTGAGCTCCACCAGAACCAGTGCTAGACTACTGCTAGAGCCCCAGCAGAGGGTGGGTAGATAACAGGGCTGACCCAGCACGTACGTTCCCTCTTTGTCGGGACGAGTCTGAGCTGCTCTCCTTGTGCTTTGCCCCGGAGGGAATGGATGTGGACGGAGAAGAGGAAACTCTCCTTGGGACGTTCATGTACAACGTGGCAAAAGAAGCCATTCAGACCTTCCCTCCGAAGGTAGGGTCCACGCACGGGGGCAGGATGCCAGGGTGCAAAACAGGTTTGCCTGCAAGGCGATGGCAGGAAAGAGCATGAATGCAACGGCTTTGTGCCGTGGAGAAACAGGGACGCCGGGTGGTGAAAGGCGTCGGGCAGCACCGTCGCGCCATCCTGTGGCCTGCTGGCAGGCTGGACAGTGTCCTCTCCTCCCAGCATAGCATGCCCCTTCTCTCCCGGTGCTCTCCTGCCTGCCAGGAGGAAAGCAGGCAGAGCAGACAGCGGGAGCTCGGTGGGGTTGCGCACCAGCTGCCCCACGCATAGGAGCACCTCCCCGGCCTCTCTGTCAGCACAGAGCAAGCAGCAGAGGGAAGGGGCAGAGGGAAGGGAGACCGAGCCCCAGCCGGGCCGGCATGCAGAGGATGCCAGGTGCCTTCCCCCTTCCCGCGTCCCCAGCCTCCCCAGCAGCCCCAGTGCCAGCAGCGAGCCTCAGATTTCCACAGCCGTTCCCACCCGCTTTCAGGAGCTTGTTCCTGAGCAGGAGCAGGGCTGGCAGGGGGAGATACGTCGATTGCATTGTCGCTCTTAACACCCCCGTTTCCTTTTCCCTCTTTTCTTCACAGAGCGTGCCGCTTCCCAGAGCCTTTTCCTTTATCAAGCTTCTTGTGAAGAGCAACTGGGGAAACCCAGCGTACACCTGCATTTATCGAGTGCAGGTTCACGGGAAGATGGCAAAACCAGAAAGCCTCAGCTGAAACCAGAGAAAAAAAAAAAAGAAGGCCAAACATAAAAAGGAAGGGGGGGGGGGGGGGGGGGGGAACGTGGCAACTCCTATCGGTGTAGAAGAGTTGTCTCCAAAGTGGGGTGCGCAAGGAGGTGCATTGGGGGGAGGGCAGGAGGCAGGAGCGTGTGGAAAACGTTAGAACTTCTACTTATTTTTTTCTTAAAAATGAGGACGCTATTAAGCATTGCTAAGATTTAATCTAGAGAGGAGAGGCCCAGGCTGGCACCGCTCCTTCTCCCGCCGCCCCGGGAGGCTCCACAAGCGGCTCCAGCCCAGGGCACGCACGAGGGCCCTGCTTCAGTTTACAGCAGAGAGCCTGCTACCCGCCCCCAGGGCAGGCTCTGCAGGAGCTCTCCCAGGAGCCCGCCCACCCTCTTCCTGGCTTCTCAGCCAATGGCGCCCGCCAGGCGGTGACAGGCAGGGCCCCCTGCCAGCCACTGCAGTGCCCTTCTCTGGCCCCGCCCCACCCCGGCCCCGCTGCCATGGCAACGGGGCGGCCCGCAGGCAGGGGTTGTGGGGCGACCAACAAGCCTTGGGACAGCTCTTTGGGGCTCCCGGGGCGGGGGGCTGGCAGCTCCTCCCTTACTTTCGCGCTAGTGGGGCCGGAGGAGCAGATGGAACAATCTGGCCGAGCACCTTCCCAGCACCCAGGCTGTCAGTTTGTCGATTCACCCACAGTTTCTGTAAAACGGGTGTGGGGAGCCTGTCTGAGCGGCCTGTCGGAAACCCCGTGCCTCAGCCCATGAACGCCCCCGTTCTAGATCTCGCTGCTCTCTCTTGGGGGCCCTTCTGTGTCACCTGGATTAGTGTCGACGGGGAATTTTCGAGCGTTTTGCCCCTTGTTATTCTGGCCTCCCCGTGGCATCTGGGCGACCCTGACCCGTCTTTCCTTTTCACGGACCACCGTCTCTGGGGTTCCCAGAAGGGCTGTGCAGTTCTACAGCCCTTGGGGTGCTCCCGTCATGGGCGCCACCATCGAACACTAAGGCTAGGCTCTTCGGTCCCCCAGGCGCTGCATTTTGCAACGCTTTGCTTTTCCCTCCTGCTGTTGCTGTCATGCACGTCATGTCCTGGGGCGTAGCGCCTTCTCCATTAAGGACATCCCGGGCAGCCTGTCTCACTGTCCACTTGGAAAGCTCGTCCAAAGGATTCCAGGGATGGGGAGGGTTAGAGCCCCGTGTTCCTGGCAGCTGTCCAACAGCATGTAGTACTGGGAGGGGGTCAGGGTAGCTGGAGCATTCCCTGGGGGTTGTTGGAGGATCCCAAGGGGTTCCTGAGAGATGGGGCTGGCGAGTGGGCGTCCCAGGATGCTCCCACAGGCCAGCCTGTGGGAGACGGAGCCCCCCCATGTCGACGTGGAGCCTGAGGGGCCCAGCCCCAGGCAGGATGCTGCTGTCGCTGCCCACTCCCACAGGAACCCCCTTCCAGACTTGGTCAAGGGAAGCCCGTTGCTACCCAGAGGATCACGCCCAAATACCGCCCTGCCCCACGAGTGCGAGAGCCTCCCAGCCTGCCGCAAGCCCCCCAGGCGCCCTTTGCTGCCAGGGCCCTCCTGCCAATGGCACTGGCAGCTGTGCTGCCTGGACGGCCCCACTGCACTGGGGGGGGCCCAGGGGCCCGGGCAGGCCGGAGCTGCCCATGGGGAAACGGGCACCTTCTGCTCCCCTGCAAAAGCGGGTGGCCTGGCTGGGTAGCTGGAGCCCCGCACCGCCCCAGCACAGCTTGGCCCTGCACCGGCGTGGGGCTCCCACCGGCCAGTGAGGTGGGACATGTGGGGGCTGCGCTCCATACGCCCTGTGTCCCCGTGCTGCCATGCTGGGACCCTGGTACGGGCCATGCTGCCCAGTGCCCTCAGCGCAGCCTGTGCCCCTGTACAGCGACCCTCCTTGGCCCTGCAGGCCACTGCAAGACAAGGAAGGAGCACACGCCTATTTCAAACTAGGGAAGTCAAGGCAGAATCGGCAAGGGCGAGAAAAAAAATGGTCCTTGTTAACCAGACATACCACTAGGCCCCTGACAGCACATCTGGGCTACTGGGTTTTACTTCTTGGCGTACAAAACGGTTCCAAGAGGAGAAACCCTGCCGGAAGCAGCTGTCCCATAAGGCGAGAGCAAAGCCCCCTTTCCAGCACCCTTTTTGTTCTCCCGGGGATGCCCAGGAGAGCTGGAACCCTGCCTGGCAGGACAGGCCAGGCAGCCACCGGGCACGGGAGCGTGGCAGGGTTCGGGGGGCCCACAGCAACGGGCTCCCACCGCCCGAGAGGGTGTTGCCCCAGGGGAGCCCACAGGGTCTTCGCGCCCTGCTCAGCCCTGGGGAGCCCCAGCGTGACGTCAGAGCCGCCACTGTGAGGTCAGAGATGGCCGCCCGCATAGCCCTGTGGCGCGCGGGGAAGGAGCCCACAGCTGATGTGTGGCTGTTGCCCTGGGCAGGTGCGCTCCTCTTGGGGAGCGGCGTGGGGCTACTGCCAGAGCTGGTTTTGCCTGGGCAGGCCACACTGCCGGGGCTGAGGAGGAAGAGCTGAGCGCGGAGCCTGCCTTTTCCCAGAGATGGTGAGGAGAAAGGCCCCCCAGAGAAGACGCCAAGGGGCCTCCAAAGGCTCCTTGGGGAATGAGGCCGACCAACAGCCAGCAGAGGAGGCAGCAAGGCTGAGCCGCTGCCAGACGAGTAGGTGCGAAGTGGGCTGCTCCTGCCCAGGGCGTCAGGTTGGGGTGGTAGCACGGACGTGGCCTAACACGGTCAGCGGGGTGCGGAGCAGCATGGGGAAGCCGACAGAGGCTTTCTGAAGAAGAGCCCCGTGGCTTGCGAAGCCCCCCTTCTGTGGGGATGGGTCTCGGCTGAAAGCCTGGCTCGCTCTCCCGGCCAAAAGCCAGCGTGCAGCAGGGCCTCATGGGCAGGCGGTAGCCTCGTGCTGCAGGGGTCGGAGCCCAGCCCTGCTGCACGCAGAGATTTTGCTGCACGAGGAGGCCAAGCCCCTGCGACCTGAGACTGGCCCCCTCGGGACGTTGAGGCACGGTCCTGCCTGGCTGAGGGGGACAGCTGTGCGGGGAGGAGAGGGGTTGGGAGGCCGCCAGCGCCCAGGGAAGAGGTGGGAGGGCCGCGGTGGGGGACAGCAGCCTGTGCCCCCTCCCTGAACGGCCAGTGAGAGGCGCCTGCCGAGGGGCAGGCTGGTGCCAGGGGCCAGGGAGCAGGGAGAGACGGGGTGAGAATAGGGCTGTGCTGCCAGGAGGGCTTCCCGAGGCGGGGGACTGCTGCTGCCAGCTTGCTTCCACTTCTGCCACTGCAGGCCTGTAAAGCAAAGGATGGGGAAAGGAGAGGGGGGGACTCCCGGAAGCAGCCCAGCTGTGCCGCCCTCTCTCACTGCTGCTGCGGGGACGGCCCATCCTCTGGCAAGGGCCTGCGCTCAGGCTACTCCTGCCCGCCTCGGGTCCGGCGGCGTGGGGACGGTGGGCAACCGGCATTTGTCTTTTTCCTCCCAAAGGGGCCTCTGCATGGAGGCGGAGCTGGTGCAAGTCTCTTCCATGTCAACTCCCGGCTCAGCCACTCAAGGGACTGACAAGTGGCGCGACAAGGCCACAGAAACTGCAAGTAAGCTCAGCACCGCTGCTTGCTGTGAAGTCCTCTGGGGTGAACTTGGAGAGCTGCGCTGTGCCAGAGCTCTGGCCAAATGTCACAAGTGGCAGAAGTGCAGGCTACCCTGCTCTTTGCCCCCGGGAGGGAGTACGTAGGGCTCGGTGCCCGCCTGCCCACAGGGAGCTGAAACACGCGTGGCTGGGCATCCTAGGGAGGAGACCTCAAGAGACAGGCCTAACTTTTCTCGGGTGTCTTTGCCCAGGGACGCTCTTCAGCCTTACTTGCCATCTGGCAGGTGCCCTTGTCTCCCTGCAGAGGCATCTGCTGAGCACGCGCATCTTCGCCGTGTACGTACTACAGGTTTCTACTGTGGACGGGGTTGGGGGGGGAGAAAGGGCATGTCTGAGGGCCAGTGCAAGCAAAGGGGAGAGCAGCGCTTGTTCCCCAGCCAGCAGCCCAGGGCTCCCAGTCGGGTGCCGAAGCTCGGGCGCTGCTCGTGCTGCGGCCATTCTCGGGGAGAGCCAAGAGCAAAGCCCCTCGGCAGTCTCACTCCCACGCATTTGCCGGAGCCCCAGACGTGGGCTGCGGTAGGACAAACTGCCGCGTAGCCAGACGCTCGGGTGCAGAGCCAAGCCACCGCAGGGGAAGGGTTTTCCCCGGCTCTGGCAAGAGACCGTGCAGGTCTGGGAGGGCTCTGGGAGGAAAGCCAGACAAGGCTCCTGCGCTTCCCAGCTGTGCGGAAAAACACCCCTAAGAGAGATCTGTGTGATGGCAAGCGAGAAGAGGCCTGCTTTCTCAGCCGAAGAGAGAGCAAGGTCCACACCAGAAACACTGCTGAAAAGCAGTCTTCATTTGCTCGACCTCTTTACTTCTCTGCATTATTTTCATTCCCTTTCGGAAGGTGCTCCTGGAGCCCTTCCTTTGGGGAGGATCTGCCGGCAGTGTGGAACGGTGCGGACAGAAATGGTGTTCCTCCTGGGCGCTGCTCTGTCAGCTCTCTGTCAGCAGCAGGCTTCCAAAACGGTGGCTTTTCGGCCTGAAAAGGGAAATCCACCACCCAAGACTTGGATCATCGACAGCCACAGGACTCCCTCTTTTTCAGGCAACAGATGGCCCTGCAGAAGCAGAGGTTCTTCAAAGTCTTCTTCTTGTTGCTCCCGGTGGCTCTTGGTGAGTTTTCACGAGCAAACATCTGAGAGCAACAGCCTGGCTGTGCTGGATGCCAGCTTTCAGCTGGCCAGCTTTCCTTTTGGGCCAGGATGTGCGGAAACTCCCGTGGCCCAAGTGCCTCCCGACTACGTCCTTGACCTGGGGCTGGCTTTTGGACTACCAGTAAGACTGGGAGTCTCCCAGCCACGCTGCTGCTCTGGCCACTGGAGCAAATGGCTTGCTTAGTCTGCAAGTCTGCGAGAGGAGGGCGTAGCTATTTCCAAGCCTGAACTGGGGATTGCCAGAGGGGAGGGGCCGTGCAGGGGGACCGAGGGAGAGGTACCTCTCGTAGCCCATGCAGCCTGGTCTCGGTGCTCACTGAAGCAGCGAGGGGAAGTGGGGAGTAGCTCTGAGGCACCGAGCACACCTGAAGATCACGGCTGCGCAGTCCCCTCAAGCCTGGGCTGATGGCCCCCGGTCAGAGGCACGTCCTCTCTCTGCACCCCACGTTCCCCACCTCCTCAGCTAACCTACTGCCCCACCCCCAAGGCGACAGGGAGGAGACAACGCAACTGCAGGGATCACTAGCAACCCCAGTAAAATAACTGTCTCTTGCCGATGTGAATTGCAGCTGGTGTTTACCGCGGGACCTCACTGCCAGCGTGGACAATGCGGGCAAAGGCGCTGACTCTTGTGGCACAGGCACCTCCTGCAACGGAGCGTTGCTGACAGTGGCTGGATAAATCACGGGCTCTTCTGCTGCCACGCAGGGTGACCCAAAGAAGCAGCAGCTTTTGCCCTGTCTTCCTAGGGAAGCCTCTCCTGGGAAGCCCCGGCAGCTCTGGCAGTGGATGCTCTAAGGGAGCATTTTTCCCTTTCAGGAGCTGACATGTGTGTCTGCAGCAGACCTGAAGGCCCTGCGGTGAGAGATGTTTCCTGAGCTGGAACTGGGTCTGGGCAGAAGTGTCAGCCAACCTCGTGCTACCTGCACTTATTTTCCCAACAGCCAGGGCTCCCGTACTTCCCTCCTGCCTTTGCCTTTTGCTCAACCTGGTGCGGAAGGGAAGCACTCGCAAAGCAGGGAAAGCACGTATGTCTCTCCTCTTTGCTGAGCTTCGACGCTCCCCAGAGGGGATGGGCCGCTCTCTGACAAGATCTACTTTCCGGTCATGCAGGAACTTGACGGTTTTGTTGGCCGAGCAAACCCGAAAGATGCAGCTTGCGCTGGAGGAGGTGGCTCAACTGAGGGCGGAGAGCAGCAGTGCGAAGAAGGTGACCCTGCATTTTGGGGAAGGAGGCTTGTCTGGGCAGAACCCCCGAGAAAGCACTCCTTGGCCTTGGTGGTGGGGTCGGACTGCTGACTGCAGCAACCCAGGCTTTGCCCCAGCGGCTTGCTGGGTGAGCTTCTGCGCTGCACAGGCCCTTCTCCGGCCCCACTTTAGCCGGGCCACTTCAGGCAGCGGAGGACTCCCGACAGCCTTCCCTTGGCATGCCGGCACCTCTGGCTGCTCCGGCCGGGCTCCTGAGGCACGCTCGCAGGGGCCAGCCATCGCTTGCAGGGCCTGAGCCCGTCTCCCAGCTGACCTGGAGAGAGTGGAGGGTGGGGACGAGGGTGTGGGGACCCTCGTCATGGGGACCACCTCGGAGCCACGGCCGCGGACACAGATAGTGTTCCTCAGTCCTCGCGCATCACGTCAGCAGCAGAGAGAGTCTTGCAGCTCTGTGGACAAGGCTTGCCTTGCGTTTCTGACACTGACCCTTTGCCTCTCCGGGCGCTAGGAGCCACGCTGAACTGCCCGCTGATGTGGTCCTTCTCTGTGTTCGTTTATGGCGCTCCCAGGAAGTTCAGGAAGCGAGCCAGGCAGCGTGCGAGATGGCTTCAGAAGCCTACGTTGAGACGTCTGACTGGGCCCTGAAAAGCTCTGGTATGGACACAAGCAGCCCAGTCTCCTTGCCCTGCGCTTGTCTGTAGCACTCCCCAAAGGAGCCTGTGCGTCAGGCGCTGCTCTCCAAAAGTGGGGGGGGGCTTCAACGCTTCATGGGGTCCAAGAGTAAGCCTGTGGCAGAGTGGCTCTCCCAGACTCCCTCCCAGTCCTGCCCTCGGCCTGGCCGTCCCTTGCTGCCCATGCAGCAAGCCCTCAGCTTTGGTCTGCTGTCATTCACGTGGGCGCCTGCTGTCTCCCAGAACCCTCAGACCTTCTTCTCGTGGCACTGTGAGAGAAGCAGTCACCAGGCACATGGCTGCCAGCATTCCCCTGCGCAGCTGGGCACCCCCACCAGCGTGGGGATGAGGGACAGGACTGACAGACGTGGAGCTGGCCGGCGGCGTCAGAAAGTACTGTCTGAGCACCAAGGCCTCCTAGTCTGTGGCCTCTTGCAGTCACCTGCCCTCCCTTCCTTACAGGTGCCACCATCGACATGCGGAGAACTTCCGAGACCTACGACTGCAAAGAGGATTGGGGCTGCAGGGCTTTATGGTTCGTTCGCACTGCCAACCATCCTGATACTATTTTGCAGGTATCGGAGCAGAAATCATCAGTGCTGGTTTCCTTCCTTCCTGTGAAGTTGGGGACCGACCTCAGGAGCTCTCCCCTCAGTCCAGTGGTACTGCTCAAGCCCACAGTGTTGATCACGTTCCCGAAACCAAAGCTCTAACACAGGGCTGGGCTTGCTAGAAATCAGTGGTTCCCCTCAGGAGGGGAACGGAGCTGAGCTGAGCTGTACTGCTGCATCTTGTCCACAGTCCTCTGCCACAGCTGGGTGAAAGACTTTCTCCCTGGTGACCCCGTTTCCACACTCATCCCTAACAGCGCCTTTTCGGGGCTGGGAGGCGGGAGGTGGGGGGTGCCCTGCAGAGCCACTGGGCAGAGACATGTTTCTGCTAGGCCCTGACTTCGGATGGTTTCATAACCGGTATTCTCCTCTGCTCCGTAATACTGAGAGCCCCCTTTGTCAGGCAGGGAAGAAGGCCTCCTGCTTCTGTCCATTTCCTCACGCGCGCCTCATTTTTGAGCTGAAGCAGACCCCACACACACGCCGGCGCCTACGCTTCAAGCTACAGGGGCAGTTGTGTTGGCCCCAACGCTCTCTCACGCTTCGTTGCTCTTTCATTGTTCTGCTTGCAGCCGGATGTTTCCCCAGGAAACTGCTGGCCTTTACAAGGGCATCGGGGCCAGGTGCTCATCAGGTTGCCAGCACGAGTGCACCTGACTGCCGTCACTGTGCAGCACATCTCCAAAGAAGTCTCTCCATCTGGGACCGTCATCAGCGCCCCCAGAGACGTCGCTGTCTTTGTAAGTCTCTGCTGGGTGCTGGGGGACCTGGGGGGGGACCCGGCCCTGGGGGAAAGCCGTGACAGAGTCTCGCTTGCTTTTGTGCATCCTCTGAGGTTTGTGTCCTGCTCTCTCCTGAGCACTGCAGTGCCCTAGCGGGACGCTTCAAGGGCTCGAGAGGTTTCATCCCTCTTAAGACTTGTTCTGGCCAAGCACCTGAGGGTTCTTGACCAAAACTCAAGGCAGAGACTGAGCTCCACCAGAACCAGTGCTAGACTACTGCTAGAGCCCCAGCAGAGGGTGGGTAGATAACAGGGCTGACCCAGCACGTACGTTCCCTCTTTGTCGGGACGAGTCTGAGCTGCTCTCCTTGTGCTTTGCCCCGGAGGGAATGGATGTGGACGGAGAAGAGGAAACTCTCCTTGGGACGTTCATGTACAACGTGGCAAAAGAAGCCATTCAGACCTTCCCTCCGAAGGTAGGGTCCACGCACGGGGGCAGGATGCCAGGGTGCAAAACAGGTTTGCCTGCAAGGCGATGGCAGGAAAGAGCATGAATGCAACGGCTTTGTGCCGTGGAGAAACAGGGACGCCGGGTGGTGAAAGGCGTCGGGCAGCACCGTCGCGCCATCCTGTGGCCTGCTGGCAGGCTGGACAGTGTCCTCTCCTCCCAGCATAGCATGCCCCTTCTCTCCCGGTGCTCTCCTGCCTGCCAGGAGGAAAGCAGGCAGAGCAGACAGCGGGAGCTCGGTGGGGTTGCGCACCAGCTGCCCCACGCATAGGAGCACCTCCCCGGCCTCTCTGTCAGCACAGAGCAAGCAGCAGAGGGAAGGGGCAGAGGGAAGGGAGACCGAGCCCCAGCCGGGCCGGCATGCAGAGGATGCCAGGTGCCTTCCCCCTTCCCGCGTCCCCAGCCTCCCCAGCAGCCCCAGTGCCAGCAGCGAGCCTCAGATTTCCACAGCCGTTCCCACCCGCTTTCAGGAGCTTGTTCCTGAGCAGGAGCAGGGCTGGCAGGGGGAGATACGTCGATTGCATTGTCGCTCTTAACACCCCCGTTTCCTTTTCCCTCTTTTCTTCACAGAGCGTGCCGCTTCCCAGAGCCTTTTCCTTTATCAAGCTTCTTGTGAAGAGCAACTGGGGAAACCCAGCGTACACCTGCATTTATCGAGTGCAGGTTCACGGGAAGATGGCAAAACCAGAAAGCCTCAGCTGAAACCAGAGAAAAAAAAAAAGAAGGCCAAACATAAAAAGGAAGGGGGGGGGGCGGGGGGGGGGGGGGGGGGGAACGTGGCAACTCCTATCGGTGTAGAAGAGTTGTCTCCAAAGTGGGGTGCGCAAGGAGGTGCATTGGGGGGAGGGCAGGAGGCAGGAGCGTGTGGAAAACGTTAGAACTTCTACTTATTTTTTTCTTAAAAATGAGGACGCTATTAAGCATTGCTAAGATTTAATCTAGAGAGGAGAGGCCCAGGCTGGCACCGCTCCTTCTCCCGCCGCCCCGGGAGGCTCCACAAGCGGCTCCAGCCCAGGGCACGCACGAGGGCCCTGCTTCAGTTTACAGCAGGGAGCCTGCTACCCACCCCCAGGGCAGGCTCTGCAGGAGCTCTCCCAGGCGCCCGCCCACCCTCTTCCTGGCTTCTCAGCCAATGGCGCCCGCCAGGCGGTGACAGGCAGGGCCCCCTGCCAGCCACTGCAGTGCCCTTCTCTGGCCCCGCCCCACCCCGGCCCCGCTGCCATGGCAACGGGGCGGCCCGCAGGCAGGGGTTGTGGGGCGACCAACAAGCCTTGGGACAGCTCTTTGGGGCTCCCGGGGCGGGGGGCTGGCAGCTCCTCCCTTACTTTCGCGCTAGTGGGGCCGGAGGAGCAGATGGAACAATCTGGCCGAGCACCTTCCCAGCACCCAGGCTGTCAGTTTGTCGATTCACCCACAGTTTCTGTAAAACGGGTGTGGGGAGCCTGTCTGAGCGGCCTGTCGGAAACCCCGTGCCTCAGCCCATGAACGCCCCCGTTCTAGATCTCGCTGCTCTCTCTTGGGGGCCCTTCTGTGTCACCTGGATTAGTGTCGACGGGGAATTTTCGAGCGTTTTGCCCCTTGTTATTCTGGCCTCCCCGTGGCATCTGGGCGACCCTGACCCGTCTTTCCTTTTCACGGACCACCGTCTCTGGGGTTCCCAGAAGGGCTGTGCAGTTCTACAGCCCTTGGGGTGCTCCCGTCATGGGCGCCACCATCGAACACTAAGGCTAGGCTCTTCGGTCCCCCAGGCGCTGCATTTTGCAACGCTTTGCTTTTCCCTCCTGCTGTTGCTGTCATGCACGTCATGTCCTGGGGCGTAGCGCCTTCTCCATTAAGGACATCCCGGGCAGCCTGTCTCACTGTCCACTTGGAAAGCTTGTCCAAAGGATTCCAGGGATGGGGAGGGTTAGAGCCCCGTGTTCCTGGCAGCTGTCCAACAGCATGTAGTACTGGGAGGGGGTCAGGGTAGCTGGAGCATTCCCTGGGGGTTGTTGGAGGATCCCAAGGGGTTCCTGAGAGATGGGGCTGGCGAGTGGGCGTCCCAGGATGCTCCCACAGGCCAGCCTGTGGGAGACGGAGCCCCCCCCATGTCGACGTGGAGCCTGAGGGGCCCAGCCCCAGGCAGGATGCTGCTGTCGCTGCCCACTCCCACAGGAACCCCCTTCCAGACTTGGTCAAGGGAAGCCCGTTGCTACCCAGAGGATCACGCCCAAATACCGCCCTGCCCCACGAGTGCGAGAGCCTCCCAGCCTGCCGCAAGCCCCCCAGGCGCCCTTTGCTGCCAGGGCCCTCCTGCCAATGGCACTGGCAGCTGTGCTGCCTGGACGGCCCCACTGCACTGGGGGGGGCCCAGGGGCCCGGGCAGGCCGGAGCTGCCCATGGGGAAACGGGCACCTTCTGCTCCCCTGCAAAAGCGGGTGGCCTGGCTGGGTAGCTGGAGCCCCGCACCGCCCCAGCACAGCTTGGCCCTGCACCGGCGTGGGGCTCCCACCGGCCAGTGAGGTGGGACATGTGGGGGCTGCGCTCCATACGCCCTGTGTCCCCGTGCTGCCATGCTGGGACCCTGGTACGGGCCATGCTGCCCAGTGCCCTCAGCGCAGCCTGTGCCCCTGTACAGCGACCCTCCTTGGCCCTGCAGGCCACTGCAAGACAAGGAAGGAGCACACGCCTATTTCAAACTAGGGAAGTCAAGGCAGAATCGGCAAGGGCGAGAAAAAAAATGGTCCTTGTTAACCAGACATACCACTAGGCCCCTGACAGCACATCTGGGCTACTGGGTTTTACTTCTTGGCGTACAAAACGGTTCCAAGAGGAGAAACCCTGCCGGAAGCAGCTGTCCCATAAGGCGAGAGCAAAGCCCCCTTTCCAGCACCCTTTTTGTTCTCCCGGGGATGCCCAGGAGAGCTGGAACCCTGCCTGGCAGGACAGGCCAGGCAGCCACCGGGCACGGGAGCGTGGCAGGGTTCGGGGGGCCCACAGCAACGGGCTCCCACCGCCCGAGAGGGTGTTGCCCCAGGGGAGCCCACAGGGTCTTCGCGCCCTGCTCAGCCCTGGGGAGCCCCAGCGTGACGTCAGAGCCGCCACTGTGAGGTCAGAGATGGCCGCCCGCATAGCCCTGTGGCGCGCGGGGAAGGAGCCCACAGCTGATGTGTGGCTGTTGCCCTGGACAGGTGCGCTCCTCTTGGGGAGCGGCGTGGGGCTACTGCCAGAGCTGGTTTTGCCTGGGCAGGCCACACTGCCGGGGCTGAGGAGGAAGAGCTGAGCGCGGAGCCTGCCTTTTCCCAGAGATGGTGAGGAGAAAGGCCCCCCAGAGAAGACGCCAAGGGGCCTCCAAAGGCTCCTTGGGGAATGAGGCCGACCCAACAGCCAGCAGAGGAGGCAGCAAGGCTGAGCCGCTGCCAGACGAGTAGGTGCGAAGTGGGCTGCTCCTGCCCAGGGCGTCAGGTTGGGGTGGTAGCACGGACGTGGCCTAACACGGTCAGCGGGGTGCGGAGCAGCATGGGGAAGCCGACAGAGGCTTTCTGAAGAAGAGCCCCGTGGCTTGCGAAGCCCCCCTTCTGTGGGGATGGGTCTCGGCTGAAAGCCTGGCTCGCTCTCCCGGCCAAAAGCCAGCGTGCAGCAGGGCCTCATGGGCAGGCGGTAGCCTCGTGCTGCAGGGGTCGGAGCCCAGCCCTGCTGCACGCAGAGATTTTGCTGCACGAGGAGGCCAAGCCCCTGCGACCTGAGACTGGCCCCCTCGGGACGTTGAGGCACGGTCCTGCCTGGCTGAGGGGGACAGCTGTGCGGGGAGGAGAGGGGTTGGGAGGCCGCCAGCGCCCAGGGAAGAGGTGGGAGGGCCGCGGTGGGGGACAGCAGCCTGTGCCCCCTCCCTGAACGGCCAGTGAGAGGCGCCTGCCGAGGGGCAGGCTGGTGCCAGGGGCCAGGGAGCAGGGAGAGACGGGGTGAGAATAGGGCTGTGCTGCCAGGAGGGCTTCCCGAGGCGGGGGACTGCTGCTGCCAGCTTGCTTCCACTTCTGCCACTGCAGGCCTGTAAAGCAAAGGATGGGGAAAGGAGAGGGGGGGACTCCCGGAAGCAGCCCAGCTGTGCCGCCCTCTCTCACTGCTGCTGCGGGGACGGCCCATCCTCTGGCAAGGGCCTGCGCTCAGGCTACTCCTGCCCGCCTCGGGTCCGGCGGCGTGGGGACGGTGGGCAACCGGCATTTGTCTTTTTCCTCCCAAAGGGGCCTCTGCATGGAGGCGGAGCTGGTGCAAGTCTCTTCCATGTCAACTCCCGGCTCAGCCACTCAAGGGACTGACAAGTGGCGCGACAAGGCCACAGAAACTGCAAGTAAGCTCAGCACCGCTGCTTGCTGTGAAGTCCTCTGGGGTGAACTTGGAGAGCTGCGCTGTGCCAGAGCTCTGGCCAAATGTCACAAGTGGCAGAAGTGCAGGCTACCCTGCTCTTTTCCCCCGGGAGGGAGTACGTAGGGCTCGGTGCCCGCCTGCCCACAGGGAGCTGAAACACGCGTGGCTGGGCATCCTAGGGAGGAGACCTCAAGAGACAGGCCTAACTTTTCTCGGGTGTCTTTGCCCAGGGACGCTCTTCAGCCTTACTTGCCATCTGGCAGGTGCCCTTGTCTCCCTGCAGAGGCATCTGCTGAGCACGCGCATCTTCGCCGTGTACGTACTACAGGTTTCTACTGTGGACGGGGTTGGGGGGGGAGAAAGGGCATGTCTGAGGGCCAGTGCAAGCAAAGGGGAGAGCAGCGCTTGTTCCCCAGCCAGCAGCCCAGGGCTCCCAGTCGGGTGCCGAAGCTCGGGCGCTGCTCGTGCTGTGGCCATTCTCGGGGAGAGCCAAGAGCAAAGCCCCTCGGCAGTCTCACTCCCACGCATTTGCCAGAGCCCCAGACGTGGGCTGCGGTAGGACAAACTGCCGCGTAGCCAGACGCTCGGGTGCAGAGCCAAGCCACCGCAGGGGAAGGGTTTTCCCCGGCTCTGGCAAGAGACCGTGCAGGTCTGGGAGGGCTCTGGGAGGAAAGCCAGACAAGGCTCCTGCGCTTCCCAGCTGTGCGGAAAAACACCCCTAAGAGAGATCTGTGTGATGGCAAGCGAGAAGAGGCCTGCTTTCTCAGCCGAAGAGAGAGCAAGGTCCACACCAGAAACACTGCTGAAAAGCAGTCTTCATTTGCTCGACCTCTTTACTTCTCTGCATTATTTTCATTCCCTTTCGGAAGGTGCTCCTGGAGCCCTTCCTTTGGGGAGGATCTGCCGGCAGTGTGGAACGGTGCGGACAGAAATGGTGTTCCTCCTGGGCGCTGCTCTGTCAGCTCTCTGTCAGCAGCAGGCTTCCAAAACGGTGGCTTTTCGGCCTGAAAAGGGAAATCCACCACCCAAGACTTGGATCATCGACAGCCACAGGACTCCCTCTTTTTCAGGCAACAGATGGCCCTGCAGAAGCAGAGGTTCTTCAAAGTCTTCTTCTTGTTGCTCCCGGTGGCTCTTGGTGAGTTTTCACGAGCAAACATCTGAGAGCAACAGCCTGGCTGTGCTGGATGCCAGCTTTCAGCTGGCCAGCTTTCCTTTTGGGCCAGGATGTGCGGAAACTCCCGTGGCCCAAGTGCCTCCCGACTACGTCCTTGACCTGGGGCTGGCTTTTGGACTACCAGTAAGACTGGGAGTCTCCCAGCCACGCTGCTGCTCTGGCCACTGGAGCAAATGGCTTGCTTAGTCTGCAAGTTTGCGAGAGGAGGGCGTAGCTATTTCCAAGCCTGAACTGGGGATTGCCAGAGGGGAGGGGCCGTGCAGGGGGACCGAGGGAGAGGTACCTCTCGTAGCCCATGCAGCCTGGTCTCGGTGCTCACTGAAGCAGCGAGGGGAAGTGGGGAGTAGCTCTGAGGCACCGAGCACACCTGAAGATCACGGCTGCGCAGTCCCCTCAAGCCTGGGCTGATGGCCCCCGGTCAGAGGCACGTCCTCTCTCTGCACCCCACGTTCCCCACCTCCTCAGCTAACCTACTGCCCCACCCCCAAGGCGACAGGGAGGAGACAACGCAACTGCAGGGATCACTAGCAACCCCAGTAAAATAACTGTCTCTTGCCGATGTGAATTGCAGCTGGTGTTTACCGCGGGACCTCACTGCCAGCGTGGACAATGCGGGCAAAGGCGCTGACTCTTGTGGCACAGGCACCTCCTGCAACGGAGCGTTGCTGACAGTGGCTGGATAAATCACGGGCTCTTCTGCTGCCACGCAGGGTGACCCAAAGAAGCAGCAGCTTTTGCCCTGTCTTCCTAGGGAAGCCTCTCCTGGGAAGCCCCGGCAGCTCTGGCAGTGGATGCTCTAAGGGAGCATTTTTCCCTTTCAGGAGCTGACATGTGTGTCTGCAGCAGACCTGAAGGCCCTGCGGTGAGAGATGTTTCCTGAGCTGGAACTGGGTCTGGGCAGAAGTGTCAGCCAACCTCGTGCTACCTGCACTTATTTTCCCAACAGCCAGGGCTCCCGTACTTCCCTCCTGCCTTTGCCTTTTGCTCAACCTGGTGCGGAAGGGAAGCACTCGCAAAGCAGGGAAAGCACGTATGTCTCTCCTCTTTGCTGAGCTTCGACGCTCCCCAGAGGGGATGGGCCGCTCTCTGACAAGATCTACTTTCCGGTCATGCAGGAACTTGACGGTTTTGTTGGCCGAGCAAACCCGAAAGATGCAGCTTGCGCTGGAGGAGGTGGCTCAACTGAGGGCGGAGAGCAGCAGTGCGAAGAAGGTGACCCTGCATTTTGGGGAAGGAGGCTTGTCTGGGCAGAACCCCCGAGAAAGCACTCCTTGGCCTTGGTGGTGGGGTCGGACTGCTGACTGCAGCAACCCAGGCTTTGCCCCAGCGGCTTGCTGGGTGAGCTTCTGCGCTGCACAGGCCCTTCTCCGGCCCCACTTTAGCCGGGCCACTTCAGGCAGCGGAGGACTCCCGACAGCCTTCCCTTGGCATGCCGGCACCTCTGGCTGCTCCGGCCGGGCTCCTGAGGCACGCTCGCAGGGGCCAGCCGTCGCTTGCAGGGCCTGAGCCCGTCTCCCAGCTGACCTGGAGAGAGTGGAGGGTGGGGACGAGGGTGTGGGGACCCTCGTCATGGGGACCACCTCGGAGCCACGGCCGCCGACACAGATAGTGTTCCTCAGTCCTCGCGCATCACGTCAGCAGCAGAGAGAGTCTTGCAGCTCTGTGGACAAGGCTTGCCTTGCGTTTCTGACACTGACCCTTTGCCTCTCCGGGCGCTAGGAGCCACGCTGAACTGCCCGCTGATGTGGTCCTTCTCTGTGTTCGTTTATGGCGCTCCCAGGAAGTTCAGGAAGCGAGCCAGGCAGCGTGCGAGATGGCTTCAGAAGCCTACGTTGAGACGTCTGACTGGGCCCTGAAAAGCTCTGGTATGGACACAAGCAGCCCAGTCTCCTTGCCCTGCGCTTGTCTGTAGCACTCCCCAAAGGAGCCTGTGCGTCAGGCGCTGCTCTCCAAAAGTGGGGGGGGGCTTCAACGCTTCATGGGGTCCAAGAGTAAGCCTGTGGCAGAGTGGCTCTCCCAGACTCCCTCCCAGTCCTGCCCTCGGCCTGGCCGTCCCTTGCTGCCCATGCAGCAAGCCCTCAGCTTTGGTCTGCTGTCATTCACGTGGGCGCCTGCTGTCTCCCAGAACCCTCAGACCTTCTTCTCGTGGCACTGTGAGAGAAGCAGTCACCAGGCACATGGCTGCCAGCATTCCCCTGCGCAGCTGGGCACCCCCACCAGCGTGGGGATGAGGGACAGGACTGACAGACGTGGAGCTGGCCGGCGGCGTCAGAAAGTACTGTCTGAGCACCAAGGCCTCCTAGTCTGTGGCCTCTTGCAGTCACCTGCCCTCCCTTCCTTACAGGTGCCACCATCGACATGCGGAGAACTTCCGAGACCTACGACTGCAAAGAGGATTGGGGCTGCAGGGCTTTATGGTTCGTTCGCACTGCCAACCATCCTGATACTATTTTGCAGGTATCGGAGCAGAAATCATCAGTGCTGGTTTCCTTCCTTCCTGTGAAGTTGGGGACCGACCTCAGGAGCTCTCCCCTCAGTCCAGTGGTACTGCTCAAGCCCACAGTGTTGATCACGTTCCCGAAACCAAAGCTCTAACACAGGGCTGGGCTTGCTAGAAATCAGTGGTTCCCCTCAGGAGGGGAACGGAGCTGAGCTGAGCTGTACTGCTGCATCTTGTCCACAGTCCTCTGCCACAGCTGGGTGAAAGACTTTCTCCCTGGTGACCCCGTTTCCACACTCATCCCTAACAGCGCCTTTTCGGGGCTGGGAGGCGGGAGGTGGGGGGTGCCCTGCAGAGCCACTGGGCAGAGACATGTTTCTGCTAGGCCCTGACTTCGGATGGTTTCATAACCGGTATTCTCCTCTGCTCCGTAATACTGAGAGCCCCCTTTGTCAGGCAGGGAAGAAGGCCTCCTGCTTCTGTCCATTTCCTCACGCGCGCCTCATTTTTGAGCTGAAGCAGACCCCACACACACGCCGGCGCCTACGCTTCAAGCTACAGGGGCAGTTGTGTTGGCCCCAACGCTCTCTCACGCTTCGTTGCTCTTTCATTGTTCTGCTTGCAGCCGGATGTTTCCCCAGGAAACTGCTGGCCTTTACAAGGGCATCGGGGCCAGGTGCTCATCAGGTTGCCAGCACGAGTGCACCTGACTGCCGTCACTGTGCAGCACATCTCCAAAGAAGTCTCTCCATCTGGGACCGTCATCAGCGCCCCCAGAGACGTCGCTGTCTTTGTAAGTCTCTGCTGGGTGCTGGGGGACCTGGGGGGGGACCCGGCCCTGGGGGAAAGCCGTGACAGAGTCTCGCTTGCTTTTGTGCATCCTCTGAGGTTTGTGTCCTGCTCTCTCCTGAGCACTGCAGTGCCCTAGCGGGACGCTTCAAGGGCTCGAGAGGTTTCATCCCTCTTAAGACTTGTTCTGGCCAAGCACCTGAGGGTTCTTGACCAAAACTCAAGGCAGAGACTGAGCTCCACCAGAACCAGTGCTAGACTACTGCTAGAGCCCCAGCAGAGGGTGGGTAGATAACAGGGCTGACCCAGCACGTACGTTCCCTCTTTGTCGGGACGAGTCTGAGCTGCTCTCCTTGTGCTTTGCCCCGGAGGGAATGGATGTGGACGGAGAAGAGGAAACTCTCCTTGGGACGTTCATGTACAACGTGGCAAAAGAAGCCATTCAGACCTTCCCTCCGAAGGTAGGGTCCACGCACGGGGGCAGGATGCCAGGGTGCAAAACAGGTTTGCCTGCAAGGCGATGGCAGGAAAGAGCATGAATGCAACGGCTTTGTGCCGTGGAGAAACAGGGACGCCGGGTGGTGAAAGGCGTCGGGCAGCACCGTCGCGCCATCCTGTGGCCTGCTGGCAGGCTGGACAGTGTCCTCTCCTCCCAGCATAGCATGCCCCTTCTCTCCCGGTGCTCTCCTGCCTGCCAGGAGGAAAGCAGGCAGAGCAGACAGCGGGAGCTCGGTGGGGTTGCGCACCAGCTGCCCCACGCATAGGAGCACCTCCCCGGCCTCTCTGTCAGCACAGAGCAAGCAGCAGAGGGAAGGGGCAGAGGGAAGGGAGACCGAGCCCCAGCCGGGCCGGCATGCAGAGGATGCCAGGTGCCTTCCCCCTTCCCGCGTCCCCAGCCTCCCCAGCAGCCCCAGTGCCAGCAGCGAGCCTCAGATTTCCACAGCCGTTCCCACCCGCTTTCAGGAGCTTGTTCCTGAGCAGGAGCAGGGCTGGCAGGGGGAGATACGTCGATTGCATTGTCGCTCTTAACACCCCCGTTTCCTTTTCCCTCTTTTCTTCACAGAGCGTGCCGCTTCCCAGAGCCTTTTCCTTTATCAAGCTTCTTGTGAAGAGCAACTGGGGAAACCCAGCGTACACCTGCATTTATCGAGTGCAGGTTCACGGGAAGATGGCAAAACCAGAAAGCCTCAGCTGAAACCAGAGAAAAAAAAAAAGAAGGCCAAACATAAAAAGGAAGGGGGGGGGGCGGGGGGGGGGGGGGGGGGAACGTGGCAACTCCTATCGGTGTAGAAGAGTTGTCTCCAAAGTGGGGTGCGCAAGGAGGTGCATTGGGGGGAGGGCAGGAGGCAGGAGCGTGTGGAAAACGTTAGAACTTCTACTTATTTTTTTCTTAAAAATGAGGACGCTATTAAGCATTGCTAAGATTTAATCTAGAGAGGAGAGGCCCAGGCTGGCACCGCTCCTTCTCCCGCCGCCCCGGGAGGCTCCACAAGCGGCTCCAGCCCAGGGCACGCAGGAGGGCCCTGCTTCAGTTTACAGCAGGGAGCCTGCTACCCACCCCCAGGGCAGGCTCTGCAGGAGCTCTCCCAGGCGCCCGCCCACCCTCTTCCTGGCTTCTCAGCCAATGGCGCCCGCCAGGCGGTGACAGGCAGGGCCCCCTGCCAGCCACTGCAGTGCCCTTCTCTGGCCCCGCCCCACCCCGGCCCCGCTGCCATGGCAACGGGGCGGCCCGCAGGCAGGGGTTGTGGGGCGACCAACAAGCCTTGGGACAGCTCTTTGGGGCTCCCGGGGCGGGGGGCTGGCAGCTCCTCCCTTACTTTCGCGCTAGTGGGGCCGGAGGAGCAGATGGAACAATCTGGCCGAGCACCTTCCCAGCACCCAGGCTGTCAGTTTGTCGATTCACCCACAGTTTCTGTAAAACGGGTGTGGGGAGCCTGTCTGAGCGGCCTGTCGGAAACCCCGTGCCTCAGCCCATGAACGCCCCCGTTCTAGATCTCGCTGCTCTCTCTTGGGGGCCCTTCTGTGTCACCTGGATTAGTGTCGACGGGGAATTTTCGAGCGTTTTGCCCCTTGTTATTCTGGCCTCCCCGTGGCATCTGGGCGACCCTGACCCGTCTTTCCTTTTCACGGACCACCGTCTCTGGGGTTCCCAGAAGGGCTGTGCAGTTCTACAGCCCTTGGGGTGCTCCCGTCATGGGCGCCACCATCGAACACTAAGGCTAGGCTCTTCGGTCCCCCAGGCGCTGCATTTTGCAACGCTTTGCTTTTCCCTCCTGCTGTTGCTGTCATGCACGTCATGTCCTGGGGCGTAGCGCCTTCTCCATTAAGGACATCCCGGGCAGCCTGTCTCACTGTCCACTTGGAAAGCTTGTCCAAAGGATTCCAGGGATGGGGAGGGTTAGAGCCCCGTGTTCCTGGCAGCTGTCCAACAGCATGTAGTACTGGGAGGGGGTCAGGGTAGCTGGAGCATTCCCTGGGGGTTGTTGGAGGATCCCAAGGGGTTCCTGAGAGATGGGGCTGGCGAGTGGGCGTCCCAGGATGCTCCCACAGGCCAGCCTGTGGGAGACGGAGCCCCCCCCATGTCGACGTGGAGCCTGAGGGGCCCAGCCCCAGGCAGGATGCTGCTGTCGCTGCCCACTCCCACAGGAACCCCCTTCCAGACTTGGTCAAGGGAAGCCCGTTGCTACCCAGAGGATCACGCCCAAATACCGCCCTGCCCCACGAGTGCGAGAGCCTCCCAGCCTGCCGCAAGCCCCCCAGGCGCCCTTTGCTGCCAGGGCCCTCCTGCCAATGGCACTGGCAGCTGTGCTGCCTGGACGGCCCCACTGCACTGGGGGGGGCCCAGGGGCCCGGGCAGGCCGGAGCTGCCCATGGGGAAACGGGCACCTTCTGCTCCCCTGCAAAAGCGGGTGGCCTGGCTGGGTAGCTGGAGCCCCGCACCGCCCCAGCACAGCTTGGCCCTGCACCGGCGTGGGGCTCCCACCGGCCAGTGAGGTGGGACATGTGGGGGCTGCGCTCCATACGCCCTGTGTCCCCGTGCTGCCATGCTGGGACCCTGGTACGGGCCATGCTGCCCAGTGCCCTCAGCGCAGCCTGTGCCCCTGTACAGCGACCCTCCTTGGCCCTGCAGGCCACTGCAAGACAAGGAAGGAGCACACGCCTATTTCAAACTAGGGAAGTCAAGGCAGAATCGGCAAGGGCGAGAAAAAAAATGGTCCTTGTTAACCAGACATACCACTAGGCCCCTGACAGCACATCTGGGCTACTGGGTTTTACTTCTTGGCGTACAAAACGGTTCCAAGAGGAGAAACCCTGCCGGAAGCAGCTGTCCCATAAGGCGAGAGCAAAGCCCCCTTTCCAGCACCCTTTTTGTTCTCCCGGGGATGCCCAGGAGAGCTGGAACCCTGCCTGGCAGGACAGGCCAGGCAGCCACCGGGCACGGGAGCGTGGCAGGGTTCGGGGGGCCCACAGCAACGGGCTCCCACCGCCCGAGAGGGTGTTGCCCCAGGGGAGCCCACAGGGTCTTCGCGCCCTGCTCAGCCCTGGGGAGCCCCAGCGTGACGTCAGAGCCGCCACTGTGAGGTCAGAGATGGCCGCCCGCATAGCCCTGTGGCGCGCGGGGAAGGAGCCCACAGCTGATGTGTGGCTGTTGCCCTGGACAGGTGCGCTCCTCTTGGGGAGCGGCGTGGGGCTACTGCCAGAGCTGGTTTTGCCTGGGCAGGCCACACTGCCGGGGCTGAGGAGGAAGAGCTGAGCGCGGAGCCTGCCTTTTCCCAGAGATGGTGAGGAGAAAGGCCCCCCAGAGAAGACGCCAAGGGGCCTCCAAAGGCTCCTTGGGGAATGAGGCCGACCCAACAGCCAGCAGAGGAGGCAGCAAGGCTGAGCCGCTGCCAGACGAGTAGGTGCGAAGTGGGCTGCTCCTGCCCAGGGCGTCAGGTTGGGGTGGTAGCACGGACGTGGCCTAACACGGTCAGCGGGGTGCGGAGCAGCATGGGGAAGCCGACAGAGGCTTTCTGAAGAAGAGCCCCGTGGCTTGCGAAGCCCCCCTTCTGTGGGGATGGGTCTCGGCTGAAAGCCTGGCTCGCTCTCCCGGCCAAAAGCCAGCGTGCAGCAGGGCCTCATGGGCAGGCGGTAGCCTCGTGCTGCAGGGGTCGGAGCCCAGCCCTGCTGCACGCAGAGATTTTGCTGCACGAGGAGGCCAAGCCCCTGCGACCTGAGACTGGCCCCCTCGGGACGTTGAGGCACGGTCCTGCCTGGCTGAGGGGGACAGCTGTGCGGGGAGGAGAGGGGTTGGGAGGCCGCCAGCGCCCAGGGAAGAGGTGGGAGGGCCGCGGTGGGGGACAGCAGCCTGTGCCCCCTCCCTGAACGGCCAGTGAGAGGCGCCTGCCGAGGGGCAGGCTGGTGCCAGGGGCCAGGGAGCAGGGAGAGACGGGGTGAGAATAGGGCTGTGCTGCCAGGAGGGCTTCCCGAGGCGGGGGACTGCTGCTGCCAGCTTGCTTCCACTTCTGCCACTGCAGGCCTGTAAAGCAAAGGATGGGGAAAGGAGAGGGGGGGACTCCCGGAAGCAGCCCAGCTGTGCCGCCCTCTCTCACTGCTGCTGCGGGGACGGCCCATCCTCTGGCAAGGGCCTGCGCTCAGGCTACTCCTGCCCGCCTCGGGTCCGGCGGCGTGGGGACGGTGGGCAACCGGCATTTGTCTTTTTCCTCCCAAAGGGGCCTCTGCATGGAGGCGGAGCTGGTGCAAGTCTCTTCCATGTCAACTCCCGGCTCAGCCACTCAAGGGACTGACAAGTGGCGCGACAAGGCCACAGAAACTGCAAGTAAGCTCAGCACCGCTGCTTGCTGTGAAGTCCTCTGGGGTGAACTTGGAGAGCTGCGCTGTGCCAGAGCTCTGGCCAAATGTCACAAGTGGCAGAAGTGCAGGCTACCCTGCTCTTTTCCCCCGGGAGGGAGTACGTAGGGCTCGGTGCCCGCCTGCCCACAGGGAGCTGAAACACGCGTGGCTGGGCATCCTAGGGAGGAGACCTCAAGAGACAGGCCTAACTTTTCTCGGGTGTCTTTGCCCAGGGACGCTCTTCAGCCTTACTTGCCATCTGGCAGGTGCCCTTGTCTCCCTGCAGAGGCATCTGCTGAGCACGCGCATCTTCGCCGTGTACGTACTACAGGTTTCTACTGTGGACGGGGTTGGGGGGGGAGAAAGGGCATGTCTGAGGGCCAGTGCAAGCAAAGGGGAGAGCAGCGCTTGTTCCCCAGCCAGCAGCCCAGGGCTCCCAGTCGGGTGCCGAAGCTCGGGCGCTGCTCGTGCTGTGGCCATTCTCGGGGAGAGCCAAGAGCAAAGCCCCTCGGCAGTCTCACTCCCACGCATTTGCCAGAGCCCCAGACGTGGGCTGCGGTAGGACAAACTGCCGCGTAGCCAGACGCTCGGGTGCAGAGCCAAGCCACCGCAGGGGAAGGGTTTTCCCCGGCTCTGGCAAGAGACCGTGCAGGTCTGGGAGGGCTCTGGGAGGAAAGCCAGACAAGGCTCCTGCGCTTCCCAGCTGTGCGGAAAAACACCCCTAAGAGAGATCTGTGTGATGGCAAGCGAGAAGAGGCCTGCTTTCTCAGCCGAAGAGAGAGCAAGGTCCACACCAGAAACACTGCTGAAAAGCAGTCTTCATTTGCTCGACCTCTTTACTTCTCTGCATTATTTTCATTCCCTTTCGGAAGGTGCTCCTGGAGCCCTTCCTTTGGGGAGGATCTGCCGGCAGTGTGGAACGGTGCGGACAGAAATGGTGTTCCTCCTGGGCGCTGCTCTGTCAGCTCTCTGTCAGCAGCAGGCTTCCAAAACGGTGGCTTTTCGGCCTGAAAAGGGAAATCCACCACCCAAGACTTGGATCATCGACAGCCACAGGACTCCCTCTTTTTCAGGCAACAGATGGCCCTGCAGAAGCAGAGGTTCTTCAAAGTCTTCTTCTTGTTGCTCCCGGTGGCTCTTGGTGAGTTTTCACGAGCAAACATCTGAGAGCAACAGCCTGGCTGTGCTGGATGCCAGCTTTCAGCTGGCCAGCTTTCCTTTTGGGCCAGGATGTGCGGAAACTCCCGTGGCCCAAGTGCCTCCCGACTACGTCCTTGACCTGGGGCTGGCTTTTGGACTACCAGTAAGACTGGGAGTCTCCCAGCCACGCTGCTGCTCTGGCCACTGGAGCAAATGGCTTGCTTAGTCTGCAAGTTTGCGAGAGGAGGGCGTAGCTATTTCCAAGCCTGAACTGGGGATTGCCAGAGGGGAGGGGCCGTGCAGGGGGACCGAGGGAGAGGTACCTCTCGTAGCCCATGCAGCCTGGTCTCGGTGCTCACTGAAGCAGCGAGGGGAAGTGGGGAGTAGCTCTGAGGCACCGAGCACACCTGAAGATCACGGCTGCGCAGTCCCCTCAAGCCTGGGCTGATGGCCCCCGGTCAGAGGCACGTCCTCTCTCTGCACCCCACGTTCCCCACCTCCTCAGCTAACCTACTGCCCCACCCCCAAGGCGACAGGGAGGAGACAACGCAACTGCAGGGATCACTAGCAACCCCAGTAAAATAACTGTCTCTTGCCGATGTGAATTGCAGCTGGTGTTTACCGCGGGACCTCACTGCCAGCGTGGACAATGCGGGCAAAGGCGCTGACTCTTGTGGCACAGGCACCTCCTGCAACGGAGCGTTGCTGACAGTGGCTGGATAAATCACGGGCTCTTCTGCTGCCACGCAGGGTGACCCAAAGAAGCAGCAGCTTTTGCCCTGTCTTCCTAGGGAAGCCTCTCCTGGGAAGCCCCGGCAGCTCTGGCAGTGGATGCTCTAAGGGAGCATTTTTCCCTTTCAGGAGCTGACATGTGTGTCTGCAGCAGACCTGAAGGCCCTGCGGTGAGAGATGTTTCCTGAGCTGGAACTGGGTCTGGGCAGAAGTGTCAGCCAACCTCGTGCTACCTGCACTTATTTTCCCAACAGCCAGGGCTCCCGTACTTCCCTCCTGCCTTTGCCTTTTGCTCAACCTGGTGCGGAAGGGAAGCACTCGCAAAGCAGGGAAAGCACGTATGTCTCTCCTCTTTGCTGAGCTTCGACGCTCCCCAGAGGGGATGGGCCGCTCTCTGACAAGATCTACTTTCCGGTCATGCAGGAACTTGACGGTTTTGTTGGCCGAGCAAACCCGAAAGATGCAGCTTGCGCTGGAGGAGGTGGCTCAACTGAGGGCGGAGAGCAGCAGTGCGAAGAAGGTGACCCTGCATTTTGGGGAAGGAGGCTTGTCTGGGCAGAACCCCCGAGAAAGCACTCCTTGGCCTTGGTGGTGGGGTCGGACTGCTGACTGCAGCAACCCAGGCTTTGCCCCAGCGGCTTGCTGGGTGAGCTTCTGCGCTGCACAGGCCCTTCTCCGGCCCCACTTTAGCCGGGCCACTTCAGGCAGCGGAGGACTCCCGACAGCCTTCCCTTGGCATGCCGGCACCTCTGGCTGCTCCGGCCGGGCTCCTGAGGCACGCTCGCAGGGGCCAGCCGTCGCTTGCAGGGCCTGAGCCCGTCTCCCAGCTGACCTGGAGAGAGTGGAGGGTGGGGACGAGGGTGTGGGGACCCTCGTCATGGGGACCACCTCGGAGCCACGGCCGCCGACACAGATAGTGTTCCTCAGTCCTCGCGCATCACGTCAGCAGCAGAGAGAGTCTTGCAGCTCTGTGGACAAGGCTTGCCTTGCGTTTCTGACACTGACCCTTTGCCTCTCCGGGCGCTAGGAGCCACGCTGAACTGCCCGCTGATGTGGTCCTTCTCTGTGTTCGTTTATGGCGCTCCCAGGAAGTTCAGGAAGCGAGCCAGGCAGCGTGCGAGATGGCTTCAGAAGCCTACGTTGAGACGTCTGACTGGGCCCTGAAAAGCTCTGGTATGGACACAAGCAGCCCAGTCTCCTTGCCCTGCGCTTGTCTGTAGCACTCCCCAAAGGAGCCTGTGCGTCAGGCGCTGCTCTCCAAAAGTGGGGGGGGGCTTCAACGCTTCATGGGGTCCAAGAGTAAGCCTGTGGCAGAGTGGCTCTCCCAGACTCCCTCCCAGTCCTGCCCTCGGCCTGGCCGTCCCTTGCTGCCCATGCAGCAAGCCCTCAGCTTTGGTCTGCTGTCATTCACGTGGGCGCCTGCTGTCTCCCAGAACCCTCAGACCTTCTTCTCGTGGCACTGTGAGAGAAGCAGTCACCAGGCACATGGCTGCCAGCATTCCCCTGCGCAGCTGGGCACCCCCACCAGCGTGGGGATGAGGGACAGGACTGACAGACGTGGAGCTGGCCGGCGGCGTCAGAAAGTACTGTCTGAGCACCAAGGCCTCCTAGTCTGTGGCCTCTTGCAGTCACCTGCCCTCCCTTCCTTACAGGTGCCACCATCGACATGCGGAGAACTTCCGAGACCTACGACTGCAAAGAGGATTGGGGCTGCAGGGCTTTATGGTTCGTTCGCACTGCCAACCATCCTGATACTATTTTGCAGGTATCGGAGCAGAAATCATCAGTGCTGGTTTCCTTCCTTCCTGTGAAGTTGGGGACCGACCTCAGGAGCTCTCCCCTCAGTCCAGTGGTACTGCTCAAGCCCACAGTGTTGATCACGTTCCCGAAACCAAAGCTCTAACACAGGGCTGGGCTTGCTAGAAATCAGTGGTTCCCCTCAGGAGGGGAACGGAGCTGAGCTGAGCTGTACTGCTGCATCTTGTCCACAGTCCTCTGCCACAGCTGGGTGAAAGACTTTCTCCCTGGTGACCCCGTTTCCACACTCATCCCTAACAGCGCCTTTTCGGGGCTGGGAGGCGGGAGGTGGGGGGTGCCCTGCAGAGCCACTGGGCAGAGACATGTTTCTGCTAGGCCCTGACTTCGGATGGTTTCATAACCGGTATTCTCCTCTGCTCCGTAATACTGAGAGCCCCCTTTGTCAGGCAGGGAAGAAGGCCTCCTGCTTCTGTCCATTTCCTCACGCGCGCCTCATTTTTGAGCTGAAGCAGACCCCACACACACGCCGGCGCCTACGCTTCAAGCTACAGGGGCAGTTGTGTTGGCCCCAACGCTCTCTCACGCTTCGTTGCTCTTTCATTGTTCTGCTTGCAGCCGGATGTTTCCCCAGGAAACTGCTGGCCTTTACAAGGGCATCGGGGCCAGGTGCTCATCAGGTTGCCAGCACGAGTGCACCTGACTGCCGTCACTGTGCAGCACATCTCCAAAGAAGTCTCTTCATCTGGGACCGTCATCAGCGCCCCCAGAGACGTCGCTGTCTTTGTAAGTCTCTGCTGGGTGCTGGGGGACCTGGGGGGGGACCCGGCCCTGGGGGAAAGCCGTGACAGAGTCTCGCTTGCTTTTGTGCATCCTCTGAGGTTTGTGTCCTGCTCTCTCCTGAGCACTGCAGTGCCCTAGCGGGACGCTTCAAGGGCTCGAGAGGTTTCATCCCTCTTAAGACTTGTTCTGGCCAAGCACCTGAGGGTTCTTGACCAAAACTCAAGGCAGAGACTGAGCTCCACCAGAACCAGTGCTAGACTACTGCTAGAGCCCCAGCAGAGGGTGGGTAGATAACAGGGCTGACCCAGCACGTACGTTCCCTCTTTGTCGGGACGAGTCTGAGCTGCTCTCCTTGTGCTTTGCCCCGGAGGGAATGGATGTGGACGGAGAAGAGGAAACTCTCCTTGGGACGTTCATGTACAACGTGGCAAAAGAAGCCATTCAGACCTTCCCTCCGAAGGTAGGGTCCACGCACGGGGGCAGGATGCCAGGGTGCAAAACAGGTTTGCCTGCAAGGCGATGGCAGGAAAGAGCATGAATGCAACGGCTTTGTGCCGTGGAGAAACAGGGACGCCGGGTGGTGAAAGGCGTCGGGCAGCACCGTCGCGCCATCCTGTGGCCTGCTGGCAGGCTGGACAGTGTCCTCTCCTCCCAGCATAGCATGCCCCTTCTCTCCCGGTGCTCTCCTGCCTGCCAGGAGGAAAGCAGGCAGAGCAGACAGCGGGAGCTCGGTGGGGTTGCGCACCAGCTGCCCCACGCATAGGAGCACCTCCCCGGCCTCTCTGTCAGCACAGAGCAAGCAGCAGAGGGAAGGGGCAGAGGGAAGGGAGACCGAGCCCCAGCCGGGCCGGCATGCAGAGGATGCCAGGTGCCTTCCCCCTTCCCGCGTCCCCAGCCTCCCCAGCAGCCCCAGTGCCAGCAGCGAGCCTCAGATTTCCACAGCCGTTCCCACCCGCTTTCAGGAGCTTGTTCCTGAGCAGGAGCAGGGCTGGCAGGGGGAGATACGTCGATTGCATTGTCGCTCTTAACACCCCCGTTTCCTTTTCCCTCTTTTCTTCACAGAGCGTGCCGCTTCCCAGAGCCTTTTCCTTTATCAAGCTTCTTGTGAAGAGCAACTGGGGAAACCCAGCGTACACCTGCATTTATCGAGTGCAGGTTCACGGGAAGATGGCAAAACCAGAAAGCCTCAGCTGAAACCAGAGAAAAAAAAAAAGAAGGCCAAACATAAAAAGGAAGGGGGGGGGGCGGGGGGGGGGGGGGGGGGGGGAACGTGGCAACTCCTATCGGTGTAGAAGAGTTGTCTCCAAAGTGGGGTGCGCAAGGAGGTGCATTGGGGGGAGGGCAGGAGGCAGGAGCGTGTGGAAAACGTTAGAACTTCTACTTATTTTTTTCTTAAAAATGAGGACGCTATTAAGCATTGCTAAGATTTAATCTAGAGAGGAGAGGCCCAGGCTGGCACCGCTCCTTCTCCCGCCGCCCCGGGAGGCTCCACAAGCGGCTCCAGCCCAGGGCACGCAGGAGGGCCCTGCTTCAGTTTACAGCAGGGAGCCTGCTACCCACCCCCAGGGCAGGCTCTGCAGGAGCTCTCCCAGGCGCCCGCCCACCCTCTTCCTGGCTTCTCAGCCAATGGCGCCCGCCAGGCGGTGACAGGCAGGGCCCCCTGCCAGCCACTGCAGTGCCCTTCTCTGGCCCCGCCCCACCCCGGCCCCGCTGCCATGGCAACGGGGCGGCCCGCAGGCAGGGGTTGTGGGGCGACCAACAAGCCTTGGGACAGCTCTTTGGGGCTCCCGGGGCGGGGGGCTGGCAGCTCCTCCCTTACTTTCGCGCTAGTGGGGCCGGAGGAGCAGATGGAACAATCTGGCCGAGCACCTTCCCAGCACCCAGGCTGTCAGTTTGTCGATTCACCCACAGTTTCTGTAAAACGGGTGTGGGGAGCCTGTCTGAGCGGCCTGTCGGAAACCCCGTGCCTCAGCCCATGAACGCCCCCGTTCTAGATCTCGCTGCTCTCTCTTGGGGGCCCTTCTGTGTCACCTGGATTAGTGTCGACGGGGAATTTTCGAGCGTTTTGCCCCTTGTTATTCTGGCCTCCCCGTGGCATCTGGGCGACCCTGACCCGTCTTTCCTTTTCACGGACCACCGTCTCTGGGGTTCCCAGAAGGGCTGTGCAGTTCTACAGCCCTTGGGGTGCTCCCGTCATGGGCGCCACCATCGAACACTAAGGCTAGGCTCTTCAGTCCCCCAGGCGCTGCATTTTGCAACGCTTTGCTTTTCCCTCCTGCTGTTGCTGTCATGCACGTCATGTCCTGGGGCGTAGCGCCTTCTCCATTAAGGACATCCCGGGCAGCCTGTCTCACTGTCCACTTGGAAAGCTCGTCCAAAGGATTCCAGGGATGGGGAGGGTTAGAGCCCCGTGTTCCTGGCAGCTGTCCAACAGCATGTAGTACTGGGAGGGGGTCAGGGTAGCTGGAGCATTCCCTGGGGGTTGTTGGAGGATCCCAAGGGGTTCCTGAGAGATGGGGCTGGCGAGTGGGCGTCCCAGGATGCTCCCACAGGCCAGCCTGTGGGAGACGGAGCCCCCCCCATGTCGACGTGGAGCCTGAGGGGCCCAGCCCCAGGCAGGATGCTGCTGTCGCTGCCCACTCCCACAGGAACCCCCTTCCAGACTTGGTCAAGGGAAGCCCGTTGCTACCCAGAGGATCACGCCCAAATACCGCCCTGCCCCACGAGTGCGAGAGCCTCCCAGCCTGCCGCAAGCCCCCCAGGCGCCCTTTGCTGCCAGGGCCCTCCTGCCAATGGCACTGGCAGCTGTGCTGCCTGGACGGCCCCACTGCACTGGGGGGGGCCCAGGGGCCCGGGCAGGCCGGAGCTGCCCATGGGGAAACGGGCACCTTCTGCTCCCCTGCAAAAGCGGGTGGCCTGGCTGGGTAGCTGGAGCCCCGCACCGCCCCAGCACAGCTTGGCCCTGCACCGGCGTGGGGCTCCCACCGGCCAGTGAGGTGGGACATGTGGGGGCTGCGCTCCATACGCCCTGTGTCCCCGTGCTGCCATGCTGGGACCCTGGTACGGGCCATGCTGCCCAGTGCCCTCAGCGCAGCCTGTGCCCCTGTACAGCGACCCTCCTTGGCCCTGCAGGCCACTGCAAGACAAGGAAGGAGCACACGCCTATTTCAAACTAGGGAAGTCAAGGCAGAATCGGCAAGGGCGAGAAAAAAAATGGTCCTTGTTAACCAGACATACCACTAGGCCCCTGACAGCACATCTGGGCTACTGGGTTTTACTTCTTGGCGTACAAAACGGTTCCAAGAGGAGAAACCCTGCCGGAAGCAGCTGTCCCATAAGGCGAGAGCAAAGCCCCCTTTCCAGCACCCTTTTTGTTCTCCCGGGGATGCCCAGGAGAGCTGGAACCCTGCCTGGCAGGACAGGCCAGGCAGCCACCGGGCACGGGAGCGTGGCAGGGTTCGGGGGGCCCACAGCAACGGGCTCCCACCGCCCGAGAGGGTGTTGCCCCAGGGGAGCCCACAGGGTCTTCACGCCCTGCTCAGCCCTGGGGAGCCCCAGCGTGACGTCAGAGCCGCCACTGTGAGGTCAGAGATGGCCGCCCGCATAGCCCTGTGGCGCGCGGGGAAGGAGCCCACAGCTGATGTGTGGCTGTTGCCCTGGACAGGTGCGCTCCTCTTGGGGAGCGGCGTGGGGCTACTGCCAGAGCTGGTTTTGCCTGGGCAGGCCACACTGCCGGGGCTGAGGAGGAAGAGCTGAGCGCGGAGCCTGCCTTTTCCCAGAGATGGTGAGGAGAAAGGCCCCCCAGAGAAGACGCCAAGGGGCCTCCAAAGGCTCCTTGGGGAATGAGGCCGACCCAACAGCCAGCAGAGGAGGCAGCAAGGCTGAGCCGCTGCCAGACGAGTAGGTGCGAAGTGGGCTGCTCCTGCCCAGGGCGTCAGGTTGGGGTGGTAGCACGGACGTGGCCTAACACGGTCAGCGGGGTGCGGAGCAGCATGGGGAAGCCGACAGAGGCTTTCTGAAGAAGAGCCCCGTGGCTTGCGAAGCCCCCCTTCTGTGCGATGGGTCTCGGCTGAAAGCCTGGCTCGCTCTCCCGGCCAAAAGCCAGCATGCAGCAGGGCCTCATGGGCAGGCGGTAGCCTCGTGCTGCAGGGGTCGGAGCCCAGCCCTGCTGCACGCAGAGATTTTGCTGCACGAGGAGGCCAAGCCCCTGCGACCTGAGACTGGCCCCCTCGGGACGTTGAGGCACGGTCCTGCCTGGCTGAGGGGGACAGCTGTGCGGGGAGGAGAGGGGTTGGGAGGCCGCCAGCGCCCAGGGAAGAGGTGGGAGGGCCGCGGTGGGGGACAGCAGCCTGTGCCCCCTCCCTGAACGGCCAGTGAGAGGCGCCTGCCGAGGGGCAGGCTGGTGCCAGGGGCCAGGGAGCAGGGAGAGACGGGGTGAGAATAGGGCTGTGCTGCCAGGAGGGCTTCCCGAGGCGGGGGACTGCTGCTGCCAGCTTGCTTCCACTTCTGCCACTGCAGGCCTGTAAAGCAAAGGATGGGGAAAGGAGAGGGGGGGACTCCCGGAAGCAGCCCAGCTGTGCCGCCCTCTCTCACTGCTGCTGCGGGGACGGCCCATCCTCTGGCAAGGGCCTGCGCTCAGGCTACTCCTGCCCGCCTCGGGTCCGGCGGCGTGGGGACGGTGGGCAACCGGCATTTGTCTTTTTCCTCCCAAAGGGGCCTCTGCATGGAGGCGGAGCTGGTGCAAGTCTCTTCCATGTCAACTCCCGGCTCAGCCACTCAAGGGACTGACAAGTGGCGCGACAAGGCCACAGAAACTGCAAGTAAGCTCAGCACCGCTGCTTGCTGTGAAGTCCTCTGGGGTGAACTTGGAGAGCTGCGCTGTGCCAGAGCTCTGGCCAAATGTCACAAGTGGCAGAAGTGCAGGCTACCCTGCTCTTTGCCCCCGGGAGGGAGTACGTAGGGCTCGGTGCCCGCCTGCCCACAGGGAGCTGAAACACGCGTGGCTGGGCATCCTAGGGAGGAGACCTCAAGAGACAGGCCTAACTTTTCTCGGGTGTCTTTGCCCAGGGACGCTCTTCAGCCTTACTTGCCATCTGGCAGGTGCCCTTGTCTCCCTGCAGAGGCATCTGCTGAGCACGCGCATCTTCGCCGTGTACGTACTACAGGTTTCTACTGTGGACGGGGTTGGGGGGGGAGAAAGGGCATGTCTGAGGGCCAGTGCAAGCAAAGGGGAGAGCAGCGCTTGTTCCCCAGCCAGCAGCCCAGGGCTCCCAGTCGGGTGCCGAAGCTCGGGCGCTGCTCGTGCTGTGGCCATTCTCGGGGAGAGCCAAGAGCAAAGCCCCTCGGCAGTCTCACTCCCACGCATTTGCCGGAGCCCCAGACGTGGGCTGCGGTAGGACAAACTGCCGCGTAGCCAGACGCTCGGGTGCAGAGCCAAGCCACCGCAGGGGAAGGGTTTTCCCCGGCTCTGGCAAGAGACCGTGCAGGTCTGGGAGGGCTCTGGGAGGAAAGCCAGACAAGGCTCCTGCGCTTCCCAGCTGTGCGGAAAAACACCCCTAAGAGAGATCTGTGTGATGGCAAGCGAGAAGAGGCCTGCTTTCTCAGCCCAAGAGAGAGCAAGGTCCACACCAGAAACACTGCTGAAAAGCAGTCTTCATTTGCTCGACCTCTTTACTTCTCTGCATTATTTTCATTCCCTTTCGGAAGGTGCTCCTGGAGCCCTTCCTTTGGGGAGGATCTGCCGGCAGTGTGGAACGGTGCGGACAGAAATGGTGTTCCTCCTGGGCGCTGCTCTGTCAGCTCTCTGTCAGCAGCAGGCTTCCAAAACGGTGGCTTTTCGGCCTGAAAAGGGAAATCCACCACCCAAGACTTGGATCATCGACAGCCACAGGACTCCCTCTTTTTCAGGCAACAGATGGCCCTGCAGAAGCAGAGGTTCTTCAAAGTCTTCTTCTTGTTGCTCCCGGTGGCTCTTGGTGAGTTTTCACGAGCAAACATCTGAGAGCAACAGCCTGGCTGTGCTGGATGCCAGCTTTCAGCTGGCCAGCTTTCCTTTTGGGCCAGGATGTGCGGAAACTCCCGTGGCCCAAGTGCCTCCCGACTACGTCCTTGACCTGGGGCTGGCTTTTGGACTACCAGTAAGACTGGGAGTCTCCCAGCCACGCTGCTGCTCTGGCCACTGGAGCAAATGGCTTGCTTAGTCTGCAAGTCTGCGAGAGGAGGGCGTAGCTATTTCCAAGCCTGAACTGGGGATTGCCAGAGGGGAGGGGCCGTGCAGGGGGACCGAGGGAGAGGTACCTCTCGTAGCCCATGCAGCCTGGTCTCGGTGCTCACTGAAGCAGCGAGGGGAAGTGGGGAGTAGCTCTGAGGCACCGAGCACACCTGAAGATCACGGCTGCGCAGTCCCCTCAAGCCTGGGCTGATGGCCCCCGGTCAGAGGCACGTCCTCTCTCTGCACCCCACGTTCCCCACCTCCTCAGCTAACCTACTGCCCCACCCCCAAGGCGACAGGGAGGAGACAACGCAACTGCAGGGATCACTAGCAACCCCAGTAAAATAACTGTCTCTTGCCGATGTGAATTGCAGCTGGTGTTTACCGCGGGACCTCACTGCCAGCGTGGACAATGCGGGCAAAGGCGCTGACTCTTGTGGCACAGGCACCTCCTGCAACGGAGCGTTGCTGACAGTGGCTGGATAAATCACGGGCTCTTCTGCTGCCACGCAGGGTGACCCAAAGAAGCAGCAGCTTTTGCCCTGTCTTCCTAGGGAAGCCTCTCCTGGGAAGCCCCGGCAGCTCTGGCAGTGGATGCTCTAAGGGAGCATTTTTCCCTTTCAGGAGCTGACATGTGTGTCTGCAGCAGACCTGAAGGCCCTGCGGTGAGAGATGTTTCCTGAGCTGGAACTGGGTCTGGGCAGAAGTGTCAGCCAACCTCGTGCTACCTGCACTTATTTTCCCAACAGCCAGGGCTCCCGTACTTCCCTCCTGCCTTTGCCTTTTGCTCAACCTGGTGCGGAAGGGAAGCACTCGCAAAGCAGGGAAAGCACGTATGTCTCTCCTCTTTGCTGAGCTTCGACGCTCCCCAGAGGGGATGGGCCGCTCTCTGACAAGATCTACTTTCCGGTCATGCAGGAACTTGACGGTTTTGTTGGCCGAGCAAACCCGAAAGATGCAGCTTGCGCTGGAGGAGGTGGCTCAACTGAGGGCGGAGAGCAGCAGTGCGAAGAAGGTGACCCTGCATTTTGGGGAAGGAGGCTTGTCTGGGCAGAACCCCCGAGAAAGCACTCCTTGGCCTTGGTGGTGGGGTCGGACTGCTGACTGCAGCAACCCAGGCTTTGCCCCAGCGGCTTGCTGGGTGAGCTTCTGCGCTGCACAGGCCCTTCTCCGGCCCCACTTTAGCCGGGCCACTTCAGGCAGCGGAGGACTCCCGACAGCCTTCCCTTGGCATGCCGGCACCTCTGGCTGCTCCGGCCGGGCTCCTGAGGCACGCTCTCAGGGGCCAGCCGTCGCTTGCAGGGCCTGAGCCCGTCTCCCAGCTGACCTGGAGAGAGTGGAGGGTGGGGACGAGGGTGTGGGGACCCTCGTCATGGGGACCACCTCGGAGCCACGGCCGCGGACACAGATAGTGTTCCTCAGTCCTCGCGCATCACGTCAGCAGCAGAGAGAGTCTTGCAGCTCTGTGGACAAGGCTTGCCTTGCGTTTCTGACACTGACCCTTTGCCTCTCCGGGCGCTAGGAGCCACGCTGAACTGCCCGCTGATGTGGTCCTTCTCTGTGTTCGTTTATGGCGCTCCCAGGAAGTTCAGGAAGCGAGCCAGGCAGCGTGCGAGATGGCTTCAGAAGCCTACGTTGAGACGTCTGACTGGGCCCTGAAAAGCTCTGGTATGGACACAAGCAGCCCAGTCTCCTTGCCCTGCGCTTGTCTGTAGCACTCCCCAAAGGAGCCTGTGCTTCAGGCGCTGCTCTCCAAAAGTGGGGGGGGGCTTCAACGCTTCATGGGGTCCAAGAGTAAGCCTGTGGCAGAGTGGCTCTCCCAGACTCCCTCCCAGTCCTGCCCTCGGCCTGGCCGTCCCTTGCTGCCCATGCAGCAAGCCCTCAGCTTTGGTCTGCTGTCATTCACGTGGGCGCCTGCTGTCTCCCAGAACCCTCAGACCTTCTTCTCGTGGCACTGTGAGAGAAGCAGTCACCAGGCACATGGCTGCCAGCATTCCCCTGCGCAGCTGGGCACCCCCACCAGCGTGGGGATGAGGGACAGGACTGACAGACGTGGAGCTGGCCGGCGGCGTCAGAAAGTACTGTCTGAGCACCAAGGCCTCCTAGTCTGTGGCCTCTTGCAGTCACCTGCCCTCCCTTCCTTACAGGTGCCACCATCGACATGCGGAGAACTTCCGAGACCTACGACTGCAAAGAGGATTGGGGCTGCAGGGCTTTATGGTTCGTTCGCACTGCCAACCATCCTGATACTATTTTGCAGGTATCGGAGCAGAAATCATCAGTGCTGGTTTCCTTCCTTCCTGTGAAGTTGGGGACCGACCTCAGGAGCTCTCCCCTCAGTCCAGTGGTACTGCTCAAGCCCACAGTGTTGATCACGTTCCCGAAACCAAAGCTCTAACACAGGGCTGGGCTTGCTAGAAATCAGTGGTTCCCCTCAGGAGGGGAACGGAGCTGAGCTGAGCTGTACTGCTGCATCTTGTCCACAGTCCTCTGCCACAGCTGGGTGAAAGACTTTCTCCCTGGTGACCCCGTTTCCACACTCATCCCTAACAGCGCCTTTTCGGGGCTGGGAGGCGGGAGGTGGGGGGTGCCCTGCAGAGCCACTGGGCAGAGACATGTTTCTGCTAGGCCCTGACTTCGGATGGTTTCATAACCGGTATTCTCCTCTGCTCCGTAATACTGAGAGCCCCCTTTGTCAGGCAGGGAAGAAGGCCTCCTGCTTCTGTCCATTTCCTCACGCGCGCCTCATTTTTGAGCTGAAGCAGACCCCACACACACGCCGGCGCCTACGCTTCAAGCTACAGGGGCAGTTGTGTTGGCCCCAACGCTCTCTCACGCTTCGTTGCTCTTTCATTGTTCTGCTTGCAGCCGGATGTTTCCCCAGGAAACTGCTGGCCTTTACAAGGGCATCGGGGCCAGGTGCTCATCAGGTTGCCAGCACGAGTGCACCTGACTGCCGTCACTGTGCAGCACATCTCCAAAGAAGTCTCTCCATCTGGGACCGTCATCAGCGCCCCCAGAGACGTCGCTGTCTTTGTAAGTCTCTGCTGGGTGCTGGGGGACCTGGGGGGGGACCCGGCCCT
Organism: Mycteria americana; assembly: GCF_035582795.1. NCBI lineage: Eukaryota > Metazoa > Chordata > Aves > Ciconiiformes > Ciconiidae > Mycteria > Mycteria americana. The sequence continues at coordinate 7,864,310 of NC_134384.1, read as the reverse complement.
GGGGGAAAGCCGTGACAGAGTCTTGCTTGCTTTTGTGCATCCTCTGAGGTTTGTGTCCTGCTCTCTCCTGAGCACTGCAGTGCCCTAGCGGGACGCTTCAAGGGCTCGAGAGGTTTCATCCCTCTTAAGACTTGTTCTGGCCAAGCACCTGAGGGTTCTTGACCAAAACTCAAGGCAGAGACTGAGCTCCACCAGAACCAGTGCTAGACTACTGCTAGAGCCCCAGCAGAGGGTGGGTAGATAACAGGGCTGACCCAGCACGTACGTTCCCTCTTTGTCGGGACGAGTCTGAGCTGCTCTCCTTGTGCTTTGCCCCGGAGGGAATGGATGTGGACGGAGAAGAGGAAACTCTCCTTGGGACGTTCATGTACAACGTGGCAAAAGAAGCCATTCAGACCTTCCCTCCGAAGGTAGGGTCCACGCACGGGGGCAGGATGCCAGGGTGCAAAACAGGTTTGCCTGCAAGGCGATGGCAGGAAAGAGCATGAATGCAACGGCTTTGTGCCGTGGAGAAACAGGGACGCCGGGTGGTGAAAGGCGTCGGGCAGCACCGTCGCGCCATCCTGTGGCCTGCTGGCAGGCTGGACAGTGTCCTCTCCTCCCAGCATAGCATGCCCCTTCTCTCCCGGTGCTCTCCTGCCTGCCAGGAGGAAAGCAGGCAGAGCAGACAGCGGGAGCTCGGTGGGGTTGCGCACCAGCTGCCCCACGCATAGGAGCACCTCCCCGGCCTCTCTGTCAGCACAGAGCAAGCAGCAGAGGGAAGGGGCAGAGGGAAGGGAGACCGAGCCCCAGCCGGGCCGGCATGCAGAGGATGCCAGGTGCCTTCCCCCTTCCCGCGTCCCCAGCCTCCCCAGCAGCCCCAGTGCCAGCAGCGAGCCTCAGATTTCCACAGCCGTTCCCACCCGCTTTCAGGAGCTTGTTCCTGAGCAGGAGCAGGGCTGGCAGGGGGAGATACGTCGATTGCATTGTCGCTCTTAACACCCCCGTTTCCTTTTCCCTCTTTTCTTCACAGAGCGTGCCGCTTCCCAGAGCCTTTTCCTTTATCAAGCTTCTTGTGAAGAGCAACTGGGGAAACCCAGCGTACACCTGCATTTATCGAGTGCAGGTTCACGGGAAGATGGCAAAACCAGAAAGCCTCAGCTGAAACCAGAGAAAAAAAAAAAGAAGGCCAAACATAAAAAGGAAGGGGGGGGGGCGGGGGGGGGGGGGGGGAACGTGGCAACTCCTATCGGTGTAGAAGAGTTGTCTCCAAAGTGGGGTGCGCAAGGAGGTGCATTGGGGGGAGGGCAGGAGGCAGGAGCGTGTGGAAAACGTTAGAACTTCTACTTATTTTTTTCTTAAAAATGAGGACGCTATTAAGCATTGCTAAGATTTAATCTAGAGAGGAGAGGCCCAGGCTGGCACCGCTCCTTCTCCCGCCGCCCCGGGAGGCTCCACAAGCGGCTCCAGCCCAGGGCACGCACGAGGGCCCTGCTTCAGTTTACAACAGGGAGCCTGCTACCCGCCCCCAGGGCAGGCTCTGCAGGAGCTCTCCCAGGCGCCCGCCCACCCTCTTCCTGGCTTCTCAGCCAATGGCGCCCGCCAGGCGGTGACAGGCAGGGCCCCCTGCCAGCCACTGCAGTGCCCTTCTCTGGCCCCGCCCCACCCTGGCCCCGCTGCCATGGCAACGGGGCGGCCCGCAGGCAGGGGTTGTGGGGCGACCAACAAGCCTTGGGACAGCTCTTTGGGGCTCCCGGGGCGGGGGGCTGGCAGCTCCTCCCTTACTTTCGCGCTAGTGGGGCCGGAGGAGCAGATGGAACAATCTGGCCGAGCACCTTCCCAGCACCCAGGCTGTCAGTTTGTCGATTCACCCACAGTTTCTGTAAAACGGGTGTGGGGAGCCTGTCTGAGCGGCCTGTCGGAAACCCCGTGCCTCAGCCCATGAACGCCCCCGTTCTAGATCTCGCTGCTCTCTCTTGGGGGCCCTTCTGTGTCACCTGGATTAGTGTCGACGGGGAATTTTCGAGCGTTTTGCCCCTTGTTATTCTGGCCTCCCCGTGGCATCTGGGCGACCCTGACCCGTCTTTCCTTTTCACGGACCACCGTCTCTGGGGTTCCCAGAAGGGCTGTGCAGTTCTACAGCCCTTGGGGTGCTCCCGTCATGGGCGCCACCATCGAACACTAAGGCTAGGCTCTTCGGTCCCCCAGGCGCTGCATTTTGCAACGCTTTGCTTTTCCCTCCTGCTGTTGCTGTCATGCACGTCATGTCCTGGGGCGTAGCGCCTTCTCCATTAAGGACATCCCGGGCAGCCTGTCTCACTGTCCACTTGGAAAGCTCGTCCAAAGGATTCCAGGGATGGGGAGGGTTAGAGCCCCGTGTTCCTGGCAGCTGTCCAACAGCATGTAGTACTGGGAGGGGGTCAGGGTAGCTGGAGCATTCCCTGGGGGTTGTTGGAGGATCCCAAGGGGTTCCTGAGAGATGGGGCTGGCGAGTGGGCGTCCCAGGATGCTCCCACAGGCCAGCCTGTGGGAGACGGAGCCCCCCCCATGTCGACGTGGAGCCTGAGGGGCCCAGCCCCAGGCAGGATGCTGCTGTCGCTGCCCACTCCCACAGGAACCCCCTTCCAGACTTGGTCAAGGGAAGCCCGTTGCTACCCAGAGGATCACGCCCAAATACCGCCCTGCCCCACGAGTGCGAGAGCCTCCCAGCCTGCCGCAAGCCCCCCAGGCGCCCTTTGCTGCCAGGGCCCTCCTGCCAATGGCACTGGCAGCTGTGCTGCCTGGACGGCCCCACTGCACTGGGGGGGGCCCAGGGGCCCGGGCAGGCCGGAGCTGCCCATGGGGAAACGGGCACCTTCTGCTCCCCTGCAAAAGCGGGTGGCCTGGCTGGGTAGCTGGAGCCCCGCACCGCCCCAGCACAGCTTGGCCCTGCACCGGCGTGGGGCTCCCACCGGCCAGTGAGGTGGGACATGTGGGGGCTGCGCTCCATACGCCCTGTGTCCCCGTGCTGCCATGCTGGGACCCTGGTACGGGCCATGCTGCCCAGTGCCCTCAGCGCAGCCTGTGCCCCTGTACAGCGACCCTCCTTGGCCCTGCAGGCCACTGCAAGACAAGGAAGGAGCACACGCCTATTTCAAACTAGGGAAGTCAAGGCAGAATCGGCAAGGGCGAGAAAAAAAATGGTCCTTGTTAACCAGACATACCACTAGGCCCCTGACAGCACATCTGGGCTACTGGGTTTTACTTCTTGGCGTACAAAACGGTTCCAAGAGGAGAAACCCTGCCGGAAGCAGCTGTCCCATAAGGCGAGAGCAAAGCCCCCTTTCCAGCACCCTTTTTGTTCTCCCGGGGATGCCCAGGAGAGCTGGAACCCTGCCTGGCAGGACAGGCCAGGCAGCCACCGGGCACGGGAGCGTGGCAGGGTTCGGGGGGCCCACAGCAACGGGCTCCCACCGCCCGAGAGGGTGTTGCCCCAGGGGAGCCCACAGGGTCTTCGCGCCCTGCTCAGCCCTGGGGAGCCCCAGCGTGACGTCAGAGCCGCCACTGTGAGGTCAGAGATGGCCGCCCGCATAGCCCTGTGGCGCGCGGGGAAGGAGCCCACAGCTGATGTGTGGCTGTTGCCCTGGACAGGTGCGCTCCTCTTGGGGAGCGGCGTGGGGCTACTGCCAGAGCTGGTTTTGCCTGGGCAGGCCACACTGCCGGGGCTGAGGAGGAAGAGCTGAGCGCGGAGCCTGCCTTTTCCCAGAGATGGTGAGGAGAAAGGCCCCCCAGAGAAGACACCAAGGGGCCTCCAAAGGCTCCTTGGGGAATGAGGCCGACCCAACAGCCAGCAGAGGAGGCAGCAAGGCTGAGCCGCTGCCAGACGAGTAGGTGCGAAGTGGGCTGCTCCTGCCCAGGGCGTCAGGTTGGGGTGGTAGCACGGACGTGGCCTAACACGGTCAGCGGGGTGTGGAGCAGCATGGGGAAGCCGACAGAGGCTTTCTGAAGAAGAGCCCCGTGGCTTGCGAAGCCCCCCTTCTGTGGGGATGGGTCTCGGCTGAAAGCCTGGCTCGCTCTCCCGGCCAAAAGCCAGCGTGCAGCAGGGCCTCATGGGCAGGCGGTAGCCTCGTGCTGCAGGGGTCGGAGCCCAGCCCTGCTGCACGCAGAGATTTTGCTGCACGAGGAGGCCAAGCCCCTGCGACCTGAGACTGGCCCCCTCGGGACGTTGAGGCACGGTCCTGCCTGGCTGAGGGGGACAGCTGTGCGGGGAGGAGAGGGGTTGGGAGGCCGCCAGCGCCCAGGGAAGAGGTGGGAGGGCCGCGGTGGGGGACAGCAGCCTGTGCCCCCTCCCTGAACGGCCAGTGAGAGGCGCCTGCCGAGGGGCAGGCTGGTGCCAGGGGCCAGGGAGCAGGGAGAGACGGGGTGAGAATAGGGCTGTGCTGCCAGGAGGGCTTCCCGAGGCGGGGGACTGCTGCTGCCAGCTTGCTTCCACTTCTGCCACTGCAGGCCTGTAAAGCAAAGGATGGGGAAAGGAGAGGGGGGGACTCCCGGAAGCAGCCCAGCTGTGCCGCCCTCTCTCACTGCTGCTGCGGGGACGGCCCATCCTCTGGCAAGGGCCTGCGCTCAGGCTACTCCTGCCCGCCTCGGGTCCGGCGGCGTGGGGACGGTGGGCAACCGGCATTTGTCTTTTTCCTCCCAAAGGGGCCTCTGCATGGAGGCGGAGCTGGTGCAAGTCTCTTCCATGTCAACTCCCGGCTCAGCCACTCAAGGGACTGACAAGTGGCGCGACAAGGCCACAGAAACTGCAAGTAAGCTCAGCACCGCTGCTTGCTGTGAAGTCCTCTGGGGTGAACTTGGAGAGCTGCGCTGTGCCAGAGCTCTGGCCAAATGTCACAAGTGGCAGAAGTGCAGGCTACCCTGCTCTTTGCCCCCGGGAGGGAGTACGTAGGGCTCGGTGCCCGCCTGCCCACAGGGAGCTGAAACACGCGTGGCTGGGCATCCTAGGGAGGAGACCTCAAGAGACAGGCCTAACTTTTCTCGGGTGTCTTTGCCCAGGGACGCTCTTCAGCCTTACTTGCCATCTGGCAGGTGCCCTTGTCTCCCTGCAGAGGCATCTGCTGAGCACGCGCATCTTCGCCGTGTACGTACTACAGGTTTCTACTGTGGACGGGGTTGGGGGGGGAGAAAGGGCATGTCTGAGGGCCAGTGCAAGCAAAGGGGAGAGCAGCGCTTGTTCCCCAGCCAGCAGCCCAGGGCTCCCAGTCGGGTGCCGAAGCTCGGGCGCTGCTCGTGCTGTGGCCATTCTCGGGGAGAGCCAAGAGCAAAGCCCCTCGGCAGTCTCACTCCCACGCATTTGCCGGAGCCCCAGACGTGGGCTGCGGTAGGACAAACTGCCGCGTAGCCAGACGCTCGGGTGCAGAGCCAAGCCACCGCAGGGGAAGGGTTTTCCCCGGCTCTGGCAAGAGACCGTGCAGGTCTGGGAGGGCTCTGGGAGGAAAGCCAGACAAGGCTCCTGCGCTTCCCAGCTGTGCGGAAAAACACCCCTAAGAGAGATCTGTGTGATGGCAAGCGAGAAGAGGCCTGCTTTCTCAGCCGAAGAGAGAGCAAGGTCCACACCAGAAACACTGCTGAAAAGCAGTCTTCATTTGCTCGACCTCTTTACTTCTCTGCATTATTTTCATTCCCTTTCGGAAGGTGCTCCTGGAGCCCTTCCTTTGGGGAGGATCTGCCGGCAGTGTGGAACGGTGCGGACAGAAATGGTGTTCCTCCTGGGCGCTGCTCTGTCAGCTCTCTGTCAGCAGCAGGCTTCCAAAACGGTGGCTTTTCGGCCTGAAAAGGGAAATCCACCACCCAAGACTTGGATCATCGACAGCCACAGGACTCCCTCTTTTTCAGGCAACAGATGGCCCTGCAGAAGCAGAGGTTCTTCAAAGTCTTCTTCTTGTTGCTCCCGGTGGCTCTTGGTGAGTTTTCACGAGCAAACATCTGAGAGCAACAGCCTGGCTGTGCTGGATGCCAGCTTTCAGCTGGCCAGCTTTCCTTTTGGGCCAGGATGTGCGGAAACTCCCGTGGCCCAAGTGCCTCCCGACTACGTCCTTGACCTGGGGCTGGCTTTTGGACTACCAGTAAGACTGGGAGTCTCCCAGCCACGCTGCTGCTCTGGCCACTGGAGCAAATGGCTTGCTTAGTCTGCAAGTCTGCGAGAGGAGGGCGTAGCTATTTCCAAGCCTGAACTGGGGATTGCCAGAGGGGAGGGGCCGTGCAGGGGGACCGAGGGAGAGGTACCTCTCGTAGCCCATGCAGCCTGGTCTCGGTGCTCACTGAAGCAGCGAGGGGAAGTGGGGAGTAGCTCTGAGGCACCGAGCACACCTGAAGATCACGGCTGCGCAGTCCCCTCAAGCCTGGGCTGATGGCCCCCGGTCAGAGGCACGTCCTCTCTCTGCACCCCACGTTCCCCACCTCCTCAGCTAACCTACTGCCCCACCCCCAAGGCGACAGGGAGGAGACAACGCAACTGCAGGGATCACTAGCAACCCCAGTAAAATAACTGTCTCTTGCCGATGTGAATTGCAGCTGGTGTTTACCGCGGGACCTCACTGCCAGCGTGGACAATGCGGGCAAAGGCGCTGACTCTTGTGGCACAGGCACCTCCTGCAACGGAGCGTTGCTGACAGTGGCTGGATAAATCACGGGCTCTTCTGCTGCCACGCAGGGTGACCCAAAGAAGCAGCAGCTTTTGCCCTGTCTTCCTAGGGAAGCCTCTCCTGGGAAGCCCCGGCAGCTCTGGCAGTGGATGCTCTAAGGGAGCATTTTTCCCTTTCAGGAGCTGACATGTGTGTCTGCAGCAGACCTGAAGGCCCTGCGGTGAGAGATGTTTCCTGAGCTGGAACTGGGTCTGGGCAGAAGTGTCAGCCAACCTCGTGCTACCTGCACTTATTTTCCCAACAGCCAGGGCTCCCGTACTTCCCTCCTGCCTTTGCCTTTTGCTCAACCTGGTGCGGAAGGGAAGCACTCGCAAAGCAGGGAAAGCACGTATGTCTCTCCTCTTTGCTGAGCTTCGACGCTCCCCAGAGGGGATGGGCCGCTCTCTGACAAGATCTACTTTCCGGTCATGCAGGAACTTGACGGTTTTGTTGGCCGAGCAAACCCGAAAGATGCAGCTTGCGCTGGAGGAGGTGGCTCAACTGAGGGCGGAGAGCAGCAGTGCGAAGAAGGTGACCCTGCATTTTGGGGAAGGAGGCTTGTCTGGGCAGAACCCCCGAGAAAGCACTCCTTGGCCTTGGTGGTGGGGTCGGACTGCTGACTGCAGCAACCCAGGCTTTGCCCCAGCGGCTTGCTGGGTGAGCTTCTGCGCTGCACAGGCCCTTCTCCGGCCCCACTTTAGCCGGGCCACTTCAGGCAGCGGAGGACTCCCGACAGCCTTCCCTTGGCATGCCGGCACCTCTGGCTGCTCCGGCCGGGCTCCTGAGGCACGCTCGCAGGGGCCAGCCATCGCTTGCAGGGCCTGAGCCCGTCTCCCAGCTGACCTGGAGAGAGTGGAGGGTGGGGACGAGGGTGTGGGGACCCTCGTCATGGGGACCACCTCGGAGCCACGGCCGCGGACACAGATAGTGTTCCTCAGTCCTCGCGCATCACGTCAGCAGCAGAGAGAGTCTTGCAGCTCTGTGGACAAGGCTTGCCTTGCGTTTCTGACACTGACCCTTTGCCTCTCCGGGCGCTAGGAGCCACGCTGAACTGCCCGCTGATGTGGTCCTTCTCTGTGTTCGTTTATGGCGCTCCCAGGAAGTTCAGGAAGCGAGCCAGGCAGCGTGCGAGATGGCTTCAGAAGCCTACGTTGAGACGTCTGACTGGGCCCTGAAAAGCTCTGGTATGGACACAAGCAGCCCAGTCTCCTTGCCCTGCGCTTGTCTGTAGCACTCCCCAAAGGAGCCTGTGCGTCAGGCGCTGCTCTCCAAAAGTGGGGGGGGGCTTCAACGCTTCATGGGGTCCAAGAGTAAGCCTGTGGCAGAGTGGCTCTCCCAGACTCCCTCCCAGTCCTGCCCTCGGCCTGGCCGTCCCTTGCTGCCCATGCAGCAAGCCCTCAGCTTTGGTCTGCTGTCATTCACGTGGGCGCCTGCTGTCTCCCAGAACCCTCAGACCTTCTTCTCGTGGCACTGTGAGAGAAGCAGTCACCAGGCACATGGCTGCCAGCATTCCCCTGCGCAGCTGGGCACCCCCACCAGCGTGGGGATGAGGGACAGGACTGACAGACGTGGAGCTGGCCGGCGGCGTCAGAAAGTACTGTCTGAGCACCAAGGCCTCCTAGTCTGTGGCCTCTTGCAGTCACCTGCCCTCCCTTCCTTACAGGTGCCACCATCGACATGCGGAGAACTTCCGAGACCTACGACTGCAAAGAGGATTGGGGCTGCAGGGCTTTATGGTTCGTTCGCACTGCCAACCATCCTGATACTATTTTGCAGGTATCGGAGCAGAAATCATCAGTGCTGGTTTCCTTCCTTCCTGTGAAGTTGGGGACCGACCTCAGGAGCTCTCCCCTCAGTCCAGTGGTACTGCTCAAGCCCACAGTGTTGATCACGTTCCCGAAACCAAAGCTCTAACACAGGGCTGGGCTTGCTAGAAATCAGTGGTTCCCCTCAGGAGGGGAACGGAGCTGAGCTGAGCTGTACTGCTGCATCTTGTCCACAGTCCTCTGCCACAGCTGGGTGAAAGACTTTCTCCCTGGTGACCCCGTTTCCACACTCATCCCTAACAGCGCCTTTTCGGGGCTGGGAGGCGGGAGGTGGGGGGTGCCCTGCAGAGCCACTGGGCAGAGACATGTTTCTGCTAGGCCCTGACTTCGGATGGTTTCATAACCGGTATTCTCCTCTGCTCCGTAATACTGAGAGCCCCCTTTGTCAGGCAGGGAAGAAGGCCTCCTGCTTCTGTCCATTTCCTCACGCGCGCCTCATTTTTGAGCTGAAGCAGACCCCACACACACGCCGGCGCCTACGCTTCAAGCTACAGGGGCAGTTGTGTTGGCCCCAACGCTCTCTCACGCTTCGTTGCTCTTTCATTGTTCTGCTTGCAGCCGGATGTTTCCCCAGGAAACTGCTGGCCTTTACAAGGGCATCGGGGCCAGGTGCTCATCAGGTTGCCAGCACGAGTGCACCTGACTGCCGTCACTGTGCAGCACATCTCCAAAGAAGTCTCTCCATCTGGGACCGTCATCAGCGCCCCCAGAGACGTCGCTGTCTTTGTAAGTCTCTGCTGGGTGCTGGGGGACCTGGGGGGGGACCCGGCCCTGGGGGAAAGCCGTGACAGAGTCTCGCTTGCTTTTGTGCATCCTCTGAGGTTTGTGTCCTGCTCTCTCCTGAGCACTGCAGTGCCCTAGCGGGACGCTTCAAGGGCTCGAGAGGTTTCATCCCTCTTAAGACTTGTTCTGGCCAAGCACCTGAGGGTTCTTGACCAAAACTCAAGGCAGAGACTGAGCTCCACCAGAACCAGTGCTAGACTACTGCTAGAGCCCCAGCAGAGGGTGGGTAGATAACAGGGCTGACCCAGCACGTACGTTCCCTCTTTGTCGGGACGAGTCTGAGCTGCTCTCCTTGTGCTTTGCCCCGGAGGGAATGGATGTGGATGGAGAAGAGGAAACTCTCCTTGGGACGTTCATGTACAACGTGGCAAAAGAAGCCATTCAGACCTTCCCTCCGAAGGTAGGGTCCACGCACGGGGGCAGGATGCCAGGGTGCAAAACAGGTTTGCCTGCAAGGCGATGGCAGGAAAGAGCATGAATGCAACGGCTTTGTGCCGTGGAGAAACAGGGACGCCGGGTGGTGAAAGGCGTCGGGCAGCACCGTCGCGCCATCCTGTGGCCTGCTGGCAGGCTGGACAGTGTCCTCTCCTCCCAGCATAGCATGCCCCTTCTCTCCCGGTGCTCTCCTGCCTGCCAGGAGGAAAGCAGGCAGAGCAGACAGCGGGAGCTCGGTGGGGTTGCGCACCAGCTGCCCCACGCATAGGAGCACCTCCCCGGCCTCTCTGTCAGCACAGAGCAAGCAGCAGAGGGAAGGGGCAGAGGGAAGGGAGACCGAGCCCCAGCCGGGCCGGCATGCAGAGGATGCCAGGTGCCTTCCCCCTTCCCGCGTCCCCAGCCTCCCCAGCAGCCCCAGTGCCAGCAGCGAGCCTCAGATTTCCACAGCCGTTCCCACCCGCTTTCAGGAGCTTGTTCCTGAGCAGGAGCAGGGCTGGCAGGGGGAGATACGTCGATTGCATTGTCGCTCTTAACACCCCCGTTTCCTTTTCCCTCTTTTCTTCACAGAGCGTGCCGCTTCCCAGAGCCTTTTCCTTTATCAAGCTTCTTGTGAAGAGCAACTGGGGAAACCCAGCGTACACCTGCATTTATCGAGTGCAGGTTCACGGGAAGATGGCAAAACCAGAAAGCCTCAGCTGAAACCAGAGAAAAAAAAAAAGAAGGCCAAACATAAAAAGGAAGGGGGGGGGGCGGGGGGGGGGGGGGGGGGGAACGTGGCAACTCCTATCGGTGTAGAAGAGTTGTCTCCAAAGTGGGGTGCGCAAGGAGGTGCATTGGGGGGAGGGCAGGAGGCAGGAGCGTGTGGAAAACGTTAGAACTTCTACTTATTTTTTTCTTAAAAATGAGGACGCTATTAAGCATTGCTAAGATTTAATCTAGAGAGGAGAGGCCCAGGCTGGCACCGCTCCTTCTCCCGCCGCCCCGGGAGGCTCCACAAGCGGCTCCAGCCCAGGGCACGCACGAGGGCCCTGCTTCAGTTTACAGCAGGGAGCCTGCTACCCACCCCCAGGGCAGGCTCTGCAGGAGCTCTCCCAGGCGCCCGCCCACCCTCTTCCTGGCTTCTCAGCCAATGGCGCCCGCCAGGCGGTGACAGGCAGGGCCCCCTGCCAGCCACTGCAGTGCCCTTCTCTGGCCCCGCCCCACCCCGGCCCCGCTGCCATGGCAACGGGGCGGCCCGCAGGCAGGGGTTGTGGGGCGACCAACAAGCCTTGGGACAGCTCTTTGGGGCTCCCGGGGCGGGGGGCTGGCAGCTCCTCCCTTACTTTCGCGCTAGTGGGGCCGGAGGAGCAGATGGAACAATCTGGCCGAGCACCTTCCCAGCACCCAGGCTGTCAGTTTGTCGATTCACCCACAGTTTCTGTAAAACGGGTGTGGGGAGCCTGTCTGAGCGGCCTGTCGGAAACCCCGTGCCTCAGCCCATGAACGCCCCCGTTCTAGATCTCGCTGCTCTCTCTTGGGGGCCCTTCTGTGTCACCTGGATTAGTGTCGACGGGGAATTTTCGAGCGTTTTGCCCCTTGTTATTCTGGCCTCCCCGTGGCATCTGGGCGACCCTGACCCGTCTTTCCTTTTCACGGACCACCGTCTCTGGGGTTCCCAGAAGGGCTGTGCAGTTCTACAGCCCTTGGGGTGCTCCCGTCATGGGCGCCACCATCGAACACTAAGGCTAGGCTCTTCGGTCCCCCAGGCGCTGCATTTTGCAACGCTTTGCTTTTCCCTCCTGCTGTTGCTGTCATGCACGTCATGTCCTGGGGCGTAGCGCCTTCTCCATTAAGGACATCCCGGGCAGCCTGTCTCACTGTCCACTTGGAAAGCTCGTCCAAAGGATTCCAGGGATGGGGAGGGTTAGAGCCCCGTGTTCCTGGCAGCTGTCCAACAGCATGTAGTACTGGGAGGGGGTCAGGGTAGCTGGAGCATTCCCTGGGGGTTGTTGGAGGATCCCAAGGGGTTCCTGAGAGATGGGGCTGGCGAGTGGGCGTCCCAGGATGCTCCCACAGGCCAGCCTGTGGGAGACGGAGCCCCCCCCATGTCGACGTGGAGCCTGAGGGGCCCAGCCCCAGGCAGGATGCTGCTGTCGCTGCCCACTCCCACAGGAACCCCCTTCCAGACTTGGTCAAGGGAAGCCCGTTGCTACCCAGAGGATCACGCCCAAATACCGCCCTGCCCCACGAGTGCGAGAGCCTCCCAGCCTGCCGCAAGCCCCCCAGGCGCCCTTTGCTGCCAGGGCCCTCCTGCCAATGGCACTGGCAGCTGTGCTGCCTGGACGGCCCCACTGCACTGGGCGGGGCCCAGGGGCCCGGGCAGGCCGGAGCTGCCCATGGGGAAACGGGCACCTTCTGCTCCCCTGCAAAAGCGGGTGGCCTGGCTGGGTAGCTGGAGCCCCGCACCGCCCCAGCACAGCTTGGCCCTGCACCGGCGTGGGGCTCCCACCGGCCAGTGAGGTGGGACATGTGGGGGCTGCGCTCCATACGCCCTGTGTCCCCGTGCTGCCATGCTGGGACCCTGGTACGGGCCATGCTGCCCAGTGCCCTCAGCGCAGCCTGTGCCCCTGTACAGCGACCCTCCTTGGCCCTGCAGGCCACTGCAAGACAAGGAAGGAGCACACGCCTATTTCAAACTAGGGAAGTCAAGGCAGAATCGGCAAGGGCGAGAAAAAAAATGGTCCTTGTTAACCAGACATACCACTAGCCCCCTGACAGCACATCTGGGCTACTGGGTTTTACTTCTTGGCGTACAAAATGGTTCCAAGAGGAGAAACCCTGCCGGAAGCAGCTGTCCCATAAGGCGAGAGCAAAGCCCCCTTTCCAGCACCCTTTTTGTTCTCCCGGGGATGCCCAGGAGAGCTGGAACCCTGCCTGGCAGGACAGGCCAGGCAGCCACCGGGCACGGGAGCGTGGCAGGGTTCGGGGGGCCCACAGCAACGGGCTCCCACCGCCCGAGAGGGTGTTGCCCCAGGGGAGCCCACAGGGTCTTCACGCCCTGCTCAGCCCTGGGGAGCCCCAGCGTGACGTCAGAGCCGCCACTGTGAGGTCAGAGATGGCCGCCCGCATAGCCCTGTGGCGCGCGGGGAAGGAGCCCACAGCTGATGTGTGGCTGTTGCCCTGGACAGGTGCGCTCCTCTTGGGGAGCGGCGTGGGGCTACTGCCAGAGCTGGTTTTGCCTGGGCAGGCCACACTGCCGGGGCTGAGGAGGAAGAGCTGAGCGCGGAGCCTGCCTTTTCCCAGAGATGGTGAGGAGAAAGGCCCCCCAGAGAAGACGCCAAGGGGCCTCCAAAGGCTCCTTGGGGAATGAGGCCGACCCAACAGCCAGCAGAGGAGGCAGCAAGGCTGAGCCGCTGCCAGACGAGTAGGTGCGAAGTGGGCTGCTCCTGCCCAGGGCGTCAGGTTGGGGTGGTAGCACGGACGTGGCCTAACACGGTCAGCGGGGTGCGGAGCAGCATGGGGAAGCCGACAGAGGCTTTCTGAAGAAGAGCCCCGTGGCTTGCGAAGCCCCCCTTCTGTGCGATGGGTCTCGGCTGAAAGCCTGGCTCGCTCTCCCGGCCAAAAGCCAGCATGCAGCAGGGCCTCATGGGCAGGCGGTAGCCTCGTGCTGCAGGGGTCGGAGCCCAGCCCTGCTGCACGCAGAGATTTTGCTGCACGAGGAGGCCAAGCCCCTGCGACCTGAGACTGGCCCCCTCGGGACGTTGAGGCACGGTCCTGCCTGGCTGAGGGGGACAGCTGTGCGGGGAGGAGAGGGGTTGGGAGGCCGCCAGCGCCCAGGGAAGAGGTGGGAGGGCCGCGGTGGGGGACAGCAGCCTGTGCCCCCTCCCTGAACGGCCAGTGAGAGGCGCCTGCCGAGGGGCAGGCTGGTGCCAGGGGCCAGGGAGCAGGGAGAGACGGGGTGAGAATAGGGCTGTGCTGCCAGGAGGGCTTCCCGAGGCGGGGGACTGCTGCTGCCAGCTTGCTTCCACTTCTGCCACTGCAGGCCTGTAAAGCAAAGGATGGGGAAAGGAGAGGGGGGGACTCCCGGAAGCAGCCCAGCTGTGCCGCCCTCTCTCACTGCTGCTGCGGGGACGGCCCATCCTCTGGCAAGGGCCTGCGCTCAGGCTACTCCTGCCCGCCTCGGGTCCGGCGGCGTGGGGACGGTGGGCAACCGGCATTTGTCTTTTTCCTCCCAAAGGGGCCTCTGCATGGAGGCGGAGCTGGTGCAAGTCTCTTCCATGTCAACTCCCGGCTCAGCCACTCAAGGGACTGACAAGTGGCGCGACAAGGCCACAGAAACTGCAAGTAAGCTCAGCACCGCTGCTTGCTGTGAAGTCCTCTGGGGTGAACTTGGAGAGCTGCGCTGTGCCAGAGCTCTGGCCAAATGTCACAAGTGGCAGAAGTGCAGGCTACCCTGCTCTTTGCCCCCGGGAGGGAGTACGTAGGGCTCGGTGCCCGCCTGCCCACAGGGAGCTGAAACACGCGTGGCTGGGCATCCTAGGGAGGAGACCTCAAGAGACAGGCCTAACTTTTCTCGGGTGTCTTTGCCCAGGGACGCTCTTCAGCCTTACTTGCCATCTGGCAGGTGCCCTTGTCTCCCTGCAGAGGCATCTGCTGAGCACGCGCATCTTCGCCGTGTACGTACTACAGGTTTCTACTGTGGACGGGGTTGGGGGGGGAGAAAGGGCATGTCTGAGGGCCAGTGCAAGCAAAGGGGAGAGCAGCGCTTGTTCCCCAGCCAGCAGCCCAGGGCTCCCAGTCGGGTGCCGAAGCTCGGGCGCTGCTCGTGCTGTGGCCATTCTCGGGGAGAGCCAAGAGCAAAGCCCCTCGGCAGTCTCACTCCCACGCATTTGCCGGAGCCCCAGACGTGGGCTGCGGTAGGACAAACTGCCGCGTAGCCAGACGCTCGGGTGCAGAGCCAAGCCACCGCAGGGGAAGGGTTTTCCCCGGCTCTGGCAAGAGACCGTGCAGGTCTGGGAGGGCTCTGGGAGGAAAGCCAGACAAGGCTCCTGCGCTTCCCAGCTGTGCGGAAAAACACCCCTAAGAGAGATCTGTGTGATGGCAAGCGAGAAGAGGCCTGCTTTCTCAGCCGAAGAGAGAGCAAGGTCCACACCAGAAACACTGCTGAAAAGCAGTCTTCATTTGCTCGACCTCTTTACTTCTCTGCATTATTTTCATTCCCTTTCGGAAGGTGCTCCTGGAGCCCTTCCTTTGGGGAGGATCTGCCGGCAGTGTGGAACGGTGCGGACAGAAATGGTGTTCCTCCTGGGCGCTGCTCTGTCAGCTCTCTGTCAGCAGCAGGCTTCCAAAACGGTGGCTTTTCGGCCTGAAAAGGGAAATCCACCACCCAAGACTTGGATCATCGACAGCCACAGGACTCCCTCTTTTTCAGGCAACAGATGGCCCTGCAGAAGCAGAGGTTCTTCAAAGTCTTCTTCTTGTTGCTCCCGGTGGCTCTTGGTGAGTTTTCACGAGCAAACATCTGAGAGCAACAGCCTGGCTGTGCTGGATGCCAGCTTTCAGCTGGCCAGCTTTCCTTTTGGGCCAGGATGTGCGGAAACTCCCGTGGCCCAAGTGCCTCCCGACTACGTCCTTGACCTGGGGCTGGCTTTTGGACTACCAGTAAGACTGGGAGTCTCCCAGCCACGCTGCTGCTCTGGCCACTGGAGCAAATGGCTTGCTTAGTCTGCAAGTCTGCGAGAGGAGGGCGTAGCTATTTCCAAGCCTGAACTGGGGATTGCCAGAGGGGAGGGGCCGTGCAGGGGGACCGAGGGAGAGGTACCTCTCGTAGCCCATGCAGCCTGGTCTCGGTGCTCACTGAAGCAGCGAGGGGAAGTGGGGAGTAGCTCTGAGGCACCGAGCACACCTGAAGATCACGGCTGCGCAGTCCCCTCAAGCCTGGGCTGATGGCCCCCGGTCAGAGGCACGTCCTCTCTCTGCACCCCACGTTCCCCACCTCCTCAGCTAACCTACTGCCCCACCCCCAAGGCGACAGGGAGGAGACAACGCAACTGCAGGGATCACTAGCAACCCCAGTAAAATAACTGTCTCTTGCCGATGTGAATTGCAGCTGGTGTTTACCGCGGGACCTCACTGCCAGCGTGGACAATGCGGGCAAAGGCGCTGACTCTTGTGGCACAGGCACCTCCTGCAACGGAGCGTTGCTGACAGTGGCTGGATAAATCACGGGCTCTTCTGCTGCCACGCAGGGTGACCCAAAGAAGCAGCAGCTTTTGCCCTGTCTTCCTAGGGAAGCCTCTCCTGGGAAGCCCCGGCAGCTCTGGCAGTGGATGCTCTAAGGGAGCATTTTTCCCTTTCAGGAGCTGACATGTGTGTCTGCAGCAGACCTGAAGGCCCTGCGGTGAGAGATGTTTCCTGAGCTGGAACTGGGTCTGGGCAGAAGTGTCAGCCAACCTCGTGCTACCTGCACTTATTTTCCCAACAGCCAGGGCTCCCGTACTTCCCTCCTGCCTTTGCCTTTTGCTCAACCTGGTGCGGAAGGGAAGCACTCGCAAAGCAGGGAAAGCACGTATGTCTCTCCTCTTTGCTGAGCTTCGACGCTCCCCAGAGGGGATGGGCCGCTCTCTGACAAGATCTACTTTCCGGTCATGCAGGAACTTGACGGTTTTGTTGGCCGAGCAAACCCGAAAGATGCAGCTTGCGCTGGAGGAGGTGGCTCAACTGAGGGCGGAGAGCAGCAGTGCGAAGAAGGTGACCCTGCATTTTGGGGAAGGAGGCTTGTCTGGGCAGAACCCCCGAGAAAGCACTCCTTGGCCTTGGTGGTGGGGTCGGACTGCTGACTGCAGCAACCCAGGCTTTGCCCCAGCGGCTTGCTGGGTGAGCTTCTGCGCTGCACAGGCCCTTCTCCGGCCCCACTTTAGCCGGGCCACTTCAGGCAGCGGAGGACTCCCGACAGCCTTCCCTTGGCATGCCGGCACCTCTGGCTGCTCCGGCCGGGCTCCTGAGGCACGCTCGCAGGGGCCAGCCGTCGCTTGCAGGGCCTGAGCCCGTCTCCCAGCTGACCTGGAGAGAGTGGAGGGTGGGGACGAGGGTGTGGGGACCCTCGTCATGGGGACCACCTCGGAGCCACGGCCGCGGACACAGATAGTGTTCCTCAGTCCTCGCGCATCACGTCAGCAGCAGAGAGAGTCTTGCAGCTCTGTGGACAAGGCTTGCCTTGCGTTTCTGACACTGACCCTTTGCCTCTCCGGGCGCTAGGAGCCACGCTGAACTGCCCGCTGATGTGGTCCTTCTCTGTGTTCGTTTATGGCGCTCCCAGGAAGTTCAGGAAGCGAGCCAGGCAGCGTGCGAGATGGCTTCAGAAGCCTACGTTGAGACGTCTGACTGGGCCCTGAAAAGCTCTGGTATGGACACAAGCAGCCCAGTCTCCTTGCCCTGCGCTTGTCTGTAGCACTCCCCAAAGGAGCCTGTGCTTCAGGCGCTGCTCTCCAAAAGTGGGGGGGGGCTTCAACGCTTCATGGGGTCCAAGAGTAAGCCTGTGGCAGAGTGGCTCTCCCAGACTCCCTCCCAGTCCTGCCCTCGGCCTGGCCGTCCCTTGCTGCCCATGCAGCAAGCCCTCAGCTTTGGTCTGCTGTCATTCACGTGGGCGCCTGCTGTCTCCCAGAACCCTCAGACCTTCTTCTCGTGGCACTGTGAGAGAAGCAGTCACCAGGCACATGGCTGCCAGCATTCCCCTGCGCAGCTGGGCACCCCCACCAGCGTGGGGATGAGGGACAGGACTGACAGACGTGGAGCTGGCCGGCGGCGTCAGAAAGTACTGTCTGAGCACCAAGGCCTCCTAGTCTGTGGCCTCTTGCAGTCACCTGCCCTCCCTTCCTTACAGGTGCCACCATCGACATGCGGAGAACTTCCGAGACCTACGACTGCAAAGAGGATTGGGGCTGCAGGGCTTTATGGTTCGTTCGCACTGCCAACCATCCTGATACTATTTTGCAGGTATCGGAGCAGAAATCATCAGTGCTGGTTTCCTTCCTTCCTGTGAAGTTGGGGACCGACCTCAGGAGCTCTCCCCTCAGTCCAGTGGTACTGCTCAAGCCCACAGTGTTGATCACGTTCCCGAAACCAAAGCTCTAACACAGGGCTGGGCTTGCTAGAAATCAGTGGTTCCCCTCAGGAGGGGAACGGAGCTGAGCTGAGCTGTACTGCTGCATCTTGTCCACAGTCCTCTGCCACAGCTGGGTGAAAGACTTTCTCCCTGGTGACCCCGTTTCCACACTCATCCCTAACAGCGCCTTTTCGGGGCTGGGAGGCGGGAGGTGGGGGGTGCCCTGCAGAGCCACTGGGCAGAGACATGTTTCTGCTAGGCCCTGACTTCGGATGGTTTCATAACCGGTATTCTCCTCTGCTCCGTAATACTGAGAGCCCCCTTTGTCAGGCAGGGAAGAAGGCCTCCTGCTTCTGTCCATTTCCTCACGCGCGCCTCATTTTTGAGCTGAAGCAGACCCCACACACACGCCGGCGCCTACGCTTCAAGCTACAGGGGCAGTTGTGTTGGCCCCAACGCTCTCTCACGCTTCGTTGCTCTTTCATTGTTCTGCTTGCAGCCGGATGTTTCCCCAGGAAACTGCTGGCCTTTACAAGGGCATCGGGGCCAGGTGCTCATCAGGTTGCCAGCACGAGTGCACCTGACTGCCGTCACTGTGCAGCACATCTCCAAAGAAGTCTCTCCATCTGGGACCGTCATCAGCGCCCCCAGAGACGTCGCTGTCTTTGTAAGTCTCTGCAGGGTGCTGGGGGACCTGGGGGGGGACCCGGCCCTGGGGGAAAGCCGTGACAGAGTCTCGCTTGCTTTTGTGCATCCTCTGAGGTTTGTGTCCTGCTCTCTCCTGAGCACTGCAGTGCCCTAGCGGGACGCTTCAAGGGCTCGAGAGGTTTCATCCCTCTTAAGACTTGTTCTGGCCAAGCACCTGAGGGTTCTTGACCAAAACTCAAGGCAGAGACTGAGCTCCACCAGAACCAGTGCTAGACTACTGCTAGAGCCCCAGCAGAGGGTGGGTAGATAACAGGGCTGACCCAGCACGTACGTTCCCTCTTTGTCGGGACGAGTCTGAGCTGCTCTCCTTGTGCTTTGCCCCGGAGGGAATGGATGTGGACGGAGAAGAGGAAACTCTCCTTGGGACGTTCATGTACAACGTGGCAAAAGAAGCCATTCAGACCTTCCCTCCGAAGGTAGGGTCCACGCACGGGGGCAGGATGCCAGGGTGCAAAACAGGTTTGCCTGCAAGGCGATGGCAGGAAAGAGCATGAATGCAACGGCTTTGTGCCGTGGAGAAACAGGGACGCCGGGTGGTGAAAGGCGTCGGGCAGCACCGTCGCGCCATCCTGTGGCCTGCTGGCAGGCTGGACAGTGTCCTCTCCTCCCAGCATAGCATGCCCCTTCTCTCCCGGTGCTCTCCTGCCTGCCAGGAGGAAAGCAGGCAGAGCAGACAGCGGGAGCTCGGTGGGGTTGCGCACCAGCTGCCCCACGCATAGGAGCACCTCCCCGGCCTCTCTGTCAGCACAGAGCAAGCAGCAGAGGGAAGGGGCAGAGGGAAGGGAGACCGAGCCCCAGCCGGGCCGGCATGCAGAGGATGCCAGGTGCCTTCCCCCTTCCCGCGTCCCCAGCCTCCCCAGCAGCCCCAGTGCCAGCAGCGAGCCTCAGATTTCCACAGCCGTTCCCACCCGCTTTCAGGAGCTTGTTCCTGAGCAGGAGCAGGGCTGGCAGGGGGAGATACGTCGATTGCATTGTCGCTCTTAACACCCCCGTTTCCTTTTCCCTCTTTTCTTCACAGAGCGTGCCGCTTCCCAGAGCCTTTTCCTTTATCAAGCTTCTTGTGAAGAGCAACTGGGGAAACCCAGCGTACACCTGCATTTATCGAGTGCAGGTTCACGGGAAGATGGCAAAACCAGAAAGCCTCAGCTGAAACCAGAGAAAAAAAAAAAGAAGGCCAAACATAAAAAGGAAGGGGGAGGGGCGGGGGGGGGGGGGGGGGGGAACGTGGCAACTCCTATCGGTGTAGAAGAGTTGTCTCCAAAGTGGGGTGCGCAAGGAGGTGCATTGGGGGGAGGGCAGGAGGCAGGAGCGTGTGGAAAACGTTAGAACTTCTACTTATTTTTTTCTTAAAAATGAGGACGCTATTAAGCATTGCTAAGATTTAATCTAGAGAGGAGAGGCCCAGGCTGGCACCGCTCCTTCTCCCGCCGCCCCGGGAGGCTCCACAAGCGGCTCCAGCCCAGGGCACGCAGGAGGGCCCTGCTTCAGTTTACAGCAGGGAGCCTGCTACCCGCCCCCAGGGCAGGCTCTGCAGGAGCTCTCCCAGGCGCCCGCCCACCCTCTTCCTGGCTTCTCAGCCAATGGCGCCCGCCAGGCGGTGACAGGCAGGGCCCCCTGCCAGCCACTGCAGTGCCCTTCTCTGGCCCCGCCCCACCCCGGCCCCGCTGCCATGGCAACGGGGCGGCCCGCAGGCAGGGGTTGTGGGGCGACCAACAAGCCTTGGGACAGCTCTTTGGGGCTCCCGGGGCGGGGGGCTGGCAGCTCCTCCCTTACTTTCGCGCTAGTGGGGCCGGAGGAGCAGATGGAACAATCTGGCCAAGCACCTTCCCAGCACCCAGGCTGTCAGTTTGTCGATTCACCCACAGTTTCTGTAAAACGGGTGTGGGGAGCCTGTCTGAGCGGCCTGTCGGAAACCCCGTGCCTCAGCCCATGAACGCCCCCGTTCTAGATCTCGCTGCTCTCTCTTGGGGGCCCTTCTGTGTCACCTGGATTAGTGTCGACGGGGAATTTTCGAGCGTTTTGCCCCTTGTTATTCTGGCCTCCCCGTGGCATCTGGGCGACCCTGACCCGTCTTTCCTTTTCACGGACCACCGTCTCTGGGGTTCCCAGAAGGGCTGTGCAGTTCTACAGCCCTTGGGGTGCTCCCATCATGGGCGCCACCATCGAACACTAAGGCTAGGCTCTTCGGTCCCCCAGACGCTGCATTTTGCAACGCTTTGCTTTTCCCTCCTGCTGTTGCTGTCATGGACATCATGTCCTGGGGCGTAGCGCCTTCTCCATTAAGGACATCCCGGGCAGCCTGTCTCACTGTCCACTTGGAAAGCTCGTCCAAAGGATTCCAGGGATGGGGAGGGTTAGAGCCCCGTGTTCCTGGCAGCTGTCCAACAGCATGTAGTACTGGGAGGGGGTCAGGGTAGCTGGAGCATTCCCTGGGGGTTGTTGGAGGATCCCAAGGGGTTTGAAAGGGTTAAATCCGTTACAATCCCTGACTAAGACATAGACTTGCATTTTTTTAGTTTCACTTGCATCCTTGTTCTCTTTTGTTCTCTTCCCCTGCAAAGATAGTTTTGGTTACCTGCTGAGCAGAATTGATGGTGGGACATTTCCTGTGACTTTTTACCTGATAGGACTAAACAGGCCTTGAGCAAGCTCGTTAGGCTTCCTAATTAAAGCACTGATAACAGGAACTCAGGACAATTGTGCCAAAGATAAGCACCAAAGAAGTAGCTTAAATTGACCCCCTTGTAACATTCCAAGGCCGAAGGACTGATGTGCTAACTCAATGACTATATATGGACAAAGGCAGCCCAAAGTTCAACTAGTGGACAACGTGAGGAAGACTATGGAAGACCACCAGGAGGGTGAAAAGACCCTAACCCTAATTTTACTGCACATGCTTGGACTATGTAAATGAATTCCGGGAACTCATCACCATAAAACTGCCCTTTTCTGGAAAACTGATGACTATGTATGATTTTTCTGTATATGAACTGATGTGTTGTGCTAACCTGGCAGAGCACTTGTTGCGTAGCGATCCCCAGTGCTGCCCAGTGCCGCAATAAAGAATACCTGCTTAATAGTCATCCCGACTATTGAGTCCTGATTTCGGATTTTCACAGCAACAATTTGGCAACCCAGATGGGACCCGCTCTGTTCGGGTGCAGGACCTGCTGAGAACAGGACTCCCTAGGGTACCCCCGGGATTTCCCGGAGGGACTCCTTGCCTCAATCGGATCACTGTGGGAGCAGACAAGGACCATCTAAAGGAAAAAAGGTATTCTTTAAATCTTTTCTGTTTTGGGATTTGGGACGGTTCTCGTAAGTCGTAGGAGACGTCCTATGCTGAGCGCTGTATACCAGGCTACTAGTGCCTGAGGGTGCATTTGGTATTTAGTACGTTGGTACAGGCACGGGTTAAGCCTTGCACTTCTGCAATAACTTGCCTTTTGGTATTGGTACACTTATGAAACCCGCATGAGTTTGTCCTGTTTGCGGTATGGATTTACTGGCACCGAACTCGGATATTGGTTTATTGGTATTGAATTTGGATATATTCATTAGGTACTGCGAAATCGGCAATTAACTGTGAATGAGCTGAGTTAACTCTGGTGTGACTGGTGAGTGACTGAGACACGATGTGACTGCAAAGTGAGTGTGGAAAACCTGGAGACCTGTGCATCTCATCCTGAAAATGAATGTGAACTGCTTTTCCTCGTAAATTGTTTTATTTGTGACCAAAATTTATGAGTTGTATTTGGATGAGATATTCAATGTGAGAATTGTGGAACGTGGTCAGCGTGGGAGGATAAAGTGCGACAGGTTGAGGTTATTAAAATAATCTGTGGGAGAATAACGTAAGTACAGAATGAATAAGGTAGAATGTGGGGACAGCAAAGTGGTGGTATTGTAAAGAAAAGCCCCCTAGGATGTATCTTAGCACACTAGAAAGAGATAGGGGGAAAACTAGGTGGGAGTGTGAATAAGAAAAGACTAATCAAATATTGTAATCAGTGGTGTCCCCTGTACAAATTAGAAGATGGTGAAAATGCCCCTTTAATGGATCTTTAAATTATAATACTATATTGTAGTTAATGTTGTTCTTACGGAGAGAAGGAAAATGGGATGAGTTTATGTATGCGGATATGTTTTTTACTTTGCAGAATCGCCCGGAGTGGCAGAAGGATTGTGGTGTTAACCTCCCGCCGCACGGAGGCAGCCTTAGAACAGAGAGGAATGGTGAATAGAGGAGGATTTAGAGGACGAGGAAGGGGAAGGCTCTCTGAAAGTAGAGAAGGACTAGGGAAACAAGAGAAAGAAGTAGAATTCTTAGTAGACACAGGTGCTTCTTTCTCTCTTTTAAATCAAGAATTGATACCTGTGAGTAAAGACTTTGTGACTGTAGTGGGAGCTACTGGCCAACAGGAAAAGGTGTTCTTTCTAAAACCCATCAATTTTAAAGATTTACACCCTGTGGTGGCCAATCCTTATACTTTACTTACTAAATTACAAAATAATCAAGTATGGTTTACAGTATTAGATTTGAAAGATGCATTCTTCTGCTTGCCTCTGGCCAAGGAGAGCCAAAACCTATTGGCATTTGAATGGGAAAGTCCTACTACTGGTAGGAAAACCCAACTTACCTGGACAGTGTTACTCCAAGGTTTTAAGAACAGTCCAACCATCTTTGGGAACAAATTAGCATGAGAACTTCAGACATAGGATCCTCCCTCCAGAGACGGAACTCTTCTACAGTACGTGGATGACTTATTAATAGCAACTGAAACAAAGTCTGATTGTATTCAATGGACTATTAATTTGTTGAACTCTTTGGGCCTGAATGAGTATCGAGTCTCTTAACAGAAAGCTCAGATAGTGCAACAGCAAGTAACCTACCTTGGATATGAGCTATCTGGAGGACGAGAATTAGGAATGGAATGAAAAGAAGCCATCTGCAGAACCCCCCTCCCTCAAACGGTAAAGGAACTCAGGACCTTCTTGGGAATGACAGGTTGGTGTCGATTATGGATTTACAATTATGGACGTTACTAAACCCTTCTGGCTGTTTTCCCATGAAAAACAAGGTATAGCTCTGGGAGTCCTAGCTCAATGACTGGGACTCCACAAAAGAGCTGTGGCCTACTTTTCCCAAAGGGTTCCTGAGAGATGGGGCTGGTGAGTGGGCATCCCAGGATGCTCCCACAGGCCAGCCTGTGGGAGATGGAGCCCCCCCATGTCGATGTGGAGCCTGAGGGGCCCAGCCCCAGGCAGGATGCTGCTGTCGCTGCCCACTCCCACAAGAACAGGGGGAGAACTCAATTTTTCCATACCTTTTGAACCCCGCCATGGATTGGCAGTGCTGGAGCAGGCTCCTGGCAGGACCTGTGACTCCATGGAGAGGAGTCCACACTGGAGCAGGTTTGCTGGCAGGACTTGTCACCCCATTGGACACTCATGCTGGAGCAGTCTGTTCCTGAAGGACTGCATCCTATGGAAAGGACACGTGGAAAGTACCCATGCTGGAGCAGTTCATGAAGAACTGCAGCCTGTGGGAGGGACCCAGGCTGGAGAAGTTCATGGAGGACTGTCTCCCATGGGAGGGACCCCATGCTGGAGAATTTCATGGAGGACTGTTTCCCATGGGAGGGACCCCATGCTGGAGTAGGGGATGAGTGTGAGGAGGAAGGATTGGCAGGGAAAATGTGTGATGAACTGACTGCAACCCCTATTCCCCGTCCCTCTCCGCCTCTTGGTGGGCAAGAGGTGTAGATATCGGCAGTGATGTTGAGCCCAGCAAGAAAGGAGGGGTGGGGGAGAGATGTTTTAAGGTTTGGTTTTATTTCTCATTATCTTACTGTGATTTTGATTGGCAATAAATTAAATTAATTTCCACAAGTCGAGTCTGTTTTGCCCATGACAGTAAGTGGTGAGTGATTTCCCTTTTCTCATCTTAACCATAAGACTTTTGTAATATTTTTTTCTCCACCTGTCCAGTTGAGGAGGGGGAGTGATAGAGTGGCTTGGTGGGCACCTGGTGTCCAGCTGAGGTAAAACCCACCACATAAGGTTAAAAACAATGTACAGAAACCCTGATTTTTAATTTGATTTTAGAAGAAAAGACATTGTCAGAGGGTCTCACAGATGCCATTTGTTACATGAGCTGCAGTGCAGAGTCCTTGTTAAGTGTGGAGAAGATCCCAGAAATAACTTAGAGGACTTTACCCTTATATCTGAAATATAAAGAGTTATGAAAGAAAAATTATTGTTGTTCAGGCTCAGGTTTAAACCCAGCAGCTACATCTGTAATAGGCCTGGGACCATACCAAGTGCTATTATATGCCACTATAATACAAAATCAAAATTACTGTGACTGTGTCACACTGAGAACACAGTCCTGGAACAGCATGAAGGGAGGAGACCAAAGACCTGCTCAGGCCAGAGCAGCTGCCACTGAGCCGCCCGTGTGAAACCACCCCGGTATGCCTCTTCAGATGTATAACTTCTGCAGTCCTCATATCTCATGCCTGCATCCTCTCTTATATCCTGAGGATTCTGTCAGCTCACTGAGGACACACAGTCCCTTCCACCTGGTGGCTATCACCATGCGGTACACAACAGCCAGTTAAATTTATGCCCTTCTGCCATTGAAATACTCCCTGAAATACAGCAAAATGGTGTCAGTACTTACTGCTCTGGTTTAGACATGCACTCTAAAATACACACACCTCTTCCTTCTGGGGTGTGGTAAAGCTTTGCAAGGCTCAAATGAATAAGTCTGTGGGGAGCTCAGAGTCCAGCAATAGTCACCGTCCCCAGGGTGAATGTGTTTTGAACAGCACACCTTGTTTCTTCAAGAAAATAATTTCATTTTTTAATATTGACACTAGGCCCTCCATTGGTTCAATATTGCCAATGACAAATACTCTTGCCACCAAGAGAACAACAGCTGGGTCTACCTGAATGATTCCCAGAATCAGTAGAAGCTCTGGGTAGCTCTGCAGTTGTTTTTCTCCTGAGTAGATTAAGATGCCAGCTCCAGACATTCATAACCTTCCTTCTCTCTCAGTCCATTTACTATGGTCCAGGAAATCAGTTTGAAGGATTGGAGGTAGATCCGGACCAGAAACAACCAACAGGGCGTACCAGTCCTGTTTCTTTCAGGAATATCCCAAGGGGTAGGAAGAAGATGTGAGAAGTTTGCTGAATCTTTATTACTACTTCTGGCTAAGCTGCTGACTCTATGGTGATCCTCAGGCCTCCTCGCCCCCCTCCTAACACAAGTACACTTCTTGATCAACAGGACATCCCATCAAGTTACTTGGTGATACAGAGGAGCATTAATTTGGTAGCATGCCCAACCGTCAGAGCATTCAAGCCATGGCATCAGTAACCATGACCTTTTGGAGATCCCTCCCCCATTGCTTATAAACACAGTCCAGCAGCCTGAGCAACTGTAGATGATTGACCCCCTTTGTCCCAGTCCCTCCAGGAGTGTATATCTCATTCATTAGGTTGCAGGATCAGGTCATTGCTCCACACACTGCTCTATGAAGCACTTCCCAAAGTCCACTCCTGTCAAGCAGGGCAGCATTTATGAAGTACATGGCCCCAGACTCTTGAGAGCACTGCCCTCCAAAGCCACCAGTCATATACTGCCTGCTCTGCTTTCCTAGCACCACCATAGCCACTGCAATAGGGTTTTCTGAGGGCAGAGGCTGTAAGTTTTCCACAAATTCTGTGGAAACATCCTCTGTCAATTAATGTGAGTAGTCACATGCTGGGGAATGATGCTCACATTCCCCCCACAAATCTGCTTAACTGTGGTGGGAGAGTCTGCCTGACTGGTTTTTCATTTTCCTTCATCACCACAGTCCCAAATAGCACCAATCTCAGGTTTCAGGATCCCAGTGTGCAGCAGCCCAAATATTTTGTCTTTGCTGACTGCTCCCAGAGCAGCCCAGGTGGCGATCCAAACTCCAAGCCACAGGATCGCAGTACCATCCCATCTTGTCCTGGTCATCTTCCCACCCAGGTCCAATATTCTCTGGTACTTCCAGTCCCTTCCTTTTCCACCACCATGCCATAATGCTCGCACAGTGTTCACATTCACTCCCAAGCACAAAGGCAGTGGCGACCCACCACTCTTGGCAGTCCTGGCTCACTAGCCGATCCACAGGGTACACTTAACACTGGCAGATACATAAAGACAAAGCACCCACGCAAAGAACTAAAAAAAAAATTCTAAAACAAGAATCAAAGGCTCTTTCCAGAAATTCACAGCTAAGCCAATTATTCCAATTATAAGCTATGATAAATTAAGGTTTTCCTGCCTTCTCCACCATCTACTGTCATAGACAGAACCATCTGATGCAGGGAATTTAATTTAAAATTAACTTATGATTAGTTGGTATTGATATATGATCTTTAATTAAGTTATTTATGTAAGAGAGAAAAAGGAATCAATAGAATCACTAACTACTACCTCTCAGCTATCTGTTTACATAAAAATCACAACTTTCCTCATTTCTTCGTGTGGCACATTCTCACTGCATCCCAGCTAACACATGGCAATTCATTAATTCCTTCTACAGTCGTTTAAACATATATTGCTCCAACTGGGAGACTACTGTATATCGAGGAGTAAGTGATCCAGGTTAACTCTGAGCTGTGCTCTGCCGTGCTGTGCTACATGTTCAGCATGTTTTTCAGGCTGTGTTGGGCTGCACAAACCCATTGGCTGCAGGACAACCTCAGCAGCTCATTGTAACAGAGGAGCCTGTGGGCAGCTCCCACTCAGTGCCGGTTGTCATGCCACCTGCACAGCCTTGCCTTTATCTAACAGTGCAGCAAGTTGTTCTCATGTGAACATCTTTTAGGAATAGAGTTCTTTTCTTGTAAGTAAATTATAGAATAGCTGGAATGACCAAAAAGGAGGAGCTTCCCTGCATGAATGGGATCTGCACAGCGCTGTGGGAAAATCCATCCAGGATCCCTCTGATACTGCACAGCGTCAGACATGGGGTATCCCACATCTGAAGTAAGATTTACAAACTATTGATATTCCTCTTCTTATCCTGTGTTATTAAAAGACATATTTTATTAAGCTGTTGGTTGTCAGGCATTTCTTATGGAGATCCAGAAGGAAACCTGCACCGTTCCCCTCCCTCGCTCTGATCTGCTCCCACCACAACCTCCCCTTCCCAGCACAGAACACTATGACAGTCTCTTCCTTTGTAACCAATACACAGCCACACTGTCGACAGGAGCAAAGGGCTTTTAGCTAGGTATCCCACCACTAACAGTGGCCATGAGCTGATAGAAATATATTGGTTTAATCCCGTGCTTCAGTGGAAGCTCTCAGAGTTCCCAAGAGGAAGGCTGCATTGTTTTCATTTGATAACCATTTGTGGGTTCTTCTTCACAAATATCACTGAGCCTTTTTTTTTTTTAAGCAAGTTGTGCAATTTTCTGGAATACACCACACCAGTGAATTCCACAGTTCAATTATATGAAAAGAAAATTACATGAAAAATAACTTCAATTAATATCTTCCAGTTTGGGGTAGTGGAGACTATAGTGAAAGGAAAGTTTAGTCATCTGGTCAACCTCTTATACCTGTGAGAAAGAACAGTAGCTCCTTGCTGCACCTCCCTGCGTTTTCCACCAGCAGCACCAGTGAGAAGGTGAGGAGTGCCATGGAAGGAAGGAGGCCTCCCATGAGCCAAGGCCCTTCTGACGGAGTGACAAAATTTTGCAGCAAGTCCTGACTTCCAGTGGATTGCAGAGAGGGAGCTGCTTACTGCATACAAAACCCTGACCCAGAATTAGACTCTCTGCAAATGACTTTGCATGAGGTTCCCCATGAACACGGGGTCTGCAGAGGGGGAAAGACAGCCTGGCTTGGCATGCACCCTGACCACCCCGATGTGTGCAGCTGTCTATATCAGGCTTGCTCCCCTCTGGGGTGGGGGAAGGCAAGGAGACCAGTTATCCAATCTAGGCACTGTGATGTTGCAGTATGGTTGGGTTTAGGGGTGATTCTGATTTAGAGGCATTCAGTCTTTGCCCTACTGGTTCCTTGATCAAGCCCATACACCAAGGCTCTGAACCTGGATTACTGTTTTGCTGAGCACAATCACCATTGCAACAATACCTCATTGGAAGGGTAAAAAGAACTTGTCTAACCACAGTCTAAATGCAGTTCACATTCCCAGATAGTGGATGAATTACTCAGCACTTGGTAAAGTCTTCTTCAATATGAAAGGAGGGTTACATATGAAAGAGCCAACATCTCTGAACGAAAAAAACATCGTGCCTAAAACACGTAACCACCTCAGATCAGTTATCCCTGTCATAACTATTTTGGGACTTTCTGATTAAAATCTGAAAAGTCAGAAGGATCATGAGGCCTCACTTTTCACTGTCTGTATTTGCATGGAAAATCAAGATCAAGCAAGTTTTTGCTTTTCTGCTCCACAGTTTTCTGAACTCACCTTAGCATGCTGTTGTTACATAAGAAGAAGCTCCAATGTAAAGATGGCTTTGAAGACATGTGCAATAGAACTTGATCGACAATGACTTTGGCTGTACAAGAGGGTCTGCTGTTAGAAGAAACCAGACCAAACCAAGTGAAAGCAGCAAAGTTGCAACAAAATAGTGCAAACTCAGCTAATAAATATGCATTAAGCCTGCTTGCACAGGAGGGTTGTGTGAACAAATACTCGAAAGTGAATGGTAACAAGTGATGTCATGGCCAAAGCCCATAGGTTATATAAATTGTAAAAGCAAATATGTGAGTAGTCTTAAAATTATATATAAAGAATCAAGAGTGTAACATGGGGTACTTCTCAGGCTCCCAGCTGACAGACACCTTTATTGCTGGCAATAAAAGCGGTTTTAGTTAGTGTGTACTTCTGCTGCGTTCTTTCCGGTACCCACACACAAACTAGAAGAAAAGAAGAAAAATGCGAGCAAGTCCTTTTAGCTAACAATTTGGTGACTGTGATGGATATGCTCAACTCCTAATCAAGTTGGCTGTAATTTGGTTCAGGCTGATAAAGGCTGATAGTAAGCTTAAGCAATAACTTTTGTATCCCATATCAACTCTGTGGAATAAATAAGAGTATTGACCACCAATGCCTCTGTACTTATTAAATACTTTACATACCTAAATTTATTGATTAGCAAAGTACCTTCCACCACTTCTCTGAACAACATATTCCAATGTTTATTTGTTCTCAGAGTGGAGAATTTTTTCTTATATCCATTGCCTCTTGTCCTACCACCATGCATTTTTTGTGAAGTACTGTAATATTCTTTAGAGCTAACCTTGCTGGTATTTGAAAACTGTAATTAGACTCCCCCTGCACTTTCTTCTCTCTAGACTGAACAAACCTAATTTCTTCATCCTTTTATCATAAGACAAGTGCTACAGCGCTCTAATTATCTTAGTGGCCCTTTGCTGGACCTTTCTTTACTATTGGTGGTTTGTCTTCTGCTTCATTGTTGTTTCTTGGCACAGAGACTTGGGCACTGAC
Source organism: Mycteria americana (assembly GCF_035582795.1). Lineage (NCBI taxonomy): Eukaryota > Metazoa > Chordata > Aves > Ciconiiformes > Ciconiidae > Mycteria > Mycteria americana. The sequence continues at coordinate 7,834,300 of NC_134384.1, read as the reverse complement.
TTTACCTTGTAGAAGTCCAAGACAAAGAAGGCTTTGAGTACTTCAGCTTTTTCTATGTGATTTGTAACTAACATCTCAGGTAAATGTTGCTGCTCTTGGCAGCTCTAAGATTACAAAGAGCAACCACTAATTAATCAGTCAGTATAATTAGAAGGAAAATGACTACCCTGTGATTGTGAACCTGGTTGTGAAGTATTACCTGGTTGTGAAGTATTTTATTAATCTGTCCTAATATTATTAAGTGACCTAATATGAGCTGCTGAGAATACAAATTTGAATTTTATACCTGGTCTGGAACAGAATCAACAGGTTCAAGGCAGTGCAGGGAGGTATGCAGCATCCCAGTGTATGCCCAGCATTTATTGTGTGTATGTGGATCACTCACTCTTTCTGCCTACCTGTCAGTCTCTGCCTTGTTGGGGAGATTTGACACATGGAGATTTTGATCTTTCAAAAGTGATCTGACTTTGAAAGTGAGAAGAGAGAAAGAGGGAAAGGCAGATCATGCACATTTGGGAGATGCAATGTTGTTAGCAGTTATCCCCAAGGAGACAGGCCATGTGTTCTAGTAATCCTAATACCATCTGCCTTGATGATGTTGATACACAAGTGTCCTCCAGGGAGATGATCAACATATGACATCTGTGGAAATAAATACTTCTGTAAGTCTCCAACTGGAATAGATGGCTGCTGTGAAGAAAGTAGTGGTGGTGTTCTGGCTCTGAGGTGTAAAAGGATGTTCACTTTTCTTCCCAGTTAATGGCAGTCATTTCTTCTTTTGGGGAGCAGAGACATTATTTACTGCAGACAGAATCCTAATCACGCTGAATATCACTTTGGCATCTTTTCTTTCTTTATTTATTGCAGATTAGTGTGTTGATGAAGAAATGCAATTTGATGTCCTCAACATACTGAAACAGTCTACGTAGCCATTGCTGCTTGGGTGAGAACACATACCAAATATTTTCCAGCTAAGAATATGAAGGCAATTACCTATTTTGGTACAGATTTTTTTTTCTGTCTGGGTGCATGACCATCACCAATGTATCTTGCTCTTGGCAGACTGCTTTTACAGTCTACTGCTATCCCTAAGTTTATTTTCACATCTAAGAAGACAGAAATTAAGAGAGAGACAAACTTTGAAAAAGAAACTGTGTTTAAAAAAAAAAAGGAAAAGAAAAGAAAAGAAACAAGATATGTCTGGCTTGCTCCTTTTAAAAGTTACCTCCTCTGGAAAGTGTTTTTCAGGATAATTGGTAGTGTTAGGTTTATGGTTGGACTTGATGATCCTAAAGGTCTTTTCCAATGTATATGGTTCTGTGATTCTGTGACCTTGGTCAGTGAGCATGCTGGTGATGGACCTCAGGGTGGGTAGGCAAAGAAGGGAGAATCCCTCTGATGGACAGTGAAGATTTACCTTATACAGTCAGTGGAACTGAGAGAACTATTATCTGACCAAATGTAAGAGTCCTGGTAAGAATGAGAGTAATCAGACCCTGAGCTCCCTTACAGCCCTGATTAGATGTCTGTTGATCACAATAGGACTTTAAACACTTCAGTACAGGTGCAGACACCCACAAGTGAAATGAAGCTTACATTCTGCATCTCTTTCAGGTGAGTGTCCTCTTCAGTGGTATAAAAATTATTTACTATTTTTACATATATAGTTTAAACTATTTCTCTGAGGCTCATTCTGTAATTGAGAGAGAGAGAGAGAAAGAAAGAGAGAAGCACCTCTGAAAAACTGGTGATTGGCATAAACGTACAGAAGGAAAGGTGTTGTTTAAAATCAGAATGATCAATAGTCCCTTTTGACTGTAATTGTCACAGAGGCTGCACCCTTCTCAGGAACTCCTCAGGTGACTTCCTCTATGCAGTCTTTCACATGAATAGTGAAGAGATAATTATGAAGCTAGTGCTTTTGGTATTACTGTAAAAATTTAATGGCTATTTAGCCAGCAGGAAAGTACGTGCATGAGCATTTGAAAAGTCCAGGAAATGTTTTGACTCCAAATCTCTGTGAATTACATATTTTTGTTGTTCTTTTTGGTTTCAGAAACTAGAGTAGGAAGAGCCCAAACTCTGAAAAAATGGAAATCCAGGGTTCAAAGAATGTGAATGTAGCTTTCTGGAAAACAGGGATTACTGTGGTAAACAGGCCTTCAAGGATGTGAGTCCAGCAGTGGGTTCATTAGCAGACCATCACATCCAAGGCTGAGCTTATTCTCTGAACTGGAGTTGAACTGGAAAATGAAGAGCAATAGTAAAGCCAACAGTGGGGTTCATCTTACCCACTTGAAGGTTTGTACACCTCTTAGGTTAAGGCAGTTGTCTAGGAGCACTTTAAAACCAATCAAAAATAAAAAGTATTGTGGTGTTTTAATTCACACACACTGTTTTAAAACTTTCTTTAAGATGAAATTACTCATAACCTATAAGTTATTGTTTTTCTTCATTGACTAGTTGTGGATGCCTGTGGAGATGTTGTCAGTGCCTGGAGTGCACCAAGAATTTCTCCAGCCTCTTGCCAGCAATGGAGGAAAGTGCTTCCATCTCCCACGGCACATCTGAAGCATGGCATTCATGTGGGGTTTGAACAAGGCCCTGCCAGATGCCTGTTGCCTTCAGAAATGTAACAGGAATTCAAATCTGCTGTCATTGGGACAGAAAATAAAAAAATCTTAATTAATCTTCCAGTTCTAAGATGGACTTTTGGAGTGTCTTATCTAGAATCTCTAATCGTATTTCATAATCAATGGAGAAATATGTACCTCCACAGAGTAATTCATCATTCTTTGGAAAAGTGCAAGGTTTATATTTGGGATGAATTATGATCTGGTGGTATCTCTTTCCCTTTTAACAATAGAGGAAGCCTAGAATACTGATTTAGACAAATCCTGTCCTGGGTAGTTTGAAAACAATCTGGTAAAATGACCTACATCAAATTATGAGAAAGATGAACCCTGCCCATAACGTTAGGTGTACTAAGGTCAGTAAAAGTATAACCTTAATGATGGAAATAAATTCCTAACTGCTATTTTGTTACTCAGCCTGATTTAGTGATATAGCTGGCTCTGAGCTAATACAGAATTAGGCATTCCTTATCCAAGCATGCAGCAGCATTTTAACTGGTGTACTTGGAAGCTTGAACAAATGTCTGTGTCCTATTTTGTTTTAAGGCACTTAAGGGATAAAGTGCCACTAAAGTTTTATGGGCTGATGTGATAACACAGAGTCAGGTGCAGAAGAAACAGATGACTAAACACTCTCAAGTATGTATAGATACACTGGAGAAAGCTTCTGATCCACAAGGTCATGAAGGAAGACTGTGGTAACAAACGTGACCTGGAGTTTAGACTGCCTTCAAGAGGTGGCCAAACTTATACCAAAGTACTGATAGTCACATTTTTTTCTGACTCCTCTTCCAGTGTGACATGATCTTTCTCATCTGGAGAGGAGAGTGCATCTGAGCTCCATGGCAGATGGAAATCAAACCATGATGACTGAATTTATCCTGTTGGGATTCACAACTAGTCCTAACCTGCAGGCCATCCTCTTTGTGCTGTTTCTGTGGCTCTTCCTGATGACCCTGGTGGGGAACATAGGGATGATCCTGTTAATCCAGACTGACCACCATCTACACACTCCCATGTATTTTTTCATTAGCAACCTGGCCTTTTTAGATGTGATTTAGTCAACCATCATCACATCAACAGCACTGATGACTTCAACAGCAGAGACCAAAGCAATCACATTCATTGGCTGTGCCATGCAGTTTTTCTTGTTTTGCACTGCTGTTTCCTGTGAATGTTAGCTGCTGGCAGGGATGGCATATGATAGGTTTATGGTCATCTGCAACCCACTGCTTTACACAAACATCATGTGCATGCAATTCTGTGTGCTCCTGGTGCTTGGCTTATACACTGTGAGCTGCATAAATGCCATCATTCAGACTTAGTTGTATTTCACCTGTCCTTTTGCTACTCCAACATCATCAATCATTTCTTCTGTGATGCTCCTCCAGTTCTGAAGCTGTCCTGCTCCAACACCCTTGTCATTGACATTATTCATTTCACCTGCAGTACAGTGGTGGCAATGTCTACCATCTTGATAATTCTCGTGTCCTACGCTTGTATTATAATTATAATTATAATTCTGTATTATAATTCTGCCATCCTAAAGATCCAGTCTTCCAAGGGCAGGCACAAAGCCTTTTCCACCTGTGCCTCCCACTTAATAGCTGTCATGGTCTTCTATGGAACAGTTTCTTTCATGTATCTGCAGCTTAGTTCAAAATCTTCTGTCAATCAGGACAAGATCATCTCTGTTTTCTATGCCTTGGCAAACCCTGTTCTGAATCCCTTGATCTACAGCCTGAGGAACAAGGAGGTGAAAGAGGCCTTCAGGATGACTGTACAAAGGAATTTTTCTTCTCTCTGAATTGAAATGTTGGGTAGGGCTTTTCAGCAGCATACAGGTTTGATTGCATCAAATTTGATGTGTTATAATTCTAACATCTTTGAATTAATTATTTATGTGAATTGTTTCCAGAAAAGGGCCTAAAGAAGCCTCTTTCTTTCCAACAGTTTAATTGTGCTAAACCTAACTTCTAGACAATTCTGGGTTTAAGACCTATCTACCTGTGCCTAGCCCTCTTTAATTGGAGACCTGCACATCTCTCTAAGGGTTTGGTATACTCTACCCTTTCAGATTGAGGGAGTTATCTGAAGGATACAGACAAAACTTAAAGAGTTGTACAGTTCTCTAGGAACTAGTCTTATCCAGCTGATTTATTGTATTGCCCTTCTTCCTGGCACTCCTTTGATCTCTCCCTAAAATCCTTCTCCTTCCTATGGTGGCTCTCACTGCATGACTCCCTCTCTTGCTTTTCTCCAGGATCTTTGTGAGAAACTCCAGTCGGTCAAGTTCATCCAGTTGTGTCCAGCTATCAGGGTGGAGAAATTCTATGGTTGGCACAATTCCCTGCAGTTCTGAAGAACCAGTGGCTTTTCCCCATTCCTAGACTTCCAGTGTTTGCAGTTTAGTTTATGCTCTTGAAAATCTGTTAACAGGGCCATCTCCTTACCTTACGTACTTGGCCAAAATCTGGAATGGTGATTTAAGCTTTCCTTTAGAAAGCTTTTTCCAAGGCAAGTTACCAGGATTCCTCTCAGTCCCACTGTCTTCTCATGTACCCATGCCCAGTCCCAAGGGACAGGAAGGAGTAGGGAGTAGAAAGTTCATCTAGTGTGTGACATTGTTGTGTAGTGAGACATATGCAAGTGCAGAAAAGTAAAGTATATGTGGGCAGACTGAGCAATGGTGGCATAAAAGAAATATTGGAAGTTTCTGGATCACTACTGGGGCTGCATTGAGAGCTCTTCTACACAATGGGTGGAAAGGGACAGTGTCTCAAGAGCAGAGGGGGAACAGTTCATCTGAGGAGTTCCTAGTTGGGGCAAGAACTGCCAGGGGAACACAGGAGGTTCTTGGGATGCCAGGAAAAACTGAAAAGAGCTGACAGTGCCTCTGAATATGGTCAATTATCCAGTCTTTGTAACCAACAGGTAACGAGTGTTACCCAGTGGTGTTCCTTCTCATTCCAACACACAGCAAGATGTTAACAAAAACAACAGGAAGGAAAAGGGAACACAGAATCTCAAACTATTTTCTGGTTTCTTTGAGGGAGACACTCAAAAGAGCAGGAAATATGAATCACTCATGGCCTTCAGTCTGTTGTGAAGATCAGTGTCGTAGCTGTCAGTGTTTCTGGCAAGAAGATATCTTTATAAATCCTTAAATGCTTCTCCAATTAAATAAGTATTAGGCTATTCTCTGAGAAAAATATATCTTGCTGTCCATATTGAGCAACATCTTCATGAGCCACCTCTGGCTGATCTCCTCACTTTGAAATACATGCTTTTCTATCCAGTAAAAACAGTTAAAGCAATGTGAAAATGAACGCTTGAAATTTCATATACAAAAATAACCTAAAGAACTGGCCAGGTCCTTTTTCAGAATTTCGGAGGCTATTCAATGAAGAGGGAACAGCAGCAGTAAACAGCTCATGCTATTGGGTTTAGGTAGAACTCTGCTCTTTTCATCTCCATCAGTGGCTGAAGGCTGAACCTCAGTCTTCAAGTAGAGCAGTAAGGCTGAAAGCACCAAGGGAAGGATTAACTATGTGCCAGACAAATTTTAATTTAATTTAATTTTCTTTAATTTAACCTAATATTGCAGTTAAAATATGGAGGTCTGTCTAAGGGCCCCTATGAGACTGCATCTGGAGCATAGTATCTGGCTTTTGGTCTCCCCAGTAGGGACATGCTGGAGCAAGTCCAAAATGATTAGGTCTGGGAGTGCACGATGTACTAGGAGAAATTGAGACGAACGGCTTCATTCAAGCCTAGAGAAGGCTCTACAGATTTTATTGCTACCTACAGCTGCTCACTAGAAGGGTATAGACAAGATCAAGTCAGATTCTTAGAGGTGTACAGTGATAGGACAAGAGGCAACAGGCACAAGCTGGAGGAGGAGAAATTCACATCAGGTATAAGCAAAATGTTTTTAACACAAGGGTGTTCCAACAGTGGAACAGGCCCAGAGGGGTTGTGAAATCTCTATTGCTGGAGCTAGTCAAATCTTGGCTAGACCATGGCTCTGAGCAACCTGCTCTAAATTAATCCTATTTTGGGTGAGAGGTTGAACCAATGACCTCCAGCAGTCTAGTAATTTCTCATGTTCTTTTTAGTCAGCTAAACTTCAAGCCAGGCCCTAGTTATCTGTCTGCATTATCTGAACTGATATCTCTAGTAGGAGAAGACTTCTGGCTGTGTCACCGTCCCTCCACTGACTGACTCCAGTTTGTACATGCAGTCTTTTCCCATCACACAGGGTGGGTGTTTCACAAAACTTGATTGCCCTTTTCCTCTCTTCAAGCTGCACATTTGCTATTAAAAGTGCAAGACAATGTCTGGGATGTTGATTGTGAAGTCACTTCATTTGTCGCACCCTGGCCAGGTAGATTTTTAAGGTCATCATGTGTGAATCACAAAGACCCTGTAGCAGAGATGACAGTTCAGGGGAAGGCAGAGGCACCGGCAAGTAAAGACAGACAAAGCTGAGGTACTGTGATGTCACTCTTGTTGCAGCAACCTGATTGGCCAGCAGAGGGCAGTCACCGTGAGAGCAATTATGATGGCTCTCTGTTTCACTCATTACCGGGGTGTGCAGTTAATTCCTTTATGCTGTCTCTTCTGCAGATAAAACAGTCCCAGCTCTCTCAGCCTTTCCTCACAGGAGAGATGCTCCAGTCCTATCATCATCTTTGGGGCCCTTCACTGGCTCCTCTCCAGTACATCCATATCTCTCTTGTACTGGAGAGCCCAGAACTGGGCATAACACTCTAGGTGTGGCCTCACCAGTGCTGAGCAGAGGGGAAGGATCACCTCCCTCAGCCTGCTGGCAACAGTCCTCCTTATGCAGCCCAGGATGCCATTAGCCTTCTTTGCAGCCAGGGCACATTGCTGGCTCATGTTCAACCTGGTGTATGCCAGGTCCTTTTCTGCAAAAGACACTCTCCAGCCCCCAGCATATACTGGTAGAAGGGGTTGTTCCTGTCCAGGTGCAGGACTTTGCACTTCCCCTTGTTGAACTTCATGAGGTTCCTCTCAGCCCATTTCCCCAGCCTGTCGAGGTCCCTCTGGATGCTAGCACATCCCTCTGGCATATCAGCCATTCCTCACAGTTTTGTGTCATCAGCAAACGTGCTGAGGGTAGAATCATAGAATGGTTTGGGTTGGAAGGGACCTTTAAAGACCATCTAGTCCGACCCCCCCCTCCACTGTGGGCAAGGACATCTTTCACTAGATCAGGTTGCTCCAAGCTCCATCCAACCTGACCTTGAACACTTCCAGGGATGGGGCATCCACAACTTCTCTGGACAACCTGTTCCAGTGTCTCACCACCCTCATCATACAACATTCCTTCCTTATGTCCAATCTAAACCCACCTTCTGTCAGTTTAAAACCCTCGCCCCTTGGCTTGTCACTACAGGCCTTGGTAAAAAGTCTCTCTTTGTCTTTCTTATAAGCTCCCTTTATGTGTTGAAAAGCTGCAGTAAGGTGTCCTCAGAGCCTTCTCTTCTCCAGGCTGAACAACCTCAACTCTCTCAGCCTTTCTTCACAGTAGAGGTGTTCCAGCCCTCAGATAATTTCTGTGGCCTCCTCTGGACCCGCTCTAACAGGCCCATGTCTTTCTTGCACTGGGGACTCTAGAGCTGGATGCAGTGCTCCAGGTGGGGTCTCACCAGAGCAGACTAGAATGGGAGAATCACCTCCCTCAACCTGCTGGCCACACTTCTTTTGATGCAGCCCTGGATATGATTGGTTTTCTGGGCTGCAAGCGCACACTGCTGGCTCATGTCCAATTTTTAACTCACCAGTACCCCCAAGTCCTCCTCTGCCAGGCTGCTCTCAATCCATCCATCCCTCAGTCTGTTCTGATAGTGGGGATTGCCCCAGCCCAGGTCCAGGACCTTGCAGTTGGCCTTGTTGAATTTGCATGGGCCCATTCCTCCAGCCTGTCCAGGTCTCTCTGGATGGCATCCCTTCCCTCAAGTGTATGTACTGCACCACTCAGCTTGCTATTATCCACAAACTTGCTGAGGGTGCACTCGATCCCACTATCCATGTCATTGATGAAGATATTTAACAGTATTGGTCCCAGTATGGACCCTTGAGGGACACTGTGCATTACTGGTTTCCACTTGGACATTGAGCCATTGACTGTAACTCTTTGGACGTGGCCATCCATCCAGTTCTTTATCCATCTAACAGTCCATCCATCAAACCCATTTCTCTCCAATTTAGCGGCAATAATGTAGTGGGGGACTGTAAACACAGGGTACACTATGCCCCATCGTCCAGATCATTAATGGAGATGCTGAACAGGACTGGACACAGTATTGACCCTTCGGGTACACCACTAGTTACTGGCCTCCAACTGGCCAATAACTGCATTATTTAGCCTGGAGATGTTGAAGAGAGAATCCAATAGCAGATTTTGAAATCCTGAAGTGTGGTGGCAGAGAAGATGGAGTCAGACTCTTCTCAGAGGGGCACAGTGAAAGGCCAAGAGAGAACAGGCACAAGCTGCAAATGGAGAAATCACAACAGAACATAATGAAAAAATCCTTCTCTTCAAGAATATTGCAGCCCTGAAATGGGCTCAGGAAGGACATGCAGTCTTCATCCTCAGAGATTTTCAAGCCTTCACCAGACAAGTTGCTGAACCACCTGGTCTCATTTTGAAGGTAGCAATACTTAGAACAGATTACATGAGAAGATCTTCAGGGGTCCTTTCCAATGGCAATGATTCTGCTAATATTATTTTCAGAAATAATTAAATGTGAGGGAGGTTTCTGTTCCTCATAGCATGAGGGGAATGGAATATATTACAGAAGCAAGTGGGTATTATCACCCCTCGTGAGAGCACTTGAGTTTGTTGGATTAAGCAGGGTATTGGATTTACATGACGAGGTGTTGGCAGGAGGGGCTGCAGGCAGTTCTCTGTGAGAAGAGGCCAGGGGCTGCCCCTGTGTTGGGGACAGCTGGTTCTAGCCAGCTCCAAAATGGACCCAAAGTAATGGGCTGGACAAAGCTGAGCCTGTCAGCAAAGCTGGTGGCATCTCTGTGATAACATATTTGAGAAAAGGCAGAAAATGCCACACAGGGAGAGGAGGAGACAGAAAAAAAAGACTGAGAAAAAACAGGGGAAACACCAAGGTCAGAGAAGAAAGAGGAGGAGGAGGTGCCTCATGGTGGAGCAGATACTCTTGCAGCCCAAATACAACCCATGCCAGAGCAGAGGAAAGGTGTGAGGAGGAAGGAGCAGCAGAGAGGAACTGCTATGTACCAAGTGTAATCCCTCCATCCCTCCTGTGTTGCTCAGGGGGAGTAGAGGTATTGGCAGTGAAGGAATGAAGTTGAGTCTGGGAAAGGGCAGAAGAAATAAATAAATAAAGCTAATTTTCCCCTAGTTGTCTGTTCTGCCCGCAACTATGACTGGTAAGCAACCTCCCTGTCTGTATCTCAACCCACAAGCTTTCTTGTTCCCACTCTTCCTATTGTCTCCCCCATTCCACTGAGAAGGTCAGTGAGTGAGCAGCTGGGTAAGAGTTTGGCCATTAGCCAAGGCTAACCCACCACAAGCAGGGAGAACTAAACATTGGATTTCCCAGGCCTGTAGCAGAAATGGGATCTTAGAGATTAGATTGACAGGGCCTTGGAAGCAGGACATCTAGGGAAGGTTCATTGCCTACATATTGACATCTAGTGCCATTTGAGACAGCTCAGGATATCTGAAACATCTGTGTGGATCTGTCAGATATGAAACAGTACTTACAGGAAACCTACGTATGTCTGAATCAGTGAGTGGAGGCTACTTTCAGATACCTGGGACATCTCAAAAGACACTAGACACATGCATTTTGCTAACTGAATTCTACCCTGGCTCTCTCCATATCTCCAGCCCAATGGAAAGTTTGCTTTTCAGTGCAAATGGCACGGGGTCCCATATAAGTTACTGCAATGGAATCTTTGGGTCCCTGCCTTGGTGGTCAAAAGCTCAGGATGTGAAGACAGTTGGAACTGTACTTTCTCATCACCTTCTCACATGCAGCAATAAACAGAATTGTAACCTGCCAAACTCTCTAATGCATTATCCTTGCTTCTCAGCCTCTGCTGGGGACATAAACACAATCAGCGTTTCGCACCTGCTCATATGAAGGAGATGTTCTGTCACAATTATCCTAATAATCATGTTAATTCTTGTACACTCATTCCCCAGCACAACTGAATTCCCAGTACCTAAATAAATTCTTATCTGACACTGTCTTGGCACCTTCCTGTCTGCAAGGGAGGTGCTCTGGGATGCACAGTCTCATCTTTTGGTAGTTTCCTTCTCTCTGTGCTATCTTTAGACTTCTTTAGGTTCAGATGAGCCATGGACCAGTACAAGTCAGGAACTGACCTGGAAGGCCATCCCCAGTCAGCTAGAAGATTTGTCCTCTTCCCCTCCACATTTACCAGGAACATCTGTAGGACTAGGATTCTCTTCAAAAAAGGAAGCAAATAGGCAATGCAATTATGCATAGGAGGAAGCTGTTTTATCATGATGAGAATGTGTCCTGCACCCTGTGACAGTTGCTTTTGACAGATGCATGTCTCTAGGTTAAGCTTGGCCAGAGGTATTGGTTTTTTCATGAAGAAACTGAAAGGGGATTGATTTTCAGATCGACACATTTAGCCCTTTTCAGTAAGTAGTGCTGCATAAAAAATTAGGAAAGAAGACACCTCCAGAATGAGGCATCCACAGTCACTAGCCACTTTGGAAATTGTCTCATGTATCATTTAGTAATAGACACCAGTGGCAGTATGACATTTCAGTAAAAATTACAGTTTCTTTTGAGGCATCTGCAAATAGAGGTGTTCTGGCACTTTGACATTTTGCTATGTCCACATGTCTGCCACTGGAGATGCAAATGGTGTGTGAACCAAAGTACTAATGTCTTAAAGAGCTGTATATGACTAATTTAGTAGGTATCTGAGAGCCAGAACCCCAGGCTGTAAACTGCTACTTCACACAGTGGGAACAAACATGGGCCAGAATGGCTCCCAGTCCTGCCTTCTAAACTACTAGTGTGCCCTTCCCTAAGCTCACTATGCAAACATAAATTCTTTTTTACCAGTCTCAATGCCACTGAGTATACCTTGAAGTGTGGCCCTTGAGAAGCATCCATCCTAGCTTAGCCTCTAGGACAACATCACTCCCAGCCCCAGGGTAACAGTAAGCCACTGTGCTGGTTTTGGCTGGGATAGAGTTAAATTTCTTGATAGTATGGAGCTGTGTTTTGGATTTGTGCTGAAAATAGTGTTGATAATACAGGGATGGTTTTGTTATTGCTGAGCAGTGCTTACACAGAGTCAAGGCCTTTTCTGCTTCTCACACTGCCCCATCAGCAAGTAGGCTGGGGGTGCACAAGAAGTTGGAAGGGGACACAGCTGGGACAGCTTTGGACTTCTTTAGGTCCGTCCCTTCCTGACCAAAGGGACACTCCATACGATATGATGTCATGCTCAGCAATAAAAGCTGGGGGAAGAAGAAGGAAGGGGGGACGTTTGGAGTTATGGCATCTGCCTTCCCAAGTAATCATTACATATGATGAAGCCCTGCTTTCCTGGAGGTAGCTAAATGTCTTCCTGCTGATGGGAAGTAGTGAATGAATTCTTTATTTTGCTTTGCTTGTGAGCACAGATTTTGCTTTACCTATTAAACTCTCTTTACCTCAACCCACAAGTTTTCTCACTTTTACCCTTCCAATTCTCTCCCTCATCCCACCGGCGGGGAGAGATCGAGCGACTTAGCAGCCTACTGGGGTTAAACCACGACACCCACAGAAGGTAATTACAGCCTTTGATCCATGAAGTGTCCATAACCCCAATCACCAAGCTGGTGAGTGCCTCAAGATTTGGTAACTACGGTATCCTAAAATTAATGCATGTGTAGCCAAACCCTCATTTAGAGCAACCTGAGGTGACCTCAGTTCTTGCGATTACCCAAAAATGCAACCCTATAGCAACCCTACCCTCAAATCATAGGACAATTCTAAATTGCATCAATAGAATAAACCTAAGGCTGGTCCTAACCCATAGGTAACTATAATTTAATTGTAAACTCAGTCTTTTATGTTACTGTAAATGTGACTCTTGGTGTTTTCCCAGCCTTTACTCATAGGTAAATCCCAGTTCAACTCCTATGGCAACCACAATCATGATCTCAATGCTATCACTAAATTTCTTTCTTGGAACAACTCTGTCCCTGACTTCTGGCGTTTGGAATACTGAACTGGGGATTGCTGGATTGTCTGTGGCATGCCCATGCCCCAGCCTTGCAGGGCTGGTGAAATAGGTACTGGCATCCTCCAGGAATTGTCTTTGGCTTTTGGCCCACTTCCTTATAGGCTTGTTACTGTAAAGGCCTCCCACACTTCCCAGACATGCTTGGCTAGCCAGTTGGTCCTCCCCCTGGGAGGAGGCTGGCATTGAAGGCAGTCCTGACAGGCAGACAGCTCAAGTCGCTTTGGCACTTCCTTGCTGTGGACTGCATTATGAGAAAGTCAATGCTCTTCTTTGGCTTCCTTCTTGTCTACCTTGGCCTGGCTCTGCCAGGCACCCAGGGAAAAGTCATCCCCCGATGTGACTTGGTGAAGATCCTACGTCAGCATGGCTTTGAGGGCTTTGTTGGGAAAACTGTAGCTGACTGTGAGTATAATGAGCTCCCATTGCACCTCTCTGCCTATACCACCCTTGTTCCTCTCAGCTTCTTTGTAATCTTCCAGCAGTACTATTTTATCCCTCCATTCCTTTGACTTCATCATCTCTTCCTCATCCCCTTCCTTGCCCCCTTCTATTGCTTACACAACAAATACCTATCCAGAGCTTTATCCTTCCAAGCATTTGTCCATCAATTTCTCAGACTTACGATATCACCAGTTTAATTACTTCTCCAGCTCTTCATTCATCCTTGATCTATTCATCTCTTTCCTCTTATTTACCCTGAGCATACCTTGATATTCCTCCTCTGGGCTCTCTCTTCCTGCTGCAGGAATCTGCCTGGTGAAACATGACAGCAGTTACAACACTAAAGTGTTTCATGGCAATGGTGTGAGCAGGGACTATGGGATCTTTCAGATCAACAGCCAGTTGATCTTACTCATGCGAGGATGGCAAGACCCATGGATCCAAGAATGTCTGCCATGTCAGTTGCTCAAGTAAGTGGTGGGACAGAACAAAGAGCCTTTCTTCATCCACTCTATGAAAGTACCCTGATCTGTCCATGACATCTGCCTAGCAGCTGCTCTGGGCATTTCTCTCCATGTGTCCTTCTATTCATCCATTTCCTCAGTATCCCACTCACCCTTCCTGATGAACACCTTTCCCTCTGCCCATCTATCCCTGCTCTCCCTCTACCCTTCTTTCCTCCATACTGACTTTTTCTCCCTTCTCTACAGAATTTCAAGATGATAATACTGAGGATGATATTCGGTGTGCCAAGAAGATTGCTTTCCTCAGTCCCTCGTAAGGATATTTGCAGTGGGCACTGGGGAAGACTGGGCAGAGGAGACAAAAGAAAATCCTACTATTGACTGGGGAGGGGGGAGAAATGGGTGAGAAGCTGTATTTGGTAAAGTTTAGCACAGTCCTTCTCCTAGAGCTGAAGGGAGAACTGAGGAGTCCTGGCTCCCAGCACCTGCTCTAACTCCCTAAGTTTCCCTCCCCTCCCAGAGCTCTCCCTTTGGTTTCCTTCCCCTTCCCCCAGCTCCCTAGATTGAGCTCATCAGAGTTTTCATTGATTCATATCTTTCATGCCCAGCTTTCTTCACCCAAGACTCAAAGACTAACCAAGTTTTTTTTTTATAACCAATTCAATCATTATCTAACTTCTCAAATTAAATCATGTGTTTCTTTTCCAGGTATGTCTGGAGAGACAATTGCAAGGGCAAAAACCTGAGTTCCTATGTCAAGGGTTGCTAAATCACTACATAAGCAGCAGCTATTTTCTCAGGATCACCAATGGTGAAGAGTGAGGGTGTATGGAGCAGAGGCTAGGGAAAATGGATGGGTGTGGGGAATTAAAAGCAGCATATTATTAAGGCAGAAAGGGTGCTGGCTATTGTTAACACTATGAGGACTTTGTGCTACTGCAATGCAAGTAGAGAACTTAAAGGCTGATGGCTTAGTAGAAACAAAGCTTAGCAGAAGTGCATTACAGGTGGAGTTTCAGCCATTTACTTGCATAATTCTGTCTCTAGATTTTAACTAACAGGGCTTACCAACGTTTATGGTTTCTCTCTCTTTTTGTCTCTTTCTCTCTTCTCCTTCATGCCTCCCTTCCTCCCATCCTCCTTCCCTCCCTCCCTTACCTTCTTTCATTCTTTTGTTCTTTCTTATCTGAGCGTAGAAAATACAAAAACTAATGAATGCTGTATTAGTTATAAGACTTGCATAACTGCAGCTGCCTTATAACTAGGACACAGTCGCTGACTGAGGTGGATAATACAGCTGGCTAACGGAGAGAGACGACTGCTGAAACATGACCTTGCTCCTTAAATTTATCCAAGCATATGCTCCTGGCTGGTGTGAGAGATAGGGTATGGACATCTGGCCTGGCTGAATATGGCTTTTCTTATCATCCTTTGAGGTATCAGATCAAACACAGTCTAGGAAAGATGCAGGCAGCATCTCTGTGAGGAAATAATGGGCTGGAAAGCCAGTTAGGAAAGGGAAATGTTTTGCCATTTAGGTCACGAGTCCTTTTTCCAAAGGCTGAATCCAGAAACAGTGCACAAATGGAAGGTGACAATACTGAAACCATGTTTGCTTATATGCTTCATATACTTATATGCTTTGTTCTGCTGCTTGGTGAGCAGTGACTGCTTTTATGTTTATGGAATAAAGGGATGCTTTAACTCTTGTCTTATGTGAATGTATAAACCAACTATGAAAGGCATGTTTATTTAGATGGCTGAATAATAAAAGAAAATGCTCTAAGTAGCCTTGCCAGAAGACCCTCTTCCCAGCTATGGGGCAGACGGTGGCTCTTTCCCCTCCCATGACCCAGGAGACTTCATTCTCTCATTAAGTAACTCAAGGCAGAGCTATTTTACTGCTGGAGTCCATGAGGTTTTTGGGAAAACTCAAAAAAATTTGAGTCAAAGCCTCATCATTGTCTTCAGTGCAGGTACTTTCCATCTATTTGGGGATTTGAACAAACCTTCTTATCTGAGGTTTTGGCTTGTGGGTTCAACCCTGGTAAAGGGATGCTTTCTGCCTACCTAAAAATCAAGACCATGTGTGCATCTCCAAGGGACATAGTCAACAAGAAAAGATCGGGGTTGTGGAAGTAAACTCTCTGCAAATGAAACATGTCCCTGCTAGGGATTGCTGAATCCTGCTGCAGCTCCATAATGCCAGGTCCAACCAGGAGCAAGGCTCAGCACGGGTTCCCAGTAGGCACACACACTCCCGCACACAGAGACACCAACACTGTATACACATGTATATGTGTATATATACACACATAAATACACATATATATATGACTGGCCACACAGATTAAGACATACACACTCAGCACTCACAAAAACACAAACAGCACCAGTGGCCCCCTCCTGTTCCCTCTCTGACTGATCAGAATACGTGTCCCTTAGTCCTTGAGTGGGAAAATATATTTACACACACATATGTACACACACACACAGAGGTGTGCAATGCAGCTCCCTCCAAGCAGCTGGGTCAGACCCTCTGGCCGGTAGCTGCCCCTGGATCCCACCCAGTCTCCCCAGTTGGTGGCACCTGGACACACCAGCCCCCGAGGCCGCATCCCACTCTATGCTGGCAGAGACCCTCACTCACACAAACACACGCGTGTGTGCCCGTGCGGGTCTCAGCTGCCCCCACGCCAGCTCGCGAATTCCCGTGGTCCCTCCAGCAGCCACCTGCGCCCGTGGCGTCGGGGGAGCGCTGACAGCCCATCTCAGTGGTGGCCCGGAGCGCTGCTCCCGCTCCCGGGGCGGGCCGGGGGCTCTCCAGGGATGCGTCCACCCGGCGCCGCAGCAACTCCCACCGGGGCCGCGATGCCGAGAGCGATGCCGAGAGCGAGGCCGAGAGCGGGGCGGGAGCGGGGCGGGAGCGGGGCCGGCCAAGGGGCGGGAGCGGGGCCGGCCGAGCTCGGGACGGCCTCCCCTTCCCGCTGCCGCCCGGCTGCGGGCAGCGCCGCTCGGTTGGGCTGGGCTGGGCTGGGCTGGGCTGGGCTGGGCTCGGCGGGTCTGCTGAGGGGAGAGCCCAGGCCAGGGGCAGCTGCGGTCCGGCCGCCTCGGAGCGGGTGTTTGCTCCGGCTCCTGCCTACCCCCGCAGCCCCGGCCGGCGGCCCCAGGCTGGTTCTCCCTGCCCCGGGCACCGACAGCGCGGGAGGAGCCGCTGCCGGGACTCCAGCTGAAGGTTCCTGGCGGTAGTCGAGGCCTTTGGCTGGCGCGTGTGGGAGGGAGAGACTATGGTGGGCCCGGAGCGGGACAGGCTGCCTGCAGCCGTCTGTCTGTCCGGCTCAGGCAGCCCCGAGGGACAGGCAGGGCAAAGTCCTCCGGGAGCCGGGTGTCGAAGCAGGGAGGTGCCTGGGCTAGGGAAAGGGGAAGCTTTCAGGAGGTGCATTGAACACACGTCTGTGTGTGCCAGGAGGTGTGAGGTGTTCGTTGGTGTGGTCACTGCTGGAGAACGGGCAGCACAGGCAGCGTTTCCATCCCTGCTCTTCACAGCAGCAGGAGAAGCCCACCTGGTGTGGCAGGCCTCCAGCATGGGCTCACTGCGTTTGGGGCCCTTCCTAAGGCCGTGTCTTTGTGTGATGATAGAGCAGGAGATGATAAAGGCCCACGTAGTGTGTGAGGAAGACGAGGATGGATGTGAAGAGGTTTCACGAGGAAGGATTCTTTCCCTGCTGGGCAGGTAGGAACACCTCCGTCAAGCAGAGCGCTGCAGTGTGTTTTGTTGAAGCCATATCAGGTTGGTGGTTGCCAGCACAGCCCTGTGCAAAATACAGAGCACAGCAAGGTGGTGAGCGGTTGCCAGCAGGGGCATAGAGGAGATCAGAGAGGCCTTGAGTGTCCTCTCCACAGGCCCCTGCCTGCACCAGGCTGCGCAGCCCTAGCTCGCACGCCCTGTCCTCTTCCTCTGAGACTTCTCCAGGGTGAGTCAAAGGCCAGATGTTTTTTCTCAGGCTCACCACTAGATGGGCCCCACATCCTTGCTGTCCCTGGGACAGGTTCTCCTGCACAGAGGCAGAAGCAGAAATACAGCTCCTGGTTTTCACCACGGTTTAGGGGGAACGAGGACTAAATGAGAAATGGGAACACGCTTGGGCCTGCCTCACATGGAGACAGGGCTGGAGCCCTCAGCAGGAATTATTTGACTCTGATTTGCACAAAATGCGCTGGAGTGGTGTAGGAGGGGGCAGGTTACTAATTTAACCCCTTTACAATTGAGGGCCCCCTCCTCCAAAGTGCATCAAAAGTGGCTGGAGCAGCTGCAGGAGTTGCTCTCCCATGCTGTCTCCCTGTCTTGGGCAGGGAGTGGTCAGTTCCCTCGGCACTGTGGCCCTCCTGGCCCTTGACACAGCCTGCTGCACAGCTGCAGAGGTATTTCCCTCCACAGTGGAATGAGCCTGCAAAGCAAAGGAGCGGAAGCTTTGAGCAAGGCAGTGTGGTGCAGTGGGTAGATCAGCTCCCTGGGATGCGTGGAGTTGACTGGGGCACAGCTGGTCAGTCACATTAGACTGTAACATCCCTGTAGGACAGGGGTACCATTTGCCATGGGACATAACTGTAAGTAATAAGATCACTACAATTATTTTGCTGACTCAGTCCAGGAAACCCCAGGAGAACCCCAAGATCAACCCTTCCTGGTGCCTCAGTTTCCCTTGCTGTGAAGAGGTGCTGATAACCTCCCCCTCTGCCTGCCTTCCAGCTCAGGAGTTACCATAACTGTTCACACCATTCATCCAGTTGGGCTTTCCCAAGCCCAGCTGGACTAGCAGGACACAATCCAGCCTAGGCTTGTTGGGTCCCTGCATCCCCAGGCATCCTCCATACCCTGCAAGCAGGACTGGGGAGGTGAGGCTGAGTGAGGGGTTGTTTGGGTGACTAGTGCCAGCCAAGGGTTTCCTCTGCCCCTCCAGAAAAGCAAGCCAGAGCACTTTTTGGACTTGCCATGATTCCCTGGAGCTCTGAGGTTGGGGTCAAAGTCCCTGTCATGAGATGGGCCCAGCCCCAGAGGCCCCTACAGCCCCCGGATCACAGGGTCCAGGGCTTTACTGAGCAGTTTGCACCAAATGAAGGTGAAATCCTGCAGAGAGAGGGGACAGATCAGTTTGTGGGGTAGCCTTCTTTGGGAACCGGCCAGAGTCGGGTTCTCCATCTCACCCTGAATAATGCGATCCAGCAAATGGGGTTGCATGCATTGCCCCAGGCAGCCCAGCTTGCCAATTCGGGCAAGGAAGGCTGGGGGAGCTGGGGAAAGAGCTGACCTGGGACAAAGGTGCTTTTCTTTCAGAGCCGGTGTGCCCAGCTCTGGGCAGCCTGTTCCCACCCCCAGCCCGGGTCAGTGGCATGCGAAGCACCCGCCTGCCTCCTGATGCGCCGGGTAAAGAAGCAACAGCTGCAGGGGCCCTTTTGCTGCCTCAGGAGCTGTGACAGCACCCGGGAGCCAGGCCGGGATCTAAATTTAAACTCATGCTTTGTGTGTTTGTACATGCAAGTGCAGGCTCCAGCCCCCACTCCCCCACTGCCTCCCCTGGTGCACGGAGGAGACAGACTCTGCAAGGAGTCTGTCCAGAGGAGAGCCAGCTGGCTGGGACCCGGGGAAGGGAGGCTTGGCCGTGGGGCAGGAGGGGAAGAAACGACTAGGGGAGAAACACCATGGAGCCTGCTTCTCCCCAGGATGACGTGAAGAAGAGGCAACAGAAGGAGAAGTCCAAGAAGCCGGTGCCACCACCAGCCCCCCGGCCAGCCAGGGCTCTGTTCTGCTTAACCCTGCAAAACCCGCTGCGGAAGGCATGCATCAGCATTGTGGAGTGGAAGTATCCTTCTGGCTGCGTGGGCTTGGGAGCACCTGTGTGTGTGCCAGTGAGCAGGGGTGCTGGGGAGGGGTGCTGGGGAGCAGGACCCCATGGGCTGCAGGCAGGAGAGCTGTCAGCCCACTTCAAGCCTGTTCTGGCTGCCTCATCGGGTCTGTAAAAGGCAATGAGGCACTCGGGGAGCCCTGGTAGGATGAATTGGCAAAGGCAATGGCTATGCAAACTGAATGGGCTTCCCCCATGAACAGGCTTGTGGGGGAAGCTGGGGCTGAGAAGCGGGTCAGGCCATGGGGCATTCAGTAGTGTGGTGCAGGGGCAGGCAGGGACAGCCTGGGTGGCCAGGGACTTGTGGGAGTGAACATGTCTTGTACTGGCAGGAGCTGTGCTGGGGAGAAACAGGGGACAGCCCGCTGGGAGGGGAGAGAATTTGGCATGTAAGGAGGGGGCACAGTGCCCATCCCGGGGTGGGGATGGGGCCAGGCAGAGGAGGAAGTCCAGGCTGGGGGAGTGGGAGCTGAGGATGGAGCTGGGGACAACAGGCTGCACCAGGGGAGAGGTTTGGGGGTGGGTAGCGAGATCATGGCGAGCTGCTTCAGATGGCTCTTTGTGTGTGTCACCGCTTGCCTGATCCTGCAGCTGCTCCCTGTCCTGGCGGTAGGGGCTGGCCAGCATCCCCCAAATCCTTGCTGACACCATTGTCCTCTCAGCCCCCCTTTCCCATCCCTCTCTGGCACTTCTGTCACAGGTGAAGGCTTTTGTGAGTGATACTGTTCAGAGGGACTGTTCAGTATTTCTCTATGCCTCTGGCTTAATTTATGGGTGGGTTTTGGGCTATTGCTCTTTGATTGGTCATCTTTTCACTCTGGCATTATAGGTTGGAAATACCAAAATGTCACGTTTCTGCCACCCATCCAGGAACTATTTTAGGCCATTAGATATTGCCTTGTTCACCTGTATTTTATGGAAGGGAAGAGGATGGGAGATGAAACATTTCACTTTGGCTTCAGCAAAACATTTGGGCTCAAGCAAAGGCAATGGAATTTGAGGATGTTTCCAGCCAATCCAGTTCTTCCACCCCAACTTTTCTCATTTCAGTGGCTGAACCTATCTGCATGTTCCTGGCCTTGGCAGGATCATCCCAGCCCTGGCCAGGCTTTGTTCCTCTTTGAGGTGGCTTGGTCGCCTAAGGACTTCAGGGCCAGGCCCTGCCCTTAGGAAAGGCTGGTTGTGTTGCTGGACACGTAGTGCTGTGGGGACACCAAAACCACGCCCCCACACTGCCGGAGATGCCATCTTCTTCAAAGCCCAGGGTGCCTGTTTGCAGGCACTCAGGACATGCTCACACCTCTGGTGGTGCTGTGCTGGCCATGGATTTTGAGCCCTTCTTCCTTCTCTGCAAAGGGGCTCTCTGTCCTTCGAGGAGAAGGAGCAGAGCCAAAATTGGGGAATTCTCCTTTTCTGCTTCTCTGGCACAAGGACTGGGTTGTTCTACAAGCACATGGAAGGGAACTGTGTCTGTGTCTTAAATAGGCACTGAGGATGGAAGAAACTTGTGCATACGCCCTAGTGGCAGGGGAAGAGCTGGAAATAGGACTTACATCTTCCAAAATGCTCAAACACATTCCTCCTCCTGGGCCAATGCATGCCAGAGAGAGTGTGTAGCACCGTGGGAGTCTTTCCCACATTGGTGTCCTGGAAGGGGAGTGTGGAGGGGAGAGGTGAGTGTCCCACTAGGAAGGGTGCAGGTGGTTCTGAGCTGTGCGGGACAAATGATCCAGGGCATCAGGTTTCTCCAGCGCCTCTCTTGCGCCTGGCTGTATTTATACCCAAATGCACCTGGCTGCCCTTGTTCAGGGATCAGGGTTTGCAAGGCATGACAGGGTCATTCCAGTTCCTGCGGGTTGTTATGGGCTTCAGGGCCAGGCAAGCTGCCAAAGGGAGATTAGCTGTGACCATTTTCTGTGGGGATACCTGGCATCTGGGTTCAGTATGGCAGTACACATTCCTGTTCCTTGGGCCCATCTCTGTTGTATAGCTTCTGCTGTTGGAGCACAAAGCTGAGCCACAGGAGTGGGACAGGATCTTTTCCAGGCAGTTGGAGAGTGGGGAGTATCACTGCATTCAGCCTAGGGTAGGTGAAAGTCAGGCTGGCTTGAGGCAGAGGGATTTTTATGATGAAGTTTTCTCACATCTCAAAAACCACGTTTGTTAGCACAAGGAAATCTGGGTACTCTGCAAATTCCTGGGTATTGCATGTTCGACAGCTAGCCCAGCAAGTTGATGGTTGTTGGGACACGTCTGGCTTTGTGGTGCCACCCTGGTATTCCAGGTTCGTTTGCAGCCAGGGGGACTTCAAGGCAGATGGGTGAGGAGTCTGGGGACCCTGGAGGACCACAGAGCTGCAAGGCACTAAGGGCCTAATTCCTGCTGCAAGGCAGACGTTGGGATCCTTGGGTGCTGTGTGACAGGAGGCTGCTGGAGAGAAAGAAGTGAGATTGCTGGACAAGGAGATGAGGAGGATGTTGAGGCTCTGGCTCAGTGGCAAGAGGCAGAGACACCATGTCCAGTGACATGACATGCCTCTTTTTTGGTTCAATCTGTCCCACTGCATTTCTACCTAATAACAGTGCCAGACTCACAGACTTGCAAGCAGCAAGCTGATTCCAGCTCCAGTTACAAGATAGGTCACCCTTCAAGGAGGAGGAAATAAGTATGTGACTGTTTTCCCAGAGCAGGGGGATGGGCAAATGCTCTTTCCCTTCTGCATGTCAGTGGCTAATGTGGCAGAACCTGAGCCATGATTCCTGTTCCTCTTTCCACAGTGCTCTCCAACTTGCTCCATGATGCTGAATGGTCCCTGCACCCCTCCACCATCGCAGGCACGTGGAGACTGGGATGAGTGTTGGCAATGTTCATCTCGCCCTGTCAGAGCAGGCAGGGAAGCCTCTAACCTCTGGGCTCTGCCCCATTACCTGGAACACAGAGGGGAACAGCTTTTCCAGCTGACTTTAGTTTTTAAAGTGTCATCAAGCTGATGGACAGAAGGGTCCAGAAAAGGCAAAATAACCTGTGATGAGAACAGGACACAACTGACAGCACTGAGCCGGTTCAGCAGGCCAATATGGAGAGAATGCTCCCTAGGTGCCCCTTGCCCCATGATGATGGATTGGACAGTGGTATGGCCACCGCAGCCCAAGGCAGGCCTCAGCATAATTATCGGGAAAGCTGAGCTAATCAGTTGATTAACCATGGCGTAGGGTAGTGCCAGTATGGCTGCAGGGCCTCTCTGCTGGGGTACTGAGTCTCGAAGGCTGTGCTGGACTCTGTAGTGGCATCAGTCTGCATGGCTGAGCTGTAGGTGTTCCCACAGAGCGTGTTCCTGGGAACTATTCTTTGGAAGGTCTACCCTAAGTGAGATGGGGATGCTGGGAAATCCTGTCTTGTACTGGAACCTCTGTACCCACTGGATGAGATTTACCAGTT
Source organism: Mycteria americana (assembly GCF_035582795.1). NCBI lineage: Eukaryota > Metazoa > Chordata > Aves > Ciconiiformes > Ciconiidae > Mycteria > Mycteria americana. The sequence goes on along the minus strand of NC_134384.1, from coordinate 7,811,134 downwards.
TGCCCATGATGGCAGGTTGGTACTTAGAGGTGGGGATGGGTATGAGAGCTCTCAAAACAGTTTATGGGGGTAGACACTGGCTGTGGTCATAAGTGTGGATGTTGGCTGGTAGGACAATGGAGAGAAGAGGGGGCTGGAGGGGAGTGTAGTGATTTATGTCACTGTTGATTTACACTGTAGGTGGGTCTGGCCCAGTGGGCAGCTGGACCAACATTTTCATTTCCTGCATCTGCTTTTACTTTCAGTGGCTTCCAGGGGTACAGGTAAGGCAAGTGGATCAGGGACAACCGAGATGTACTTGTCAAGAAACATTATCAGCCAGGAAACTTTGAGATTAGCATTATGACCAAAAACATTTGTTGTAGGTTTTTGTGTCATGCTGTACCCAGCTGTCTTCTGGCAGCACAAGGCCAGTAGATGAGTGGAAAAGATCCCTTTGCTTTTAGGTATGTGCATAGCTGTATGGTGTGGTGGCTAGGCACAAGCACTTCAGAGCTGCAACAGGGCCTGGATGTGACCAGCACAGGGGCAGCAAAAGATGATGGCTGTCTTCTTCTGACCAGATGTCTACTGCACTCCCAGGGTACCACAGGGTGGCAGCTTTGGACCATGCTGGGAGGAACAGAGAGTGGGGCGAGAGCCTGGCTGTGGGCAAGGTCCTGGAGCCAGAGTTTGAGCTCTTTTGGAGCTTCAGGAACATGATAGCTGAAGCTTGACCATGAGGTTTCAGTGGCCCAGCAGAGCAGTGACAGCAGCAGGAGCCTGGGAGTGATCAAGTGCCTGTCCTAGGGCCTTCAGGGAGAAATAGCAAGTCACCCCATTTGTTCAGAGATGTCATAGGGCCCAAATAGCACAATTCCACCTTCTAGGGAGTGAGACGGAGCTCAGGCTGAGCACTCTGGTTACTCGCAGCCCGTGGCACTCCTGGGGACAGTCACACAAGCACTGCCTGCACTGAGGCACTGAGGCTGTAGGACACCTGGGGATGTTAGCAGCTGGATATTCTGCTAGAGGAGACCTTGGCTGAGCTGTCTTCCCCCTAGATACCTTCTAGTCAGGGAGACACGACCCACCTGAGATCTGCTGCTCAGCAGCATCTCCCTCATGAACGCTGAGTACAGAGGGAGCCAGGGCCAGCATACTGCAAAGGGTGATGCTTTGCTTAAGTGCCTACATTATGCAAGAGGGTCCTGACCCTTCAGGATGATTCACTGAAGGATAATGAGGGGGAAACTACGAGCTCTCCCATCCTGTCGTTATTCCTCCACTGCAGCCTCTTAATTTGTGCCCCCTCCCCATATGTCCTGTGCCAAAGCTGCTCCTCTCCGGCAGCCATGCCCTGAGTGTCCAGGCCCTGCGCCTCATCCTGGCCCATTCCCTCCCTCCCCGGGGACCCAAGAAATGGGCAGCAACTGAGGGTGTGCAGAGGGTGAAGTCTGACTGCTCTCTCTGGTTCTCTGCCCTAGTGGAAGATTGTTTCCCCATAGCCAGTGGGGTTTCCCCACACATACCCAGACAGAACAGGACAGGGCAGGGCTGTACCTGCGTTTTTGTTCCTGTCTCCACTCCTTAATGCTTCCTCTCAGACCCTTTGAGATCATCATCCTCCTGACCATCTTTGCCAACTGTGTTGCACTGGCCATCTACCTGCCGATGCCTGAGGATGACACCAATGTTGCCAACTCCAGCCTGGTAAGGAGCAGCCTTTTCTGCTGTCCTGCTGACCCTCCTCGCTGGACAGCCAGGTTCTCGGCTTCCAGGGCTCTGCGGAGCTGGTCCCTCAGTGTGGCATGAGTGCAAGATGGTAATACCTGTAGTGGGGGCATCTGCTGCTGCCCTGTGGGGTGCAGTCAGGCGTCGTTGGTCCAGTGAGAGATGCTGCAAAGTCAGAGGGAGGCAGAGTGGTGGAGAAACTGCTGCAAAATGAGTTTTCGGAGAGGCTGAAACCACGCCTAGTTTGAGATCAAAGGCAGCAGATTGGTGTGTGAAGTAAACAGGAAGGAAGAATTGATGCCAAAAAAAGAATAAATTCCCTCAATTTTTTATCATGACACTTTCCAAAGGAAACATCCTGTTCCAGAAGGGCTGAAATGTTTTGTTTCAGCAGTTTTGGAACAAAATTTTCTGACCTTTCATTTCAAAACTGTATTTTAAATTTGGTACTTTTTATTTAAGAGGGGAAAAAACCCCATCTCTGTTAAGCAGAGAGGTTGCTCCTTTTCATTTCTTTTTTTTTTTTTCCCCAGTCATTCCATTTTGCCTGGAATAAGATGTTTTGATGTGATCCAAATCAATAGTTTGCACTATTTTTAGTTTCCTACCCCTTTCCCCTCTTCAGATCCTCATTATGGTTCAATCCACATTGATTTCCATTGAGAGTCTGAGTTTGGTGACGGAACCAAAGCATCTAAATATGCCCTTTTTTAATGACATGTTCTCTTCTGCTAATTTCAGGACCCCTCACTGTTGGGGTGGGGTGTGTTGTGTGCAGGTATTGCTGGCAACTTGTGACTTAAAAAAGCACCTCTCAGGTTTTTGCCTGTTCCTTAGAGACTCTGCAGGGAAAAATATTAAAGCAGTCAAAGAATCTGAGATACAAAATATGGTGGGTTTCTTCCCTGGCCAAGAGGGCATAACAGGATTTGAAAGGTGCAGTTATCTCAGCTGAGCAATTAAAGAGGCAAAGCAAAACTGGAGCAGGTTGAGCATGGAAAGCAGGAGGTGGGGGCAGCGGGGACGGGGGCTTCCCGCTGGGAGGGGTTTTGGGATTTGGCTGAGACAAGGACGCCCGCGAGGGCAGAACTGGAGAAAGCCCAGTGGCATGTGGCAGTGTGGCATGACGGGGCTGACAACCGGGCAGCAACCCACCTCACAGTGCTCCTGGGTAGGGACTGATGCTACCCAAGAAGGACCAACAGCCTTTCCCATTAATGGGAGGCAGGCAGGTACATAGTGAGTCATGCAATCTATAAGTGAAATTTCGTCTATTTATATTTATTGTATATTAGATTACTTATGCTATATCCTATTGGGGGATTTTTCAGCCTGTTGCCATGCCAACAGCCCTCTGCATCAGGAGCCTGGCAGCCCCAGGCCTCTGTTCTTTCATCTCTGCTCTGCATGTCCCTTTGTTATTGTGTTCTGGTGGCTTTGTAGGAACAATCCCAGCTAAGAGCTGAGCCAGACCCCATTCACCTCTGGTATTGGGCTGTGCTCTGCACGGGGCCCGCAGGTAGTGCAACAAAGGCTTGTTGGAGGCATTTCTTCCTGCAGCAGAGAGGTGCTGCAATGCATTTAATCTCTCCCTGTCACTTTTTAAATTGTCTCTCTAGAGAGGGTTGCGTATATCTAAAGACCTTGAAATTGTTGAGGAGGCAACAATTTCAAGTATGAGGGAAAACTGAGTCAGAGCAGTGAGAACATTGCCCCACATTGTTTGTGGAAGCAGGATCGAGGCTCACTCTCATCAGAGCTCACTCCTGATGAGAGTCCAGCCCGAGCTTCCTTCAGAGAAGCCTCCTGCATCCCAGGCACTTAATGCAGTGAAAGCCACTCTACTCTAAACCTGGGGGTCTCCAGCAAGGAAAGTCTCGGGAAGGGAGGATCTCCTGGGAGACCTCTGCTGCCGCTTTCTTCCAGCAAGGCTGGAAAACCTGTAGAGCAGCCACGCTTGTGACTGTCTTTCCAGGACCACCCGGGGAAGATTTGTACACAGAGTTTACACTAGATTTAGAATTAGTCTCATGAAAGCTTTGTTAACCAGAACTCATTTTGGGGGATGAAAAAAGTATATTTAATAACCTGTAAATCTTCTGTGAATCCATTTTGCTTTATCCTGGAAGAAATACATTTGTTTAATTTCAACATATTTCATTATTATTCCTTTTAGATTAGATTTCTTCTAATCCACAAGATTTTTTTTTGTAATGCTGTTTTTGTCTAATTTTGTCTAATTCTAATGAAATCAAAATATTTTCTTCGACCTTGATGAAATTATTTTGACTTTTCAACCCAATCAAAAATTCACAGCATTTATTTTCACTTTGACTTGAGTTTCCAAAATTGTCAGTGAGCTCAAATCGCACTGTTTCACTAGAAGCCTTGCTCCAGGAGCAAGCAAGTTCAGAAATGTGTTTAGCAAGGCAGGTTGCTCAAGGGGATTCATCCAAGAAAATACAGATGTCTGCATGTGAGCTGGCTGCCTGGACTCTGTTTATGGTCAATGGGGAAATAAAGGCAAACTTAGAGTAGGGTGTGTCTCCTAGGGTGGTTGGTTTCCTCCTGCAGTTCTGATGGGTGGTGGTTGACATGCTGCACACACTAAAATGCCTATTTTTCCCCACTAATGGGACCCAAGGGTGTCTGCTCAGAGGGAGGCCACTCTTTCAGAGCATCCAAAAGCAGCTGGGCTGAGTCCCATGTGCTTTGTAAACGTATCAGGTAGAGCATGGGGCCTGGTGAGTGGCGGATGGAGCTCAAGCTGTACAGAAGGCACTCTTAATAACACAGGTCATGGCCTATGTGTAGGCACTCTGTTAGTATCACAGATAATGGCTTTATGTTTAGGTAGAATGGATGTTTAATATAAAGGAATATGCTTCCAAATATCCCACCATTTTGGGTTGCATTGAGTTGTATCTCAAACACAGGGGTCAGGGAACCCCTATGTTTGAAAGCCTGAACACAGCCCCAGGCACAATTCAGTTACAGGGGTCAGGGGACCCCTGTGTTTGAAAGCCTGAACACAGCCCCAGGCACAATTCAGTTACAGGAATATGGGCATCTGATGCTGTTGCAGGTGTCCCAGACCTCCATCTGCTGCTCTGGAGGGGTGTGACTTGCTTGTGGGTCCTGTGGTAACATCTGGCACCCCCAGGACTGTCTCATGTAGCCCAGGGCATCTCCAGTAGCACTGAAAACAGCTGTGTTTGGGCAGCTGACTTGTGTCTAGCAGTCCCTGAGCAGAGACTGCTGGTCCAGTGCTGGTTTTGAAGAGTGAGTACCTGCTGTCGGGTGTCTGTCCCTCAAGGCTGGCATGGGTCACTCACTGCAGGGAAGTACATGTGGCTTTCCTAGAGCCTGGGGTCACCCTTATCTCCTGGAGTCCTCTAATAGCTGTGAGAATAGACTACACGCCCACCCATCTCCATGCACAGACTTGGTGCATGGGACTTCAGAAACTCCTGTTGTTCTTTTACCCAGCATCTTGAGGGATGCACATAAAGATGCAGCTGTATGAGCTTCCCCTGCCTCAATCCTCCCCTTCGCTCTGGGCTGGGGCTGCTGTCAAGGGCCGGCACCCTGCCCAGCTTGTGGCTTGGCAAGCCTGGCAGCCTCCATGGCTCAACCTGGGGTTTTGGGTAGGCAGCTGAGCCAGGCTGCTCTGATCTCCCTGTTGCTGTCCCTTCCTGGCCCTACTCGTGGGTGCTCAGCCACCCCAGGAGCCTTTTCATATACAGCCCTGCCATCACAAGGTTGCCTTCTTTCAAGCTCCTTCCCCTGTGGACAGAGCTGGTGAGAGGATTTCATCTCCCCTTTGCACAGATCCCAGCTGTGACTTTTGCTGCCCATTGCTGGTGCACAGCTCTCACCCTCCAGTTTGGCCAGCAGAGCTGACCACTTGTCCAAAATGCCAGTAAAAATACAGCAGCTTCCAAAGCCTGCTCCATCAAGCAGGATGCCCCATGGTCCCCAGCTCTGCAGCAAGGCTTCCTCTGAAGGGACCTTGCTGACCATCTGCTCCCAGTGCTGGAGAAGGGCAGATTAGCTGCAGCTCCCCTGGGTTTTTCTTCCTCTAGTTGGACTCTCCACACCCTGGGTCTGACAGGCATCAGCTGAGCCCTTGTCCATACTGTGTCCAAATCATTCTCCTGTCCATGGTTTTGCTGGTCGAGGTGATAGCACCCAGCAAAGCCTTTTCAAACCAAACAGACCTAGGGCACCTAGTCCAGAGACAACCCTCAGGAATGCCACCAAGGTGTCCCACAGACACCTGACCAGATGTGGGCACCTGGTATGACAATATGCAATGGGGAACAACTCATTGTAGGGCCTGGTCCCTCCATGCTTGCATAGCTGCTGGAGAGGTTTATTGCTTTTTTGGTTCCTGTCTCTACAGCCCTGGGGTTTGTCAAGCTCAGGTCTGTCACTTGTTTATGGGAAAGGAGGAGCTGTGGCTGGGGGATATGGCAGGAAAATCACAGCATCACAGAGCAGCTGAGGCTGGAGGGACCTCTGGAGATCATCTAGTCCAACCCCCTGCTCTAAAAATTTTCTGCAAACGATTCAAAAACTGTCCCAAATTCTTTCCTGCACATCTCCCCATCCCAAGCGCTCCCCGTGCCCTGACAGAGGCCACTGTGAGAAGCAGTAATGTTTCTCTCAATGTCTCTTCCTGGACATGGTTCGCAGCAGCCCCAAGGGGCCTGCCTGCCCTCCACTGTGCCCTTCCCATGCTGCGTACCAGGGTTTCCTACCGCATACTCAAAGGAGCCTTCCTCTGCTCCAGCCCTCATTTTTATCTTGATTTCCAAAGGAAGGGGAGCCTATGAGATTGCTGTGACTGTGTTCCCATACATTCAGTAGCTGTCCTGTCCCCTTCTCCCTTTCACCTCTGCAGGGCTTGTCTCATCTACATTCAGGGGAAGGGGAGAAAGACACAGAGGTACTCCATTTTGTGAAGCATGGTTGCTGCAAGCCCCTGGAGAACACCCTTATGGGTGTTGTATGTTTAAAAAGCCCTTACAAAAGACGTCGGCAGCACAGCTACCTGCCCTGCGTGTCCTGGCACAGGCAGTCCACGCATGCATACTAGTCAACCCATCGGTGCACATACAAAAAACATGTTTATTGGGGAGGGTGGTCAAACACTGGCATAGGTTGCCAGGGGCATTGTGGAGTCTTTGGAAACATTCAAAACCTGCATGGACAAATTTCTGAGCCACCCACTATAAGCTGGCTTTGAGCAGCAAGGGATTGGACTAAGTAACCTCCAGAGATCGCTGCCAGCCTCAAACCTCCTGTAATCTGTGACAACTGCCTCAGCCATGTCAAAGGCCATCCCTCAGCTTAGCAGTGAAAGGCGGTGTGAGACAGCAGAGGTGATGGGGGCTGGAGCTGCAGGGGGAAAGGGGAGCAGGGCCTGACTGGGACGGAGAGGCTCTAGGGGACGTGCAGGGGCTGATAGTGCAGGAGCAGAACCAGGAACAGAGGGCATGGAGGAGGGCAGGAGGCGCGGGACAGTTTGCAGGGGTCAGGGAGGAATGTGAGTGCTGTGAGTCCCACTGCATGCAGATGTCTTCTGCTGGGAAGCAGGGGCAGCTATCTGGCTGTGTTACAGTCACAGTGTCCCCTCACCATCTATCCCCTTGTTGTGGTTTAGCCCCAGTCAGCAATTAAGTACCACACAGCTGCTCACTCACCCTCCCCCTGCCCCAGTAGGATGGGGGAGAGAATCAGCAGAGCAAAAGTAAGAAAACTCGTGGGTTGAGATAAGAACAGTTTAATAATTGGAACAAAAATAATAATAATAATAATAATAAATTGTGATGAGAAGGAAAACAAATTGTGATGAGAGGAACAAAACCCAAGGGAAAAAAAACAGTGATACAACTGCTCCCCACCCGCTGGCCGATGCCCAGCCAGTCCCCGAGCAGCAACCGCTACCCCCCGGCCAACTCCCCCCAGTTTCTATACTGAGCATGACGTCATATGGTATGGAATAGCCCTTTGGTCAGTTTGGGTCAGCTGTCCTGGCTGTGCCCCCTCCCATTTCTTGTGCACCTGGCAGAGCATGGGAAGCTGAAAAGTCCTTGACCAGTGTAAACACCGCTTAGCAACAGCCAAAACATCAGCGTGTTATCAATATTATTCTCATACTAAAATCCAAAACACAACACTATACTAGCTACTAGGAAGAAAATTAACTCTATCCTGGCCAAAAACCAGGACACCTTCACTTTGGCCAGCCAGGAGGCTTTATCCAAGCCCTGTGCCTGCTATTCCCTGGGAGGAGACACCAGGGACATGGAGCTGGGGCTCGTTCTGGAGAGCCCTGTGTGGCTGTAGGGGCTGGGAGCCGACATTGCCGAGCAGGCTGGAGCTGTGTCATGTTGCATTGCATCGGCATGGTGCACGGTGTTATTCCTGCTGCTCCATGGCTCATTCAGCAGCCACAGGTCAGGTTACTCTGTGTCCCCTAACATGGTTGAAGCATGTGTGTGTGTAGCAGCCTGGTGCGTTATAAAGACCTGCATCTTTTTATAGTGGCTTTTTGAAGGCTGGGCTCTTTATACACGCAATCCCAGCTCTGCCAGGCAGCCCTGCTGCCCTTCCCTAAGCAGCCTCCCACCATGGGTAGCCAGCTCTGAATTCTGGGGGTGATGAGGGGACGGTGGGTAGTGGCAGCACAGTGCGGGTCCTCAGCTGCTAGAAACTGGCTAGGGCTTCAATGAAGTGGGCAGAGTTGTGCCTGTATGCGGTGTGTGCCTGGCTTGCAGGGTCTGCCGTGTCTCCCTCATGGCACAGGCACAGGGTGGCCGCTTGGGTCGTGAGTGCAGAGTCTCTGTGCTGACCTGCAACATGGGCAGCACCAGAGCTGGGGGAAGTGCATGACTGATTTCTTCTCAAATCAGCCTGGGCACATGAGGTGGGGCCTGCACCAGGTGCAGGACATGCAGTGCTTGACCTAGTATAAAGTCTGCCAGGACAAAATATCCCTTAGCTTCTTTCTGCTGGTATCCGAAGGTGGCAGTAAGTTTGCCCTGGCTCATTGCTTTGTGGCCACATGAGTTTCATTGCCAGTATGTGTCCTGCAGCCTTGGAGAATCCAGAAGGAGTTTGTCATTATGTGCCCCACTGAAAGGCTACGCCACCTCAGCCCACTGACAAAGATGCTTGTGAGATGTCTTCATAGTCAGGGGCCTGGCTGCTCTTGCTCTGCTAACATCAGCACTTGCCCACAGTTTACAGCCAGATAACCTGGGGGAACTGGACCCACAGCTGTAGGACAGGTGATGGGGCATCTCTCCAGTCAGCACTGATGGATCACTGCATAGAACCTTCATACTGGCCATGCCAAGACTTTTCATTGTACTAGACAGGTTACACCAGCAGGACAGATCAGGATGATCCAGCTCCATGTATGTGGCTGGGTCTGCGAAGCACAACAGTGAGCTGGTACTGCAAGGAAATGTGCAGTTACTGCCTCTCCCAGGATGGAGGGAATTTAGCCAGGTTGCAGGGGGTTGCCTGCTGGCTCTCCCTTGGCCAAGGTTTGAAACTTGCTGCTCACTGACTGTACATGGTGGGCAAATACTGTTGGAGCTGGCCAAAGCACCATTCATCTGGTTTGGGCTTCTCAAAGGGACCTCCAAGGAATAGCGAGTCACCTTTTGATTCTGGGCAAGGGGTTTTTAGAGGGAGATCGCTGCTAGTCAGAGACCCTGGAGCCTGATTCTGTCCTGCTGGATGAAGCAGGGCAAGGAATTAGCTTTTGCAATGCTGAGGCTCCAGGTTGGATCCTGACACTTACCAGCCTGGGCCTTGGCAGCTGCAGGGCTGCTGTAGCTTGCAGTGGGATCCCCCATTTCTCCTCCATTTGCAGCAGGGGAGATACCCCCCCACACCACTGGCTGCTGGTGTGGCTCTGCAGTCCCTCCATACCTGAAATGGTCCTCATGATAATTGTGTTTACATGTCTGGGATTGCAAGGACAGGCTTTTGGGGACAGACTAGGGGGCATCTGTCATTGATAATGGGGGGAGGTGAGTGGCGTTGAGTTGCCTTAGCTAAAACCTTGAAGACAGAGCCCTGATAACACCAATAATTGCAATGCTTAGGTCTCTGCTCTTACCGTTGCTGCCCTCAGATCCAACAAGGAACTGGCACTTGTATGGGTGACAGTCATACAGGGACACTTGGCATGGCCTCTGCTTTTGGATATGGTAATTGAGCAAGCAATGCTTCTGTCTGAGCCCTGGCCCTGGTTTCTTAAATGGACAGCATTTTCCATTTGGCAAGCCAGAGGGACCCTGGGAGGAAGGTGTGCTCTCAGCACTGCAGCCTTCCCCAGTGGAGACCTGCTCCCAGTTTGGTCTGAGAGACGTTTCTGCCTTTCTGGGTGTAATTCCCTGCAGAGCCCAAGCAGGGATGCTCTTTGTCCTTCATGGGGTGCAGATGGAGGAGAGGGGCCACGGAAAACCAGAAATATAAATATCCCCATCCATCTGGCTGCTTTGAAGGGATTTTAATCCCAGTCTGGAAAGGGCCATCAGCAGCAAGTGCAGTGATAGCGGTGACAGGCAGAGCCAGGTGGGCACAGGCAGCTCTTGGCCACGCTCTGGGGAAAGATGAGCTATTCTGGGCCCTGTGGCTGCCGAGCCCCTTGCAGTGGGATGCCAGGTTCCGCCTGGGAGTGGGAGCAACACCTCTGCCCAGCAGAGACCCCAGGCCAGTTTCTAGCAGCTCACTCTGCCAAGCAGGAGTCTGGCATTAGGCAGGAGGTCTTGAGCCCAAGGCCTCACTTCCCTGGGAGCCCACAGCACAAGGGAAGCCACAATGCAGCTGGCTTGTTCCATGGTGACTGTGTGATCTCCAGGACAGATCCAGCAAGCCCGCAGCTGGAGAGGATGATGAGAAGGTGTCAGTGCTGCCTGCAGGAGGAAGGCTATGGGAAAATGTGAGGGTGAGGCAGCAGGGAGGAGAACTAGAGATGTGCAGTGCCCTGGGCCAGGCACCTTTGGGTGCTGGGTTGGGAAGTGGTGGCTTTGCTGGCATAGTTTGTAAGAACAGGTACGCATAGCCCAGGGACATGGTCCTGGCAGCATGCCATTGAAAGGATGCAGGGGATTATGCTGCAGGCCAGAGACTGGCATGTGGTGGCTCAGCATGCCACCCCTTCCTGCCCAGGGTAGCCACAGTGCTGCCTGGTGTGCGTGGGAGATCACAGATGGGTTGGCAGCAGGGGCTGATCCAGAGACATGCGGGGGGCAGCTGTGCATGGTGGTGATGCCAAGGGAGGTGACAGTCTGTTCTAATGGAGCATCGTCTCCTGCTTGCCTTTCCAATCCCCAGGAGAAGATCGAATACGCCTTCCTGATCTTCTTTGCCATTGAGGCGATGCTCAAGATAATTGCCTACGGGTTTCTTTTCCATACGGATGCCTATCTCCGAAACGGCTGGAACGTGCTCGACTTCTCCATCGTGTCCCTAGGGTAACGCAAGGAGGGGAAGCTGCTGGTGCTCAGCTTGTGCCAGGCCTGGTCCATAGCCCATCAGCTACATCGATTTTTCTAGTGACTGTGGTGGGTTTGGGGGCAACTCGTAGACCCAGTTCATGGCCTTCTCCCATGAGCCCCTTTCATGCTCTGACATCCCCTGGGATCCTCTTTAACTCCTGTTTCTTCCTGTCTGACTCTGTAATACCTCTCAGGTCTCCTTACCCTGGAGAATGGGAGTGGCATGGGGTCCTCCGGGGTGTGGCACAGAGGGAGAGGGTCCACTGGGCGCGAGGGGGTGGGAGGGCCCCCAGCTGCTCAACAGTGAAGGTGGCACCCAGCAGAGGGGTGCCCAACCACGAGTGAGCCCAGGAGTTGGACTTAGCCAAGAGCTGTTCCCTGGGTCAGGCTGAGCACAGTTGGTAGAGTCCTGTCCCTCGCTTTGCTCCCTGCAGAGCTCTGAATCCTTAGCACAGATTTCTTGGTCTCCATCCTCATGCCCTTCTCTTTCTCCCTGTCCTTCCTACTGCTTCTCCCCCTTTCTTCCCTGCTCTGTGCCCCGGCTCTTTCAGGCTTATCACCATGACCCTGGAGCAGGTCAATGCAAAGCAGGGAGGGACTTCAGGGGGAAAAGGCGGCTTCGACGTGAAGGCCCTGCGAGCGTTTCGTGTGCTGAGACCACTGCGTCTGGTGTCCGGAGTGCCGAGTGGGTGCTGGGTGCCCTGCCAGCATGAAGGGCTGGCGGGTGGATTGAATCCCTGTGCCTGGCCAGGGTGGGGGGCCATGGGGCAGGTTTCTTGTTGCTGCTGGGTCAAGCCCAGCCACAAGGTGGGTGTGGAGGAGCCACAGGTTCTTGTTCATCCCTACAGCTTGCAGCTGTCAGCAGTGGGGATCTGCAGGTTCGCACACATGTAGCTCCCTCCATGGTTCAGTGTCAGCATCTTTGGGTGGCCGGTGTGAAAGGGGCCAGGACCCCACTCTAGTTTTTCAGGGCAGGGATCTCCTTCTCCCATAACTCATGTGAATACACCCAGGATGAGAGTGACAGAACAAATGGGAGGGGCATGAAGCAGCCTCCAGCACTGCCTGGTGCCTGGGTCTGCTGGGGTCTTCCACGTGCTCGCATGGTGGATTGAGAAAGGATTTCTTGCTTCAGAGATTTCAGGCCCAACACACCTGTGCCCCTCTTCCCTTGGCATGGGGCATTTCAGAGGCTGCTTGTCAGAGGGGCTGACAGGAATGCAAGGTGCACCCAAAGCTGTTTAGGAAGTGGTTGACCGCCTCTCCCTTCTCCTTGGTGCAGGCCTTCAGGTCGTCCTGAACTCCATCATCAAGGCCATGGTGCCCCTGCTCCACATCGCCCTGCTGGTCCTCTTCATGATCATCATCTATGCCATTGTCGGGCAAGAGCTCTTCAAGGGCAAGATGCACAAGACCTGCTACTATCTTGGGACAGGTGGGGCTGTGGCAGGGGGGCAATATGGCAGAGATGTCTTTGTGTGGCTGCTGTGGGGACCACAGAGGTTCTGTGGGTAGCAAAAAGTCTGGTCTTGGCAGTGTTGGGCCTGGGAGCATGGCAGGACCGAAGGATGTTTGGTACAGCACATAGCTTGGTGATGGTACGTGGTGTGAGGAGGTGGTGAAAGGGGCCCCTTTTGGAAAGCTTCTGCAGGAGGCTGGGAGGTGCTGGGACCTGCTCTACTTGGCCTGACCTGCTGCTTACACCACGACTTTCCTCCTCAGATGTGATTGCTACAGTGGCATCAGAGAAGCCAGCCCCATGCACCAGCTCTGGCCACGGGCGACACTGCACCATCAATGGCACTGAGTGCCGAAGTGGCTGGCCAGGGCCCAACAACGGCATCACTCACTTTGATAACTTTGGCTTTGCTATGCTGACTGTCTATCAGTGCATCACCATGGAGGGCTGGACCGAAGTCCTCTACTGGGTAGGGTCCAGCAGCTTGGGCTTGGCGCGCAGCTCAGCAGAGGTCACTGCTGGTCCTGCCTCAGAGCAGGGAATTCCCTCCAGGACACAGGACCCCATAGCAGGGCTAGGTCTCTCCACCAGTGAAAGACATCCTGCTCCCACCAAGCTTCACCCTGTGATGCACATCCCATAGTGCACCAGGCATGTCTTCTGCATCTCTGCAGGCACTGCCCAAGCTGTTCTTGCTCTCCAGATAGACAGGAGGGTGCTCCAGCTCCCACCTTTGTGAAGGGGTACAGGTCAAGCACAGCAATGGCTGGCTGGTGGATGCTTCAGCAAAACCCCATGTTTTGCAGTCCTTGGGAGACTGTCTTGCTGAGGCTTAGTTATGGGGCTGATGTTTATATCTGCTCCCAAAATGCTTGGGTCTGGCTTTACCTCCTCTAAAACCAGATGCAGAGTCATAAGGAGGCAGGGCTCAGAGTCAGGTTTATCTGCTACCGTCCCAAGCACTCATTTTAGAGGGGGCAAAGCTCCCAGAGGCTGTTGAGGGGGCCATAAGGGGAGACAGACAGCAGACAGTGTGTTCAGGATGCTTCATCTGCCTCTCTCCGTGCCAGGTAAATGATGCCATTGGGAATGAATGGCCCTGGATCTACTTCGTCAGCCTTATCTTGCTTGGCTCTTTCTTTGTTCTCAACCTGGTGCTGGGGGTGCTCAGCGGGTAAGTGCTGAGCTGTCCTTTCTCTTTGTCAGCAGATCAGTGAGCATTATCAGAGTGTGGACATTGGCTGGTGTTAACTATATAAGAAGAAAGCCTAGAAAAGTTTCTGTTCCTTTTCCTCTCCTATTCCTCTCCCCTTTTTTTGCATGCTTAGAAACCCTGAGCCTTGAGTTACTTTTTGTGTTAGTGTCCATGACTGTCTGAGGTTTTAGCTCAACACCTAACACAGAAATCTTTTCCCTGTAGCACAAACAGTTGTCAGCAAACACAGCCATGGAGCACATTATTAGGTGTTTGTAGTGTGGTCTGCTAGCACTCACAGCAGAAGAAGCTGAGCAGGGAGCTCAAAGCAGCAATCCTTACCCCATGGCTGTGGGTCAGGACACTCATTCTCACTGGTACCCACAGCGCTGCCGTCCTCTTGTGAGCACACACGATTTCCTTATGGCCAACCTAAGGAAAACACCTTTGACATGAGTGCAGGGGATCCAAGAGAATTACTGTTAGTCTAATTAATGCTTCAGCAGTCTCATCCAAATACAACAATGAGCTATCATCAGTATGGTTACAGTGATCGTAACACTTCTATACCAAATGACTCAATTAGTGCTAATTCCCATAGTAGTACAGTTAAAGCTGCTATGCGCAAAATGTCTCTGGTGCAACACTCAACCTACTATGCATTGCTGTGGTGAGGTGCCAGCATCCCGATTTTCTTTCTGGGAAGTGTGTGTTGTCCTGGGGAGTAAGGAGGGCTTTTCTCCTCAGTTCTATGTAGGCTGCATTGTCTCGGTTAGTTAGTTGGATTTGTTAGTCCTAATTACTTGGATTTGTTAGTCCTAATTACTTGGATTTGTTAGTCCTCTTCTATGGCAAGAACCATACAACTGCACAAGGTTAAAACAAATTGGGTATTAATATAACTAAAACAAGCTCAAAACCACAAGACAGACCACAGGCACCTGACCCTTGCATGAAGTTGGCTGTAACAGCAGGATGAGCTGGACAATAGTCATCTGATCCTAGAGTAAGTTGCAGGCACAGCAAAAGTTTCTGAATTTTTTTTGCAAATAGAGCTAAAATATGCTTGAGATCAGGAAAATCCAGACAAGGCCTGACAAGTCCTGAGGCTTAGTATGTCTAATTATTGTTATAATGTGTGAGACCTATTATTAACACATGGCAATACCAGATTGGCTGGGCAGCTGATCTACAGTCCTGCCAGATACCAGGAGAGAAAAGAAATTAATTGAAAAAGAATGAGAAGAGTGGGACCCCTGCATTGGCAGACCTGTCTTTTTCCATGTTACCATGAAAAGAGTGTCCTGTTTACTTGCCATGTGATGAGCTCACCTTCCCCACATGGAGAGCTTGGGGCAGCTTTCTGCCCTGCAGATGCGTGAGACCCCACTTGCTCTAATCCTCAGCAGGTCTAAAGAAATCCCACAGCCTCCAACTTCTAGTGTTAGTTGGCTTGTCCAACCACAGCATCCTGCAGCAAGGAGCTCCCAAAAAGCAGCCAGTGGTGGGGAAGAAACCCTGCCTGCCATCAGGCATCAGGTGATTATCCCCCATGATCTTGTGTCATGGAACAGGGCCAAGAAAGAGGAAATCTCTCCAAGCCTAGAGCAATCTAGTGGCAGCACTAGGTGGTAAGGTATTTTAGGCTTTTATCTTTCTACAAGGACTGGCCTGGCACAGGGCTGTGGTACCTGACCTCCACGCTGTCCCCCTCCTGAGTCTCGCTCTGCTGCTTGCCTTGTCCCAGTGAGTTCACCAAAGAACGTGAGAAGGCCAAGTCACGGGGCACATTTCAGAAGCTGCGGGAGAAGCAGCAGCTGGAGGAGGATCTGAAGGGCTACATGGACTGGATCACCCACGCGGAGGTCATGGACAGTGACCGGGCCAGGGGAGAAGGTACCATCTCTGCTTGGTCAAAGACTCTTAGCATGAGGGTTGGGTTCCTAACACTGAGCATCCTAGAGAGGCAGGGTAGAGACTTTTGGAGAAGTCACAAAGACTTGTTTTGCTTGAAAACCTATGAAACAAAATGCTTTGACTTCTGCAGAACAGTTTCCTTTCTCTTTTTTTTTTTTCCTTTCCTGAATCATTTTATTGAATCTGACCCAAACTAGCAATAACTTGGCCCTCATGCTAAATCTCCACCTCAATGACTGTATTTGCAGACTGCTAGCAAGGCCTAGGTCTCCTTTGGCAAAATGCATTTGAAATGGCCGTGAGAATCCATGAGAACATGTGCACTTTTTTGTGCAGGGGCAGAGTGCAGGGTTACTAGCTCGCACTAACAAACAGATGCATGAATTTCTTGCCATTGCTTGACAATTTTGAGGGACTAGAAGTGGCTCAGGGAAGGAGGTGAATATACAGGCATCTAGCCAAAGGCTCAGCAAGGCCTGGGGAGCTCTGCCACTGAGCCGCTGCTATGCCACCCTGCCTAGTGAAATAACTTTAGATGCTTCGAGCTGAGCATCTTGTGTGCAAAGAGCCTTGTGAAACAGTGGGAAAGACAAAACGCCTCTTCCACATCTGTGGCCAGTGCTCTTACAAATCTCCTGTTGTTCAGCACTTGCTCAGGTCACAACTGACCCCAGTTTTCTCCGTGCTGGGAGTGTCTTGCACTGGGGTAGCCTACATACACACTGCTGTCTGTTCAGGCTGCATCTCTGGGTTGCTGCTGCTCTTGCTGCAGGGCAGGTGTTCCTGGTGCCTCTTACTTGGTTTGCACCTGACATTCAAAACCTTCTGCCCAAACTCTCACTGCTCTCTCCCTGGGATGGCATTTCTTGATTTCACTTCTGATGGGGAAGCTCTTCCTGATGTGCTCCTGGGAGAGGTTCCCTCCCACATGTTCTTCCCAAGGGCTCCAAGGAAAGCCTGGGATGTCATTCCCTCCATAGGTATGATGCCATCAGATGAAGGAGGGTCAGAGACAGAGAGCTTGTATGAAATTGAGGGCATGAACAAGTGGATTCTCTACTTGTAAGTATGTGCTAGTTGAACCATCTGCTGCTCTGCATGTGGGCTTGCACAGTCTCTTGCTTGCTGTCCTGGCTGGCCCAGGCTTTCTTCTCAGCCACCAGTTCCTAGGGGAGAGCCTGGGGCTGTGTGCTCAGGAGGAGACGCAAACATTGTGGACAGCAAACAGGGAATTTTGCTCTGGTACTGGCCAAAAGCCACTTCAAGGTGAACAAACTTTTCACTTTGGGACCAGGCTCCGAGCATCCTCTCATGGCCCATGCAGCATGTCTTGTGATTTAGGAGCTGAGCCTGTAGCAGCCAACCAGAGGTGACTGTAGCCCAAAAAGGAGCCAGGAGGGGTTTGTGTGAATGAACTGCACTGCCTGAGTGAATGCACCAAGTGCCAGGGGCAGGGTTATGTTCCTCAGCCCTTTTCAGGGAACGCCCCTGGAGAAGGGAGCAGGGGTGGCTTTGCTCTGCAGTCTGCAGACGCAGCCCTGGGCTGGGCAGGACCCCCTGGCCAGCCCTGCTGACCCTTTGGCCATCTCTCCAGCCGTCAGTGGAGGCGTTGGAACCGAATGTTTCGTAGGAAGTGCAGGGATGTGGTGAAGTCCAAGTTCTTCTACTGGCTTGTCATCCTGCTGGTGGCACTGAACACCCTCTCCATCGCCTCTGAGCACCACTTCCAGCCAGAATGGCTGACACAGGTGCAAGGTGAGCAAAGAGCCTGAGGGAGAGGGAGGGCCCAGGACACCCTGCTGCCCTGGAGACATGCGTGAACTCTTACTGTGCATGCACAGCCCCACTGGCATGGCACGGGAGCTGTTAGACTTATGCAGACTTGCTCACACACACAAACAGCCTGCACACAAGTGTGTGTACACCATCCCCACTGCACTATCACACAACTGCACACTGAATATGTGTGGTGCATACAGTTATACATGCACAGCGTATATATTCTTGGGGACATGGGTTTGCATGGTGAACGCACATCGAATGTATACATTTGCACCTGTACATGCACGGTACACACAAACACACATTGCATGCACTCATGCAGTTCAGCCGCACACATTTATGCATGCAGTCACACTACCTGCACCCCCCCCCACGCAAACACACACAGATGCACAGAGTACAGGTATGCACACGTGTACACAGCTCAACCACATATACACACACTCACAGCCCAGTACACATGCATGGACTGCATGGATTCACGTGCACAGTACACCCGCACTGTCACACATACAAGCACACAGTTGCACATCACCCTTCTCCTCATCTTCCTCTCCTGTGTACTCCCTGAAAAACAGCATTTGCTGCAGCTGCAGCTCAGGGCTCAGTGGTGGGCAGAGAAGGGAGGTGAGCAGCACTGCGCTCCTTCCCTTCCTGCTGCGCCATGCTGAGATGAAGAGGTCTATGCTCTGGTGGGCAGAGAAGGGAGGTGAGCAGCACTGCGCTCCTTCCCTTCCTGCTGCGCCATGCTGAGATGAAGAGGTCTATGCTCTGATGGGCTGGATCTCCCACGCCAGACAACGCCAGCTGGGTGCTGCTAGCACTCTTTGTGGCTGAGATGCTGCTGAAGATGTATGCGCTGGGCCTGCGCCAGTACTTCATGTCGCTCTTCAACCGCTTCGACTGCTTCGTGGTGTGTGCGGGGATCTTGGAGACCATCCTGGTGGAACTTGGCACCTTGTCACCCCTGGGCATCTCTGTGCTGCGTTGCATCCGGCTCCTCCGCATCTTCAAGATCACCAGGTTGGGGAAGGAGCTCTGTGGGTGTTGGGGGCTCGCGGTCCCCAGGAATCACTGGCCTTGTCCCTGGGGAGGGCTGCAGCATGAGCAGAGCTGGTAGCTCCTGGATGGAGGAACAAGGCCAAGCTGGGGATTTCTGTCTCCAGGACATGGTCTGGGAGTGGCAAGGAGGACGGAGCAGGGCTTTCTGGAAGTCTCCTGGCGTCCCTCTCTCACTCTGGGTTCTGGAGTGTTGTAAACGGGGCTGCTGTGGGCCAGGACTCCTGGCTTCTCTTTCGGGCACCAACCCGCTGTGTGTTCATCCCCCTTCCCCATCCTGCCTGCTGGTGCCCTGTGCAGGCAGCAGGGTGTCTTGCCTGTCACACTACACCTGGAGCGTCATTTCCACCTCTTGGGGCCTGGCTGGAGCAGTCCCAGTGCCCAGCCTGTGAGTGGTGCTGGTTCAGAGCCCCCCTTGCTGGGTTGCTGGCACATCTCCCTGGGCCAGGCAGTCTGTTCCCTGCACCTACCTGGTCCTGCCCATAGCCTTTCCACTCCTTCACCTCCCACACACTCCTGTCTCTCCTCTCCCCAGGTACTGGACATCCCTGAGCAACCTGGTGGCCTCCCTGCTCAACTCGGTCCGCTCCATTGCCTCTCTGCTCCTCCTCCTCTTCCTCTTCATCATTGTCTTTGCACTGCTGGGCATGCAGCTCTTTGGGGGCAAGTTTGACTTCGAGGACATGGAAGTGCGGCGCAGCACATTTGACAACTTCCCCCAGGCCCTCATCAGTGTCTTCCAGGTATTGGGCTGTGGGAATTGCAGCAGGGGGCTGGAGGACAGGGGGATGGGAGTCTTGCCTGGGCTGTGGGTCTCCTGGCAAGAGCTGGGGCTCAGAGAAATGTGGGTTTGTGGGAGGTGATGTGGGTTTGAGGCAGGAGCAGGGAAATGCAACTGGGGTCATGAGCAGTAGTGCAGGTTCAGGGCTGGAGCAGGGAGGTGGGGTTTGGCTGTGGGGCTTTAGGGGCTGTGAGGGTTTGGGGCTGGAGCTGGGAGGGCAGTATTGAGCTGTGGGGTTCTGCCATGCTCTGCATAGGAGCTCTTGAGTCCCTATTTCTGCTGTGCTCCCAGATCCTGACTGGAGAGGACTGGAATTCAATCATGTACAATGGGATCATGGCCTATGGGGGCCCGTCCTTTCCTGGCATGCTGGTCTGCATCTACTTCATCATCCTCTTCGTTTGTGGGAACTGTATCCTCTGCCTGCGAAGCCAGGCCCAGGCTCCCTGTACCCAGCCCCCTGTACATCAGCTACACAGGACTGTGAAGTGGAGGAAGGGGGGCTTCCTTAAGCTTTTCAGTGCTTGCCTTAAGCTTTTCAGTTCTGAACAGCAGGGGAACAAACCACAGGCTTCAGGGCTTGCACTGATGGTGGCTGGGGTCTGGAGTCTGGAGGAAAGCACACCATGGGGCAGGTTTGGATGACTGGCAGGCATAGATTCAGCCATCAGTCAATGTGTAACAGGACTGAGCTGGACGGACTGAGTTAAGGCAGAGAGAGGGCGGCCAGCCCAGAGCTCAGTACTCACAAGGATGGGTGCAGGGTTAGGGATCACCAGCCAGGGTTGTCTCAAGGGCTGAACTCCAGGAAGGTTTCTCAGGGCACCCTGGAGACCATGGGCAGCTCTGACCACATCCTCCAAACGTGAACCAAGTTAATGTCCTTAGCACTGTCCCTCCAGATATCCTCCTCAATGTCTTCCTGGCCATTGCAGTTGATAACCTGGCTGAGGCTGAGAGCCTGACCTTAGCCCAGAAGGCCAAAGCAGAGGAACGCAAGCGGCGGAAGATGTCCAGGTGAGTGGTGCAGTCTGTCGCGGATGGAGTGAGCGTGCACTTCACTCGTTAGAGAGAAGTAAAAATATAGTTTATTGATACAGAATAGGGAGTTAACAAAGTTCAATGCGACAGTGTTTTAACAAGATTCGATGGCGAGGTGCACTTGATTATTTACTGCATAGAGGACAGGGTCAGACAAAACTGTCAGGGAGACCCTCCCGTTGAGTCATGAGGTTTGGAAAAGGATCCCCTTGCTTTCTAAACTCCTTCTCAGAGAGGAGTCTAGGTGCGGCTAGATCCAGTCCTAGTCCCAGACTTGGTCAACGGTTTATATCTAAAGGATTATATATATATATGCGCAATCAATCCTTTATATCGCTTAGCTAAGATGTCAAAGTTTAGCATGCTGTTAGTCACTTACCGAGGATCTGTTGCGGCAAGGAATCTCTCAACCTCGAGGAGTAACCTTGAGAGGCGTCCCTGCTCAAGGGGAGATCCTGGCGTGCAGCCCGCTGCCGTGCAGGAGAGCTCAAAGGGCTCTTGGGCTGCTCACTATTTATGGGGGATAAGATGATTGACCCATAGTCATATTTACATGCTGACCACAGGTTTTAGTTTCTTCGGTGGGTGCATTGCACAATAGCCCTAGGCTATTGTGTTGTTATCTGTCTCCTGAGTCCACTTTGAGCTGATGCAGCCATCGTGACCAGATGCATCCATTACAATCACCACTGGTGGTTATCACCTAACCAGGGTTGCAGGAGATAAAGGTCGAGGGCGGGGGAAGCACACCGTCACACAGTCCTGGTAGTGGGAGCTCCCAAATCAGGTGCTTTGGTGTGAGGGGACAGAACAGCATTGCCCATGCCCCTGCCCAGAGTTCAATTCCTGCTCTCCCCTCCTCTCCACTCAGAGGTTACCCAGAGAAGTCTGAAGATGAGAAGCAGATGCTGGCAAAGAAGCTTGAGCAGAAAGCGAAGGGAGAAGGGATTCCTACAACAGCCAAGGTCAGTGCTGGGGGGACTGGGCCTTGGGGAGCTCCTGGTGAGGGACCAGGCTCCTCCTCCCACCAACCAGGACTGACAAAGGCTTGGAGCCAGCCTGGGTCTGGGCTCTTCTGGGCCAGAATCACTCCTTGCCTTAGCATCCTCTGGTGATGGGGGCTCTCTGGGCCCAGGCAGGACACATTGCCTGGTGAAACAGGTCCATTGCTGGGGATCCTTTTCCTCTGATTCATTTCCTTGGCCACAACCATTTGTCAGTGGTTGAGATGGGCTGGTGTGCACCAGCATGGAGGGGAGCAGAGGAGGTCAGCAGCATCCCAGACCTCCTTTATGTCCACACCAGCACCCCCTATATGCAAAACCCTCTATTCAGCTGTGCTGACTGTGTGCCAAGCTGCCTCTTATAGGCATCTGGCCAGCAGCTACATCCCTATCCACTTTCCAGAGATGCCCCATGGGAACTCACCCAGGAGTCACCCCATGTCTTATTCCACCCCTGGTATAGGTGCATGGGCCCAGGCTCTTGCCCAGCACACATTCCCCTGTCCCATCCTCTTGGTATTGCTCTTTGCTCAGATTGCAGCATCTCTGAGGTGTTTCTCCTCACCTGCTCCATCCTGGGCCAGGACTCCATGTGCTTGGTGCTGAATGGGCCAAAAGCAGAGACACTGCTTGTCCCACATGGCTTCCAAGATGATAGGGTCTGGCCAACATGCAACATTTGACAGCAACACTGGCACACGCAGCTGCATGTCCTTCTCTCTGTCTCTCCCTTGTTTCAGTTAAAAGTGGACGAATTTGAATCCAATGTCAATGAGATCAAAGACCCCTACCCTTCTGCAGACTTCCCAGGTAAGACTTGTCCCTGGCAGGGCAGCAGGAAAGCTGGGGAGGCACTGCAGCAGGATGGTGCTAGAACCCCAGCCGTGTGAGAAGCAAAGGATGTGGTGACCATCCGCCAGCCTCGGGGTACTGAGGTCCTTCTGGCACAGATGGCAAATCAGGATCAGAGGATTGTTCATAAGGTCACGTTCTCTCTCCCTGTCTGGGTGATTCTTCCCTTTTCCCTCCTCATGGCCACCCTGCAGGTGACGATGAGGAAGATGAGCCTGAAATCCCCCTGAGTCCTCGGCCACGTCCTCTCGCAGAGCTACAGCTGAAAGAGAAGGCTGTGCCCATGCCTGAAGCCAGCTCCTTCTTCATCTTCAGCCCAACCAACAAGTAGGCACTGACCCTTCTCCCTGCCTTGTGGAGCCAGGCCTGGCCCGGGTACCTCTGGTACTGGCCCTTCCCAATGAGGTCCTAGTTGTGCGTAACAGCCAGCTCTGAAGGGAGCCGGATCACTGGGAAGAGTCTTCTCTGTGGAAGGGCTCACACAGACATCTTTTCATGCCTAGGGTGTTCCTGTCCTCAAAGTTTAGCCATAACCCTCTTCTAGGCTACCACGGCCCTATCTGATATCTCTCTGGCCCCTCGCAGCATCTCATGCCCTGGCATGGTTTCTGTCCCTGGCAGGTTTCGGATGCTGTGCCACAGAATTGTCAATGCCACCTGGTTCACCAACTTCATCCTGCTCTTCATTCTGCTCAGCAGCATCTCACTGGCAGCTGAGGATCCCATCCGGGCTGTGTCTTTCCGCAACCAGGTGCCCGTGTAGCTGTGGGGGGTTGGGATGGATGGGGGAGACCTCATGGAAACCCCCAGCTTCCCAGGAAGCAGAGACCTGCTTACCAGATGTCATGCCTGGGCAGGTAGCTGTGCAATCATCCCTGCGACTGGGAGGGCAATACACTCTGGGAGGAGAGGCTGATTGTGTTTTCCATTCAGGGCTCAGCTGGGACAAGTTTTTACTGCTCCGTGTCTCAGTTTACTTCTGGGTGAAGAGATCCACCTGACAGGGTGTGCAAGATGGTTCAAGGTTCAAGGTTCATTGGTTCAAGGCTGTGGTGACTTACTGGGGACAGGGACATCCTGTGAGGTGGCAAACTGGACCACTGGCGTGTGCAGCACCCTGAAATGCTGCTGGCGTGGAGCAGTGGTAGCCACAGGTCTAGTCACGCGAGGCACAAATGGTGCAGTGTCTGGCAGGGACTGGGGGGGTCTCACATGAGACAGCTGCCCAGCGCATTCAGTGCTTTTGGGGATCAGATGCTTTCAGGTGAATCAGGTCAAGCCTCACTCCCTTGGAAACTGAGAGCTTGGTCCCAGGCTGCATGTTGGATCATGCACTGGGGAAAATCAGCAAAGCTGAGTGAAGTTGAGTCTTCTTGGCGCTGGGTTTGCAGTCTCTGTTGAGCTAGATGGGCTCCCCAGTCCACAGAGTGGAGGGCAAAACCACAGTGCCAGGATGTTTGAACACACTGGAGCATTTCCCCTGTCACCCAAATCTCACCCAGTTCTGGTGCTTCTGTCCCCAGATTCTCGGATACTTTGACATTGGTTTCACCTCTGTCTTCACAGTCGAAATCGTCCTGAAGGTGAGTCCCTCTGCCCTGCGGTCCTGGCCATGTTCATGACCCAGCGCATGGGTCTAGACTGTTCTGGCCATGGGCACTCATGCTCTTTGGGTACAAGCTAGAGGTCCCAGCAAGGAGAAGCTGCTGGCTGATCCTCATGTCCCCAGAGTTCATGCAGTCTAGGTGACATGTGACCTGCCCCAGAGGCCATGTGTCCCCCTCAGTAAAGTCAGGCAGCCAAGTCAGCTGCACTGTGACACAGGGACAGATGGGCCACGGCACCAGCACTTTCATTCTGACACGCCCTTAAGAAAAACTTTGAGAAAGAAAGCAATGCAAATCTGTGGAGTGAAACAGTAATTCAAGCAGCTGCTGCATGTTGTTCCCACTCCAAGTCTCTTTACTCTTCTCCTCTTGCTAGGGGAGGTTTAGACTGGATATTAGGAAATATTACTTCACTGAAAGGGTTATCAAGCATTGGAACAGGCTGCCCAGGGAAGTGGTTGGGTCACCATCCCTGGAAGTATTTAAAAGACATTTGGATGAGGTGCTTAGGGACATGGTGTAGTGGTGGGCTTGGTAGTTTAGGTTTACGGTTGGACTTGATGATCTTAAAGGTCTTTTCCAACCTATATGATTCTGTGATTCTGTGATTCTTTAATTTGCTGAATGACTGGGAAGTGTTTTGTCTCCAGCCAGTACAGTACAGAGGATTTCCAGCTGAAGTCAGCTTCCTGCCTGGCTGCAGAGGTAGAGCTCTGAGCAGGATAGGGTCCCCAGGCTGTGGAGCTGTGAGAAGCCCCTCATGCCTTGTCTGCCCCAGGGCTGTGGAGGGACCATGCCCCCGAGCCCTGCCTGACCTCTCTCCTAACTCCTGCTCCCCAGATGACAGCCTACGGTGCTTTCCTGCACAAAGGCTCCTTCTGCAGGAACTCTTTCAACATACTCGACTTGCTGGTGGTTGCTGTCTCCCTCATCTCCATGGGAATCGAGTAAGCATCTCCACACTTTGCGGGGTAGGCACTGGTCTGTTTAGCCTGGCAGGGCAGCTGGGGTGTTGCAGCTCTCCATGTTGGATGGAGAAGGAGCAGTCAGCCCAAGGGCTAGGCATTAGCCCATGTGTTAGTGTCCATAAAGTCATGCTTAGGGGGACAGGGCATGGAGAACTGGGAGGCAGGGAGGCAAACTCCTTGAGTATCAAAGGTGAAGATCTGGGTAGGAATTCAGTCTGGAGCTGCTTTCTCCAGCTGCCAGTGTCCCTTGGCCTTATGTGGGGTGATGGCTTAGTGACAACCGCATGTCTCTGTCATCCCTTGCCCTTCACCCCTGGTACCAGCCTGGCCTCCATGGCTGCTTGGTGGGGCTGTGCCAGGCTGGCCTGGGCGGGGGAATCGCCCCATCTCAGCTCTGCCTTCCTCCTCAGGTCCAGTGCCATCTCAGTGGTGAAGATCCTCCGGGTGCTGAGGGTGCTGAGGCCTCTGCGAGCCATTAACAGGGCAAAGGGGCTGAAGGTAAGAGGGAGGCTGGGGGTGGTGGTCCTCAGCCCATGAGAGTCCTCATGGGAGGTTATGTGGCAGGCATCATGCCCTGTGGGGCTTGCGGGACCAGGAACCCAATTCCCACTCCCCATCTGTGGAAGGGGTCTCCCCCATCCTGGTGCTCTTGACAGGCTCCTGCTCTTCCTGGGGCCCATCCCTGCAGTGAGAGGGTGTGGGACACACAGCAGGGGCTTGCCCCAGGCATGCTCACGTGTGCGCTGTCCTCAACCTCCACAGCATGTGGTCCAGTGCGTGTTCGTGGCCATCAAGACTATCGGTAACATTGTGGTCGTCACGACATTGCTGCAGTTCATGTTTGCCTGCATTGGGGTCCAGCTCTTCAAGGTGAGAGGTGTCTCAGATGGGCAGGAGAGATGTTCTGCTCAGGCACATCCTGGACAGGCACTTCTAGTCATAGCCCTTGTGGATGGTGTCTCCCACTGCTGAGATCAGCACAGGCCATACTCTCTGTGCTCTGCAAGAAGACCTGCCTGCACCAGACCTCCCGGCAGAAGAGCCTGCTGTGGGAGGAGGGCAGGAAACACCCAGGACACTGTCAGGTCCAGACAGCACATGTAAAGGGATCAGCTGCCGCCCCCCACTTAGTGCCTCAGTTTCCCCTTTCTAAGGCAGCAAGTGCTTCTGACTTCCTCTGCCCTTTCGATGCAAAGTGTTTCCTTTTTCACAGCACCACTCTTGCTCTCTAGGCCTTGGCTGCTCCAAGGCAGAGCTGGCCCTGGCTGAGCTCATCTTTCTTCTAGTAATTGAGCTTAAATTCCCAGCCAATGTGGGGAGAGCTTTCAAGACACCCTTGCAGACTGAGCAGACCTGTCGGCATACCTTTAACTTTTAGTTAATTCTATGGTTACTGCTTTCTTCCCTATTTTCCAAATAGTTGGCTCCCAGATAGGATGAGCTAGATAGGTCTCAGCTCAGGGCCCTGGAAGATTTGTTCCCATCACTAGGGAACATTTACTTGTCTCAGCCTGGGATTGACCCCGGGGTCTGCCATGGCTCCTGAAACACCCTGTGAACTGGGTTGCACTGGCATGCAGAGTGGGGAAGCCAGCAGTGGTGTGAGGCAGGGGCCAGAGTCAGCACAGAGGCAGGGTGGGGACTGACTGTGGGCTGTGAAAAAGTCAAAACTCCCCAGGGCTTCTGAAGTCACAGCAAAATCATAGCCTCTTCTGATCTCTGTTAAATGCAGGGCAAGTTCTATAGATGCACAGATCCATCCAAGATGACGGAGAAGGAGTGCAGGTAAGAGCTCTCTGCAGCTCAGCCCCAGCAGGGCAGTGGCCAGGGATGAGAGGGGTGTGTGTGGCAGGGGCCACTTGTGTTCCTGCATGGGGATGTTGCATCCAAAAAGTGGGGCTGGGGTCTTGTGCTGTTCTGCCTCACCCTGGGGTAAATCAGAAGCAAGCACAGGACTATCCTCCCTTCCCAGGGACCAAAGAGCCCTGGGCCAGCGCTGCAGCAGGTGGGCTGAAGGGGGCCCTGCCTGGTAAGCACTGCATCCCTTCTGCTGCAGGGGTTATTTCATCAACTATGTGGACGGGGACCCCACACAGATTGAGCTACAGGAGCGTGTCTGGTTGCACAGCAGCTTCCACTTCGACAATGTCTTCTCAGCCATGATGTCACTTTTCACTGTCTCCACCTTCGAGGGCTGGCCAGAGTGAGTCTGGCTGTACGCGGGGCCTGCCAAGGGACCGAGGGATGGGTCTGTGCTGGGAGCAGGTCACTGCCGCAGGCCTTTACCATGGTAAAGAAAGAAGAGCTGCCTGGGCTGAGGAGCAGGGCTAGCCATCCTGGCAGTGGCTGTGGAGCTAACAAGGTCATCCCAGCAGCCCTGTCCCACCATTGTTGGATTTGGGATGGCCCCAGAGCTCTCTGTAACCTTCAAGAGAAGAGATGGTCTTTCCCACTAAGGTCTTTCCCCTAATTAGGATCTCTGTTGCCTCGCTTTCCCTCCTGTAGGCTGCTATACATGGCAATTGACACTAATGCTGAGGATACAGGCCCTATCTACAACTACCGGGTGGAGATTGCAATGTTCTTCATCATCTACATCATCCTCATTGCCTTCTTCATGATGAATATCTTTGTGGGCTTTGTCATTGTGACCTTCCAGGAGCAGGGGGAGAGCGAGTACAAGAACTGTGAGCTGGACAAGAACCAGGTAATGGGACTGCTGGGACAGGGCAAGGTGGACCAGCCCTGAATCTAGCACTGCTGGGGCTGACTGATTTGGATCAGCCCTTAGTGGTGGCACTGCTGGCACGGATGTGTTGAACCTGCCCCAGGTCTGTTTGCTGCTGGACCCATGCCTGGCACAATGTAAGCCTTCCAAGGGAAGGGCAGAGTGGACCAGAACCAGGGAGTGGGCCTTCTGGTGCAGGTAGGGTGCCCAGACTGAGCTGGAGCAGAGGGTTGTGCCCAGTTTGGGCTCCCCAGTACAAAAGCGACATGGACATACTGGAGTGAGTCCAGCAAAGGGCCAGTAAGATGACTGAGGGTCTGCAGCATCTGTCATATAAGGAGAGGCTGAGAGCTGAGCCTGGTGTTGAAAAAAGAAGGCTCATAGGGATCTTACCTATGTGTATAAATACCTAATGGGAGGGTGTAAAGAAGATGGAGCCAGGCTCTTTTCAGTTGTGTCCAGTGTTAGGACAAAAGGCAATGGGCACAAACTGAAGAAAACAAGAATTCCATTTGAACATTAAAACCCCCCTTTTTTATGGTGAGGGTGGTCAAGCACTGGAACAGGTTGCCCAGAGAGGTTGTGAAGTCTCCATCTTTGGAGGTATTCAAAACCCAACTGGACACAGGCCTGGGCAACATGCTGTAGCTGGCCCTGCTTTGGGCAGGCAACTTTGACTAGACCATCTCCAGAGGCACCTTCCACTGTCAGCCCTTCTGTGATGCTGTCATGTTGTGATTCTGGCTGGGGACATCAAGGCTGAAAGCAGCAGAAGCGAGACTGGCATTGGCAGAGGATGTGGCACGCACTGGGAAGGACAGCTAGACGGGGATGCCTGCTGGCCCAGAGGAGGTGCTGGCATGCTCATGTGCTGAGCAAGCTGCAGATGCAGCACAGGCAGCTTGAGCTGAGGGTGCCGGGGGCGATGTGAGCTGCATGTGAACCCAGCAGAGGTGGCCCTGGCCTGCTGGGGAGGGAAGGGCCTGCTCAGCACCTCCCAGGTGCAGAGAGAAAACTCAGTGCCCCCTTCACCCGTGGTTCATGTGATGTCTTCAGGCTGCTCTTGGCCAGTCCTGAGAGACCCTGGGAAAGTGCCACGATAACCAGGCAGACTCAGGACTGGAGGGGTCGGTACAAGGGCAGCATGGCAATCTTTGGAGGCAAGCGGTGGCTTTGGAAACTTGGTCCTGTGCGGGTGTTCTGGGGTTGTATTTGCAGAAAGCACAGCAGATTCGTGAACCATCGCTGTCCCTGGCCCATGTTGCTGGGATGAGAGAGAAGGGGGGGATCCAACTTGTGTCTGTGGGGATGTGCAGTGTTGCTGGTGGTGCTGACTCTGCGCCTGTGCCCCAGGCACTGCCCTGTGCCCCTCTGTGGGATCACACCTGCCCTCCCCTCCCCAGCGCCAGTGTGTGCAGTATGCACTGAAGGCTCGCCCGCTGCGGCGCTACATCCCCAAGAACCCCTACCAGTACCAGATCTGGTATGTGGTCACCTCCTCCTACTTTGAGTACCTCATGTTCTTCCTGATCCTGCTGAACACCATCTGCTTGGGCATGCAGGTAAGGGGCACAGTGCCCACCACGGGTGGTGGAGGGGTGTCCAGGGCAGCAGACGGGCTAGCTCAGCCCTGCCACATCCCAGAGAGCTTCTGGGGAGTAGGTCTTTCCTACACAGCAAAGCTCGTGATGTGTGCTCAGCACCCCTGGGGATAGGGGCAAAGTGGGACTGGTTGGATGTGGAGAGCCCAGAGAAGGGGCTGCAGGGGGGAAGTTTCCTTTTTGCTGACCATTGCTGAGCCATAGATCTGTGGGAGGTGCATCTGCATCCAGCACACACCTCTGAGCTCACAACAGAGGCTGGACGTGCCGTGGGCTAACGTGGCTCCTTCTGCCTTCTCAGCATTACAACCAGTCTGCAGAAATGAACCACATCTCAGACATCCTCAACGTGGCCTTCACCATCCTCTTCACCCTGGAGATGGTCCTCAAGCTCATGGCCTTTAAAGCCAAGGTGAGAGGAGGGCATGGTCCGGGAGAGGAGGAGAGAGCCTCAGGCCACACCAGGGGGGTCCATTTACCCTACATTTGGCATTTCTCCAGTACAAGCACCCCCAGGCCTGCAACTCCAGAGAACTTCTCCTTGTGAGACACTTGGGGACCCCCATGCACAGGACCTGTGAGTTTATGGAAGGACTACTGTTTGTCAGGGCTACCCTTGCTAGCCAAATCCAACCCAATCCAGCCGGCCATTGTTCCCATCTTCAGGGTGATCTGTCGCTGGTGGGGCCACCAGCTCTAACCACCTTGATCCACCCTCCTCATTTCACACCATTGCAAGACAGGATCAAACAACTGACCAGAGGGTACTGACTACCAGCTGACCACCATCCCTTCTTCTGGCTCTCCCTGAGGTGCCAGAGGTCACTGGTGATCCTTCTGGTACTCCTTCCTCTGGGTTCCAGCATCTATCTCTTCCTTGACTTAACCCTTGAATGTTCATTCCTCTTCTCTGGCTCTTTCCTGGCAGGGCTACTTCGGGGACCCCTGGAACGTCTTCGACTTCCTCATAGTGATTGGCAGCATCATTGATGTCATCCTCAGTGAGATTGACGTAAGTGTCAGGCTGCTTGGGCATGAGGGTGTCCCTGCAGAACACCGCTGCCGGCACCTGCCTGAGGCTGTGCCACAGCGCCTGCCCTGGGGCAAGACAGGGATGCCAGTGTGGTGTCCAGCTCTTCAGAGTGTTGGTGTCCTCTCCTCTCTCCTCTCAGAACCCTGCTCTGCTTGGTTCTGAGGAGGGACAAGCCAGGATCAGCCTGGGGCTTGAGTGTGTGGAGATCACAGCTGTGGCCCTGTGGACCTTAAAGCACTGTTTAAACATAGGGGACCATCCCCAGCCAGCCGACATGTCACACTGCCCCCTCCACTCCCTTCCCCTGAATCTGTAGGCACTGGGATCCTATGGAAAACAGTCTACTCACTCAGGACTGGACCATGAGCAGCAGGACGCATGCCAGCCCCTGCCCCACTCACCCTGCCTGTCTTCCCTGTGCCTGTGCCTGGACAGGCAGTCACCCACACGTCCAGCCTCAGATCAGTGCAGGTGGGAAGAAAAAGGGTTCCCACATCTCCCTGTACCCACAGGACACTGCTGTCCCATGCCAGGGCAGGACCAGACGCATCAAATTTCAAGGCATTTGCTTTGCGATTGTCCCTTTGTACAGTGACCCATACATATACACATACTGACTCTAGATGTGTGCATGTGTATACTCTATACACTATTTCAGAAGCTCTGCACCATATAAACTGCGAGGCTGGGTGGCTGCAGGCAGTGGCTATATGGTAAGCGCTCTGCTGGGATCATTTTCAGAGCAGTGCTAGGAAGCCAGCAAGCCACTGCCTTTCATAGCACTGGGACATCCACACCCCATGTCTAGCACTGAAAATGCCCCTCTGCACCAGGAGGTCGTGTGCTGCATTTAGCAGATCTGATGGTAACTCTAGAAGCAGCTGTAGGATCGCATAGATTATAGATTAACCCTCTCTAGTGACTTTGCATGCCTTCTCCTCTAGGGAGCAGGGCTTGCCAACTCTGGTGCACTTCAGGGTTGTATCTGGCAGAGCTGCTGCCACTGCCACCCCTGCGCAGGGTGACCTTCAGCCGTTCTCTGTGCTGGGGAGGAGAGGGTGTTCAAGGGCCCTTGGTGGTGGTCACCTTCTTCTCTGGAGTGTGGTCCAGGCCTCACAGAGCTGGGATGAGCAAAACTATCCACCTTCCTCCCCTGTGACAGCAACATGCTCCTCCCTGCACAGCCCTGAACATCGATACTGCTGTCCCCTGAGCCCCTGGGCTTCTCAGCCTTGACAAGCTCCCAGATTTCATACCAGTGCCAGCAGCTTTCATCTATCACCATGTCCTCCAGGACCCCATCATTGGCCCCCCAGCTTTCTGCACCTGTGACCTGGTTTCCCATTGCCTGTAGGGTATCATTTCCTAGTGCGCTACCTCCTTCCCCATCCTGTTGTCACTCAGACATGAAGTTCAAAGGGTGCTCAAGGCCCTGCACTGAGCAGAGATTTTCAGTCCCTGTGGAGCGAGAGACTGGGTCAGTTGGCACAGATGTCAAGGTACTGCTGTGCTTGGCCATGGGTCTGTGCGGATGCCCAGGGACACAGGTCACAGGGACCTGGAGGAGTCTGGTGCCCTGGCTGGGCTGGCAGGGACTGACCCAGGTGCTGTGCTCCGTGTGCCACAACACCGTTGGCAGTGGCAGGGCTGTACAGAAGGCCAGGCAGGATTTCAAGAATGGTCCTATATGGTCTGAGCTTCCCTGGTCCTCTCCTCCAGGGCTGGGTGCTGGGGCACTAAGAGCACTGGTCTCCCCTCCCGGTCCTCCAAACTCTTCAGGGACCTCCGGCACAGGCAGTCCTGCTCTGGCAGGTCTCATGGTCCTGTGACCATCTGTGTCCCCTCCTGAGAGCAGAGCCCCTTATGGCTACCCCACCCTTCCTCTATGTGCTTTCTTCATCCAGCCCACATCTCTCCAAGCATCGCCAAGCTTTTCCCAGCCATCTGGTGATGCGCAGGGGGATTAGGATTAGGAGGCAGAGGGGCAACCTCACCTCCCCTTCTGGTAAGTCTCCTCCCTGCTGAGAGATCAGTGCAAGGTGGGTCTGTTACCTCTGGTCCCCAGGAGCTGTTTGCAACCACTGAACCCACCACAGATGGTCTTGCCAGTGCAGGCAGTTGGGGCTTGTGTTTTCAGGAGGGTGGCCTTCACAAAACAAGCCTGCACCATGGTGCAGGGGTGGTGGGTGATACCTCGCAGCAGCCAAGCCATTCCTGGTGGCACCCAGGCACACGACTCTGGTTTGCAAAGTCTGTCCTCTCCTCCTCTTTCTTTCTGTTCTGCCTCTTTTCTCCTCCCTCATGTGTCTGTGTGTGGCTGCCAGGGTGAGGTGTTGGGGAGGGTTGTGCTGTCAGGAGCCCTCTGCTAGCCACCACAGCCAGATCTTCATGGCTGTTCAATCATTGAGTTCCCCTAGACCCCAGGGGGTATTGAGGGGTCTGGGGCAAGAAGGAAGTAGGGATGGGGGCCCTTCTGCCAGTGCTACCCCAGCCTCTGAAGTGTAGGGGGCTGGCAGTGTCCATGCTGCTGTGTCACTCCTGCCACTGCCTGCCCTGGAAGCTCAGCCCCTTCACAAGGGCCGACCCTCCCAGCCTACCCAAAGCCTGCAATTGCTGGCTGGGCCCCCAGGAATGAACCTGGTCTGTGCAGAGGGCGCTGGGGCTGGGCCACCCCACTGAGGGCCAGGTGTTGGTGTCTGTGCTGGGAAGGAGGCCCCCTGCCTCACAGTATCCCAGGCTCTCTGCAGAGACGAGTGTGTCTCCGGCTAGCTTTGAGGAGCCTCAAGGGTTTGTGTGTGTGTGTGTGTGTGTGCACGTGTGAGTGAGCACTCCTCTGCGTGTGAACACGTGTGCCCTGAGTGTGCTGATGTGCATGCAGAGCAGCAGTTCCTGCCTCTCGGTTAGTGGGTGAACGGTGCTGGGCAGTGATTTGCCTCCTACTGATACATGAGACTACCAGTCTTGGTGCTTGCTCCCAGCAAACCTGCACTGCTTTCACCTTGGTGTCCAAAGAGCCATGCTGAGAGCAGCCCAGCTTGCTGCGGAGGGGCCGTGGGTTGGCTTGAGCTGGTCAGCTTGCCTCCACATCCCACCTGGCACAGCCCTGGGCCTGACCTGGGCGTGTCCATGGGAGGCAGCAAAATTACACAGTCCTGAGCTTTGGCTCAGATTTCCTGGCCCATACACCCCTGCCCTAGACGTATATGTCACAGCAGGTGAGATGCAGTGGGGCACAGAAGTGGGTAAGTCCCTCATGATCAGTGTGTTTCCCTGGCCATCCATCTGCTGGCTCTGTCCCTCAAAAGTCACATCACCTTGTCTGTGAGCCCGAGTGACAGTGGGTCTCTGCCTGTCCTTCCCCTATGCTCCTCTCTCAGCCACCTCCTCTTGTCCCAATTTCCATCTTACTCTTTCTTCTGTGCCTGTGTCTTCTTCTTCTGCAGCCACCCATCATTCCCTCCGTCTCATTCCTGCCTCACTTCTCCTGCTGACTCTCTTGTTCTCTTGACAGACTGTTCTTGCATCCAGTGGCGGATTGTACTGCCTCGGCGGAGGCTGTGATAGCATTGTAAATATCAGTTGCATGTGATTGCGGTGCCCCTCTCTCCCCTTCGCTGCCCATGGCTGTGCCAGCGTGCCTGTGGCCAGTGTTTGCACGTGTCCTGCATGTCATTTAGACACACCAGACCCAGCTGCTTTCTCTGGGGTGTAGCTCTCCCCTTGCTGAGAGGGACTTGAGGCAAGACACCCCACACACAGACACCCCTTCCCACCCTGAGATGTGCCGGGCTGTTCCCCAGCCCTCCTGGGTCTGTCTGCTGGTCCAGCCCTGTCCTCCGCCATCCCACCCCCTGGCACCATGACGTCTGACCTGAACAGAGCATCTAGCAAAGGTGTCCCTGGCTGTTGAGGGCAGGACCCTGCCTGTGTAAGGCCTGAAGGGATTTGCTTGCACGAATGCAGCCTCTGACACTGTTAGCTGGAGAAATGGTTAGAGGGGTGACTCTTGTGCCGTGCCTTCCACCAGGGAGCTGGCTGTGTCTCGTGGCTGCTGGCCTGATGCTGGGGGTCTGAGTGGGCCAAGTCCTGCACTGGTGACTGAGACCACCATGGGGGTGCAGTGGGGTGGGGGTGCCCTGCGTTGGCCCATAGGAGCTCCCATAGGAGCTCTGAAAATGGGGAGAGGCTGGCTGCAGGGTCCCACGCACTGGAGCCTCTTCCCAGGGGTCCCAGGGCCCTGTGCTGGGAACTGCGGCCACCCCAGGAGAGCAGGCATCACTGCAGGTAGGGGTGGCACTGGGCAGCAACACACACACACATCCCCGCCTCCCAAGAGCCACCTTTGGTCCATGAAAGCCCTACTGGGACATTCTCAAACCAACGTTTCTGTGCTTAAACAGCCATCATCAACCCTTCATGTGCCCACTGCCTCGCCTACAGCTCACCTTACAAATAGGCCCCGAGGTGGGAGCGTCCCATACGGTGTGTGCTGGGCAAGAGCCTGGAGGGGCCTGAGCCTGTCCTTGGGTGGCCCCTTCTGGCATGCGGTGAACAGCACAGCTCTCCCAGCCTGCATTACAGCATGCCTTTCTCCCTGCAATGTCCCATCCCTCTAGCTAATGGGATTGCTCTCATACCCATAACTAGGCATCCCCGAGCAGCCCGGGGTGGGGGTGCAGAGATGTGAGACAATGGGGCTGGGGAGATGAGCTCATTGGGAAGGCTGGAGGGTAAGTGCCAGCACATCCTCTTTGCAGTCTGGTCGTCCGTGCAGGCAAGGGCTTTGGGGACCATGACTGGTGCCTGGGGGGGAATCTTGTTACCCTTCCCCCCCAGGACCTGGACCCCTCCTTGCCTGCCTGGAGGCATCAGAACCTCCAAGCTGCCCTCCAAGTGGTGTGTTCTTCCTGCAGGACTCCGATGACAACTCCCGCGTCTCCATAACTTTCTTCCGACTGTTCCGAGTGATGCGGTTAGTGAAGCTGTTGAGCCGGGGGGAAGGTGTCAGGACCCTCCTGTGGACCTTCATCAAGTCCTTCCAGGTATGTGAGGAACAGTGCTCCCCTCCCAGACAAGCACATGCCCTGGGCTGGCAGCAAGATCTGATCCTCAGGCTAGCTGGGTGAGCAGTCTGTCCCCGTGAGGCAGAGGAGGAAAGCTCCAGTGCTGGTAGGCTGCTGGCCTCAGATTGGACCAGCGGCTTGTGCTGTGTAGGAGAAGTTGCCTGTATGGGTGGGAAGATGTGGGGGGGTCTCCCTGGCTGATACCACCATGTGTCAGAGCCACACCACTGGGCTGAGCAAGCAGGCAGGGCCTGCCCGGGCCCATCAGCCCTGGTCCCAGCTGGGCTGGGCTCTGCACCAAGCGGGTAGCTCAAGGGCATGCTGCAGCATCTCAGCACACAGCCGCTGAGCTTGGGCAGCTCCCTCAGCCCTGGGCATCCCTGAGTGGTGCACAGCCTTCATCCCAGCTGCAGAGACCCAGTGCTCCCTTGGGGGTTGGCATAAGCCTCCCATGCATGAGAACTGGAGAGTGGGGCTAGTGGGAGGATGGTTAGAGGAACAGGTAGAAAGTAAGCCTGGATGCTGGCCTTACGCGGTAGCTCCAAACCCAACCTCCTGTCCCTGGGTTGCTTTGATGCTGGGCTGGTGTCTCACATGGGCCATGGTCCTTTTGTTACAGGCTCTTCCCTACGTAGCCCTGCTGATTGTGATGCTTTTTTTCATCTATGCTGTGATCGGGATGCAGGTGAGAGGCACAGGGGTGGGATTTGGTCTTCAACAGATGCCCTGAGCCCGATAGCATCTGGGAAGATGGGATGGTGAGGGACTAGGTCCTCTGCCAGGCACTCCCTGGGACTTTGCACATGATGGGACCATTTTACCCTGGTCTGCAAGGATGCTTACAGCCCCAGCAGCCTCCTCCCATCCCCAGGCTGCAGCTAGGGAAACTGAGGCATGCAGCAAATAGCACTTTCACAGTCAGCAGCACAAACTAGACACACAGTCACCAGTGCTTGTGCCTGGTTCATAAGACCTTGTCTCCTTGGCCCAGATGAAGTGCAGCGTAGACGGGCATTTTCAGCATAGGCAGGAATGTCAAGGAGCTCATGAGCCCCAGAGCACCCACACCCCGGTCTCAGTCTCTTTTGGGGTCACCCAAAGCCAAGTAAACAAGAGGAAGAGGAGCTCAGGGACAGGGGTGCTCTGGAAGGTGGTCAGTGCCTGAGAAAGGGTGCTGGGGACCTGACAATGTGATTTACAGATGTTTGGGAAAATCGCCATGGTGGACGGGACCCAGATCAACCGAAACAACAACTTCCAAACCTTTCCACAAGCTGTGCTGCTGCTCTTCAGGTCAGTCTTGTCTTGGCGAGTGAGCAGCTCCAGAAGGGAGCTGGGCTCAGAGTCGTCATGGGAGCCCACCAGCTTGAAGTGAGGGAGACCAGCATTTCTGTAGTTGACTTCTTTTTTGCCCTACAGAAAAATCTCTTGCAGCAGTGGAAGCATTTCAGGAGTGACCGTCCGTTTGCCTAGTGTGGCTGAGCTGCAGGAGAGAGGGGCACTTTGGGGTTTCTATTCTGAATGTTTCCTTCCCAGACTGGATTTTAATTTGTGAATTGTGAGGAAAATCAAGGGGAAGCAAGAGCTCAGCCCAAGGCTTTCCTTGACTCCAAACACTTCACTTTGGAGCTTTCAATAGCAGACTCCCCACAGCAGCACAGCAAACCCAGGATCCTGACCGCTCCTTTCCCAGTGGCTCCCCGTTCCCCTGTGTGCTGGGCTGGCCACAGCCCTCCCTGCATGCCCAGCTCATGTCCGGGACCCACACAGACCAGCAGGCATCCCCTCTCCCCAGGTGTGCAACCGGCGAGGCCTGGCAGGAGATCCTGCTGGACTGCAGCTACGGCAAGCTGTGCGACCCTGAGTCAGACTTTGCCGAAGGCGAGGAGTACACCTGTGGCACGGGCTTCGCCTACTTCTATTTCATCAGCTTTTACATGCTCTGTGCCTTCCTGGTATGCTGGCTCCCACGGGGCTCCCTTTGGCACCCCTGTCCTGGCCCTGGGCAGCCCCTGGTGTTGAGTTAGCCTTGCATCTCGTGGGGCTGAGCCCACAGTACCCTCTTCCTAGGGGCATCATCCCCCAGCCCTGCTGTAAACCTGGCACCACACTCCTGTGGGGCCCAGCATCCCCCGTTAGTTCCTTCCCACAGCCCCCATGTGCTGCCATCCAGATGTGTCTGTGTTGGCTCTTGCAACACAGCGAGAGGGAAGAGATGCCCTGTGCCTGCTGCAGCCTTTCACATGATCTCCTTGGGTGGGAGGCCCATCCCTGTATGGGGTGACCCACAGCATCCCACAAGCCCCTTCCTCCCAAACACATCTGACTGTGTCTTCCTGTGGCCCTGGCCGGGCCCATGGGCAGCACTGCCCTGCTCCATGCTGCCAGCTGCGAGCGCTGTCACCATCCCTCTGCCTGGGGACCTGCTGAGTGCTTGGCCCTGCCGTAACTTGCATCCTTCTCACCCACTCCTCTGCCCTCAGATCATTAACCTTTTTGTGGCCGTCATCATGGACAACTTTGACTACCTCACACGCGACTGGTCCATCCTTGGTCCCCATCACCTGGATGAGTTCAAACGGATCTGGGCTGAATATGACCCCGAGGCCAAGTGAGTGACAGGGGCTGAGTGGCACAGAGGGGATAGTCCACGGGGAGTCTAGTCTAGGGAAGTGGGCTTCCCTGAGACATGCATGGCAATATGTGAGCTGTGGCACTTGTCTAAGAGTTAGATGCCAGCATCTCAGAGGTGGATGTGGACTTGCCAGCTTATTCCAGGGCTGATACAAGCCATCAGGATGTTTGGGGACACGAGGCTTCCAATCCCCTCTTCATCCAGCCCTGGTGATGCTGCCAACTCTTCCCATGCCACTGCGTGCCTTTATCTGCTATCCAGTGCCATGGGAAACAGCTGCTTTCCCCAAGAGGAGCATAGGGAAGTGTAGGGATTTGCCCACTGCAGGAGCACGGGGCAGGCCACAAGGATGAACCCACCCAGCCGCTGCCCAAACCACTGTTCCCCATGTCTGCCACCACACTGCTGATGCAGTTTGTTGCCTCCACAGGGGCAGGATTAAACACTTGGATGTAGTGACTCTGCTGAGACGTATCCAGCCTCCCTTGGGCTTCGGGAAGTTCTGCCCACACCGTGTAGCTTGTAAGGTAAAAGCCAAGGGGGTGGCAGGGTGTGTGGGCACAGGGGCACCTTCTCCAAGCTGTTTCTGCATCCTCCTCGGGGAGGCTGAGGGTGACAATCCAGCCAGCTTCCCAGTGTCATGTTTTATATGCATGCTCTGACCTCTGGTTTAATGGAGGGGAGTATTCTGAGGGCAAGGAGAGATGCTGTTAACCTGCATGGAGCTGATGTGTTTCAGCATCCTGAACATAAGGACTTGCCAGTGCTCACCCACACACCGAGGGGTACAGCACTGGTGCGCTGGTCTCTGCCCGACCTGGAGCCCTCAGTGCAGAGGGTCTCCCAGGCCACACTGGGGTGCCCTACATCTGCATCTGGTGTAGGAGGGCAATGCTCACCTGAGTACCTGGCCACATCAGCTGGGCCGTAGAATTTTTTTTCCAAGGGCTGATAGCACTGAGGGAGCTGGAAACACCAGCTCTGTAGGCATGAGTACACTTTTCCTGCCTTAGCTCATTCTGCACGAATCCAGGGCTTGTGTGAGGCTCACGTGTAAACCACATGGGCAGGGGCTCAGGCACTGGTGTAAACCCTCATGAGTCTTGGGCAAACTCATTAGGAGGTTTGATCCCCAGATCCCTCTCAGCAGCCTGGGGCACTTTTTGGAGGGTGGAGCACAGTGCAGAATGACTCCCATCTCCCTGAGAGCAATGCTGTGTCTCTTGCTGGCTGGTTGTTTAGTCTGAAGTAAAGGAGGCTCAGGGGAGACCTTATTGCTCTCTACAACTACCTGAAAGGAGGTTGTAGCGAGGTGGGTGTCCATCTCTTTTCCCAAGTAACAAGTGATAGGACGAGAGGAAACAGCCTCAAGTTGCACCAGGGGAGGTTTAGGCTGGATATTAGGAAATATTTCTTCACTTAAAGGGTTATCAAACATTGGAACAGTCTGCCCGGGGAAGTGGTTGAGTCACCATCCCTGGGGGTATTTAAAAGACGTGTAGATGTGGCACTTAGGGACATGGTTTAGTGGGGGGCTTGGCAGTGTTAGATTTATGGTTGGGCTCGATGATCTTAAAGGTCTTTTCCAACCTAAATGATTCTATGATTCTATGATTTTCTCCCATGGC
Source organism: Mycteria americana (assembly GCF_035582795.1). Taxonomy (NCBI): domain Eukaryota; kingdom Metazoa; phylum Chordata; class Aves; order Ciconiiformes; family Ciconiidae; genus Mycteria; species Mycteria americana. The sequence goes on along the minus strand of NC_134384.1, from coordinate 7,771,544 downwards.
ACTGGTGCCCCATAGGTTGGGTTATTTCCACAGATCTGACTTGGCTCTCCCCACAGCTTGGTCTGGTTTAGCTGGCTGGTTAGGATGAGTGATGTCACTGTCCCTGGCCCATGCGCTGCCAAGCAGTGGTGCAGAGCCCCATGGACCTGGGCAGAGTGGGCAGAGCTGGGAGGGCTCCTTGGCCAGCAGCTCAGTGCCCCGAGCAGAGCCTCTCCCCGGCCAGCATGGCTGCCCTCTGGCCAGAACAGGCTGTCTGTTTGTGGGGAGCTTCCAGCCTGCTCTGCCACCTGGGGTCACGGTTGTTGGTTTGCTGTGCAGCGTCTAGTCTGCATGAACATGCCCCTGAACAGCGATGGCACCGTCACCTTCAATGCAACCCTCTTTGCGCTGGTGAGGACAGCCCTCAAGATCAAGACAGAAGGTAAGTGATGCTGCTGTCTGCCTCTATGGCCTGATGGGGGGACCTTCTCTTTGTGCTGCAGGGTACTGGTTACACACCGTTCCCTGACTCTGTCCAGGGATCTTAGGGCACTTGCCTATGGGGCTAGACCCTCTGGTGCAACCCTCAGCTTCATGCCATGAATTATCTCATTGGACCAGAGACCATGGGCACATGCATGGGGCTGCTCAGGCCAAGCCTGGAGGACAGTATTAGTTGCAGGCACTTGTTGCAGCCCTGAAGAGCGAACCAATGCCACCCCAGCTGCGTAACTTCACCCTGAACAGCTCAGGAGTGGTTCTGACCCAGTTGCCATCCCTGCCACGATGCACAGCCACTAGGCTCTCTTCCCGCACTGTTAAGTGTAGTCTGATCTCCCCCTGCCCCTGGCATAGCACCACCTGCTCCAGTTTTGCATTTCCCCATCTATTTATAATCTCAGACTGGAATGGTAGGGGATGGATCCTCTTTGAATTTAGCTGTGCTGGGGAGGAGTTGCTTTCACCCTCTTCCTTGCCAGCAGCATGGTTTGGAAAGCCCTGCTCTGGGAAGATGCCACACCAATTTGTTTCCATGCCTGTGGGTCACACGAGCAGCTCTGTGGCTGGGCTGGGGCAGCCAGCTCTGGCAGGAGGTGAGGCTGGGCAGTGGTGGGCCACTGGGGCTGGCATCTTCCAGCAGCATGGCACGGGTGACTTCCCTCCAGCTGGGGAGGGGAACATGGCCTCCAGCACAGTGCAGGCAGCCCTGGGAGTAGCACAGGAGATCTCGGAGCACACATGGGGACAGACTGGGACTGCAGGCGAGCAGGAATGGTAAAGCCTGTGAGAGCACCAAAGGGAAGGTCAAAATCTGTTGTTGATCACCAAAGCAGAGACGGTGGCACTAATGCTCCACCCATTTGCTAGGCCTGACTCACTCTATAGTTAAAGTCTTTTTGCTAAAATCAAAGTCTCATTCTTACAAAGCTCATTTTTGCTGGGTGGGGAGGCTAGAGGAGAGCTGTCACACCCTGGAGGAGCCTGGCCAGGTTTTCACATGCTTTGTCTTCACCTATGTTCACGTTCCCCTGGGAATGAACCACTCTCCTGCTTGCTTTTCTCGCAGGTAACTTTGAGCAAGCCAACGAGGAGCTCAGAGCCATTATAAAAAAAATCTGGAAGCGAACGAGTATGAAGCTTTTGGACCAGGTCATCCCACCTATTGGAGGTATGTCACCTGGTGGTACTTCCCAGAGGGGCAGAGCAACACCTGGTTGAGGTCTCAGCTGCTCTGACAACTCGGGGCCTTGTGATAGGCAGTATCATCAGGTTGGTTTCCTCCTCTTCAGATGATGAGGTGACTGTGGGCAAATTCTATGCTACTTTCCTCATCCAAGAGCATTTCAGGAAGTTCATGAAGCGCCAGGAGGAGTATTACGGGTACCGGCCCAAGAAGAATCCTGTGGAGATCCAGGTTGGTAGCGTGTGGATGGTGTTGGAGGGGTGACCCTTCCTGGGGGCAGGTAGGGTGTGGTGGGGCGCTCTAGAGATCAGGGAAGAGGCTTCCCCAGCTCAGGAAAGTCCAGGGTGACTTAAAGAGACAGAGCTGCAATGACATATGGGGACCTCTGTGCCTCAGACTCTGGCAATGAGGTGGCCCCAAGTGAACCAGCACTGAACTGGCCATGAGCACTCCACCACTGAGGGTGACCTTAGTCTCCAGGGTGCAGGTGACTCCGGAAGCAAAGGAGATTTTTGGCTCTCTGTCCCACTGGCTTCAGCTGCAGAAAGAGCTCATCAAGGTCTGATGCCTCACCAAGCAGTTTTAAGACCTGGAAACCCCCACCACAGACCAATGTCTGTGCTGAATGCTGCTCATCCAGGCCTTTATCCGCCAACTCTTCTCTGTTCCCAGGGCCTTCTTCCTTTCCTCACCTTAGCAGTGTTGCAGATAGTTCTGTGTGCCTGGTGCTCTCTGTATCATCTCTCATTGCCTAGTGCAACATCAAGTGGAGAGGGGATGATGTGGCTGATCTTGAGCAGGACCACTGCAGTCAGAGAAGCCTGCACAGCAGCCCTGAAGGATGCTGTCAGGGTGGGATGGGAGAGGATTTATGTGCCTGGCCAGAGCAGCTGGGATGTTCCCAGCCTCTCCTGACCTTATAGGGAGGAAACCACTTGTAGAGATAAAAGACCAGGCCCCAAAGGTGCAAGGCAAGGAAAAGAGCCAGGCTCCAGGTCAGGTATCTCCAGATCAGGGACAAAGGCACAGCTACCCCTTGGGTATCACCAGCCCGACCCTTCGTCAGGCTGCCCTTAGCATACCCCGTTGTGGGACAGCATTATCCCAGAAGCTGTTTCACCAAGCACAGAGCCAGCCAGCTGCAGGGCGACTCATGGCCTGTCCCTGGTAGGAGACATGGCAGGGCAGCATGGCTTACCAGGGGAGTATGCTTCATGTTTCCCTTTCCAAAGCCCGGTGTGAGACGGGTGGTGGGGCCAGGCCACATCCAGCCATGCCTTCTTGTCCCCACCAGGCTGGGCTGAGGAGCATTGAAGAAGAAGCTGCTCCTGAAATCCATCGGGCCATCTCTGGGGACCTGACTGCTGAGGAGGAGCTGGAAAGAGCAATGGTGGAGGCTGCCATGGAGGAAGGGATATACAGGGTGAGTGCAGCCCTCAGGGCACCCCAGGTGGTTGTGGTCCCACCCAGTCCCCGTTTCGATGTGTTGGTGGTGGGTCATCATGGCTACCAGCAGCTGGAGGACAATCCACAGAGGTGAGCCTGACCATGAAAGACAGTATGGACCACAAGGATGGACCAGCACTTCTTTCCTCTCCCTGAGCATCAGGACATCCTGGTTGACCCATCCTGGGCAACCTGCTCTCTGCCTCAGTTTTCCCTCTGTAAGAGGACCCTGCTCATATGCCTGGCAGGGATGTGCTGAATGTTTACCCACAGGTTTGGAAGGCCCCATTCACACCTTCTGCCAGGCTAAGGCAGGACAGCTCAGGTGTCATCATCACCAGAGCAGGAACGGATTCACTTCCTACTCCCTGGGAGTCTTTGAGACAGCCTGGGCAGCTGTGGTGTTGCAGGGTTGCACCTTGTGCTGTGTCCACAGGTGCCATGGGCTCAGGCTGTCCTACAGAGGTGGCAGGATTTGTCATGCACAGGGCTGGCTCTCATCCCAGTGCTGCTGCATGACCATCACCCCTCAGTGCCTCAGTTTCCCCACCTGGGCAGTGAGGCTTTTGACACCATGCGGTCTGCGAGGCCTGAGCAGAGAGACGAGCAGAGAGACTGCTGTTCCAATGGGCACCCCCACATGTCTCCTCCCATGGGAATGGCCCCAGAGCAGCCCAGAGCTCCAGGCCTCCTCTGATGCCCTTCCTGTCCGTTGCAGAGGACAGGTGGCTTGTTTGGCCAGGTCGATAACTTCCTGGAGCCCAGCAGCCCCCTGCAGCCCCACGTGGCCAGCCAGAGGCCCCTGCAGTTCACAGAGGTGGGCAGCGAGGACCTCGACTCCCCCGTCTTCCTTGATGACTTCCCCCAGGAAGGCAACACCAACGTCAACAATGCCAACAGCAATGACTGGCTGGAGGGGTAAGGGCTGGTGAGCCTTGCGTGGGCAGGCGAGGAGGGGCAGAGCTGGGCCATGCCCGGTGGCTCCCAGCGAGGCTGTGCTGGCAGCTGACTGCACGTCAGTCTTGCCCAGGGGCTCTTCATGCATGGGTAAGGTCTGGAGAAGTGGCTGAGTTGCAGCACTGAGGTCCCTGCAGACTTGGGGAGGAATCGAGCGCTGGCCATGGAATTGGCTGCATGAACACAGGAGCTTTGTGCAGAAATTCAGCCTGTGGGGTGTGGGGCAGGGCCTAGGCAAGGGGACAGGGAGGGCAGAGCCCCCTCGCTGGCCCTCCCAGACATGGCCCTAGAACATGCAAAGTAGCTCCAGGGCTGGTGTGTGGTTCCGCACATCAGCGTGTGTGACCCTACACGTCCTTCTTGTCCTTCCCATCACTCCTTCATCTCGGTGCCATGAGGATCGAGGTGGACAGCAGGGCTCCAGGGATTGCAGGAATGATCCTTCCCCACCAATCTCTGAGTGCCAGGCCCAGGTAGGGGCCATCAGCACTTGCCTGGGCACAGGTACAAGGGACAAGGGTTACCAATGTAAGAGGATGTACTTAATCCTACTTCTTGGGGTCTCCACCCTGTTCATCCATCCCACGTACCCCTCCTGGTCTGCCCCCCCAGCTGCATTCCCCAGGGTGAAGAAAGTGGGGAGGGCTGCACCCCTGGGTGGAGCTTGTCTCGGTGCATGGTCCCTGCTCAGGCTGACCCACCTGCCTGCCCTTGCCAGGATGGAGTACGAGGACGAGGTGCTGAGGAAGATGGTGCCAGCAGCACCCAGGCATCCAGCGCGGGGTGAGTCTCAGCATCCCAACTCTTCTGGGGGATCTGGACCAGCCCAAGGGAGGCCAGGGTAGGGGGAAGGGGCTGATGTTGGCAGGCAGGAGGAGGAGATGCAGACCTCAGCAACTTGGAGGTTAGCTGAGAGCCCCGAGCACAGTGGGACCTGTCTGGGGAGCTCCAGGAGATCCTTCTCCCACCTTCCCACCCTCTGGGATGATGGAGCATGGAGCCAGTGCCTTGGGCTGGGGGAGAACTGGCCACCCCCGGGCAGCAGGGCCACAAGACCGTGTTCGTTTCCACAAACAGGGACTTCTTCTTCCCAACTATGAGTGAGGAGCCAGCACGGCGCAGTGGGCAGGCACTGGGACTTCAGTTGGTCCTGAATCCCTATACCCTTTGGTTCCCCCAATCTAGTTAACCTATTCCCAGCTGATCTCCTCTGGGTGGCAGTGGTGTCCTTACTCTTGTGCCCATCTGATGTCCCCACCTTTCCTTCTCCCAGAGCGCAACCACCCCTTACCCATGGAGAGGCTGCAACGGAGGCCGAGCAGGAGGCGAGGGGCCACCTCTGGGGGTCACCCATCATCAGGGCTGCACCTTCTCCCCCAGGAGGTAAAGGGGGCAATGTATGTCCAGAGGCAGCAATGCAGGGGACATGGATGCACCTCCCTCCCCTCCTGGGAAAGGCTGTCACAGCCATGCTGTGGAGGAGCTGGTCTCTAGGGCTCCCCGCCATGAACTCAGCTTTGCTGGAGCTTTCCTTTCTGATCAGCTCGGGGAAGGAGCTGGGTCCCCACACCACTGCTGCAGTGGGCACAGGGTGCTCATCCAAGCTGTGACAGCTTGAAGCAGCATCTCTCTGGTTCCCCAGCTACCTCCAGAGCCAGGGCAGAAATAAGGGGTGCATCAGGTTTGTTCCCACACTCCCCTGGCTGCCCTTGGCTGGCCACAGTGCCTCATCACCTGGCAAGTGCCAGGGCAGGACATAAGGGATGGTTCCCAGCTGTCTCTGCCCACACGGCCCTGCTGGTCCCATTGTGGGTGGTGCCTTGGACCCAGGAGCTCCAGCAGGATGGGAGTGCGTGTCCAGGCTGGGGACAGTACCTGCAGCCCCCACATTAACATGGGAGAGATCTTCCATGGGCATTGCCCAAGCCCAGGCTGCAGCTCTTTGCTCCTCTTGCCCAGCTGCCTCGAGAGGATGGCATTGTGATGGGAACGGCATCCAGCTCAGGGTACCAGTGGGGTGAAAGCAGAGACCCAAGCACATCCTCCACCCCGGCCATCACCTTTCTCATTCAGGAGGTAAGGCAGGGGCACAGCCTGGCAGAGGGAAAGGCAGGGCTGCCAGGGAGTGAAAGGGGCTGGCAGGGGTGCCATGCTCATGCCAAGTTGGGAGGTTGGAGGGCAAAGCTTAGCTACGAGGGTGAGCAGCAGGTATGTGCCAGTGCAGAGGGCAGCAGGGAAAAGGAGGTGAGGGTGGGCTGCCTGCGGCCAGGGACACTTCTACAGACTGAGCACACATTGGTTTGTGACCCCATCCTCCGCTGCAGGCTCTGATCTCCGGGGGCCTTGCGGCTCTGGCCCGTGACCCATCCTTTGTAGCAGTGACCAGGGACGAGATGGCGGCCAGCAGCCAACTGGAGATGGATGAAGTGGAGAAAGCAGCTGTGGAGCTGCTAAAGGGAAGAGAAACACTGCAGGGCACAAAAACTGGCTCTGCCTCCCAGGACACCTTGACGGCATCACCAGCCAGCTCCCCAGGGCTCAGCACAGCCCCTTCCCAAAAGACCATCACTGCCACTTGGCTGTGAGCTGCCTGCTGATGCAGCCCAGCTGGGCCCTTCAGGAGCTTGCAGGGGATTACTGGAGCAATGCTGCACTGCTCCCCCTCTCTGCCTGAGGTCCTGGTGGGATCTGTCCAGCTGCAGGGGGATTTTTGGGCCGGGTCTCCAGGATGCTGGTGGACAGGACAATGCAGGGTCTTGCCAGCAGGGTCTTGCAAGAGCTGGACAGGTCATTAAAGTGTTCCTGCTGTGTGACTCCGTGGATCCCCTGTCCCCTCCTTCCTCTGCCACCCTGCCTGCACAGCCCGTGCCAACAGCTGCTTGGCTGCTCGCTGCCTAGCCCAGCCTGGGGAGGGGCCTGCAAATGCGAGACCACATTTAACCATAGCTGGCAGTGATTCCTGTGGCAGCCTCCAGTCCCCATGCTGAGGGAGGTCTGTCCCTGCTCCCAAGTGCTGCTCATGCCTCAAACAGCCATTTTGAGGGTGCCAAGCTCTGGGGGTCTCCTGGTATCCCAGCAGCTGGACCCAGCATCCTTACATCTCTGCTGGAGCCTATTCCTCCTGCTTGCAGCCAAGCCTGTCCTGTGGGGAAGAGGACAACTGGCTTGGGCAGATCTACCTTGGGCTAGGGCAGCAGGCAGGCACAGGCTTTGTGCCAGAGTGAGGCCTAGGGGCTTCTTGGCTCACTCTCCCAGCTGGGTAAGAAACTGGGGATGGGGCAGAAGCATGAGAGCATGTCCCGGTCAGTGCAGCAGCCCTGGGTCTAACCGCCACTGTGGCGTGATTTCTGTCACTTCAGGTATCTCCAAACACCACTCTTGGGCTCAGGCACCCACCACTCAGCCCAGCCCGCAGGAGGGTTTCATCCAGCCCACAGACATCCCCGCTGCTCTGCGGGGGACAGGCCAGAGATGCCACAGCCAGGAGAGCGTGGGAAGCACAGTGCCTGCTGCATGCCTGTGCCAGCGCAGCCCAGCACGGTCCACTGCTGCCTGGTATCAAGTAGCAGCTGAGGTTATTCCTCTCCAGGAATGGGTCTGCCCAGGGGTTTTGCTTTACAGACCTCAGCGCCCCAGGCGGTGTCTGGGTGCTGAGCACTGGGGCAGCCTGGTCTCTCCAGGCCACCTCTTTGCTGGGATCTTGCTCCAGAGGGCCCCCAGTCCAGCCAAACTGGGCAACGCAGGGCTCTTCCTTGCCTAATATATATTAAAATGCAGCAAACTGATGGGTCCCAGGGGAGGTGCTGAATCAATAGCGCTTGCCTGCTCTCCAGCAGGGCATTTATTTGTTAACTTAATAAAAGGGAAATGGCTGTTGCTGAGCTCCAGCTGCAGCCTGAGTGCCAGAGAGCCCATCTTGTACAGGGGATGTGGCAGTGCAGACAGCTTTCCCCCAAGGGGGATGCAGGCAATCAGCAGGGATGGCGTAGGGGCAGCCGCTGCATCCCTTGCTCCTGCTTCACTGCCCTGGGGCAGGACGTATACTCCCTTACACACTCACAAACACATCCACCCGCTCCTGGGGAAGGGGTGTGGGGTGGTGGCCAATGAGGCTCTGGCATCTGCTCTGCCAGGGGAATGTCAAGGTCGTGCTTCATTAGTTACAAGGTGAATGGTGATGGTTTCCTGGTCCCTTTAGTGAGGTGTGGGACTGCGTGTGCCACTTTCCAAGGCAGGTGGGTGCTCACTGGGGACTCCAAACATGAAGGGTGACACTATGGTGTCACATAGTGTGGTGATGGGGCAGTGCCTCCGTACCCTCTCCTGGGGTCTGGGGCTGCACAGGGGCTGATTTGCTCCAAACTAGCATCTGGGGGGTCTTTCTTGAGTTGATTTCTAGCTGAATTGGGGGACAGATCTGGCTTGTGACATGGCTGGCACAAGGGTGGGAGTAGGAAGCAACACCACGGCATGGTCACTGCCTGAAGCTCTGCCTGGAGCTTTGGTGGGGAAGGGTTCAGCCTCAGAAAAAATGGCAGCTCAGGGTGGGAAGTCCCCAGTCCCCATGCAAACATGGCCCCCAGGGAGAAAAGAAAAGAGATGCCAGCTCCTCACATCCTTGCAGGACAACAGACAGGCTGTATCTTACCCATCCCCATGATGCTGTACCAGCATGAGGTGCCCTGGAACTTAACCATCCCAGCAGATGCCAAGCCAGCTCCCCCAGGGAGCAGAGCCCTGTGCACACATGGCACGTGGCCATGGTACCTTGGGAACCTCAGGAGAAGCACAGGTAGATGGGGTGAAGGGACGGTGCTGTTGAGGTGAAGGCATCCAGACCCCAGAGCAGAGGGCAGGTGCTGGGCTCTGTGCTGAGCACAGCTCTGACTTTATTAGCCGTCAGCCACCAGTGCTGGCATGTCTCGGCTGTCCTAGAGCAGATGGGCAGCCTCTCCCAGGACACAGCCTGGGCTCCTCA